>NC_081180.1:191899058-192614153 GCF_029867415.1 Vicia villosa
TCGAAGCAAGAAACGAAGGCACCAACAAATTTTATCCCTACAAAGCAGCTAGGTCTTGACACAAGTTGTCTCCAGCCAAGAATGGGTTTTCTTCTCGAAATGTGTTATCTTTTTCAACGGGTTTTCCTCTCTAAATGGATCATTTGATAAAGTAGATTGATTTGAAGGGTATTCTTTTCCCCTACGGAGCTGCATCCCGATGAATTGGAAACCTGCAAAGGCAATTCATGAAAAAATTAGGGAATATGGCAAGTAACCACATCCGGTATCACCTGGCCATCTTGAAGATGTTATGAAGACTCTCAACCGATGTCAATGTACCCGTGATATTCAAAGTTGATAGGGAGACTAGTGATCATTGTATTTTAGTGTACCCTTTCCTATAATAGTTACCATTTTCAAACTATGTAATCCATGGAGTCTTGCCTTTTGCATACTACCATTCCATTAATGAAAGTTTGAGCCTTATCTTATTTCTTGGAATTCTAATTTATTCTATCTTGCAAAATATTGTTTTTAAAATTAATAGATTCGAAACAAAGTCAAAGTTGTTTTTCAAAATAAATAAGAGATAGAACATTTTCTTAAAACTATTGAATACAGAGGTACATATTGACCCAGGGTCCCCATAGGAGTTGTTTCTCGAAACAAGACACGAAAGAACCAACAAATTTTATCCTTACAAAGCAGCTAGGTCTTGACACAAGTTTTCTCCATCCAAGAATGGGTTTTCTTCTCGCAATGTGTCCCCCTTTTCAACGGGTTTTCTTTTCAGAATGGATCCATTGATAAAGAAGATTGATTTGAAGGGTATTCGTTTCCCCTACGAAGCTGCATCCCAATGAATTAGAAACCTGCAAAGGCAATTCATGAAAAAATTAGGGAATATGGAAAGTAACCACATCCGGTATCACTTGACCATCCTGAAGATGTTATGAAAACTCTCAACCGACGTGAATGTACACGTGATATTCAAAGTTGATAGGGAGACTAGTGATCATTGTATTTCAGTGTACCCTTTCCTGTGAAAGTTACCATTTTCAAACCTTGTAATCCATGGAGTCTTGCCGTTCGCAGACTACCATTTCATTAATGAAAATTTGAGCCTTATCTCATTTCTTGAGAATTCTAATTTCATTCTATCTTGCAAAATATTGTTTTTAAAATTAATTGATTTGATACAAAGTCAAATTTGTTTTTAAAAATAAATAAAAGATAGAACATTTTCTTAAAACTATTAAATACAGAGGTACATGTTGACCCAGGGTCCCCAGAAGAGTTGGTTCTCGAAGCAAGAAACGAAGGCACCAACAAATTTTATCCCTACAAAGCAGCTAGGTCTTGACACAAGTTGTCTCCAGCCAAGAATGGGTTTTCTTCTCGAAATGTGTTCTCCTTTTCAATGGGTTTTCCTCTCTAAATGGATCACTTGATAAAGTAGATTGATTTGAAGGGTATTCTTTTCCCCTACGGAGCTGCATCCTGATGAATTGGAAACCTGCAAAGGCAATTCATGAAAAAATTAGGGAATATGGCAAGTAACCACATCCGGTATCACCTGACCATCTTGAAGATGTTATGAAGACTCTCAACCGATGTCAATGTACGCGTGATATTCAAAGTTGATAGGGAGACTAGTGATCATTGTATTTTAGTGTACCCTTTCCTATAAAAGTTACCATTTTCAAACTATGTAATCCATGGAGTCTTGCCGTTTGCAGACTACCATTCCATTAATGAAAGTTTGAGCCTTATCTTATTTCTTGGAATTCTAATTTATTCTATCTTGCAAAATATTGTTTTTAAAATTAATAGATTCGAAACAAAGTCAAAGTTGTTTTTCAAAATAAATAAGAGATAGAACATTTTCTTAAAACTATTGAATACAGAGGTACATATTGACCCAGGGTCCCCATAGGAGTTGTTTCTCGAAACAAGACACGAAAGCACCAACAAATTTTATCCTTACAAAGCAGCTAGGTCTTGACACAAGTTTTCTCCATCCAAGAATGGGTTTTCTTCTCGCAATGTGTCCCCCTTTTCAACGGGTTTTCTTCTCGGAATGGATCCATTGATAAAGAAGATTGATTTGAAGGGTATTCGTTTCCCCTACGAAGCTGCATCCCGATGAATTAGAAACCTGCAAAGGCAATTCATGAAAAAATTAGGGAATATGGAAAGTAACCACATCCGGTATCACTTGACCATCCTGAAGATGTTATGAAGACTCTCAACTGACGTCAATGTACGCGTGATATTGAAAGTTGATAGGGAGACTAGTGATCATTGTATTTCAGTGTTCCCTTTCCTATGAAAGTTACCATTTTCAAACTTTGTAATCCATGGAGTCTTGCTGTTCGCAGACTACCATTCCGTTAATGAAAATTTGAGCCTTATCTCATTTCTTGGAATTCTAATTTTATTCTATCTTGCAAAATATTGTTTTTAAAATTAATAGATTTTAAACAAAGTCAAAGTTGTTTTTCAAAATAATAAGAGATAGAACATTTTCTTAAAACTATTGAATACAGAGGTACATATTGACCCAGGGTCCCCAGAATAGTTGGTTCTCGAAGCAAGAAACGAAAGCACCAACAAATTTTATCCTTACAAAGCAGCTAGGTCTTGACACAAGTTTTCTCCAGCCAAGAATGGGTTTTCTTCTCGAAATGTGTCCCCTTTTTCAACGGGTTTTCTTCTCGGAATGGATCCATTGATAAAGAAGATTGATTTGAAGGGTATTTGTTTCCCCTACGGAGGTGCATCCCAATGAATTAGAAACCTGCAAAGGCAATTCATGAAAAAAATTAGGGAATATGGCAAGTAACCACATCCGGTATCACCTGACCATCCTGAAGATATTATGAAAACTCTCAACCGACGTGAATGTACACGTGATATTCAAAGTTGATAGGGAGACTAGTGATCATTGTATTTCAGTGTACCCTTTCCTGTGAAAGTTACCATTTTCAAACCTTGTAATCCATGGAGTCTTGCCGTTCGCAGACTACCATTTCATTAATGAAAATTTGAGCCTTATCTCATTTCTTAGAATTCTAATTTCATTCTATCTTGCAAAATATTGTTTTTAAAATTAATTGATTTGATACAAAGTCAAATTTGTTTTTAAAAATAAATAAAAGATAGAACATTTTCTTAAAACTATTAAATACAGAGGTACATGTTGACCCAGGGTCCCTAGAAGAGTTGGTTCTCGAAGCAAGAAACGAAGGCACCAACAAATTTTATCCCTACAAAGCAGCTAGGTCTTGACACAAGTTGTCTCCAGCCAAGAATGGGTTTTCTTCTCGAAATGTGTTCTCCTTTTCAATGGGTTTTCCTCTCTAAATGGATCACTTGATAAAGTAGATTGATTTGAAGGGTATTCTTTTCCCCTACGGAGCTGCATCCTGATGAATTGGAAACCTGCAAAGGCAATTCATGAAAAAATTAGGGAATATGGCAAGTAACCACATCCGGTATCACCTGACCATCTTGAAGATGTTATGAAGACTCTCAACCGATGTCAATGTACGCGTGATATTCAAAGTTGATAGGGAGACTAGTGATCATTGTATTTTAGTGTACCCTTTCCTATAAAAGTTACCATTTTCAAACTATGTAATCCATGGAGTCTTGCCGTTTGCAGACTACCATTCCATTAATGAAAGTTTGAGCCTTATCTTATTTCTTGGAATTCTAATTTATTCTATCTTGCAAAATATTGTTTTTAAAATTAATAGATTCGAAACAAAGTCAAAGTTGTTTTTCAAAATAAATAAGAGATAGAACATTTTCTTAAAACTATTGAATACAGAGGTACATATTGACCCAGGGTCCCCATAGGAGTTGTTTCTCGAAACAAGACACGAAAGCAACAACAAATTTTATCCTTACAAAGCAGCTAGGTCTTGACACAAGTTTTCTCCATCCAAGAATGGGTTTTCTTCTCGCAATGTGTCCCCCTTTTCAACGGGTTTTCTTCTCGGAATGGATCCATTGATAAAGAAGATTGATTTGAAGGGTATTCGTTTCCCCTACGAAGCTGCATCCCGATGAATTAGAAACCTGCAAAGGCAATTCATGAAAAAATTAGGGAATATGGAAAGTAACCACATCCGGTATCACTTGACCATCCTGAAGATGTTATGAAGACTCTCAACTGACGTCAATGTACGCGTGATATTGAAAGTTGATAGGGAGACTAGTGATCATTGTATTTCAGTGTTCCCTTTCCTATGAAAGTTACCATTTTCAAACTTTGTAATCCATGGAGTCTTGCTGTTCCAGACTACCATTCCGTTAATGAAAATTTGAGCCTTATCTCATTTCTTGGAATTCTAATTTTATTCTATCTTGCAAAATATTGTTTTTAAAATTAATAGATTTTAAACAAAGTCAAAGTTGTTTTTCAAAATAATAAGAGATAGAACATTTTCTTAAAACTATTGAATACAGAGGTACATATTGACCCAGGGTCCCCAGAATAGTTGGTTCTCGAAGCAAGAAACGAAAGCACCAACAAATTTTATCCTTACAAAGCAGCTAGGTCTTGACACAAGTTTTCTCCAGCCAAGAATGGGTTTTCTTCTCGAAATGTGTCCCCTTTTTCAACGGGTTTTCTTCTCGGAATGGATCCATTGATAAAGAAGATTGATTTGAAGGGTATTTGTTTCCCCTACGGAGGTGCATCCCAATGAATTAGAAACCTGCAAAGGCAATTCATGAAAAAAATTAGGGAATATGGCAAGTAACCACATCCGGTATCACCTGACCATCCTGAAGATATTATGAAAACTCTCAACCGACGTGAATGTACACGTGATATTCAAAGTTGATAGGGAGACTAGTGATCATTGTATTTCAGTGTACCCTTTCCTGTGAAAGTTACCATTTTCAAACCTTGTAATCCATGGAGTCTTGCCGTTCGCAGACTACCATTTCATTAATGAAAATTTGAGCCTTATCTCATTTCTTAGAATTCTAATTTCATTCTATCTTGCAAAATATTGTTTTTAAAATTAATTGATTTGATACAAAGTCAAATTTGTTTTTAAAAATAAATAAAAGATAGAACATTTTCTTAAAACTATTAAATACAGAGGTACATGTTGACCCAGGGTCCCTAGAAGAGTTGGTTCTCGAAGCAAGAAACGAAGGCACCAACAAATTTTATCCCTACAAAGCAGCTAGGTCTTGACACAAGTTGTCTCCAGCCAAGAATGGGTTTTCTTCTCGAAATGTGTTCTCCTTTTCAATGGGTTTTCCTCTCTAAATGGATCACTTGATAAAGTAGATTGATTTGAAGGGTATTCTTTTCCCCTACGGAGCTGCATCCCGATGAATTGGAAACCTGCAAAGGCAATTCATGAAAAAATTAGGGAATATGGCAAGTAACCACATCCGGTATCACCTGACCATCTTGAAGATGTTATGAAGACTCTCAACCGATGTCAATGTACGCGTGATATTCAAAGTTGATAGGGAGACTAGTGATCATTGTATTTTAGTGTACCCTTTCCTATAAAAGTTACCATTTTCAAACTATGTAATCCATGGAGTCTTGCCGTTTGCAGACTACCATTCCATTAATGAAAGTTTGAGCCTTATCTTATTTCTTGGATTTCTAATTTATTCTATCTTGCAAAATATTGTTTTTAAAATTAATAGATTCGAAACAAAGTCAAAGTTGTTTTTCAAAATAAATAAGAGATAGAACATTTTCTTAAAACTATTGAATACAGAGGTACATATTGACCCAGCGTCCCCATAGGAGTTGTTTCTCGAAAGAAGACACGAAAGCACCAACAAAATTTATCCTTACAAAGCAGCTAGGTCTTGACACAAGTTTTCTCCATCCAAGAATGGGTTTTCTTCTCGCAATGTGTCCCCCTTTTCAACGGGTTTTCTTCTCGGAATGGATCCATTGATAAAGAGGATTGATTCGAAGGGTATTCGTTTCCCCTACGAAGCTGCATCCCGATGAATTAGAAACCTGCAAAGGCAATTCATGAAAAAATTAGGGAATATGGCAAGTAACCACATCCGGTATCACTTGACCATCCTGAAGATGTTATGAAGACTCTCAACTGACGTCAATGTACGTGTGATATTGAAAGTTGATAGGGAGACTAGTGATCATTGTATTTCAGTGTTCCCTTTCCTATGAAAGTTACCATTTTCAAACTTTGTAATCCATGGAGTCTTGCTGTTCGCAGACTACCATTCCGTTAATGAAAATTTGAGCCTTATCTCATTTCTTGGAATTCTAATTTTATTCTATCTTGCAAAATATTGTTTTTAAAATTAATAGATTTTAAACAAAGTCAAAGTTGTTTTTCAAAATAATAAGAGATAGAACATTTTTTTAAAACTATTGAATACAGAGGTACATATTGACCCAGGGTCCCCAGAATAGTTGGTTCTCGAAGCAAGAAACGAAAGCACCAACAAATTTTATCCTTACAAAGCAGCTAGGTCTTGACACAAGTTTTCTCCAGCCAAGAATGGGTTTTCTTCTCGAATTGTGTCCCCTTTTTCAACGGGTTTTCTTCTCGGAATGGATCTTTTGATAAAGAAGATTGATTTGAAGGGTATTTGTTTCCCCTACGGAGGTGCATCCCAATGAATTAGAAACCTGCAAAGGCAATTCATGAAAAAAATTAGGGAATATGGCAAGTAACCACATCCGGTATCACCTGACCATCCTGAAGATATTATGAAAACTCTCAACCGACGTGAATGTACACGTGATATTCAAAGTTGATAGGGAGACTAGTGATCATTGTATTTCAGTGTACCCTTTCCTGTGAAAGTTACCATTTTCAAACCTTGTAATCCATGGAGTCTTGCCGTTCGCAGACTACCATTTCATTAATGAAAATTTGAGCCTTATCTCATTTCTTAGAATTCTAATTTCATTCTATCTTGCAAAATATTGTTTTTAAAATTAATTGATTTGATACAAAGTCAAATTTGTTTTTAAAAATAAATAAAAGATAGAACATTTTCTTAAAACTATTAAATACAGAGGTACATGTTGACCCAGGGTCCCTAGAAGAGTTGGTTCTCGAAGCAAGAAACGAAGGCACCAACAAATTTTATCCCTACAAAGCAGCTAGGTCTTGACACAAGTTGTCTCCAGCCAAGAATGGGTTTTCTTCTCGAAATGTGTTCTCCTTTTCAATGGGTTTTCCTCTCTAAATGGATCACTTGATAAAGTAGATTGATTTGAAGGGTATTCTTTTCCCCTACGGAGCTGCATCCCGATGAATTGGAAACCTGCAAAGGCAATTCATGAAAAAATTAGGGAATATGGCAAGTAACCACATCCGGTATCACCTGACCATCTTGAAGATGTTATGAAGACTCTCAACCGATGTCAATGTACGCGTGATATTCAAAGTTGATAGGGAGACTAGTGATCATTGTATTTTAGTGTACCCTTTCCTATAAAAGTTACCATTTTCAAACTATGTAATCCATGGAGTCTTGCCGTTTGCAGACTACCATTCCATTAATGAAAGTTTGAGCCTTATCTTATTTCTTGGATTTCTAATTTATTCTATCTTGCAAAATATTGTTTTTAAAATTAATAGATTCGAAACAAAGTCAAAGTTGTTTTTCAAAATAAATAAGAGATAGAACATTTTCTTAAAACTATTGAATACAGAGGTACATATTGACCCAGCGTCCCCATAGGAGTTGTTTCTCGAAAGAAGACACGAAAGCACCAACAAAACTTATCCTTACAAAGCAGCTAGGTCTTGACACAAGTTTTCTCCATCCAAGAATGGGTTTTCTTCTCGCAATGTGTCCCCCTTTTCAACGGGTTTTCTTCTCGGAATGGATCCATTGATAAAGAGGATTGATTCGAAGGGTATTCGTTTCCCCTACGAAGCTGCATCCCGATGAATTAGAAACCTGCAAAGGCAATTCATGAAAAAATTAGGGAATATGGCAAGTAACCACATCCGGTATCACTTGACCATCCTGAAGATGTTATGAAGACTCTCAACTGACGTCAATGTACGTGTGATATTGAAAGTTGATAGGGAGACTAGTGATCATTGTATTTCAGTGTTCCCTTTCCTATGAAAGTTACCATTTTCAAACTTTGTAATCCATGGAGTCTTGCTGTTCGCAGACTACCATTCCGTTAATGAAAATTTGAGCCTTATCTCATTTCTTGGAATTCTAATTTTATTCTATCTTGCAAAATATTGTTTTTAAAATTAATAGATTTTAAACAAAGTCAAAGTTGTTTTTCAAAATAATAAGAGATAGAACATTTTTTTAAAACTATTGAATACAGAGGTACATATTGACCCAGGGTCCCCAGAATAGTTGGTTCTCGAAGCAAGAAACGAAAGCACCAACAAATTTTATCCTTACAAAGCAGCTAGGTCTTGACACAAGTTTTCTCCAGCCAAGAATAAGTTTTCTTCTCGAATTGTGTCCCCTTTTTCAACGGGTTTTCTTCTCGGAATGGATCCTTTGATAAAGAAGATTGATTTGAAGGGTATTTGTTTCCCCTACGGAGGTGCATCCCAATGAATTAGAAACCTGCAAAGGCAATTCATGAAAAAAATTAGGGAATATGGCAAGTAACCACATCCGGTATCACCTGACCATCCTGAAGATATTATGAAAACTCTCAACCGACGTGAATGTACACGTGATATTCAAAGTTGATAGGGAGACTAGTGATCATTGTATTTCAGTGTACCCTTTCCTGTGAAAGTTACCATTTTCAAACCTTGTAATCCATGGAGTCTTGCCGTTCGCAGACTACCATTTCATTAATGAAAATTTGAGCCTTATCTCATTTCTTAGAATTCTAATTTCATTCTATCTTGCAAAATATTGTTTTTAAAATTAATTGATTTGATACAAAGTCAAATTTGTTTTTAAAAATAAATAAAAGATAGAACATTTTCTTAAAACTATTAAATACAGAGGTACATGTTGACCCAGGGTCCCCAGAAGAGTTGGTTCTCGAAGCAAGAAACGAAGGCACCAACAAATTTTATCCCTACAAAGCAGCTAGGTCTTGACACAAGTTGTCTCCAGCCAAGAATGGGTTTTCTTCTCGAAATGTGTTCTCCTTTTCAATGGGTTTTCCTCTCTAAATGGATCACTTGATAAAGTAGATTGATTTGAAGGGTATTCTTTTCCCCTACGGAGCTGCATCCCGATGAATTGGAAACCTGCAAAGGCAATTCATGAAAAAATTAGGGAATATGGCAAGTAACCACATCCGGTATCACCGGAACATCTTGAAGATGTTATGAAGACTCTCAACCGATGTCAATGTACGCGTGATATTCAAAGTTGATAGGGAGACTAGTGATCATTGTATTTTAGTGTACCCTTTCCTATAAAAGTTACCATTTTCAAACTTTGTAATCCATGGAGTCTTGCCGTTTGCAGACTACCATTCCATTAATGAAAGTTTGAGCCTTATCTTATTTCTTGGATTTCTAATTTATTCTATCTTGCAAAATATTGTTTTTAAAATTAATAGATTCGAAACAAAGTCAAAGTTGTTTTTCAAAATAAATAAGAGATAGAACATTTTCTTAAAACTATTGAATACAGAGGTACATATTGACCCAGCGTCCCCATAGGAGTTGTTTCTCGAAAGAAGACACGAAAGCACCAACAAATTTTATCCTTACAAAGCAGCTAGGTCTTGACACAAGTTTTCTCCATCCAAGAATGGGTTTTCTTCTCGCAATGTGTCCCCCTTTTCAACGGGTTTTCTTCTCGGAATGGATCCATTGATAAAGAGGATTGATTTGAAGGGTATTCGTTTCCCCTACGAAGCTGCATCCCGATGAATTAGAAATCTGCAAAGGCAATTCATGAAAAAATTAGGGAATATGGCAAGTAACCACATCCGGTATCACTTGACCATCCTGAAGATGTTATGAAGACTCTCAACTGACGTCAATGTACGCGTGATATTGAAAGTTGATAGGGAGACTAGTGATCATTGTATTTCAGTGTTCCCTTTCCTATGAAAGTTACCATTTTCAAACTTTGTAATCCATGGAGTCTTGCTGTTCGCAGACTACCATTCCGTTAATGAAAATTTGAGCCTTATCTCATTTCTTGGAATTCTAATTTTATTCTATCTTTCAAAATATTGTTTTTAAAATTAATAGATTTTAAACAAAGTCAAAGTTGTTTTTCAAAATAATAAGAGATAGAACATTTTCTTAAAACTATTGAATACAAAGGTACATATTGACCCAGGGTCCCCAGAATAGTTGGTTCTCGAAGCAAGAAACGAAAGCACCAACAAATTTTATCCTTACAAAGCAGCTAGGTCTTGACACAAGTTTTCTCCAGCCAAGAATGGGTTTTCTTCTCGAATTGTGTCCCCTTTTTCAACGGGTTTTCTTCTCGGAATGGATCCTTTGATAAAGAAGATTGATTTGAAGGGTATTTGTTTCCCCTACGGAGGTGCATCCCGATGAATTAGAAACCTGCAAAGGAAATTCATGAAAAAAATTAGGGAATATGGCAAGTAACCACATCCGGTATCACCTGACCATCCTGAAGATATTATGAAAACTCTCAACCGACGTGAATGTACACGTGATATTCAAAGTTGATAGGGAGACTAGTGATCATTGTATTTCAGTGTACCCTTTCCTGTGAAAGTTACCATTTTCAAACCTTGTAATCCATGGAGTCTTGCTGTTCGCAGACTACCATTTCATTAATGAAAATTTGAGCCTTATCTCATTTCTTAGAATTCTAATTTCATTCTATCTTGCAAAATATTGTTTTTAAAATTAATTGATTTGATACAAAGTCAAATTTGTTTTTAAAAATAAATAAAAGATAGAACATTTTCTTAAAACTATTAAATACAGAGGTACATGTTGACCCAGGGTCCCCAGAAGAGTTGGTTCTCGAAGCAAGAAACGAAGGCACCAACAAATTTTATCCCTACAAAGCAGCTAGGTCTTGACACAAGTTGTCTCCAGCCAAGAATGGGTTTTCTTCTCGAAATGTGTTCTCCTTTTCAATGGGTTTTCCTCTCTAAATGGATCACTTGATAAAGTAGATTGATTTGAAGGGTATTCTTTTCCCCTACGGAGCTGCATCCCGATGAATTGGAAATCTGCAAAGGCAATTCATGAAAAAATTAGGGAATATGGCAAGTAATCACATCCGGTATCACCTGACCATCTTGAAGATGTTATGAAGACTCTCAACCGATGTCAATGTACGTGTGTTATTCAAAGTTGATAGGGAGACTAGTGATCATTGTATTTCAGTGTACCCTTTCCTATAAAAGTTACCATTTTCAAACTATGTAATCCATGGAGTCTTGCCGTTTGCAGACTACCATTCTATTAATGAAAGTTTGAGCCTTATCTCATTTCTTGGAATTCTAATTTATTCTATCTTGCAAAAATATTGTTTTTAAAATTAATAGATTCGAAACAAAGTCAAAGTTGTTTTTCAAAATACATAAGAGATAGAACATTTTCTTAAAACTATTGAATACAGAGGTACATATTGACCCAGGGTCCCCATAGGAGTTGTTTCTCGAAACAAGACACGAAAGCACCAACAATTTTTATCCTTACAAAGCAGCTAGGTCTTGACACAAGTTTTCTCCATCCAAGAATGGGTTTTCTTCTCGAAATGTGTCCACCTTTTAAACGGGTTTTCTTCTCGGAATGGATCCATTGATAAAGAAGATTGATTTGAAGGGTATTCGTTTTCCCAACGAAGCTGCATCCTGATGAATTAGAAACCTGCAAAGGCAATTCATGAAAAAATTAGGGAATATGGCAAGTAACCACATCTGGTATCACTTGACCATCCTGAAGATGTTATGAAGACTCTCAACTGACGTCAATGTACGCGTGATATTGAAAGTTGATAGGGAGACTAGTGATCATTGTATTTCAGTGTTCCCTTTCCTATGAAAGTTACCATTTTCAAACTTTGTAATCCATGGAGTCTTGCTGTTCGCAGACTACCATTCCGTTAATGAAAATTTGAGCCTTATCTCATTTCTTGGAATTCTAATTTTATTCTATCTTGCAAAATATTGTTTTTAAAATTAATAGATTTTAAACAAAGTCAAAGTTGTTTTTCAAAATATCAAGAGATAGAACATTTTCTTAAAACTATTGAATACAGAGGTACATATTGACCCAGGGTCCCCAGAAGAGTTGGTTCTCGAAGCAAGAAACGAAAGCACCAATAAATTTTATCCTTACAAAGCAGCTAGGTCTTGACACATGTTTTCTCCAGCCAAGAATGGGTTTTCTTCTCGAAATGTGTCCCCTTTTTCAACGGGTTTTCTTCTCGGATTGGATCCATTGATAAAGAAGATTGATTTGAAGGGTATTCACTTCCCCTACGAAGCTGCATCCCGATGAATTAGAAACCTGCAAAGGCAATTCATGAAAAAATTAGGGAATATGGCAAGTAACCACATCCGGTATCACTTGACCATCCTGAAGATGTTATGAAGACTCTCAACTGACGTCAATGTACGCGTGATATTGAAAGTTGATAGGGAGACTAGTGATCATTGTATTTCAGTGTTCCCTTTCCTATGAAAGTTACCATTTTCAAACTTTGTAATCCATGGAGTCTTGCTGTTCGCAGACTACCATTCCATTATTGAAAATTTGAGCCCTATCTCATTTCTTAGAATTCTAATTTCATTCTATCTTGCAAAATATTGTTTTTAAAATTAATTGATTTGATACAAAGTCAAACTTGTTTTTAATAATAAATAAAAGATAGAACATTTTCTTAAAACTATTAAATACAGAGGTACATGTTGACCCAGGGTCCCTAGAAGAGTTGGTTCTCGATGCAAGAAACGAAGGCACCAACAAATTTTATCCCTACAAAGCAGCTAGGTCTTGACACAAGTTGTCTCCAGCCAAGAATGGGTTTTCTTCTCGAAATGTGTTCTCCTTTTCAACGGGTTTTCCTCTCTAAATGGATCATTTGATAAAGTAGATTGATTTGAAGGGTATTATTTTCCCCTACGGAGCTGCATCCCGATGAATTGGAAACCTGCAAAGGCACTTCATGAAAAAATTAGGGAATATGGCAAGTAACCACATCCGGTATCACCTGACCATCTTGAAGATGTTATGAAGGCTCTCAACCAATGTCAATGTACGCGTGATATTCAAAGTTGATAGGGAGACTAGTGATCATTGTATTTCAGTGTACCCTTTCCTATAAAAGTTACCATTTTCAAACTATGTAATCCATGGAGTCTTGCCGTTTGAAGACTACCATTCCATTAATGAAAGTTTGAGCCTTATCTCATTTCTTGGAATTCTAATTTATTTTATCTTGCAAAATATTGTTTTTAAAATTAATAGATTCGAAACAAAGTCAAAGTTGTTTTTCAAAATACATAAGAGATAGAACATTTTCTTAAAACTATTGAATACAGAGGTACATATTGACCCAGGGTCCCCATAGGAGTTGTTTCTCGAAACAAGACACGAAAGCACCAACAAATTTTATCCTTACAAAGCAGCTAGGTCTTGACACAAGTTTTCTCCATCCAAGAATGGGTTTTCTTCTCGAAATGTGTCCCCCTTTTCAACGGGTTTTCTTCTCGGAATGGATCCATTGATAAAGAAGATTGATTTGAAGGGTATTCGTTTTCCCTACAAAGTTGCATCCTAATGAATTAATAACCTGCAAAGGCAATTCATGAAAAAATTAGGGAATATGGCAAGTAACCACATCTGGTATCACTTGACCATCCTGAAGATGTTATGAAGACTCTCAACTGACGTCAATGTACGCGTGATATTGAAAGTTGATAGGGAGACTAGTGATCATTGTATTTCAGTGTTCCCTTTCCTATGAAAGTTACCATTTTCAAACTTTGTAATCCATGGAGTCTTGCTGTTCGCAGACTACCATTCCGTTAATGAAAATTTAGGCCTTATCTCATTTCTTGGAATTCTAATTTTATTCTATCTTGCAAAATATTGTTTTTAAAATTAATAGATTTTAAACAATGTCAAAGTTGTTTTTCAAAATAATAAGAGATAGAACATTTTCTAAAAACTATTGAATACAGAGGTACATATTGACCTAGGGTCCCCAGAAGAGTTGGTCCTCGAAGCAAGAAACGGAAGCACCAACAAATTTTATCCTTACAAAGCAGCTAGGTCTTGACACAAGTTTTCTCCAGCCAAGAATGGGTTTTCTTCTCAAAATGTGTCCCCTTTTTCAACGGGTGTTCTTCTCGGAATGGATCAATTGATAAAGAAGATTGATTTGAAGGGTATTCGTTTCCCCTACGGAGCTGCATCCCGATGAATTAGAAACCTGCAAAGGCAATTCATGAAAAAAATTAGGGAATATGGCAAGTAACCACATCCGGTATCACCTGACCATCCTGAAGATATTATGAAAACTCTCAACCTACGTCAATGTACGCGTGATATTCAAAGTTGATAGGGAGACTAGTGATCATTGTATTTCAGTGTACCCTTTCCTGTGAAAGTTACCATTTTCAAACTTTGTAATCCATGGAGTCTTGCCGTTCGCAGACTACCATTCCATTAATGAAAATTTGAGCCTTATCTCATTTCTTAGAATTCTAATTTCATTATATCTTGCAAAATATTGTTTTTAAAGTTAATTGATTTGAAACAAAGTCAAATTTGTTTTTAAAAATAAATAAAAGATAGAACATTTTCTTAAAACTATTAATTACAGAGGTACATGTTGATCCAGGGTCCTCAGAAGAGTTGGTTCTCAAAGCAAGAAACAAAAGCACCAACAAGTTTTATCCCTACAAAGCAGCTAGGTCTTGACACAAGTTGTCTCCCGCCAAGAATGGGTTTTCTTCTCGAAATGTGTTCTCCTTTTCAACGGGTTTTCTTCTCTAAATGGATCATTTGATAAAGTAGATTGATTTGAAGGGTATTCTTTTCCCTTACGGAGCTGCATCCCGATGAATTGGAAACCTGCAAAGGCAATTCATGAAAAAATTATGGAATATGGCAAGTAACCACATCCGGTATCACCTGACCATCTTGAAGATGTTATGAAGACTCTCGACCGATGTCAATGTACGCGTGATATTCAAAGTTGATAGGGAGACTAGTGATCATTGTATTTCAGTGTACCCTTTCCTATGAAAGTTACCATTTCCAAACTTTGTAATCCATGGAGTCTTGCCGTTTGCAGACTACCATTCCATTAATGAAAGTTTGAGCCTTATCTCATTTCTTGGAATTCTAATTTTATTCTATCTTGCAAAATATTGTTTTTAAAATTAATAGATTTGAAACAAAGTCAAAGTTGTTTTTCAAAATAAATAAGAGATAGAACATTTTCTTAAAACTATTGAATACAGAGCTGTCTAATTTGATCAATGTATTCTATGCTTTAAGATACAAATTAATTATTAGAAAACACTTTGTTATTTGTTTGATTACAATCTTCATGAGTCTAATATCAAAACCATAAAGCTTAACATCCCTGATTTTATATTATTCAGCTATCTATTAACTTTACTTTTTTATTTATCACAGGTCTCTATCATTCTTCCTGTCACAAAACTTGCTTACATATGTTAACATATATCCACAACAAACTTCAATTGAGTGCTTTGACAGGTAATTCGCCCATAAGTTACATTGATAATCTTATTGAAAAATATTATAAAAATTTACTTTGTATTTCATACATGGTCTTGAATGTATGTTTGCAAACTTTAATTGAATCTTGATTTGATGACTTATACAATTTCTACCACTTGGTACTTCCTAATTTCTTCATCAGAGTAAAGTTATTAACCAAAATCAATTGTCTATTGTTTCATCGTTTTAATTCAATTCCATATTTAACTTCCAAAGTATAATCAGGGATGTTACTTTAAACTTGATAAATTTGAAGGCTATGATCAATAACAATATGAAGGAAAATACTTACTGCATTTAGATTAGCACAAAAAAACCTTCATTCTGAAGGTAAATTACATAATTTTGATCATGTCCAAACATACCAACTTCAAAATTAAAACTGCCACTAGCTTATCTTCAACCATCAGTTTCTTTTCCTTTGAGTATGCATACCAACCATATCTAACATACATCTCCACGTATTGTCTCTTTGATGTCAAATTCTCACAGTCATAAAAAGCCAGGTTGTCAAGGTCAAACAACTTGCATGCAATTATGTCCGGTCTTAGAGCTTTCTTTATAACCTCCTGAGGAAATTTCTGCATAACAATTTGTTGTTGATAAAAATGTTAAGAATACAAAACATGCATAGTTTCTCTGAAATTAGAAAATGTCTACATTACTTTACACTGCAAAAATCTTACCAAAACTTGATTTCCATGCTTCTATGAACGGGTGATTATTTTTTCTCACGAGATATCTTTCATCAACTCTCCATCATTGTTATTCACTTGAGAAGATTGACCAGCGTCAGGCTCTACTTTAACTTCCTTCAAAACAGCATCATGGTTGGCTCGAGAGGATTGCCCAACTTCATACTCTGCTTTCACTTCCTTCATCACATCAATAACTTTAGCCTTAGAGCCTTGGCCAACATCACCCTCAGGTTCCACTTGCTTCATCAAAGTGTTGGTGTTCCCCTCAGAGACCTCATCATCCTCAGCAGTCATACCTAATATTGCATTGATTTCTTCAGTGTCAAGAGACAAGAACCTGTGTACAAAGATATTAACCATTATATTATGCATATTAGTATAAGCGAATTTAGTTACACTTATAATAGATTGAAAACAAACAAAACTATGAAATTCTATGTAGATACCCATCACTAAATGAAGTAGATGAAGACATTTTAACAAGGAGATGTTTTTTCACAACTCTTGGTTGGTATTTAAAAGACTAGCTGTATTTTTGATGCAGCAAAGAATAGTAAACTCAGACCTTTGATTTGACTTTGGAGTGAGCCACAAGAAGAAAATCTTTAAAGAAATCTTATAGGAATGGCCATGTAAAACGTGTCTGGCCTTTGAAGTGCATGCTCCTGTTGTTACAATTCATTATTTTCCCATATTTGGTTTCCAATGTTAACCTATAATGATTTTATTTTTTCCTCATTAATTTTCTTTGGTTGTTACTATTATGCAGCAAGAAATATTTACGGTTTCAAGGCATAAACTTTATTGACATTCATTGGTTGTGGCCAAAATGTTTTATTATATGAATGTATATAAACTTACCAAGATTTATTGCACAGTGGATATTACTTTGTTCAACATAGTATTGATGATGACCTATCGGCTAAAGACTATGTTTTAATAATCCTTTTTAACAGTTATCCCTTTGTAATAAAGGCTATACCATTATTATATTATGCATGTGTATAAGCAAACATGGTACTCTAATTATATATTTCTGATTTCAGAAGATGTACCAGTACCAGCACAATCAGAACTTGGAATAAAATTAAAGCTGGATAAATGCAAGATATATTCAAGTCTTCAAGGCAACTTCTGATACTGCACCAAACCGCTGCAAATACACCTATAACAGAAGTTGAAATACAAAGTTGAACAGAAGATCACGAAAGAATATATCTACAACAGAAGCTGAAATGCATAGCTGATTGAAGAAGCCGTTAAAGACATAATCATTAGTAAAACGGCTGCAACACTCCAAAAGCACAATTCCCAAGGTTGATTGAAGAAGCTATCCACATGCAAATCCTTAGAAGAAAACAAAAGCTGAGACAAACACGTAAACCATTTAATACTGCAAAAAGGAGTTGAAGTTAACGGGCAAAAATCCTAGGTCTATATATACTCATGATCTCTTGAATAAAAAAAACAATCACACACGAAAACATCATTATTGTGAAGATCATCAAGTATGAAGAAAAACTCTCTGAAGCAAACTTTCATATTCATTCTCAGAGTTCATTACTTTGTAATTAATATTAGTGAAATATCACAGTGGTGATTACAGCTTTCTAGAAGCAATACTATACACTATTATTAGAATTTATCTGGTAATTGAGTCCTTAAGAGACCGGTTGGGTCAGGTGTCTCAAGAAGTCTAGGACTAGTTGAGTCTTAGAAATCGGTTAGTCACAAACAGTTGGTTTGTGCAGGATTGTTTGTCACCAGCAGTTTGGCTCGTGCATTGTATTGTGAGTCACGGCAGTTGGTCTTGCAAGTGTAATCAGGTTCTGATTATAGCGGATTATGTCCTCGTTAAGAGAGGCAAATCAACTTGTTGAGGGTGGACTGGAGGTAGCCTTATTGAGAAGGTGAACCAGGATAAAAATAATTGTGTTTTGTTTATCTTTGCTTCATCAAGTTTTTTTTAAAGAATCACTTATTCAACCCCCCCTTCTAAGTGTTTTCTCAACCTTCAATTGGTATCAGAGCTCTTGGTTCTGGGTGCATGCACTTAACCTTGTCAGAAAAAGATCCAGAAGGAAAACACTATGGCAAATGATTTAAAAAACAATGGCTACACAAAACCTCTTGTCTTCGATGGAGAAAATTTTGAATACTAGAAAGATAGGATATAAAGTTTCTTTCTAGGACAAGATCCTGACATATGGGATATTGTGGTAAATGGTTACAATCATCCAGAAGACGCAGGTGCAAAGATAGCAAGGAAGAACATGACAGATAAACAAAAGAAGGAATTCAAAAGTCATCACAAAGCCAGAACTATCCTGCTAAGTGCTATCTCACAAGCAGAATATGAGAAAATCACCAACAGAGATACAACACATGATATATTTGAGTCACTTAAGATGACTCATGAAGGCAATGCTCAATTCAAAGAAACAAAAGCTCTAGCCTTAATTCAGAAGTATGAAGCCTTCAAGATGGAAGAGGATGAGACTATTGAAGCCATGTTCTCAAGATTTCAGACCTTGACTGCTGGTCTAAGAGTTCTAAACAAAGGATACACCAAAGCTGATCATGTAAAGAAAGTAATCAGAAGTCTACCAAGAAGATAGGGGCCAATGGTTACAGCGTTCAAAGTCACAAAGAATCTTCACGAAGTATCTCTTGAAGAACTCATCATGCGTTAAGAAGTCATGAGATTGAGCTCGATGCAATTGAGCCTCAAAAGAAAGTTAAGACTATAGCCCTTAAATCTGTTAAAAAAATCTGAAACTAATGCTCTGCATGCTAAGGAAGAATGCTCAAGTGAGTCCGGATCAGAGGAAGAAGACGAGTTGTCTCTTCTATCGAGAAGAGTAAATCAACTCTAGAGGAGCAAGAAAAGGAAGTTTAGAAACTTCAGAGGACCAGAATACAAAGGAGAATCATACATAAGGGAAAGCAGAAGAAGCAATGTGTGTTATGAATGCAATGAACCAGGACACCTCAAAAGTGAATGTCCCAAACTACAAAAAGAAAGGACTAAGAAAAGATTTGAAAGGAAGAAAAGTCTGATGGATACTTAGGATGACTCTGAATCATCTGAAGATGAATACAAATCAGAAGATGAACATGCCAACATAGCATTCATGTCCACCACAGAAAATGACTCAGACTCAGAAGCTGAAATAAATGAGGTATTTTCTGAACTCACTAGAAAAGAGCTTGAAGAAAGTTTATCAGAACTTTTAGAAAGACACAGTAGATTAAGAGCAAGATTTAAAAGGCAAAATATTGGACTACTAGCTGAAACAAATAAAATTAAACAAGAAAATATTGAACTTAAAGATAACAATATATAACTCATAGAGGAAAGGGAAACAAAAACCCTTAAGTCAGACAGTACTTTAAAATCTGATATTTTGAAAGAATATGATGATAGTTTTCAAAGAATTCTTGTTAAAAGCATAAATAGAAGAAAAATAGCTTCAATGATTTATGGTGTTAGTAGAAACAATGGAACTGGAATTGGCTACTAAACACCTAAGGGTAAGGAACCATATCTACCTAAACTGATTGATGATATGGAGATAAAATATAAACCTCTGCACACACATTTTAACTATGGTAACACTCATGACATCAAATACACATCCTACTCTGAATATTATTGTGCTAGACCTAAGCTAAAACAAAGCGCCAAGCACACTAATATCAAAGGACCCAAAAAGATATGGGTACCTAAGAAGAAAATGATCTGTGTTGCAAGTGCCCTTAGCATTGAAGCCAAAACACCAATCATGGTACCTGGACTCTGGATGCTCGCATCACATGACGGGAAGAAGGTCTATGTTCCAAAGCTTGGAACTTAAATCTGGCGAAGATGTTAGATTTGGAGGGAACCAAAAGGAAAAGATCATTGGATCAGGAACTATTGGTAATGGTAACTCTCCCTCTATGACTAATGTTTTACTTGTTAAAGGATTAGCTCATAATTTGTTGTCTATTAGTCAATTAAGTTATAATGGTTATGGTATAGTCTTTAATCAAAAGTCTTGCAAGGCTGTAAGTCAGAAAGACAGATCAATTCTTTTTACTGGTAAGAGAAAGAATAACATTTATAAGATTGATCTTTCTGATCTAAAATCTCAGAAAGTAACCTTTCTTCTGTCTGTAAATGATGAGCAATGGGTTTGGCACAGAAGATTGGGACATGTTAGCTTGAGGAGATTATCTCAACTCAACAAACTCAATTTGGTAAGAGGACTCCCTAATCTAAAGTTCAACTCAGATGCTCTTTGTGAAGCATGTCAGAAGGGGATGTTCTCAAAATCCTCTTTCAAATCTAAAAATGTTATTTCTTCCTCCAGACCTTTAGAACTTCTACATATTGATTTATTTGTTCCAGTGAAAACTGCATCAATAAGAGGTAAGAAATATGGATTGGTCATCGTAGATGACTACAACAGGTGGACATGGGTAAAATTCTTAAAACATAAAGATGAAACACATACTGTATTTTTTTTATTTTTGTAATCAAGTAAAAAATGAAAAAGAATCTAAAAACATCAAGGTTAGAAGTAATCATGGAGGAGAATTTGAGAATCATCTCTTTGAGAAGTTCTTCAAAGAAAATGGAATCTCTCACAATTTCTCCTGCCCTAGGACACCCCAACAAAATGGGGTTTTAGAACGTAAAAACAGAACATTACAAGAAATGGATAGAACTATGATTAATGAAGCTAGTATGGCTAAGCATTTTTTGGCACAAGCAGTGAACACTGCATGCTATATTCAAAATAGAGGGTCCATAAGACCTATTCTTGAAAAGACTCCTTATGAACTATGGAAGAATAGGAAACCTAACATTTCATATTTTCATCCATTTGGTTGTACTTTCTTTATTCTTAACACTAAAGAACATCTAAACAAGTTTTATTCTAAGGCTCAAAAATGTTTTCTGCTAGGATATTCTGAACGCTCAAAAGGCTGCAGAGTTTACAATACAAAAACATTAATTGTTGAAGAATCAATCAATATCAGATTTGATGATAAGCTTGGCCATCAAAAGCCAAAGCAGACTGAAAATTTTGCAGATACAGAAGAACAACTCTCAAATCCTAATGATTCAGAAGATAAAGATGCATCAAAAATCACATCAACCATGGACAACATGAGAATATCTGAAGAGAATCCTCATAAAAGATTTCCAAGATTAACTACACATCATTCAGAAGATGTTATCCTTGGCAAGAAAGATGATCCTATCAGAACTAGAGCATTCCTAAGAAATAATGAAAATTCATTATTTGGATTAGTATCTATGATTGAACCAACTTCAGTAGATGAAGCTCTTCAAGACACGGATTGGATTATTGCTATGCAAGAAGAACTAAATCAATTCACCATAAATGATGTATGGGA
Organism: Vicia villosa; assembly: GCF_029867415.1. Taxonomy (NCBI): domain Eukaryota; kingdom Viridiplantae; phylum Streptophyta; class Magnoliopsida; order Fabales; family Fabaceae; genus Vicia; species Vicia villosa. The sequence continues at coordinate 191,920,837 of NC_081180.1, forward strand.
TCTAGTTCCAAGACCTGAAGGATTCAACATTATTGGAACAAAGTGGGTATTCAAAAACAAAATGAATGAGCAAGGAGAAGTCATCATAAACAAGGCACGACTGGTTGCTCAAGGGTATAGTTAGCAAGAAGGTATTGACTATAATAAAGCATTTTCCCCAGTCTCCAGGTTAGAGTCAATTAGACTATTAATTGCCTATGCTACTCAATTTAACATAACATTATATCAAATGGATGTTAAAAGTGCATTTTTAAATGGTTACATCGAAGAAGAGGTGTATGTTCATCAACCCCCTGGTTTTGAAGATTCTATATATCCTGAACATGTTTTTAAATTAATGAAACCTTTATCTGGTTTAAAACAAGCTCCCAGAGCTTGGTATGAACGGCTCAGTTCATTTCTCCTAGATAAAGGTTTCACAAGAGGGAAAGTTGATACAACACTCTTTCGTAAATCATTCAAAAATGATATCTAAATTTGTCAAATATATGTGGATGATATTATCTTTGGAACTTCTAATATCTCTCTTGGAAAAGAATTTGCTAAGTCTATGCAGGAAGAGTTTGAAATGAGCATGATGGGCGAGCTTAAATTCTTTCGGGGAATTCAAATAAACCAAACTTCTGAAGGCACTTACATACATCAAGAAAAATATGTCAAAGAACTTCAGAAGAAATTCAAATTATCAGAAAGTAAAGAAGCAAAAACCCCAATGCATCCTACTTGCGTCTTAAGCAAAGAAGAGGTAAATAAGATGGTAGATCATAAGCTCTGTAGAGGTATGATCGAATCGCTACTCTACCTAACTGCATCTAGGCCTGATATTTTGTTTAGTGTGTGTTTATATGTGAGATTCCAATCAGATCCTAGAGAATCACACTTGACTCCTGTCAAGATAATTCTGAGGTATTTGAAAGGTACTACTAATGTTGGACTATGTTACAGAAAATCCAAAGAGTTTAACTTAGTAGGTTATTGTGATGCTGATTTTGCTGGAGATAGAATAGAACGTAAAAGTACATTTGGAAGTTGTCAGTTTCTAGGAAATAATATGATCTCCTGGTATAGCAAAAAGCAAGCCACCATTGCCCTATCAACTACAGAAGCAGAATATGTTGCTGCTGCAGGCTGCGGCACTCAAATGCTTTGGATGAAAAGTCAGTTAGAGGATTATCACATCTACGAGCGTAAGATTCCCATTTTCCGTGATAATACTTCTTCTATATGTCTTTCTAAAAATCCTATCCTTCACTCTAAAGCTAGACACAGAAATTAAGCATCATTTCATAAGGGACTATATTCAGAAAGGGATATTAAGCTTAAACTTTACTGATACAGACCATTAATGGGCTGATATTTTCACCAAACCACTTTCTGAAGATAGATTCAAGTTCATTCTAAAGAATACTAGTATGGATTTGTGTCATGAATGAAATCATATATTGTGCTTATAGTTGAACTATCTGAAGTACAACTTGTTACAAGTTATCATCTAGAAATATCTGACCCACTCGGTTCAGAAGATTTTTTTCTTAGATGAGTCAGAAGCTCAGCAAATAAAACTGCCGATCCACGTGAACCTGAAAAATTGAGCACATGTTCAAATATTTGAAAGGTCGCGCGTGTAAAGCAAAACGAGTAATAAGTCATTGGTAACTGTTGCATTAATTCCTCTACGTTTTCCCAGAAATTTCTTTAATCATAACGCTACTATTTTCTTGTTCATTGAAACATTGCTCTCTTTTTCTCTTTATTCCATAATGCATGCAAGTCTATACATTGATTACATGGACCAAACGTTTTCTCTCCTCATCAATCCTCTATAAAAGTCTTCCTTTGTCAATATTTTCTAACATCCATCTATTCAATTCGTGTCACTTTGTTCTCTCGTTCAAAAAAAACTTCTTTCCATCATGACATCACAAACAACCCTCACTGTCATAAAAGAACAGAACCTATGGCTAGCCAAAAGAGACAACTATTACATCAACCTCTGCCATAAACAAGGATGGGAATCCTACATTTCTCTCCTAAATGGTTCTGTCTTTCCAAATCTTGTCAAAAACTTCTGGGTAAATGCTTCAGTCAGTGAAGATAATCTGAGTATTACTTCCTCTATTCATGGAATTCAACTTACAATCACTGAAGCATATATTGCTGAAATGATTGGATGTCCAGCTAGGAGTAATGCTGCATGTCTCACTGTTTTTTATCATTCTAATGCTTTTGTCATTCCAAACGACTTAAGTAAACTAGCTCGTCGTCTCAGAAACAATCCCTACAACCTCTCTTCATCCAAACAAGTTTGGTTTAGGATGATTCTCACAAACTTCAATCCTCGAGGAAAATTCCATAAAATCCTATATGCTAGAGATAGGTTCTTGATCAATCGCCTGGAGTCAAATAAACCTGTAAACCTTGGCAGGATCATATTTGGACACTTGGGAGAGTCTCTAATTGCCTTCAAGTGTGGTCAAGAATTCTTCATACCCTATGGAAGAGTCCTGTTAGCTTGTTTTGAATCTGCAGGAATAGTGAACACACTTCGCATCTCAGAACTTCTGAACAAAAGAGAAGCACTATATGCTGAGCGCTGTGATAGTTTTTTCTTTTATGGAGGCTATTATGAATCTAGCTACTAGGTTCCTGTGTTCCTTGAGTCTGTATCCATCTTTTTCTGGTCAATGAATATCTTTTTTCTGTTTGGGATAATATGATTTTTTTAATGCTTATAACAGTCCTACCTGACTAAAATAACTCATACATTATCATACGCCTTTTGATTATGAAAAAAGGGGGAGAATCATAAACCAAAATGTATGTCAATTAAAACCTCTTAGAAATATTGAAGAAACAGAAAAGGGTAAAATCAAGGATAAATCTTTAATAACTTGTGTACCAGAAGTCTCTGTTGTTAAAAGAATGCAGGAATACATATTCTTAGACTTTCTGAGAAGATGCGCGTATGAATTGCCACATGAAGGTGGAGCAAAACACAAGAAAGGGGGGATTGAATTGTGTTCTTTATTAAATAAAATTTCCCTTTCTTTTCTTTAACGTCTTTTCTTTCACTTGATCATCTATTGGATTATGCTTTAATGTTGCGGAAGCATGGAGTGTACATAACCAATAAGATGTTCATTTTAACTTCTAAAGGATATCATGACTTCTGACTTGTTTAGTATAGTTCTGCAGATTAAGGCTAGGAAGTTCTAAGTTAAAATGACTTGTGCAGAAAGTAAAAGACACATTTCCTCTCAACAGATATCTTAATCCACTATAACCAAATCATGATTACACCTGCACGATCCTCCGTCATGACTAACAACCTGCACAGCCAACTGTTGTGACTAACCATCTGGACAATGACCCGTTCAGTGATCTCCGCGAGATATAACGTCCATTGACCCAGGCACCCTGCACAGTCTACCTATTGTGACTAACCCTGCACAACGACACGTCGTGACTAACTCCCTGCACAGCTACCTACTATGACTAACTACAGATGATAAACCATTCAGAGATCTCAGCGAGATATGACGTTCATCAATCTTCTTGAGATTACAAGTTTGCTTCTTAGTTAAGCAGATTTTCTCCTATCCTAAGTACATACTTATGTGAAACAATGACAAGTAATCACTCATGAGGAGGTAAATAATCTTTTAAGTCCACTTGTCTGCATCTTCTGAACAAGATATTTGCTTCTTGATGGTAAGCAGAGTAAGAGCTTCATCTTTATATGTAGAATGCTTCTTCAGGTAGTTCTTCATCTTCACTTCTTCTTTCAAGCAGATTAAGACTATTTGTTTTCTGTTAGAGGATCCTTCTTGTTTTGATCTTCGATTCTTTAAATAGATTAAGAACATCAGTTCTTATTTAGAGTTGCGTCTTTGATTTTTCTTCCAATCTTCTTCTTAAGTAGATTAAGAACATCAGTTCTTATTGAGAGTTGCTTCTTTGATTTTTCTTCCAATCTTCTTCGTAAGCAGATTAAGAACATTAGTTCTTATTGAGAGTTGCTTCTTTGATTTTTCTTCCAATCTTCTTCTTAAGCAGATTAAGAACATCAGTTCTTATTGAGAGTTGCTTCTTTGATTTTTCTTCCAATCTTCTTCGTAAGCAGATTAAGAACATCAGTTCTTATTGAGAGTTGCTTCTTTGGTTCTTCTTTCTCTGAACTTCTTCTCCGTCATTCCTTGCGAAATAAAAACTCTCTTTGATAAGAGATCTTTCTTCTTTTTATAGCTGTCAAATATGTTTGTTATCTTGATCTTCGGAAAGCATAATAAATGTAGACGTGTTTCCACCATGCTTTTGTTTTCTTCAATGTGCTGCATGTAGGTTGCTTCTGCAATCATCCTTGGGAGTTGTTCCTTTTAGTTGTTGTAGCCGTTTAGCTAATGATGATGTTTGTAACGGATTTCTTCTTAATTATGATCCTTCGTATTTTATTTGATTTTGTTTGCTGGGCTGAAGGTTATCTTCTGATTCACATGTGACTCTGTTTCTGTTTGTCTTTTGTAAGTTACTGCATTGTAGTTCTACAGCTTGTAACTTCATAACTTCTGAATGTGTGATTTTATGAGTTTACAGGACTTCATGTTGTTTATTTCCTTCGAAGCTTCTGACGTTCTTTCTGATGTAGTCAATGTACTCTTCTTATGATGAGTCCTATATAAGATTTATAACACTGTATCTGCACACTAAATGAAACCATCTGTAATAAAATTGTTACTTCACAAAATATATGTTCGTTATCATCAAAACCAGATTCTGAACATAGATTTTCAATCTTGTTCTAACACCAAATCCATCAAACTTCTGAAGAATTAAGTCAAGGAGAAAATTACTCAGGGAAGTTATCTACTACATTTCTTTTAAAATATTTATTTTAGGGGAGATTACATATCTCAGGGGGGAGGACATTTCTTTCATATACAAAATTTCAAAACAGAACGTAAATGTTTTGTCATCATCAAAAAGGGGGAGATTGTTAGAACATTGTTTGGTTCTAATCATATTTTAGTGTTTTGATGATAACAAACAAATAAATTTTGTATAAGCAAACATGGTACTTTAATAATATATTTCTGATTTCAGAATATGTACTAGTACCAGCATAATCATAACTTGGAATAAAAGTAAAGCTGGATAAATGCAAGAGATACTCAAGTCTTCAAGGCAACTTCTGATACTGCACCAAACCGCTGCGATTACAACTACAACAGAAGTTGAAATACAAAGTTGAATAAAAGATCACGAAAGAATATATCTACAACAAAATCTGAAATGCATAGCTGATCAGAATATCACGAAGACTGATTCAAAATAAAGCCATTAAAGACATAATCATTAGTAAAACGGCTGCAATACTCTAAAAGCGCAATTCCCAAGATTGATTTAAGAAGCTATCCACATGCAAATCCTTAGAAGAAAACAAAAGCTGAGACAAACACGCGAACCATTTAATGTTGCGAAAAGGAGTTGAAGTTAACGGGCAAAAATCCTGAGTCTAAATATACTCATGATCTCTTGAATAAAAAAATCACACACGAGAACATCAATATTCTGAAGATCATCAGATGAGAAGAAAAAATCTCTGAAGCAAACTTTCATATTCATTCTCAGATTTCATTACTTTGTACTTAATCTTAGTGAAATATCACAGTGGTGATTACATCTTTCTAGAAGCAATACTATACACTGTCATCAGAAGTTACGTGGTAACTAAGTCCTTGAGAGACCGGTTGGTTCAGGAGTCTTAAGAAGTCTAGGACTAGTTGAGTCTTAGAAGTTGGTTAGTCACAAACAGTTGGTTTGTGCAGGATTATTAGTCACCAGCAGTTTGGCTCGTGCACTGTATTGTGAGTCACGGCAGTTGGTCGTGCAAGTGTAATCATGTTCTGATTATAGTGGATTAAGTCCTTGTTGAGAGAGAGTCAAATCACCTTGTTGAGGGTGTACTGGAGGTAGCCTTATTGAGAAGGTGAACTAGGATAAAAATAACTGTGTTTTGTTTATCTTTCCTTCATCACGTTTTGTTTAAAGAATCACTTATTTACCCTCCCTTCTAAGTGTTTTCTCAACCTTCATCATTATGCTTCTACATTGAAGTCTTATATAACAACACCTCAATTTAGATCATGCAGTTCCAAATCAACATGTACTATGGACGCTATGACCTCTAAATAGGTTCCTGCAGAAGCACGTCAACCAAGGAAGTCAATTATTCAACAGAAGAAATCACGGAAAAATCTCAACAATGGTAACATTGTCAACAGCACTTCTTCTTGCGAGATTTTCCACTCTCCTGTCAGTCTCAATACAAACACACCTATAAGTGGTATAAGTTTATCCTTTCCTAATCAAGTGCACAAGAATTTTAATGTACAGGAAAGTGGATCAGTCGTTTCTTCCAGAAAACAATTGAATGTTGATGCTATTCGATCTATGACAGCCAATCTATTTAATACATTTTCAAATATTGATAATGGAGATGGGTCTTCATCCACAAGCAATTTACATACTACTACAAATGTTAACATGGAAACTGATAACTCACTTGGAAATGGTATCAAGTCTTGATGATGAAAAATGTATTGATCCCAACTTTACGCTGCAAATTCTTCCCAATTCTGGTATGTATCATTGTAACACTTTATTTAATCATAAGACATAATAAATATGATTTGTTAGCTGGAACTAATTAGATACAATAGGCAAATCATGAAACAAATAAACATATATTTTCTTATGACTATATTATTCACTATAATGACTTCATTTGTTTTCTTTTGATTCAAATAGGCTACTCGGATATTGGTGATCCACTCATTGAATGCACACATTGTGGAGCATTTATGTGGTATCAAGAGAAGGTGGACAACCGAAAACACAATGTTGTACCCAAGTTCAAATTATGTTGTGGAAATGGTAAAGTTGTGCTACCGCTTTTGAATGCACCACCACCGTTACTCAAGCATATATTGTTTGATAGCAATGATTCAGAATGTAGAAATTATCAGAAGTATTGCAGATTGTACAACATTATTTTTGCCTTTACGTCTCATGGTATGAAGTTTGACAATAGGTTACAAGCGGGAAGAGGACCGCCTAACACAAGAGTACATGGACAATGTTGCCATAGAATTGGGGGGCATGGTACCTTTGGATGGACAATCACCAAAAATTGCACAACTTTATATTTATGATACTGAGAATGAGATTCAACATAGAATGGAAGGAATTGGGTAGTGACTCAATTCTTATTTAGCTTTATGACATTATTCCTTTTTTTGGCATTTTTTGAATATTTACATTATCACATCCAATTTGTCTGATAATTATGCACACTAATTTTTTGTTTGAATATTACAGTAATAATCCCAATATTGATCCACAAACTGTTAGCAAATTGAAACTCATGTTGGATGAGTTCAACACACATGCTAAATATTTTAGGATGGCAGCAGACCGACTAAAGGATTCATCTGTACCTAAAACTTAAGTTAATAGCTGATCGATCAAAGGATGGAAGGGTTTATAATCAACCGATTGTTTCGGAGGTTACGGCACTTATCATTGGTGATGTCGACACAGGTTCTAAAAGGCATATTATACTTGAGAGACAGAGTGGAAGGCTGAAAAGAATAAGTGAGTTTCATCCAAGTTATCTTGCTTTACAATATCCACTTTTGTTGCCATATGGGGAGGATGGTTTTATACTTGGTATTCTACACAGTGAAGCAAATAGAAAGAAAAAGATGAATAAACTTACCGTTAGAGAATGGCTTACGTTTCGGATTCAAACCCGACCTACCGAAGCACATAAACTTTTGATGTTAAGGAGGTTGTTTCAACAATTTTTGGTTGAAGGATTCACTATGATGGAGTCTCAAAGGATGAATTATATCCACAAGCATCAGAAAAAACTTAGAGTTTCTAAGTACTACAACTTGACCAGTCCATAACAACAATCAAACACTCAAGGAGCAAACAAAGGTAAAAGAGTGGTTTTACCATCAACTTATGTTGGAAGTCGGAGATACATGGAACAACTATATTTTGATGGAATGGCTATTTGTAGCCATATTGGTTTTCTGGACCTTTTTATCACATTTACATGCAATCCAAATTGGCCCGAAGTTAAAAGACTGCTTGACAAAATAAGTTTGCAGCCTCATGATTGTCCTGATATTGTATCAAGAGTTTTTAAAATGAAGTTGGATGAGTTATTGTTTGATTTGACTAAGAAGCATGTCTTAGGAAGATGGGTTTCATGTAAGTAATATTAACTACATTTGTCTCAATATAACATTTTGTTTATAAAATCTATTTCAAATCTTTTAGATTCATCTTTTGTAATTACTATAACTTATTTCAGATATATACACAATTGAGTTCCAAAAGAGAGGTTTACCACATGCACATATTTTGTTATTCATGCATCCGCAAACCAAGTATCCCACTCTAGATGACATAAACAACATCATTTCAGCAGAGATACCATCAAAAGAAGATGACATGGAATTGTATCATTTGGTCAAGACACATATGATTCACGGTCCATGTGGTTTGGCAAACAAGTATTCACCTTTGATGTAAAATGATAAATGCTCTAAATTCTTTCCAAAAAAATTTCAGCCTCACACTATCGTTGATCAGTATGGATATCCCGTATACAGAAGAAGGGAAACTGAATATACAGTTATGAAGAAGAACGTTGTTCTTGATAACAGATTTGTCGTTCCTTATAACTCATATTTGTTGAAGAAGTTTCAAGCTCACATCAATATGGAGTGGTGTAATCAAGGTACTTTTGTTAAGTACTTATTTAAGTATATAAACAAGGGCTATGATAGAATTGCCGCAGTTGTTGTCGAAGGAGACACTGACGGAACTTCTTTCACTAAGAATGTCGATGAAATCAAGAAATATCTTGATTGTAGATATGTCTCACCAAGTGAAGCATGTTGGAGGATATTTTCATTTCCCATTCATGGAAGGTCTCCAGCAGTTGAAAGGTTGTATTTTCATCTTGACAGCGACAATTCGGTTTATTATACTGATTATGAACTGATAGATGAAGTACTTGAAAAACCATGTATGAAAGAATCAATGTTTACCGCTTGGATGGAAGCAGGCAAGACATATCCTAAGGCCAGAAATTTGACATACTCGAATTTTCTCACCATTTTTATTTATGAAAAAAGATACCAGCGATGGAGACCACGTAAAAGAGGCCATACCATTGGAAGACTTATTTGGGTTCCTCCAAGTACCGGTGAGTTGTATTACATAAGAATGATGCTGACGGTTGCAAAGGGACCAACAGGCTATGAGGATATAAAAAAGGTCGGTGGAATTGTTCGGGAAAGTTTTCGTGATGCATGTTTTGAAATGGGATTTCTCAATGATGATAAGGAATATGTTGTAGCCATTAATGAGGCGAAAGATTGGGGTTCAGGATATTTTTTGAGAAAGTTATTTGTCACTATGCTACTATCCGATACAATTAATAGACCGCGTCATGTTTAGGAAAAAACTTGGAAGACGTTGTCTGACGGTATTCTTTATCGACAAAGACAGGACAACAATATAAGAGGTTCATTGCATTTTTATAATTATTTCATACAAATTTCTTTTAAGATCATAATATTATATTAGTATGTCACTATTAACATCACTACATTTCATGATGGCATAAGTATAACATGCAAGTTGCACATTCATTTTTAACATTGAGTAGTACCTTATGCCTACATGTTGTGCTTATATATTATACTGCTTCTTTAATTCGTTAGACGCACCTAAATTTGCATGCTGCTATGTATACGGGCATGCTAAAACACACCTCAATTTTCATGTTTCTATCTCAATTTTCATGTATACAGCCATGCCATCTCTGTTGATATAAATTTTTCTATGTTGTTGCAAATATAGGTATTAATTGGTAACGTTAGCAACTTATATACCAAATCATTCAGTATTTTGCACTGCTGCTTTAATTCGTCAAATACACCTCAATTACCATGTTGCTATGTATACGACAATGGTAAAATAGTTATATTGTGTTAGTATGTAATAATAACATGTTATAGAATCTTTGTTTATATAAATTTTTCTTTTCGGGTGCAAATATTATTATGAATTGTTACCTTTATCAACTTATATACCAAGTGTTAATTGGTGTATTTTTTATAGATATGCAGTTAAGAGACACTGAGTTGAAAAAATTGACACTCATTGAGATTGAGAATATGTTGCAATCCAATCGAAGAAGTTTGCATCAATTTAAGGATATGCCTCACCCTGATTCTTATGTCACACGACATGTTGGCAATAGACTGATTTATGACGAAGGTGATTATAATGCCGATACTGAGCAACAAAACTTCAACAATCTCTTTCGTGCCCTTACAGGTGACTATTTTTCTTTAGATTATGTGCTTCAGTCTCTTGACATTATTTGTTTTTAAATTTTTAGAAAGATAAATGTTTACATTCTATTTCATAGATGAACAACGTTCAATCTTTGAAACAATAATGGAAGCTGTCAGGAAACAAAGAGGAGGGGTGTTTTTTTACATGGTTATGGAGGGACCGACAAAACTTTCATGTGAAGAACACTATTGTTAGACGCTGGCCTAAGGATCTAGAGGGGGGGTGAATAGATCCTACACAGTTTTTCCGGGATTTTTACAGCTTATAGCGAAAGCGGTTCTGAATCGACTTGCGTCTATTCCGGACCGCTATTGCAAAGGGTTATATGTGTTACAAAACCACAAAATATTTGAAATCACAGATAAAGAGATATACTCTCGAGTCAATACGCGTCACAATTGAATATCGATTACGTTCTAGATTGACAAACTTTGATTTGCAATGCAGTAAGGTGGATTAAACAAATAGACAAACACTTGGTGACAATATTCAAATTGATGCTTATTCAAGATGTGGTGAATTGTGATGTTTATGCAGAACTTTTAATTCACAATTTTAACACTTGAATCATTGATCAATTTAGCAATTATACCAATTATGAACAGAATGAAAAGGAAAAGATAAAAGCGATAAGATCACGATATTTGTTTAGGCAGTTCGTCGACCGTCCTCGCTACGACTACGTCTGCCCCCAATTCCAAATTGAAATTGGGAAATCTTTCATTAATGTTGAAAGCAGTTTATACAAAGAAGATTAACAAAGCGATAAACGATAAACCCTTTATGTCGATCCTTTGAATCTTCTTCCCCCTTAATCTTGAACAAGATCAAGGTTATCCAAGAGCTTCACTTCGATTCCCTTCTGCAGTGTCTTGATTCCTTGAACTCCCCGTTCCTCAATCGTTACACTCAGCCGAATCCTCAATGAACGCCTCTTGATAAAAACCCCCAAGAACCACCCGTCGTGGAGGACAAAACCCGCAGATTTTATTCACCAACAAACCCCACAAATCTTCACCCACTAGGAATCTTCAATTCCGTTCCATGGACGTTATCGAACTCATCACTAACCCTCAACGCAAGAATGATTATGTGTAATTGTGTTGGAGATGACGAAGAACGAAGATGAGAAGCCTTTGTGTATCTTTCAGTCGTTGGTGTTGAATGAATAATTAACATGGAATGATATATATAGTTGCTGGTATGTTGGAGCAGAGAAAACACATAATTTGGGAAGTTTTCAGCAAATAGGTTGACCTACTTTAGTGCTTAGGTCGACCTAACAGAAGCAGAGTTGAAATTGTCCCATTTAGGTTGACCTGTTAGGTTGGCCTAAAATCTGTTAGGTTGACCTGCTGAAGGTTTAGGTCGACCTAAAGTCAGTTAGGTTGACCTGTTGAAGGTTTGTTCCCAGTTAGGTCGACCTGATGTCGAAGTAGGTCGACCAGAATTCACTTCAGATGCGATTTGAAGCATTTTTCTCAGATTAGGTCGACCTAGTTGCTATGTAGGTCGACCTAACAGACTGATATGAAGATTTCTTCATTTTGAGTCGACCTAAATGGTCTGTGAGTCGACCTAGCAGAAGTATATGGATTTTCCTTCATTTTAGGTCGACCTGGGTTGACAGTAGGTCGACCTAACTGCTGATTTTCTGCATTTTTCATGTCCAGCTTGTGTTGAGTCGACTTATATGCATAGTGGATCATCTTGTGCTTTCATGAGTGATCAAATGCTTTGCTTTTCTGATTCCTCCTTGTTGTTTGGATGCTCATTTGAGTTTGCCATAAATCAAAAACATCTTTGAGTGTAATCTTGTATTCACATACTCCCCCTTTTTGATGATGGCAAACCAATAGTCAAAAGCTTTGGTAGTAAGTGATGAAGACTCAACAAGGCTCCCCCGTACATCCAGCATCTATCTCTCAACCAAGAAGTCTCTTGACAAAGCTCCCCCGTACACTCAGCATCTATTGTATTTATCTCCCCCTTTGACAACATCAAAAAGAGAAACAAGAAAACAGAGTAGAAGAGTAACAAGAGAAATAAAGAATAAAACTCGAGCATGCATAGTCGGACATTAAAATGAAACGTGTACAAGAGTGAGAGATATATGTATATAAAGTCACTATAAGCATGTTAATTGATAGCATATTATAGTATCAATGGAATTTTTGGAAGTGAACAGTAAACATGTTACCCTCTTCTCATTGTATAGGTGTCATTTGTTCATGGAAGTCCTTAGTCATTGACTTGAGGAAGAGCTACCTTCAAGAGATGATGTTAGCTTGATAATAAACAATATATATAGAAATAAAGTAAGGAAATAAAATTAGGAGGAACAAACGTAGTTAGCCCAAATTAGAGATATCTAGTATCCCTAATTCCCTACGGATGTTGAAGTGTTGCTCCGTTGCTAGAGGTTTGATGAATATGTCGGCTAGTTGCTTCTTGCTTTCTATATGTTCAAGTGTAACGTCTCCTTTCTCTACATGATCTCTTAGGAAGTGATGCCTTATTTCAATATGTTTGGTTCGTGAGTGTAGGACAGGATTCTAGCTTAAGTTTATTGCCCTTGTGTTGTCGCACATGATAGGTATGTGATCAAGCGTAATGCCAAAGTCAAGAAGTTGTTGCTTGAGCCATAATATCTGCGCACAACAGCTTCCTGCAGCTACATATTCTGCTTCAGCAGTAGATAATGCAACCGATACTTGTTTCTTGCTATGCCAACTTATCAATGAATTTGAGAATAGATGACATGTTCCACTGGTGCTCTTTCTATCGGATTTGCAGTCAGCAAAATCTGAGTCGGAGAATCCTACCAAATAACACTCATTTCCCTTCGGATACCATAGGCCATATGTAGGAGTTCCATGTAGATATAGCAGAATTCTTTTGACAAATTTTAAGTGAGATTCCTTTGGACAAGATTGATATCTTTCTCATCTTTGTCTAGGCTAGTATTTGTTGCCATAGGTGTGTCAATCTCCTTCGCTTCACTCATTCCAAATCTTTTGAGCAGCTCCATGAGAGTCATCTCAAGTTCACTCTGCATAAACTTAGAAAATTCTTTGACAAGTTTTGCATTAGTCGACCCAAATATAATATCATCCATTTGGAATAGTTTGAAGTCTTTTGAACAAGCATAGGCAAGTAAGAGGTGAATAGCTTCGAGACGTGCTACAGGAGCGTACGTCTCTTCATAATCAATACCTTCCTATTGATTGTAACCTTAAGCAACTAATCTAGCTTTCTTTCTAGTGATAACTCTGTTTTCATCAAGTTTGTTATGAAAAACCCATCTAGTGCCGATTACTTGATGATCTCCCGGATGAGGGACTAAGTCCCAAACATCATTCCGTTTAAATTGGTTTAATTCTTCTAGCATGGCCATTAGCCAATGCTCATCAAGTAATGCGTCCATAGCGTTTTTCGGTTCAACTTGTGAAACAAAAAAAAACAAAAAGATGACAAAGGTTACTTATCTTGGAGCGTGTTGTAACGCCCTTTGAGATGTCTCCTATTATGTTGTCAATAGGATGGTCTTTCACATTTGTCCAAGCCTTAGGAAGTTCTTCATTGTTTGAGATGCTTTCCTTTTTATTTTCATCATGAGACTCATCTTTCTCTTTCTCAGCATCTTTCTTTACAATACTTTCATTTTCGTCTTCCTTATCTTTGACGATGTCTTCAGTGGATGGACCTACACTTCCTTTACCAAGTATGGCTCCCCGATTGTTATCTCCAAAGGTGACATACCCCTTTTTCTTTGCGTGAAACTCAACGAAAAGAGATGTGTCTCCCGTCATGTGTCTTGAGCATCCACTATCAAGGAACTACAACCTTTCGGCAATGTCAAGACACTTTTCCTGCAAAATTAATTTAGAGTGGAAGGTCCCCAATCTTCATTGGGTCGTAATTGGTGAGTACATAATGTGTTGCACTTAGGCAACCATTGAAACACTCCTTTAGGAACTAAGATTCTCCTAAATTTGCATTTTTCAATGGTATGACCCTTTTTGCAACAATAATGACAGGTAATATGATGAGAATGAGCTGTCTTGCTAGTTGATACTTTAGGTACAAAAGTGTATTTACTATATAACGGAGTATATGATCTTTTGAACTTATTTGAATCAACTGCAAAAGTTATTTTTGGTTGTAGAGCTTTATCTAACTTGACTTTTAGATCTCTTACTTCTTTTTGCCAAATATGACATGTCTCACAACCAAACCATGACGTAGGGTCGATATCAACTTTATCCTTTTGAATGTCTAACATAGATTGTTTTAAAGCTTCCATATCCTTTTCGGTCTTCTCAACTTTTGATTCAAGGTATGAAAAGATTTTCTTATTTGAGGCCAAAAGTTTGAAAGCTTCAATTGCATCTCTATGTAGTTCTTCAAAAGCTAATTTTAATTGATCATGAGATACCTTATCTACAAGTTCAGGTTTAAGATGACTTACAGCTTTCTTTTTCTTTTGTTTATAAGCCATGAAGCATAGATTTGCCAATTCCCCTTCATCGCTTGATGAGCTTGCACTGGATGAGTCACTTTCCCATGCTATGTAAGCCTTTTTAGATTTGTTATGACCTTTGCTTTGATTCTTGTCTTTATCTTTCTTAATGTATGGACATTCTGGTTTGTAGTGACCTGATTTTCCACAATTGTAGCAAAGCCCTTTGATTTTTCCATTGTTAGAGTCATCTTGGTTGAACCTTTTTGATTGCTTTCTGTAGTTGATCAATCCTTTGTCAGAATGTTTTGCTCCATTTTTATTTATATACTTGTTGTATCTTCGCACAAACATTCCCATTTCTTCATCATCGGAGTCTTCGTCATCACTAGTCTCACTATCCTTTGGCTCTCGTTTTGAGGTCTTGGAGCTCGAAGCTTTTAGAGCTATTGACTTCTTCTCTACCTCCTTTTCCATGTTCTTTTCTTTCTTTGACCTTTTCTCATGCATGTCAAGACATTTAAGATGTTGTTCATGTTCCTCTAGTTTACCAAAAAGAGTGGTAATGTCTAGAGTGTTGAGATCATTTGCTTCCTTAATTGCTGTCACTTTGGGTTGCCATTCCCTGTTCAAACACCTTAAGATTTTGTTAGTAGCAACTGCATTGGAAACAGGTCTATCAAGAGAATTTAATCGATTTTTCAGGTGAACGAATCTCTTCTGCATGTTTTCGATGGATTCACCATCTTCCATGTGGAAAAGTTCGAACTCTTGAGTTAGCGTATTGATCCTAGCTAGTTTGACATCATCCGTTCCCTCGTGGGCAACTTGCAATGTGTCCCACATAGCTTTAGCGGACTTACAATGGGAAACGCGATAGTATTCATCAACTCCTAGAGCTGAGATTAGAATGTTTCTCGCTTTCCAATCGTATGCATATTTCTTTTCATCTTCAGCATCCCAAGTATTTTCTGGTTTTGGAACAACTGTACCATCTTCATTTGTCAAAGTGATCTGAAATGGACCATTGACAATAGCTGTCCAGATGTTCCTATCAATTGCATTGATATGGACACACATACAATCCTTCCAATAGCCGTAGTTTTCGCCGTTGAAAACTGGAGCTCTATTATGAGCCCCTTTAGGTCCGGAAGCCATCTTTCCAATAAGTGTTTCACGTAGCACGGAATTAACCAGAGCTCTGATACCACTTGTTAGACGCTGGCCTAAGGATCTAGAGGGGGGGTGAATAGATCCTACACAGTTTTTCCGGGATTTTTACAGCTTATAGCGAAAGCGGTTCTGAATCGACTTGCGTCTATTCCGGACCGCTATTGCAAAGGGTTATATGTGTTACAAAACCACAAAATATTTGAAATCACAGATAAAGAGATATACTCTCGAGTCAATACGCGTCACAATTGAATATCGATTACGTTCTAGATTGACAAACTTTGATTTGCAATGCAGTAAGGTGGATTAAACAAATAGACAAACACTTGGTGACAATATTCAAATTGATGCTTATTCAAGATGTGGTGAATTGTGATGTTTATGCAGAACTTTTAATTCACAATTTTAACACTTGAATCATTGATCAATTTAGCAATTATACCAATTATGAACAGAATGAAAAGGAAAAGATAAAAGCGATAAGATCACGATATTTGTTTAGGCAGTTCGTCGACCGTCCTCGCTACGACTACGTCTGCCCCCAATTCCAAATTGAAATTGGGAAATCTTTCATTAATGTTGAAAGCAGTTTATACAAAGAAGATTAACAAAGCGATAAACGATAAACCCTTTATGTCGATCCTTTGAATCTTCTTCCCCCTTAATCTTGAACAAGATCAAGGTTATCCAAGAGCTTCACTTCGATTCCCTTCTGCAGTGTCTTGATTCCTTGAACTCCCCGTTCCTCAATCGTTACACTCAGCCGAATCCTCAATGAACGCCTCTTGATAAAAACCCCCAAGAACCACCCGTCGTGGAGGACAAAACCCGCAGATTTTATTCACCAACAAACCCCACAAATCTTCACCCACTAGGAATCTTCAATTCCGTTCCATGGACGTTATCGAACTCATCACTAACCCTCAACGCAAGAATGATTATGTGTAATTGTGTTGGAGATGACGAAGAACGAAGATGAGAAGCCTTTGTGTATCTTTCAGTCGTTGGTGTTGAATGAATAATTAACATGGAATGATATATATAGTTGCTGGTATGTTGGAGCAGAGAAAACACATAATTTGGGAAGTTTTCAGCAAATAGGTTGACCTACTTTAGTGCTTAGGTCGACCTAACAGAAGCAGAGTTGAAATTGTCCCATTTAGGTTGACCTGTTAGGTTGGCCTAAAATCTGTTAGGTTGACCTGCTGAAGGTTTAGGTCGACCTAAAGTCAGTTAGGTTGACCTGTTGAAGGTTTGTTCCCAGTTAGGTCGACCTGATGTCGAAGTAGGTCGACCAGAATTCACTTCAGATGCGATTTGAAGCATTTTTCTCAGATTAGGTCGACCTAGTTGCTATGTAGGTCGACCTAACAGACTGATATGAAGATTTCTTCATTTTGAGTCGACCTAAATGGTCTGTGAGTCGACCTAGCAGAAGTATATGGATTTTCCTTCATTTTAGGTCGACCTGGGTTGACAGTAGGTCGACCTAACTGCTGATTTTCTGCATTTTTCATGTCCAGCTTGTGTTGAGTCGACTTATATGCATAGTGGATCATCTTGTGCTTTCATGAGTGATCAAATGCTTTGCTTTTCTGATTCCTCCTTGTTGTTTGGATGCTCATTTGAGTTTGCCATAAATCAAAAACATCTTTGAGTGTAATCTTGTATTCACAACTATCAAGTGCACTTCGTTCAAAGAAAAAATTTGTTCTTACTGTTGTTCAACTCTACTTGCAATGTTGACAAAAACACCGAACATTCACAGTTATTTGAGGAAAACGATGTCATAATCTGGAATGAAGCACCGATGGCTCATAAAAATTGCTTTGAGGCATTGGATAAAACACTTAAAGATGTCATGAGTAAGAAGGATCTTGGGAATAAAATCTTTGGTGGCAAAGTGGTTGTATTTGGAGGAGATTTCAGGCAGATTCTTCCAGTTGTTCCAAGAGCAGAGCGTTTTGATATTGTTCATGCATCAATATGATCCTCTTATATTTGGGACTATTGTCAGGTCCTAACACTAACAAAAAACATGAGACTTCAGCAAGGAAGAGATGGTACAAGTTCTAAGGAAATGGCAGAGTTGTCAAAATCGATCTTAAATGTTGGGGATGGTAAGATATCTGAACCAAATGATGGATTGGTTGACGTAGAGATTCCTCCAGGACTATTAATTACTAATTTTGAGGATCCTATCAAAGCTATTGTTGAAAGCACATATCTTAATTTGGTTCATGTATTCCAAGATGTTGCATATCTACAAGGAAAAGCGATTCTTGCCTCAACCATTGAAGTTGTGGATTAAATCAATCATTATGTATTGGATTTAATACTAGGTAAAAAATATTTAACTTTCTTTTATTCATACATACAACAAAATAATGTTGAAGTTGAATTACCTAATGTTCATGTGTTATTGTTCGATTGCTTTTTTGGAGAAGAGTAAGAGTATCTTAGTTACGATTCAATTGATAGAACTTATACGAGTTATACTGAAGTTTATGAAGTTCTAACTCCGAAATTTCTTAGCAAACTAAGAACATCAGGTCTACCAAATCATAGGCTCAAGTTGAAAGTTGGTACCCCCATTATGTTGATGAGAAATTTGGAACAAAGTGACGGATTGTGCAATGGAACAAGATTAATTGTTACAAGATTAGCAAATCATGTCATTGAGGCAAAAATTATGTTTGGAAAGAACATAGGTAACATTTTTTACATTCCTCGAATGTCTATGTCACCTTCTGAGTCCCCGTGGCCATTCAAGTTGATTAGGAGACAATTCCCGATCATTGTCTCTTACGCAATGACAATTAATAAATCACAAGGTCAATCACTTGATAGTGTCGGGTTATATTTGCCTTCTCCTGTTTTCAGTCATGGACAATTGTATGTTGCAATTTCAAGAGTTACTACCAAAAGTGGTCTTAAAATTTTAATACACGACAAGGAGAATGTCTCGTGCTCGACTACTACAAATGTTGTATACAAAGACGTTTTCCAATCACTTTGTTAGAAGGTAATTTTGAAAAACCTATCTTTTTAACTATAAATGTCACACACTTGGTTTGTTTATTTTTTTCAAAGTTTTGATAAATCAAAATCTTATTTTATGTATTTCACTATGCAGGTATATGATGCAGGTTTTGATACTGACTGGTTTTACCATTTAAGCAGATAGCATTTGAAAATTGTACCATCTATATATGTTTATTGTTTTATTTCAAGAGCCAAAAGTTAAGATGCATTATTACCTTTTTCGTTGTTAACTATTAAGTTTTTGAATTTAACATTACTGAGTTTGGATTGCAATTTGGTTAAATTTAGATGTTTGATATATTTAAAGAAACTTTGCAAGTCATAATTAAGTAAATGTAATGTGAAACCCCGACCAGATTCGCGCGACAGCGCGGGTTTTCTACTAGTTTTAATAAAAATTATACCTACAATTTTTTAGGTGTGACTAAAACTTATATAAATATTATTTTTTATTTTTTACTGTTATTATTATTAAAATAAAATTATTCATGAAAAAATTTTACAATACATTTTCAACCAAAACAGAACTAAATAACTAAAATTAAATATTAATATAAATTTTTATTAAATTCTAACATTTGGTTTCTTTCCATATTATGTAAATTAGAACTACTAACAAAAATATATTATATATTTAAATTTTTACAATCCAACCAACTTTCATGTTTTTCTTTTCTAGATTTTTACAATATGAACTTAGCAATTTCTTTTATAGTATCAGCATGCAAGTCACCATAATCAATAATTTTTAAAGCATATCTCGAAAGCTCATTCAAAGAATAATAATTTTAAAATAGAATAAACACGTAAATGTTGAGTCGATTTTGTTGGAATTAGACTCTCAAACCTTTGAGTAATTCCTTATCATTAAAGATGACAATGAAGAAAAGAAGAACAAAAGTAGGATTAGGGTTTGCGGAAATTAAAAGAGAAGAAGAAAATATTTTCTGTAGAGTTTCTCTCTACCCACAAACTGTGGAAATTTAGTTATTCACTTGCAACTGCAACTTCTATGAATACAAATTATTGACTTGATTACAAAATAATGAGGGTTACTCCCTATTTATAGATTTAGGTTAGCCTTCTCCCTAAGCCAAAGCCCAAAACTATAAAAGCCCAAAATACCTATTTTGGAACTAAATCAAATCTAATATATTTTAAATCTAAATCAAATCTATCTAGATTTAAAAATAAACTTATGTGTAACAAACTGTTACACACTTCGACACACCTTGTGTTCGAGTAACAACCTGCCTCGACACAAGTAATTACAAATTAACACACCACCTAATTCATTGTGTCTAAGCTATCCATATTCATCATAGCTCTTAGTCTTATGAATATTTCGACCAGCACTCCCTTCGTCATGATATCTGCAATCAGATTCTCAGTTCTGCAGTGTTCCAAATTCATCTTCTCTTTAGCTACCTGCTCTAGAAGATAATGGAACATCATTTCGATGTGCTTGCTTCGACCATATGCTATCGGGTTCTCCGCCAGATTGATAGCTGACATGATGTCGATCTTTATGGTAATTTCTCCATGATCTTTACCTGTTATCTCTTCGACCAAGTTCACCATCCATGTTGCTTGACATGCACAAAGAGAAGCAGCTATGTACTCTATTTCGCACGATGATAGTGCCAATACTGGTACCTTTCTCGAACTCCAAGCAACTGGTACACCACCTAGCATAAACACATAACCAGTTGTGGATTTTCGATCCTCAGCATCACTACACCAACTAGAGTCGGTGTACCCCACTAATTTGTATTCTTTTCCCTTATCAGCTGCAAGAAACAGAATGCCATAGTCGAGAGTTCCTTTCAGATACCTCAGTATCCTCTTCGCCGCTGCTAGGTGCGATACCTTTGGCTTCTGCATGAATCTACTTATCATACCTACACTGTATGCTAAGTCAGGCCTTGTGTGACAAAGGTATCTCATTGACCCAATAAGTCTTCTGTATTGGGTTGGGTCGACATCCTCTTCATCTGGGTTCTTCGACAGTTGCAATCTTGTTTCAGCAGGTGTCGAAGTCGAATTGCATTCTTCCATCTCAAATCTCTTGAGAATTTCACTTTCATATCTTCTTTGATGCATCATCAAGCCTCTACTACTCTTGTAGAATTCGATGCCAAGGAAGTATGAAATTTCGCCCTAATCCGACATTTCAAATTTCTTGCTAAGATCACCTTTGAAGCCTTCGATCTCTTTCTTACAGCTACCTGTTATTAACAAGTCATCAACATAGAGACATAGTATAAGCAATTCACTCTTGCTTCTTCTTACATATACCCCATGTTCAGTTGTGCACTTCACAAATTCTTTCTCTCCCTTAGGAAACTGTCGATCTTCTTATTCCAAGCTCTTGGAGCTTGCTTCAGTCCATACAGAGCTTTATGCAGTCTGTACACTTTTCTCTCTTTGCCATGTTTCACAAACCCAACTGGTTGTGCAGCATAGACTTCTTCGTCCAAGGGTCCATTCAGGAATGCACATTTAACATCCATCTAACACATGTGCCAATTGTTCATGTTCGCCAGACCAACAACCAACCTGATCGTTTCGATCCTGGCAACAGGTGCAAAGACCTCATCGAAGTCAATTCCATCCTTCTGAAGAAATCCTTTTGCCACAAGCCTTGACTTGTGTCGAGTCACTTCATCTTTAGGATTACACTTCACCTTGTATACCCACTTCACATCAATTGCCTTCTTGCCTTGAGGCAACTCGACAAGTGACCTAGTATTGTTATTTTCGATGGACTTCAATTCTTCATTCATAGCTTTCACCCACTTCGAATCCTTCAATGCCTCAGTTGCATTGACAGGTTCGACATCTGCGTAGAAAGCGTAATGTACCAGCTCACCTTCATCATTGACTACATCATCTGATGTAATCACACATTCTTGCAACCTTGCAGGCATGTGTCTTGTTCTCTGAGGTCTGTTTAGGCCTGCATCACCTCTGACTTCTTCTTGTCGAACTTATTCTCTTACGACTTCAGTAGCTGGTTCGTCATAAAGAATTCTCACTGAATCCTTCTTGATATTTTTTCAGTCCAATCCCATTCTTTAAGCTCATCTATGATCACGTCCCTGCTGATCACTACTTGCTTGTTCACTGGGTCGAACAACTTGTATCCTCCAGTCGAATGATATCCTATAAGAATCATTTGACTCGACTTGTCATCAAGTTTTCTTCTTAACTAATCTGGCACATGTCTATATGCTATAGATCCAAATACCTTCAGATGACTCAAGCTAGGCTTCACACCAGACCAAGATTCTTCTGGAGTAATTCCTTCTAGCTTCTTCGTCGGACATTTGTTCAAAATGTATGTTGCAGTCGACACTGCTTCTCCCCAAAATTCTTTAGGTAAATGCTTGCCTTTCAACATACTTCTCACCATATTCATGATGGTTCGATTCTTCCTTTCTGGAGTTCCATTCTGTTGTGGAGTGTAGGGTGGCACCACTTCATGCACAATCCCTTCTTTATCACATAACATGTTGAAGTCTTTCGACACAAATTCTCCACCACCATCAGTTCTTAAAACCTTGAGCTTTCGACCACTTTGTCTTTCGACCATAGATTTGAACTTGGCAAATACCTCGATCACTTCACTTTTCTTCTTGATCAGGTAAGTCCATAGTTTTCGACTAAATCATCTATGAATGTAATAAAGTATTTGTTACCTCCATTCGAATCCACCTCGATAGGACCACATACATCAGAGTATATGATTTCGAGAATAGCCTTCGACTTACTTCCTGCATCCTTGCTGAAGCTATTCTTGTGCTGATTCGCCTGCACACATTCCTCACATACCTCGTTTGTAATGTCGATTTCTGGCAGTCCTGAAACCATATTCTTTCTTTTCAAGTCTCCGATGTCATTGAAGTTGACATGGCCTAGTCGATAGTGCCATATCCATTCATCTCTGCTAGCTGCAGTTGCAAGGCACTCGTGCTCCATCACATTTAGTTCGATCTTGAAGGTTCTATTCTGTGACATATGAGACTTCAAGATTAACCTCCCACTTGCGTCGACTACTTTCATCATCTTGTCTTCGATCGACACTTTGTAGTTCTTTTCGACCAACTGCCCAAGGCTGAGCAAGTTGCTCTTCATGCCTGGTATGTACAACACATTGGAAATTACTGACCTCTTGCAGTCTTTCCTCATGATTAGAACGTCTCCAATACCTTCAGCTGCTAAAGTATTGTCATTTGCGAATTTCACCATGTTTTTCTTCGAGGGCCTTATGTTGACAAACCAATCTTTTCTTCCAGACATGTGTGATGAGCATCCTGAATCCAAGTACCATTGGTCCTTGAATTTATATTCATCTTTTGTTGTGACCATTAACAACATCTCTTCTTCTTCTTGTTTTTCAAGCTTTGCATCACTTTCTTGACTTTTATTCTTTTCTGGACAAACTGTCGAATAGTGACCATACTTCTGACAGTTGAAACATTGAATGTGACTCTTGTTAGGCTTTTGACCACCACCTCTTCCTCTACCTGCAACACCACCTCTTTGGTTGCCTTGGTAAGAGGGCTTTCTTTGATTCGACCGATTTCCTTCTTGCTGATTTCGACCAGTCAAATTGTTGTAGCCACCTCTACCTTTATTTCCAGTCTAGCTTCCTTTGCCTTTCTTTTCGTTTGCTGTCTGAGCCTGCAAAGCCACATCGCTCTTCGACTTGCCCGCAACTCTTTCAGCCATTCTTTGTTCATGAGATTCAAGCGTCCCTTGAAGCTCTTCTTTTGTCAATTTCGACAAGTCCTTCGACTCTTCTATGGCTACCACGATGTGGTTGAACTCAGGGGCCAAAGACCTCAATATCTTCGAAACAACAGCTTTTGTTGTTAACACTTCTCCACATATCTTGATTTGATTCACTAGTTTCGTAACCCTAGTGAAGAAATCAGTTATGCTTTCGTTATCTTCCATCTGAAGCAATTAATATGTTCTCTTGTGAGTTTGTAACCTCACCTCTTTCACCTTTTCTGCACCTCCAAAAGATTTTTCAAGAATCTCCCAAGCTTCTTTTGAAGATTCTATATCACTAACCTTTTCAAAATTATCTAGACTCAGACATTGATGGATTATAAAGAGAGCTTTATAATCTTTCTTCTTCAATTCTTTATAAGCAGCCTTTTCTTCCTCCTTCGCACCTTCTGCAAGCGGTTCTACCCCTTCTTTTACAAGATCCCAAAGATCTTGACAACAGAATACAACCTTCATCTGCTTGCACCAATTCTCATAGTTATCTCCTTTCAGAATTGGTAGTGTTGCTGGAAAATGCCCATTCGGATGATTCATTGTCATCGCCATTCTTCTTACCTTGAATCGATTAACCGGAGCTCTAGATACCAGATGTTGGAATTAGACTCTCAAACCTTTGATTAATTCCTTATCGTTAAAGATGACAATGAAGAAAAGAAGAACAAAAGTAGGATTAGGGTTTGCGGAAATTAAAAGAGAAGAAGAAAGTATTTTCTGCAGAGTTTCTCTCTGCCCACAAACTGTGGAAATTCTGTTATTCACTTGCAACTGCAACTTCTGTGAATACAAATTATTGACTTGATTACAAAATAATGAGGGTTACTCCCTATTTATAGATTTAGGTTAGCCTTCTCCCTAAGCCAAAGCCCAAAACTATAAAAGCCCAAAATACCTATTTTAGAACTAAATCAAATATAATCTATTTTAAATCTAAATCAAATCTATCTAGATTTAAAATCAAACTTATGTGTAACAAACTGTTACACACTTCAACACACCTTGTGTTCGAGTAACGACCTGCCTCGACACAAGAAATTATAAATTAACAGACTTCGAGCTTATAAGAATAATCCTGTTAATTCATTGTAATATTTATGCTCCCAGTATTCTAAATCAAATTCATCAATACATTTATATTTTTGGTACATATGAAAATAATAATAATAATAAAATCAACTTCAAAAATGAGCAATACAAATAACGAGATATAGTGAAAAAACTAGATGATTTGATTATTACCTTCATAAGAAAAAATTAAAACCATAGTGTCAACAAATATAACAATTTTCATATAAATTATAGGTTTTCATTAACTATCATGAAGAATTTATAATAATAAATTAAAAAAAATTTATGGCACATGTTATGTTATTAGGTTGTTTTGATAAGTAATTGATATTTACATAAAATGAAAGAACGATATTATATATCGTAATATAATACTTCAATCCCATTTAATTCATTTTCTAAAAACATTTTAGCGTCCTTAATTTGTAAAAGGAAAGTAAACCCACCCCTCTAACATTCTAAACCCAAACATTCCCTAAATCTCTTGTGCGTTTGATTTGTAAATTATGAAGTACTGGACAGAACAGTACTAAACAGTACAGAACAGTACTAAACAGTACAGAACAGTACAAGACAATTTTTTGTATTGTACTGTGTTTGATGGTTACTGGACTGGACAACTATTTTTTGAATTTTGCTTGATATGTCCATGCACCAGACAAAATAATACAATTTTCAATATAATATTATTTATTGATATATAAAATATAATATTTATGAATCAAAATATTAAATAATAAGGAGGAAAAAAATGAAGAAATAATTTTTTTACTCTACATTGTTTAATATGTTTATGCAGCAGACAAAATAATATAAATTCTTATATAATATTTTTTTATTAATATTTTTGAATCAAAATATTAATAATGAGAAGAGAAGAAAAATAATAAATTGAGATTCTTTTTCTCTACTTTATTTGATATGTCAATGAATCGAATAAAAATAGTATAATTTTTATTATAACATTTTTTTGATATATAACATATTAATATTATATTTGTGAATTAAAATATTAAATAATAAGAAAGAGAGTAAAAATTAATTTTTTTTTGATATTTTGTTGATAATTAGTGCTTGGGACAAAAAGTTGTCCCATGGTTTAGTGGGGGACAAGAAATTATGATTTTGTCCAGTACCTTGCCATATTTTTTGTCCAGTACCATGATTAGTTTCTGCATCAAACAGAGTACAAAAAAAGTTGTCATGTCCAGTACCTCGTTTTTTAGCAAATCAAACGCACCAATTGTACTGGTGTGGTACGCATGTTCACACATTAATTACAAAATAATTGAATAAATAATAAACTTGTTTCCGTTAGTATTTAATTTTTTTATCAATAAATTTATTTTCTTTGTTTAAATAATTTTGCACATTTGTTTTTAAAATGTAACAAAAAGTGAAATGATAGAAAGAAAAATAAAACTAATTTAACAAAATTGTTGTACATCAGTAATATATATTTCAATTTTTCATATATTATTTTAAAAAATATTGTATTTTAAATTAAAAAAAATTAAAAATAAAAATATTGACAACATAAATAATAAAAAACAACACATTTTTCTCATGTTTGGATTCATAAAATATTTTAAATATATTTATTTATAATTTTGTATTTATATAAAAAATATAATAACCCATAGGTTTGTAAGAATTTTGGTACGGTTACCCGTGCGTTTACACGTTACTAATGTATTACCCGTGGTACTGATGTGGTACATACTCTTTTGTTATCAAAATGTAATAAAAATGTATATAAGAAAAACAAAATTGTTTTACCAAAGTAATTTATTATTTTTAAAAGAAAAAAGTATTTACAATAAAAACAAAATTATTTTATATAAATAATATTATATCAATTTATAATATATTATCTTAAATAATGTTGTATTTTAAAATAAAAATAATTTAAAAATATAAATATAAGATACATAAATAATTAAAAAAACAAAACATTTATATCATATTTGAATTAATACATTATTTTTAATTTTATCTTTTTTAATTGTAAAAAAAATGTATAGTTATACTATCGTCGTGTCGTAATCTAAAAGTTACATTGAACATAAACTACTCTCTGCGTCTCACAATAGGTGTCCTCTTTACAATTTTCACGCTTTTTAAGATAATGATTAATTGTGTTGATTTTAATGATAAAATAAATATCATTTACTAAAATAACCTTATTAATAATAGATAGTAGAGTAGTTACATGAATTAAAATACAATAAATAAGGGCAAGTTAATGAAAATAAATAATAAATATCACATTGGTATTCTAATAAGACAAATAATTTGAGACAAATAAAAATTGAAAAGAGGACACATATTATTAGACGGAGGGGGTATCAATTATTACAATATCAAAATATATATATATATATATATATATATATATATATATATATATATATATATATATGAGGGCATATCATATGAGAATGCCTTATTTATATGAGAACGTGAGAATGAATCAGAACCATTAGATTTTAAAATAAATGGTGGAGATTATATGGGAATCTTTTTTCTCTCTCCTACATCATTTATTTTAATAATCGTGGAGAGAGAAAAAAAGATTCTCACATAATCTCCACCCTTTATTTTAAAATCTAATGGTTCAGATTCATTCTCGCATTCTCATATAAAAAAGACATTTTCATATGATATGCCATATATATATATATATATATATATATATATATATATATATATATATATAAATATATATATATATATATATATATATATATATATAAATATATATATATATATATATATATATATATATATATATATATATATATATATATATATATATATATATATATATATATATATATATATATATATATATATAAAAATAATAAAAATGAAATCAAATAATTACAAAACAAAATGAGTGTGTTACAATTTTACTGGTCTTGTTGCACTTTCGTACATATATCATATTTCAATTGCAAAATCTTTAATCATATTTTTTAAGCCAATTTTTTTGAATATATCATTTGAGCCAATTATAAAATGATTATGTGAATTAAAAATTTATTTTTGGATAATATTTAAAATATATAATCTTCGAATCCAAATTATTCTCATACACATACTTATCAACAAACCAGTTTAATATTGAAAAATCTAATAAACTACTGCATACTAGTTTAATATAAAAAAAAATCTAATAAACCACTACATATTTACACACCAGATTAAAATGTTCATATTCACATTTTTTCTCTTTTTGCATAATAGTTTAAGCCTTGAGTATGAAGTAACAAATCACTCAAATATAGCCAATACAATATTTGTATTGGCCTTTTATTTACTTAATATTTAAATGTCTTTGCAAAATTACTAACATGAGTATAAAAGTAAGAGAAAAAAATCTAAATAAGAAAACAATTTGCCAACTGAGGCACTCAGTGTGAAAAAGGAGTTGCAAGTTACACACTCAAGAGTACATACACAACTATATAGCAGAACACACATCACAAATGAGCCGTCAACAAAAAACATCAGTTGATGAAGTTCTTGCCAATTGAAGGTAAGTTGCATTCCACTTCATAGTCTCATCAAAACAGTGTATGTGTTTAGATTTAACCGCATGTAACTTGACCGAACCAACAGCAGCAGCTTCTATTGCAGACAATTTTTTTGCAGCATCTGCCTTCAGCCTGGTATGACTTTGCAATTAGACAGTTCTCGTTTTGTTAAGTGATCTCAATATTAAGTATCAAGTTAAAAATGCAAGAGGTAAAATTAAGGTTCAGATTTACCTGCAAACTTATAAAAGAACGGGGTAGTAAAATGTCGACCCTCAAGTAACTTCCACCCCCACTTACTTAGCACCCCCTCTTAACACCTAGATCACCCTTCCTTTTGGGCTTACACTCATTCTCCCACTTTACTATATCAACCTTAACCCCCTTTTGACCCCCACACCCAATGAAATCTCTTGTGCAACCCAACTAGCTTTTCCTTTACCAAAGTTGGCATCTTCGGGAAAAAAATAAAATCGATAAGGCATTCAGTACCAAAACTTGAAGGACCACCCTTCCACATAGACTTATAAATTTATTCCTCCAAGTGGCAAGTCTATGAGACACACCTTTGACAAGGGGATTCCAATTTGTCACTTTCCTATGATTTGTACCAATTAGAAGCCCTAAATATTTGAACGAGAGAGATCCCTCCATGCAATGAAGGAAGCCTTCTGCTAGATCCAGGAACTCCCTCTTAACATTAATCCCAACAATACTACTCTTAGCAAAATTAATTAAAATTTTTCTCTATGCCTGCCAGAAGCTAATTGTATGAGGAATTTCCCTAAAAACAATAACACTCATACCTTAGATCTAACTTAACTTCTTGAATATAAATGAAGTTTAAATGAAACTCTATAATCAAATCCTTGACCTTTCTCTTCTTAATATGATCCCCTAACTTCTTAATATTGAAATACTCAGTTATCATTGGAAACCAAGTGACTGTCAAAGATACTTAAACCTTTGTATCTCTCGACTCCAACTGAACCAACCTCTCCAACTATAAACAACCCTTTTTGACAAAAGAATAAACAACTTATTTTGACCTAGATAAGACCTGAGAAACATCCAAGTAATCCAGAATCAATCCGAGAGCCATTTGGACTCATAACAAAGAAGATGGATGAAATCACTAGGTGAACAAGAGCAAAAGGAGATTGAGATGGTCCCACTACTACCCGATTAACAAAATCTGCAACTATGACACCAATAGACACCACATCATATTACAATACAATTTTAGGGAATAAACACATATGCTTATCCGAAACCCTCTTTTGATCATAAGGAAATGTTGTAACGCCTATTTATTTATTTATAATTTAATTAAATATTTTTGGGTTATTTATTGATTGATTTCAGAATGTTTGTGAATGGGTGCAGTTATCGTGCATTGATAAAAATCTATGCACCATGCATAGATTATTATGGACCCTTGGATCATTGGATCAAATTATAGACATCAATTGTTATTACTCAATACTCTATACTCACCACTCAATACTCAATACTCAATACTCAATACTCAATTAAAAACATGATCCAATGGCTTTTGTAGGCTTATGCATGGTGCATAAGTAAAATCCTTATGCATATTAGCCAAAGCCTTTGTGAATTATTGTAGTTTAAGTATTTTAATTGGAATTAATTAATTAATTAATTAATTAATTAGTGATAGAGAATGAATAAAGTGATTGTTTGTTTGGGTTTGTTGTGGTGATGGACAGTAGTAATATTGGGGGTGTGAGTTGAGCCCAACTGGAATTGTTAAGCTAAGCCCAATGGAAATAATAAGTTATGGAGGAATTAGGTTTTATCAGTAAGAGAAGAATAACGGTTAGTCTTGGAAAAAAAGAACAAGAGGCATTTTGAGAAAGTGCTTATGGGGAAGTTACAGAGAAAGATGAATATGTAGCAGTTGCTTTGAAGAGGAAAAGTTGCAGAAGAGGTAAAGGTTATAAGGTTGTAGAGGTTCATATCATACAAATCCTACAGACTTTGTATTCTAGGTTGTAGAGGTTCATCTTCATCGTCAGAATCTTCAAGGTTAGCTGAAGTGCTTGTTGGTACAGCGGCTAATGTTTCTCCAACTTCGACGATAACATCTGTCGAATTGTTCCGATCCCACTTGCTCGTTTCGTTTACTCGAATGTCTCTACTCACTATCACCTTGCTTATGGGATCAAATAGCTTGTACCGTTTTGTCTTCTCATCATATCCAATGAATATGTATTTCTGACTTTTGTCTTCAGGCTTTGTTCTTCCTTGATCCGGTACGTGTGCATAAGCCATACTACCAAATACTTTGAAATGAGAAACTATTGGCTTCTATCCGCTCCATGTTTCTTGTGGTGTTTGATCTTCTAACTTCGAATGTGGACATTCATTCTGAACATAAATGGCACATTGTACAACTTCTGCCCAGAATTCCTTTAACATGTTCTTGCTCTAAAGCATTGATCGAACCATGTCGAGAACTGTTCGATTCTTCCTTTCAGCCACACCATTTTGTTGAGGTGAATATGGTGCAGTTAAAAATCTCCTTATGCCATGTTCTTCACAATACTTCATAAAGGCTGTCGAAATATACTCACCACCTCTGTCAAATCGAATTGTTTTGATGTGTCTGTCAGTTGCCTTCTCCACCATCAATTTGAACTTTTTGAACACCTCGAATGCTTCAGATTCTTCTTTTAAGAAATAAACCCAGGTCTTTCGTGAGAAATCGTCGATAAAGGAAATGAAATACCTTTTTTCCACTGAAAGATTCCGAAGTGATTGGCCCACATATGTCGGTATGAATCAGTTCGAGAATATGTTTAGACTGATATTCTGTCTTCTTTTGAAATGAGGTTCTTGTTTGTTTGCTAAGCACACACTTTTCACAAAACTTTCCTTCATAGTCCATGTCTGGTAGCCCGTGCACTATGTTCCTCTTTGCTACCCTTCTCGGACCAGCATGATGTAGATGACCAAAATGTAGATGCCACGGCGACACTTTGTCTTCGACATTGACAAGCAAACATTTTCCTCGAACGCTTCTCAAGTTTAGTTTGTACATTCGATTTTTCCCCTTTTCGACTTGACCAACCAGATGCCCTAGCTTGTCCTTCAAGTGTAATATCTGATCTTTCATGAATATCGAATAACCTTTTTCTGTGAGTTGCCCCAAACTCAAAATATTGGTCTTGAGATCTGGTACATAGTACACATCTTGGATTGACCCAGTTAAGTCATCCTTCTGCAAGTAACAAATCGTACCTTTGCCTTTGACCTTCACTTTCGATGCATCTCCGAAAGACACATGACCATCTTCAATTTTTTGCATTTCTTTAAACAGGTGTTTGTTCCCACACATATGATTGCTTGCCCCTGAGTCGAGGTACCACAGATTGTCGTTATTGGTGTTGATTTCCTTTTGAGCCATCAAGAGAAAACCTTCATTCGCTTCAGCTTCCAAAGCTAGATTGGTTGTTTCTTCTACCTTCTTTTCGACTCGACAATCTTTTGCAAGATGTCCCATTTTATCATAGTTATAGCATTTGTAGGAGTAACAATCCTTCGCGTAATGACCATACTTCCCACACTTGTAGCATTCGAAGTTTCCGTAGTTCGAACGACCACCTCTTTGACCTCGTCCTCTGCCACGCCAATTTTGCTGGCTCGACTGTCCTCTCTCGAAGTTGTTTCCTTGACCACTTCGATCACTGTCATGACCTCCACAGCCACGTCCTCGTCCTCGAAAGTTTTGAGAAAAGAGCACCTTTTCGTCTTAGGTGGACTCCTTGGTCTGAACTGCTTCGTCATTTGTCTCCTCCTTCTTTTTGATCTACTTTGTTCTTGTGCTTTGAGAGAACCAACTAGCTCTTCGACTGTGAGCGCTGCAAGGTCTTTCGACTCTTCTATCGTGCATACAACATTGTCAAAGTTATCAGTTAAAGATCTCTGAATCTTTTCAACAATACGAGCATCAGTCATCGTTTCTCCATTTCGATTGAGTTTATTCACCACTATTTGCAAACGCGTGACGTATTCTGATACAGTTTCCGACTTCTTCATCTTTATTCTCTCCAATTCTCCTCGAAGAGTTTGAAGACGAACTTTGTTATACCCCAAAATTTGCCTGCATCTTTTTTCAGAAAGAAGGCAACAGACTTCTGTCTAAAAATTGGGAGTTTCATATAATCTTGGATTTTATTTCATAAATATCCTGATTTTATGAATACTCGGTTTTTAGAATTTTTATTATACAGTATTTTGGCTCGCTGTTGAATTTATTCTTACACAAACGCCAAGTACTGTTTATCACTTCACACACGTTGTTTATTTGAGATTTATTTGCAGATAAATAGTACTGACGCAATGGTACAGAATTAAATTTTTGCAGGCGCAATGTCCGGGATTCAGACGGTACTGGTAACGAGTAAATTATTATTAGTTTTTTGTTTCCCACTAATTTTTGTACTATATTCTATTATTTTCAACATCTTTTCCTTTCTTTTCAAATCTCTTTCTTTCAAAATCAAATCCTAACTTTATTCTATACATCTCTCTTTTCAAACCCTACCATACACTTTCTTTCAAATCCTACTACCACTCAAATTTTCCTTTTTTTGTACGGAATCACTTCATTCCCCAACGTCTCTATCCTTCTTTTCACTCTATAAATACCTCTCATTTTTTCCATAAATTCTCACATCAAATTTTAACTCATCTCTCAAATTTGTACCTCATATTTATTTTCTCTTCTTCCCCGGCAAAAATGGCGAAGTGGATGGATACGTGTTTTCTTATGGTTATCACTGTCTTGGTGGTGATCATGTCCTTTTTCTGTCTGCACAGTCCTGAAAAATGAGGACCTGGGTTGTTTACGCTCCCGATCATCTATATGCTGTTATTTATAGCATGGGTTTTTAATCGTCATTTTTAAAGTTTGTCGTATCTTTTGTTCTCAAATAATGTACCGTTTATTTGTCGTACTGTTCATTTTATTATGTAATATTTGTACTGTCAGTATTAAATGTCGTACTATTTGTCGTATTGTAGTTTAATTATCCAGATAATATCTTGTGTGTTTTCTGCCAGTTAAATATTTATTTTTCTGTGCCTTAAATATTTTTCAAGGTTATTATCGGTAATTTCGTTCGCGTACAGTATATTTATTTATTATGTCTGTGTTTTTCTAACCACTCATGTAAATGAATTTTCACCATTAACACAACAAAAAAAACAAAAAGAAAGAATTAACTTTAACTGTTGAATTTTCATTTTAACTGCTACGTTAATGCTTGAACAATCAGTTGACAGTCAAACCCGCTGACAGCACGATTCTCCGTGTTTTGTACCATCAATCAAATCAATCTTTTGCATTTCAAATTTCCAAGATTTTTGTTCTAGAAGTCTTCTGATAATCACATGATCAGCAGAGACTCAGCACTGCACAAAAATCAGGTACGCTTAACTGTCTCCTACACAAACAGTCCTTAACTAGGGTTTTTGTTTTTTTCAGGAGAACAAGTTTTTTGAGACCTCAAATGGATTTCATGGACCTCCATATGTCTCAAAGTACCACCATACAAATTTTCAAACTTCAATTCGCTCAGACGCACAGTCAGCAGCTCAAACAATCAACAGACGACCAGTTTGACCGAAAAGTCAACAGACAGTCAAAAATGAATTTTTTTGTCAACATCCATATTTTGTCAAAAGATTCATCATTTTATCATTGGTTGATCATAACTCATCAGAGAAAGATAAAAAATCAACAAAACCCTAAGTTTTCAAATTAGGGTTTTCTCCTAAAAAGTCAACTGAACTTTGACAGGCCATAACTCTCTCGTCGTTCATTCAAAAAATTCCAACCAAAGCTTGTTTTGAAGGAAATTCAATTATCTTTCAAATGCAATTGGTCCCATGGTCATTGGATTCACCATTTGAAAAATATGAGCTTAGACATTACAGGTCATTTTCAAAGTCAACAAAAAGTGGTTTTTTGTCAAGGGCCATAACATCAAGATAACTTCTCCAAATGAAAAAAAGTTTCCAAAGTGGCTTGTAGAGGACATCTTGAGGTTTCTAAAAAGTACAAGAACTCCTTCATATGATAAAAATTGAGGGATTTATGCCTTGTTGAAGTTGGCTATATTTTGGGAAAATGCATGAAACCAACATTGATCAAAAGTGTTTTTTTTCCAAAAGGGGCCAAGTTTACATGATCCAAACATGTTCCCAATAATTTTAAGGGCCTCCCACGACCAACCTAAGGCCCATAACATTTTATTTCTTTTTGGGTTTAATTTTATTACATTTAAAATTAAATTGAAAAAGAAACGGTGCAAGATAATGTTATGTTGCTTTGATATTAAGCTAGAGCCCTCAAAATTGATTCTACTCTGCCCCAAAGAGATGGTACAGCAGGCCTAGGGCAAGAGAGTGAAGAAAATCAAGCCATGGTTGCTTAAATTCAAAGCTATATATTATTAAAAAAGTCAAAAATTCAACAAAGTAATGAATGCTTCTTAGCTTCAATTTGCAGCACTTCCTTGCTCATAAATAGCTCAAGACACTTCAACAATAAGGGGGACACGAAATATAGCAAGAGCATAGCCAAGAAGTTCACAAAAATTCTCAAAAAATATCAAAGCTTTGTAATTTTCATTTTCTATATTCCAACCATTATCAATACAATATAATCATTCTAATCATCTCCTGGGACCTAATATAGTAAGTTGGGATCATTACTCATGGTTACATGTTCATAAAACTCATGCTTTGAAAGTTACATATTCATGCATTTTTTCTAACTTTCGTGTCTCATAATTAAACATGCTTTAATGCAAACTAACACTTCTAACAAGTTGCCAAGATGATTTAGGAAAGGTTTGAACACTCACATGCAAGTTTCCATGTAAGAATCCTCATGTACCATTATTGAGTTTTCAAGTATGTGAACATTTGAATACAATGTTCCATGCATTTTTAGCCAAAACTAACGCCACCAACGTGTTCAGGAGGTCATTTTAAGTCGACCTGGGTGCCCCTTGTTTTTGTTCATGGCCGTTTTTGTAGGTTTTTAAAAGCATGGAAATCTGAAGAAAAATCCGCAGGAAAATCCGCAGGTAAGTTTGCATGAAAATCCGCAGGTACCAGAAAGAAGATGATGAATAGTAAAGTGGAAACTTTGACCAGCACGCGTGGCAGTTTCCTTCTTCCTCATTCGCCAGTCAGCCTGCGTGGGTCCCACGTTGGATTTTCAAATTCTGAATGATCACATGTTATCTCTCTATCCACGTGCACCATGTGTCTACCAATCTGAGCCATAGATCTCCACTAAAAACACATCCAGCGCACCAGATCATGCATGAACATCATACTCCCTCATAGATCAAGCACACTTGATCATTTATTTTATACTTTTCATTTTTTATTTAGTTTTCCTTATAAAATTAATTTAAAATGGTTTAAAAAATCAAAAAAATATAATAAAAATATTTTTAGGTTTATAAAATAATCTATTAATTTTTGACATAAAAATATTTTATTTTTCTTAGTAATTAAAATATTTTGTTTAATTAATTAGTATATATTTATATATTTGCTTTTTAATTATTTCAACCAATCAAAAAAAATCAGAAAAAAATTTTGTTCTTTTTATTAAATTTAGTTTATATATTATAGACTAATTTTGTACATATTTAGAATATTTTTCTCTTTAAGTTTTAATTATTTGTATAATTATATGTTAATTTAACATAATGATTTTCAAAACAACTTCAAAAAATAAAAAAAAAATTAGTTTTTATTTTAAAATTAATTAACAAGCAATATGAACATATTTTAGACTTAATTTTTTTTAGGTTTAAATTTTATTTCTAATGCATAGCATTTTAATTAAATTAATTATGCATTAATTTTAATTAAAATCAACCATACAAAAAATCCAAAAAATACTTCCTTTATCTTATTGCAATTTAAATTTATAGATAAGTGTATAGGTTGTCAAAATCATGTAAATAGCGTAGTTTACATTTCCCGCACAATCGATGTAATAGCGTAGATTTACTTTCCGCCTTTTACATTCCCGCATTTTAATTTCTGTACATATAAAACAGCGTGTAAGTCAAAGATAATAACTGAAGCGTTAGATCACTAAATTCAAAAGATAAAATATCTGAATCAAAACACAATCACACTTGCACCTCTTAGGGTAATCCCTATGTTACTCTTTTCAAAATCAAATTCTACTGTTTCAAATACAAATCTAAACTTTTGTTTACATCCGGTAAAAGGAGAATTTTCTAAAAGAAATAGGAAAGGACCTTATAAACTTAGGGTAGATCTCCTAATTGCTTGCTCAAATCAAAACAAACAAATGTCTCATATATCATTGTTTTTCAAAATAAAACTTTCAAAAAAGACAATACTTGGTATATATCCAAACAAGGATCATTACGAAGTTAAAGTTCTTTTTTCAAAACATCTTTCAAAAGATAAAGCATTTTGTATACATCCGCACAAGGATCATTACAAAGTCAATTTACAAAGGTATTTTAAAACCACATACAAGCATTTCAAGGCAAGACAAATGATTTAAACAAGTGAGCTAAGCAATTAAGAGCCCATGGATAACCATGGATACAAAGGGTGCTAACACCTTCCCTTTGTATAACCTACCCCCTTACCCAAAATCTCTTAAAGGTCTTTTTCTGTTTCTTTTATAAACCTTTCTTTAATTGGATAAAATAAAAGTCGGTGGCGACTCTCTGATTTTGAAAACTCAAAAGCAAAAGAAGAGTCAGTTCGTATCTCTCACACGAGAGGTAGTAAAAAACCGAGGGCATGACAGAACTGGCGACTCTGCTGGGGATTTCCAAAAACAAAAATGTTTTCAAAAGGGGTTACCTTAGAGTGTAGATCACTTCGATGTTTTCAATTGCTTGTCTTGATTGTTCTATTTTTTCAAAGGTTTGTTTGGGTATTTGCTTGTGTGAAAGATTTTAACCCGAATCTCGAGATACCTTAAGTATGTAACAATAGACCAAGGAAACTGTACGGCATGTACCGATACGGTTGATCTGGTAGTCACCGTTAGTGCGACACTTTGGTTTATACTGATATCCCTTGAAAATGATCAAGGAGTATGTTAGGCTTTCGAAATGTCATTAAACACTAATTTGTCTTAGAACCTTTAGTTGAACTTGACTTGTGGCCTACTAAGTGACTAGCTTTGAAATTGATCGAAGTTAGTTATCCTCGAGGAATGTTTTGATCGGCCGTCCGAGCGCCGTATTGAGATGTTGTCTCCAAGGATCATAGAACCCGAATACTATTCTAGGACAGGTTTTAACCAACTCAATTTCAGTGGGGAGGGTATCACCTATCAACCTCATGCAAGCCTTTAAACCTAAGGCTATTGTTTGATTTGTTTGTGTGTGCCACATGTTTGACATCATGACATCATAAGCATCATAAACATATCATTTTCTCACTAATCATTTCAAGGATCGAAGAGTTTACCTTTGTTCTGTTGTTACAGGTAATGGCTCCCGCTACCAGAGATTATGTCCGGATCAACATTTCAACAATACCATCTGAATTAAAGGACTTAATATCAGAATTTCCCAGAAATGCTCAATTCACTGAAAAGCACGGTCACCTACTCCATTTGGTTACCTCAAAATTTGAAGAAGACATGATACGGGTCCTGTTCCAATTCTTTGATCCTGAACATCATTGTTTTACATTTCCTGACTACCAGTTGGTACCCACTTTGGAAGAGTTCTCTGAACTGATTGGATTACCTGTTCGAAGATCAATTACCTTTCACTGGTTTAGAAAAGATTCCAAAACCTGAAATCATTGCTGCTACCTTACATTTGCGAAAGTCAGAAATCGAGTCCAATTGGGAAACAAAGAGTGGAGTCAAGGGTTTGCTTGCTAAGTTCTTAATGGAAAAGGCTCGATTACTACTAAAAAACAGAAGTTACCTAGCTTTTGAGGAAGTTATGGCTCTTTTGATCTATGGGTTGGTTTTATTCCCTAATTCCGACCAGTTCATAAGTGTACACATTATCAACATTTTCCTAACCCGCAACCAGGTACCTACCTTGCTGGGAGATATTCTACATTCCCTACACACTCGTACCATGAAGAAACGAGGAACTCTTATGTGCTGTGTACCACTACTGGCTAGATGGTTTCATTACACCTTCCCCGATTAGTGTTGAGAAATGAACAAAGGATGCAATGGTCTCGCAGGATTATGTCTTTGTCTCATTCAGATATCCGGTAACAACTTCTTTCAAAGAGACATTACTTTCATTGACCATTGTGGAGAGTACCCTAATGTGCCACTCCTTGGCATCAGGGGAGGCATCACTTACAACCCCTCTTTAGCTTTGCGCCAATTTGGATATGCACGAAGAAACGACCCTCATGACATGATTATCCGTGGCATTGTGTTCGACTACGAAGATGATTCCCAAAGACATCGACGAAGGTTTATACATGCGTGGGGCAGTGTCTACAAAGTAGAAAGCAAGACTTTAGGACAATGGAACTCTATTCCCATGGAGACTTACCTCAATTGGGTGCGTGCTCATGCTCAGAAGTTCATCATGCCATATCCCGCTATTCTACCTGTGACTATTGAGCCAGAAATCGAAGGGGACGAACCTCGAGTTATTCTACATCCGGACATGCCGACTGACCTGGAAGAGCTGCAGAAATCTTGGGTTCAACTAAGAGAAGAAAGAGACACCTTCAAAGCACACTGTCAAGACTATGAGAGGAAAGTGTTGGATCTCACCAGACAACTCCAGGAAGAACAGCAGATCAACACATTCCTGGGTGCAAAGAGAAAGCGTCCATGGGAGGCTTGAGGAATCCTTTATTTTCTTTATTTTGTAAGCCCGAAAGAGGCAAATAAAAGAAAAAAGAAAAAAAGAAAAAAAAAAGAAGAAAAAAGAAAAACAAAAAGAAATAAATTGTTTGACTAATAAATGTTTGTTTCTCTTTTTTAACAAATCTAAATTCTAAGATCCGTGAAAACATTGCATATGCATTTCATTCATAAACATTGCATAACAGGTTCACATGACAGGTTTTTCATCTCCTCGCTGTTTATTTCAGTTAGAAGAGATGGATTCCGAAACAAGTGTCAAGAATCTCGAAGCACTGAACGCCCAAGTTCAGGTAGCAATTCTGGAGCTAGCAAAGGGGCAACAAGAACTGAAAGCCCTGATAATCAAGAAGAAAAAGAAGTCCAAAGGATCTGCAAGCTTAAGTCACCTTGCAAGGAAGGTCAAAATCCCAGTCAAAAGGTCCAAAAAGGCGCCGATCTCCGAAATAGTCGGTGAAGGTGATCGAGAAGACAACCACAGCAACCAGGGTTCTGCCAAACCTTCTCTCTCTTCTAACGAAGAAGATTATCATTCCGAAGACGAGCAGGGTGATGACAAATACTAGCAGTTGGAAGAACGCATGAAAGCTATGGAGATACAAAAAATACCTGGCTTAGACTTCAATGATCTTGGGCTAGTCTCAGATATTGTTATCCCTCCAAAGTTCAAAGTTCTTGTCTTTGCAAAGTATGTTGGAGTTTCTTGCCCAAAACTACATATGAGGTCCTATGTAAGGAAGATACTACCTCATACAGCAGATAACAAATTATGGATTCATTTCTTCCAGGAAAGTCTGTCGGGTACACAACTCGAGTGGTACTACCAACTGGAAAGTACAAAAGTTCATACCTGGGAAGATTTGGTTACTGCTTTCTACAAGAAGTATCAATACAACGCTGATCTTGCACCAACCCGTACTCAACTATGGGGCATGTCTATGGCACCAAAAGAAAGTTTCAAAGGGTATGCACAAAAGTGGAGAGATCTGGCTGGAAGGGTTCAACCACCCTTATCTGATCGCGAGATGGTCGACATGTTCATGGGCACTTTAACTGGCCCTTTCTACAGTCATTTGCTGGGAAGCTCATCGTCAGGTTTCACTGACCTGATATTAACTGGAGAGTGTGTTGAAAGCGGTATTCAAAGTGGAAAAATTCAAATAGGCTCCTCCTCTGGTACTACAAAAAGGCCCATCAGTGGGAGAAATGAAGTCAATACAATGAACAGTCAGAAAGGTCGCAAAAATGAGCATCACCAATCTGTAGGGGCAGTTCTGATCTCCGCATCTGCACCTCAAAAAGATCAACCGCCGAAGTATACGCGTCGACCAGATGCACCAAGGAGAAATTTCACCAGAATCAATATGCCAATCTCTCAAGCATTGCAGCACTTGTTAAAAGCAAATCTGATCACATTGAAAGATCCTCCAAAGAATGTCAACACTTCCTCTCCAAGTTATCGCCCTGATGCAACATGTGCATACCATTCTAACTGTCCAGGACATGACGCAGATCACTGTTGGGCCCTGAAAAATAAAATACAAGACATGATAGATGCTGGAAAAATTGAATTCGATCCTCCAGAGACTCCAAATGTCATCACTGCACCTATGCCGAAGCACGACAAGACCATTAATGCTATCATAGACACTGTTTATATCTATGATGTGAGAGAGTTGTCAACTCCGCTCCTTGAAGTCA
The DNA here is from genome assembly GCF_029867415.1 of Vicia villosa. NCBI lineage: Eukaryota > Viridiplantae > Streptophyta > Magnoliopsida > Fabales > Fabaceae > Vicia > Vicia villosa. The sequence goes on from NC_081180.1 coordinate 191,961,968, forward strand.
AAAGAAAGCTAATCCGAGCTGGTTACTTTCCAGGTTGTGACCCTGATTGCTTTTATTGTGCACACCTACCTAATGGTTGTGAGAATCTGAAAATAGGAATTCAAAAGTGGATGGATCGCCGTATCATTATGTTTGAAAGGCTCCCTTCTATGGACGATTTATGCGAAGTCTTTTCAAACGGGATGAGAATAGAGGACGTCTCAGTGGTTTCTAACATACCATTGAAAATCCCTACCAAAGCTCCTTTCAAAATTTATGCTGCACCCAAAGTGGCATCTGTAATCATTACCAGTCCGACTCCATTTCCATACTCCTTCATATGATAAAAATTGAGGGATTTATGCCTTGTTGAAGTTGGCTATATTTTGGGAAAATGCATGAAACCAACATTGATCAAAAGTGTTTTTTTTCCAAAAGGGGCCAAGTTTACATGATCCAAACATGTTCCCAATAATTTTAAGGGCCTCCCACGACCAACCTAAGGCCCATAACATTTTATTTCTTTTTTGGTTTAATTTTATTACATTTAAAATTAAATTGAAAAAGAAATGGTGCAAGATAATGTTATGTTGCTTTGATATTAAGCTAGAGCCCTCAAAATTGATTCTACTCTGCCCCAAAGAGATGGTACAGCAGGCCTAGGGCAAGAGAGTGAAGAAAATCAAGCCATGGTTGCTTAAATTCAAAGCTATATATTATTAAAAAAGTCAAAAATTCAACAAAGTAATGAATGCTTCTTAGCTTCAATTTGCAGCACTTCCTTGCTCATAAATAGCTCAAGACACTTCAACAATAAGGGGGACACGAAATATAGCAAGAGCATAGCCAAGAAGTTCACAAAAATTCTCAAAAAATATCAAAGCTTTGTAATTTTCATTTTCTATATTCCAACCATTATCAATACAATATAATCATTCTAATCATCTCCTGGGACCTAATATAGTAAGTTGGGATCATTACTCATGGTTACATGTTCATAAAACTCATGCTTTGAAAGTTACATATTCATGCATTTTTTCTAACTTTCGTGTCTCATAATTAAACATGCTTTAATGCAAACTAACACTTCTAACAAGTTGCCAAGATGATTTAGGAAAGGTTTGAACACTCACATGCAAGTTTCCATGTAAGAATCCTCATGTACCATTATTGAGTTTTCAAGTATGTGAACATTTGAATACAATGTTCCATGCGTTTTTAGCCAAAACTAACGCCACCAACGTGTTCAGGAGGTCATTTTAAGTCGACCTGGGTGCCCCTTGTTTTTGTTCATGGCCGTTTTTGTAGGTTTTTAAAAGCATGGAAATCTGAAGAAAAATCCGCAGGAAAATCCGCAGGTAAGTTTGCATGAAAATCCGCAGGTACCAGAAAGAAGATGATGAATAGTAAAGTGGAAACTTTGACCAGCACGCGTGGCAGTTTCCTTCTTCCTCATTCGCCAGTCAGCCTGCGTGGGTCCCACGTTGGATTTTCAAATTCTGAATGATCACATGTTATCTCTCTATCCACGTGCACCATGTGTCTACCAATCTGAGCCATAGATCTCCACTAAAAACACATCCAGCGCACCAGATCATGCATGAACATCATACTCCCTCATAGATCAAGCACACTTGATCATTTATTTTATATTTTTCATTTTTTATTTAGTTTTCCTTATAAAATTAATTTAAAATGGTTTAAAAAATCAAAAAAATATAATAAAAATATTTTTAGGTTTATAAAATAATCTATTAATTTTTGACATAAAAATATTTTATTTTTCTTAGTAATTAAAATATTTTGTTTAATTAATTAGTATATATTTATATATTTGCTTTTTAATTATTTCAACCAATAAAAAAAAATCAGAAAAAAATTTTGTTCTTTTTATTAAATTTAGTTTATATATTATAGACTAATTTTGTACATATTTAGAATATTTTTCTCTTTAAGTTTTAATTATTTGTATAATTATATGTTAATTTAACATAATGATTTTCAAAACAACTTCAAAAAATAAAAAAAAAATTAGTTTTTATTTTAAAATTAATTAACAAGCAATATGAACATATTTTAGACTTAATTTTTTTTAGGTTTAAATTTTATTTCTAATGCATAGCATTTTAATTAAATTAATTATGCATTAATTTTAATTAAAATCAACCATACAAAAAATCCAAAAAATACTTCCTTTATCTTATTGCAATTTAAATTCATAGATAAGTGTATAGGTTGTCAAAATCATGTAAATAGCGTAGTTTACATTTCCCGCACAATCGATGTAATAGCGTAGATTTACTTTCCGCATTTTACATTCCCGCATTTTAATTTCTGTACATATAAAACAGCGTGTAAGTCAAAGATAATAACTGAAGCGTTAGATCACTAAATTCAAAAGATAAAATATCTGAATCAAAACACAATCACACTTGCACCTCTTAGGGTAATCCCTATGTTACTCTTTTCAAAATCAAATTCTACTGTTTCAAATACAAATCTAAACTTTTGTTTACATCCGGTAAAAGGAGAATTTTCTAAAAGAAATAGGAAAGGACCTTATAAACTTAGGGTAGATCTCCTAATTGCTTGCTCAAATCAAAACAAACAAATGTCTCATATATCATTGTTTTTCAAAATAAAACTTTCAAAAAAGACAATACTTGGTATATATCCAAACAAGGATCATTACGAAGTTAAAGTTCTTTTTTCAAAACATCTTTCAAAAGATAAAGCATTTTGTATACATCCGCACAAGGATCATTACAAAGTCAATTTACAAAGGTATTTTAAAACCACATACAAGCATTTCAAGGCAAGACAAATGATTTAAACAAGTGAGCTAAGCAATTAAGAGCCCATGGATAACCATGGATACAAAGGGTGCTAACACCTTCCCTTTGTATAACCTACCCCCTTACCCAAAATCTCTTAAAGGTCTTTTTCTGTTTCTTTTATAAACCTTTCTTTAATTGGATAAAATAAAAGTCGGTGGCGACTCTCTGATTTTGAAAACTCAAAAGCAAAAGAAGAGTCAGTTCGTATCTCTCACACGAGAGGTAGTAAAAAACCGAGGGCATGACAGAACTGGCGACTCTGCTGGGGATTTCCAAAAACAAAAATGTTTTCAAAAGGGGTTACCTTAGAGTGTAGATCACTTCGATGTTTTCAATTGCTTGTCTTGATTGTTCTATTTTTTCAAAGGTTTGTTTGGGTATTTGCTTGTGTGAAAGATTTTAACCCGAATCTCGAGATACCTTAAGTATGTAACAATAGACCAAGGAAACTGTACGGCATGTACCGATACGGTTGATCTGGTAGTCACCGTTAGTGCGACACTTTGGTTTATACTGATATCCCTTGAAAATGATCAAGGAGTATGTTAGGCTTTCGAAATGTCATTAAACACTAATTTGTCTTAGAACCTTTAGTTGAACTTGACTTGTGGCCTACTAAGTGACTAGCTTTGAAATTGATCGAAGTTAGTTATCCTCGAGGAATGTTTTGATCGGCCGTCCGAGCGCCGTATTGAGATGTTGTCTCCAAGGATCATAGAACCCGAATACTATTCTAGGACAGGTTTTAACCAACTCAATTTCAGTGGGGAGGGTATCACCTATCAACCTCATGCAAGCCTTTAAACCTAAGGCTATTGTTTGATTTGTTTGTGTGTGCCACATGTTTGACATCATGACATCATAAGCATCATAAACATATCATTTTCTCACTAATCATTTCAAGGATCGAAGAGTTTACCTTTGTTCTGTTGTTACAGGTAATGGCTCCCGCTACCAGAGATTATGTCCGGATCAACATTTCAACAATACCATCTGAATTAAAGGACTTAATATCAGAATTTCCCAGAAATGCTCAATTCACTGAAAAGCACGGTCACCTACTCCATTTGGTTACCTCAAAATTTGAAGAAGACATGATACGGGTCCTGTTCCAATTCTTTGATCCTGAACATCATTGTTTTACATTTCCTGACTACCAGTTGGTACCCACTTTGGAAGAGTTCTCTGAACTGATTGGATTACCTGTTCGAAGATCAATTACCTTTCACTGGTTTAGAAAAGATTCCAAAACCTGAAATCATTGCTGCTACCTTACATTTGCGAAAGTCAGAAATCGAGTCCAATTGGGAAACAAAGAGTGGAGTCAAGGGTTTGCTTGCTAAGTTCTTAATGGAAAAGGCTCGATTACTACTAAAAAACAGAAGTTACCTAGCTTTTGAGGAAGTTATGGCTCTTTTGATCTATGGGTTGGTTTTATTCCCTAATTCCGACCAGTTCATAAGTGTACACATTATCAACATTTTCCTAACCCGCAACCAGGTACCTACCTTGCTGGGAGATATTCTACATTCCCTACACACTCGTACCATGAAGAAACGAGGAACTCTTATGTGCTGTGTACCACTACTGGCTAGATGGTTTCATTACACCTTCCCCGATTAGTGTTGAGAAATGAACAAAGGATGCAATGGTCTCGCAGGATTATGTCTTTGTCTCATTCAGATATCCGGTAACAACTTCTTTCAAAGAGACATTACTTTCATTGACCATTGTGGAGAGTACCCTAATGTGCCACTCCTTGGCATCAGGGGAGGCATCACTTACAACCCCTCTTTAGCTTTGCGCCAATTTGGATATGCACGAAGAAACGACCCTCATGACATGATTATCCGTGGCATTGTGTTCGACTACGAAGATGATTCCCAAAGACATCGACGAAGGTTTATACATGCGTGGGGCAGTGTCTACAAAGTAGAAAGCAAGACTTTAGGACAATGGAACTCTATTCCCATGGAGACTTACCTCAATTGGGTGCGTGCTCATGCTCAGAAGTTCATCATGCCATATCCCGCTATTCTACCTGTGACTATTGAGCCAGAAATCGAAGGGGACGAACCTCGAGTTATTCTACATCCGGACATGCCGACTGACCTGGAAGAGCTGCAGAAATCTTGGGTTCAACTAAGAGAAGAAAGAGACACCTTCAAAGCACACTGTCAAGACTATGAGAGGAAAGTGTTGGATCTCACCAGACAACTCCAGGAAGAACAGCAGATCAACACATTCCTGGGTGCAAAGAGAAAGCGTCCATGGGAGGCTTGAGGAATCCTTTATTTTCTTTATTTTGTAAGCCCGAAAGAGGCAAATAAAAGAAAAAAGAAAAAAAGAAAAAAAAAAGAAGAAAAAAGAAAAACAAAAAGAAATAAATTGTTTGACTAATAAATGTTTGTTTCTCTTTTTTAACAAATCTAAATTCTAAGATCCGTGAAAACATTGCATATGCATTTCATTCATAAACATTGCATAACAGGTTCACATGACAGGTTTTTCATCTCCTCGCTGTTTATTTCAGTTAGAAGAGATGGATTCCGAAACAAGTGTCAAGAATCTCGAAGCACTGAACGCCCAAGTTCAGGTAGCAATTCTGGAGCTAGCAAAGGGGCAACAAGAACTGAAAGCCCTGATAATCAAGAAGAAAAAGAAGTCCAAAGGATCTGCAAGCTTAAGTCACCTTGCAAGGAAGGTCAAAATCCCAGTCAAAAGGTCCAAAAAGGCGCCGATCTCCGAAATAGTCGGTGAAGGTGATCGAGAAGACAACCACAGCAACCAGGGTTCTGCCAAACCTTCTCTCTCTTCTAACGAAGAAGATTATCATTCCGAAGACGAGCAGGGTGATGACAAATACTAGCAGTTGGAAGAACGCATGAAAGCTATGGAGATACAAAAAATACCTGGCTTAGACTTCAATGATCTTGGGCTAGTCTCAGATATTGTTATCCCTCCAAAGTTCAAAGTTCTTGTCTTTGCAAAGTATGTTGGAGTTTCTTGCCCAAAACTACATATGAGGTCCTATGTAAGGAAGATACTACCTCATACAGCAGATAACAAATTATGGATTCATTTCTTCCAGGAAAGTCTGTCGGGTACACAACTCGAGTGGTACTACCAACTGGAAAGTACAAAAGTTCATACCTGGGAAGATTTGGTTACTGCTTTCTACAAGAAGTATCAATACAACGCTGATCTTGCACCAACCCGTACTCAACTATGGGGCATGTCTATGGCACCAAAAGAAAGTTTCAAAGGGTATGCACAAAAGTGGAGAGATCTGGCTGGAAGGGTTCAACCACCCTTATCTGATCGCGAGATGGTCGACATGTTCATGGGCACTTTAACTGGCCCTTTCTACAGTCATTTGCTGGGAAGCTCATCGTCAGGTTTCACTGACCTGATATTAACTGGAGAGTGTGTTGAAAGCGGTATTCAAAGTGGAAAAATTCAAATAGGCTCCTCCTCTGGTACTACAAAAAGGCCCATCAGTGGGAGAAATGAAGTCAATACAATGAACAGTCAGAAAGGTCGCAAAAATGAGCATCACCAATCTGTAGGGGCAGTTCTGATCTCCGCATCTGCACCTCAAAAAGATCAACCGCCGAAGTATACGCGTCGACCAGATGCACCAAGGAGAAATTTCACCAGAATCAATATGCCAATCTCTCAAGCATTGCAGCACTTGTTAAAAGCAAATCTGATCACATTGAAAGATCCTCCAAAGAATGTCAACACTTCCTCTCCAAGTTATCGCCCTGATGCAACATGTGCATACCATTCTAACTGTCCAGGACATGACGCAGATCACTGTTGGGCCCTGAAAAATAAAATACAAGACATGATAGATGCTGGAAAAATTGAATTCGATCCTCCAGAGACTCCAAATGTCATCACTGCACCTATGCCGAAGCACGACAAGACCATTAATGCTATCATAGACACTGTTTATATCTATGATGTGAGAGAGTTGTCAACTCCGCTCCTTGAAGTCAAAAGAAAGCTAATCCGAGCTGGTTACTTTCCAGGTTGTGACCCTGATTGCTTTTATTGTGCACACCTACCTAATGGTTGTGAGAATCTGAAAATAGGAATTCAAAAGTGGATGGATCGCCGTATCATTATGTTTGAAAGGCTCCCTTCTATGGACGATTTATGCGAAGTCTTTTCAAACGGGATGAGAATAGAGGACGTCTCAGTGGTTTCTAACATACCATTGAAAATCCCTACCAAAGCTCCTTTCAAAATTTATGCTGCACCCAAAGTGGCATCTGTAATCATTACCAGTCCGACTCCATTTCCATACTCCTTCATATGATAAAAATTGAGGGATTTATGCCTTGTTGAAGTTGGCTATATTTTGGGAAAATGCATGAAACCAACATTGATCAAAAGTGTTTTTTTTCCAAAAGGGGCCAAGTTTACATGATCCAAACATGTTCCCAATAATTTTAAGGGCCTCCCACGACCAACCTAAGGCCCATAACATTTTATTTCTTTTTTGGTTTAATTTTATTACATTTAAAATTAAATTGAAAAAGAAATGGTGCAAGATAATGTTATGTTGCTTTGATATTAAGCTAGAGCCCTCAAAATTGATTCTACTCTGCCCCAAAGAGATGGTACAGCAGGCCTAGGGCAAGAGAGTGAAGAAAATCAAGCCATGGTTGCTTAAATTCAAAGCTATATATTATTAAAAAAGTCAAAAATTCAACAAAGTAATGAATGCTTCTTAGCTTCAATTTGCAGCACTTCCTTGCTCATAAATAGCTCAAGACACTTCAACAATAAGGGGGACACGAAATATAGCAAGAGCATAGCCAAGAAGTTCACAAAAATTCTCAAAAAATATCAAAGCTTTGTAATTTTCATTTTCTATATTCCAACCATTATCAATACAATATAATCATTCTAATCATCTCCTGGGACCTAATATAGTAAGTTGGGATCATTACTCATGGTTACATGTTCATAAAACTCATGCTTTGAAAGTTACATATTCATGCATTTTTTCTAACTTTCGTGTCTCATAATTAAACATGCTTTAATGCAAACTAACACTTCTAACAAGTTGCCAAGATGATTTAGGAAAGGTTTGAACACTCACATGCAAGTTTCCATGTAAGAATCCTCATGTACCATTATTGAGTTTTCAAGTATGTGAACATTTGAATACAATGTTCCATGCGTTTTTAGCCAAAACTAACGCCACCAACGTGTTCAGGAGGTCATTTTAAGTCGACCTGGGTGCCCCTTGTTTTTGTTCATGGCCGTTTTTGTAGGTTTTTAAAAGCATGGAAATCTGAAGAAAAATCCGCAGGAAAATCCGCAGGTAAGTTTGCATGAAAATCCGCAGGTACCAGAAAGAAGATGATGAATAGTAAAGTGGAAACTTTGACCAGCACGCGTGGCAGTTTCCTTCTTCCTCATTCGCCAGTCAGCCTGCGTGGGTCCCACGTTGGATTTTCAAATTCTGAATGATCACATGTTATCTCTCTATCCACGTGCACCATGTGTCTACCAATCTGAGCCATAGATCTCCACTAAAAACACATCCAGCGCACCAGATCATGCATGAACATCATACTCCCTCATAGATCAAGCACACTTGATCATTTATTTTATATTTTTCATTTTTTATTTAGTTTTCCTTATAAAATTAATTTAAAATGGTTTAAAAAATCAAAAAAATATAATAAAAATATTTTTAGGTTTATAAAATAATCTATTAATTTTTGACATAAAAATATTTTATTTTTCTTAGTAATTAAAATATTTTGTTTAATTAATTAGTATATATTTATATATTTGCTTTTTAATTATTTCAACCAATCAAAAAAAATCAGAAAAAAATTTTGTTCTTTTTATTAAATTTAGTTTATATATTATAGACTAATTTTGTACATATTTAGAATATTTTTCTCTTTAAGTTTTAATTATTTGTATAATTATATGTTAATTTAACATAATGATTTTCAAAACAACTTCAAAAAATAAAAAAAAAATTAGTTTTTATTTTAAAATTAATTAACAAGCAATATGAACATATTTTAGACTTAATTTTTTTTAGGTTTAAATTTTATTTCTAATGCATAGCATTTTAATTAAATTAATTATGCATTAATTTTAATTAAAATCAACCATACAAAAAATCCAAAAAATACTTCCTTTATCTTATTGCAATTTAAATTCATAGATAAGTGTATAGGTTGTCAAAATCATGTAAATAGCGTAGTTTACATTTCCCGCACAATCGATGTAATAGCGTAGATTTACTTTCCGCATTTTACATTCCCGCATTTTAATTTCTGTACATATAAAACAGCGTGTAAGTCAAAGATAATAACTGAAGCGTTAGATCACTAAATTCAAAAGATAAAATATCTGAATCAAAACACAATCACACTTGCACCTCTTAGGGTAATCCCTATGTTACTCTTTTCAAAATCAAATTCTACTGTTTCAAATACAAATCTAAACTTTTGTTTACATCCGGTAAAAGGAGAATTTTCTAAAAGAAATAGGAAAGGACCTTATAAACTTAGGGTAGATCTCCTAATTGCTTGCTCAAATCAAAACAAACAAATGTCTCATATATCATTGTTTTTCAAAATAAAACTTTCAAAAAAGACAATACTTGGTATATATCCAAACAAGGATCATTACGAAGTTAAAGTTCTTTTTTCAAAACATCTTTCAAAAGATAAAGCATTTTGTATACATCCGCACAAGGATCATTACAAAGTCAATTTACAAAGGTATTTTAAAACCACATACAAGCATTTCAAGGCAAGACAAATGATTTAAACAAGTGAGCTAAGCAATTAAGAGCCCATGGATAACCATGGATACAAAGGGTGCTAACACCTTCCCTTTGTATAACCTACCCCCTTACCCAAAATCTCTTAAAGGTCTTTTTCTGTTTCTTTTATAAACCTTTCTTTAATTGGATAAAATAAAAGTCGGTGGCGACTCTCTGATTTTGAAAACTCAAAAGCAAAAGAAGAGTCAGTTCGTATCTCTCACACGAGAGGTAGTAAAAAACCGAGGGCATGACAGAACTGGCGACTCTGCTGGGGATTTCCAAAAACAAAAATGTTTTCAAAAGGGGTTACCTTAGAGTGTAGATCACTTCGATGTTTTCAATTGCTTGTCTTGATTGTTCTATTTTTTCAAAGGTTTGTTTGGGTATTTGCTTGTGTGAAAGATTTTAACCCGAATCTCGAGATACCTTAAGTATGTAACAATAGACCAAGGAAACTGTACGGCATGTACCGATACGGTTGATCTGGTAGTCACCGTTAGTGCGACACTTTGGTTTATACTGATATCCCTTGAAAATGATCAAGGAGTATGTTAGGCTTTCGAAATGTCATTAAACACTAATTTGTCTTAGAACCTTTAGTTGAACTTGACTTGTGGCCTACTAAGTGACTAGCTTTGAAATTGATCGAAGTTAGTTATCCTCGAGGAATGTTTTGATCGGCCGTCCGAGCGCCGTATTGAGATGTTGTCTCCAAGGATCATAGAACCCGAATACTATTCTAGGACAGGTTTTAACCAACTCAATTTCAGTGGGGAGGGTATCACCTATCAACCTCATGCAAGCCTTTAAACCTAAGGCTATTGTTTGATTTGTTTGTGTGTGCCACATGTTTGACATCATGACATCATAAGCATCATAAACATATCATTTTCTCACTAATCATTTCAAGGATCGAAGAGTTTACCTTTGTTCTGTTGTTACAGGTAATGGCTCCCGCTACCAGAGATTATGTCCGGATCAACATTTCAACAATACCATCTGAATTAAAGGACTTAATATCAGAATTTCCCAGAAATGCTCAATTCACTGAAAAGCACGGTCACCTACTCCATTTGGTTACCTCAAAATTTGAAGAAGACATGATACGGGTCCTGTTCCAATTCTTTGATCCTGAACATCATTGTTTTACATTTCCTGACTACCAGTTGGTACCCACTTTGGAAGAGTTCTCTGAACTGATTGGATTACCTGTTCGAAGATCAATTACCTTTCACTGGTTTAGAAAAGATTCCAAAACCTGAAATCATTGCTGCTACCTTACATTTGCGAAAGTCAGAAATCGAGTCCAATTGGGAAACAAAGAGTGGAGTCAAGGGTTTGCTTGCTAAGTTCTTAATGGAAAAGGCTCGATTACTACTAAAAAACAGAAGTTACCTAGCTTTTGAGGAAGTTATGGCTCTTTTGATCTATGGGTTGGTTTTATTCCCTAATTCCGACCAGTTCATAAGTGTACACATTATCAACATTTTCCTAACCCGCAACCAGGTACCTACCTTGCTGGGAGATATTCTACATTCCCTACACACTCGTACCATGAAGAAACGAGGAACTCTTATGTGCTGTGTACCACTACTGGCTAGATGGTTTCATTACACCTTCCCCGATTAGTGTTGAGAAATGAACAAAGGATGCAATGGTCTCGCAGGATTATGTCTTTGTCTCATTCAGATATCCGGTAACAACTTCTTTCAAAGAGACATTACTTTCATTGACCATTGTGGAGAGTACCCTAATGTGCCACTCCTTGGCATCAGGGGAGGCATCACTTACAACCCCTCTTTAGCTTTGCGCCAATTTGGATATGCACGAAGAAACGACCCTCATGACATGATTATCCGTGGCATTGTGTTCGACTACGAAGATGATTCCCAAAGACATCGACGAAGGTTTATACATGCGTGGGGCAGTGTCTACAAAGTAGAAAGCAAGACTTTAGGACAATGGAACTCTATTCCCATGGAGACTTACCTCAATTGGGTGCGTGCTCATGCTCAGAAGTTCATCATGCCATATCCCGCTATTCTACCTGTGACTATTGAGCCAGAAATCGAAGGGGACGAACCTCGAGTTATTCTACATCCGGACATGCCGACTGACCTGGAAGAGCTGCAGAAATCTTGGGTTCAACTAAGAGAAGAAAGAGACACCTTCAAAGCACACTGTCAAGACTATGAGAGGAAAGTGTTGGATCTCACCAGACAACTCCAGGAAGAACAGCAGATCAACACATTCCTGGGTGCAAAGAGAAAGCGTCCATGGGAGGCTTGAGGAATCCTTTATTTTCTTTATTTTGTAAGCCCGAAAGAGGCAAATAAAAGAAAAAAGAAAAAAAGAAAAAAAAAAGAAGAAAAAAGAAAAACAAAAAGAAATAAATTGTTTGACTAATAAATGTTTGTTTCTCTTTTTTAACAAATCTAAATTCTAAGATCCGTGAAAACATTGCATATGCATTTCATTCATAAACATTGCATAACAGGTTCACATGACAGGTTTTTCATCTCCTCGCTGTTTATTTCAGTTAGAAGAGATGGATTCCGAAACAAGTGTCAAGAATCTCGAAGCACTGAACGCCCAAGTTCAGGTAGCAATTCTGGAGCTAGCAAAGGGGCAACAAGAACTGAAAGCCCTGATAATCAAGAAGAAAAAGAAGTCCAAAGGATCTGCAAGCTTAAGTCACCTTGCAAGGAAGGTCAAAATCCCAGTCAAAAGGTCCAAAAAGGCGCCGATCTCCGAAATAGTCGGTGAAGGTGATCGAGAAGACAACCACAGCAACCAGGGTTCTGCCAAACCTTCTCTCTCTTCTAACGAAGAAGATTATCATTCCGAAGACGAGCAGGGTGATGACAAATACTAGCAGTTGGAAGAACGCATGAAAGCTATGGAGATACAAAAAATACCTGGCTTAGACTTCAATGATCTTGGGCTAGTCTCAGATATTGTTATCCCTCCAAAGTTCAAAGTTCTTGTCTTTGCAAAGTATGTTGGAGTTTCTTGCCCAAAACTACATATGAGGTCCTATGTAAGGAAGATACTACCTCATACAGCAGATAACAAATTATGGATTCATTTCTTCCAGGAAAGTCTGTCGGGTACACAACTCGAGTGGTACTACCAACTGGAAAGTACAAAAGTTCATACCTGGGAAGATTTGGTTACTGCTTTCTACAAGAAGTATCAATACAACGCTGATCTTGCACCAACCCGTACTCAACTATGGGGCATGTCTATGGCACCAAAAGAAAGTTTCAAAGGGTATGCACAAAAGTGGAGAGATCTGGCTGGAAGGGTTCAACCACCCTTATCTGATCGCGAGATGGTCGACATGTTCATGGGCACTTTAACTGGCCCTTTCTACAGTCATTTGCTGGGAAGCTCATCGTCAGGTTTCACTGACCTGATATTAACTGGAGAGTGTGTTGAAAGCGGTATTCAAAGTGGAAAAATTCAAATAGGCTCCTCCTCTGGTACTACAAAAAGGCCCATCAGTGGGAGAAATGAAGTCAATACAATGAACAGTCAGAAAGGTCGCAAAAATGAGCATCACCAATCTGTAGGGGCAGTTCTGATCTCCGCATCTGCACCTCAAAAAGATCAACCGCCGAAGTATACGCGTCGACCAGATGCACCAAGGAGAAATTTCACCAGAATCAATATGCCAATCTCTCAAGCATTGCAGCACTTGTTAAAAGCAAATCTGATCACATTGAAAGATCCTCCAAAGAATGTCAACACTTCCTCTCCAAGTTATCGCCCTGATGCAACATGTGCATACCATTCTAACTGTCCAGGACATGACGCAGATCACTGTTGGGCCCTGAAAAATAAAATACAAGACATGATAGATGCTGGAAAAATTGAATTCGATCCTCCAGAGACTCCAAATGTCATCACTGCACCTATGCCGAAGCACGACAAGACCATTAATGCTATCATAGACACTGTTTATATCTATGATGTGAGAGAGTTGTCAACTCCGCTCCTTGAAGTCAAAAGAAAGCTAATCCGAGCTGGTTACTTTCCAGGTTGTGACCCTGATTGCTTTTATTGTGCACACCTACCTAATGGTTGTGAGAATCTGAAAATAGGAATTCAAAAGTGGATGGATCGCCGTATCATTATGTTTGAAAGGCTCCCTTCTATGGACGATTTATGCGAAGTCTTTTCAAACGGGATGAGAATAGAGGACGTCTCAGTGGTTTCTAACATACCATTGAAAATCCCTACCAAAGCTCCTTTCAAAATTTATGCTGCACCCAAAGTGGCATCTGTAATCATTACCAGTCCGACTCCATTTCCATACTCCTTCATATGATAAAAATTGAGGGATTTATGCCTTGTTGAAGTTGGCTATATTTTGGGAAAATGCATGAAACCAACATTGATCAAAAGTGTTTTTTTTCCAAAAGGGGCCAAGTTTACATGATCCAAACATGTTCCCATTAATTTTAAGGGCCTCCCACGACCAACCTAAGGCCCATAACATTTTATTTCTTTTTTGGTTTAATTTTATTACATTTAAAATTAAATTGAAAAAGAAATGGTGCAAGATAATGTTATGTTGCTTTGATATTAAGCTAGAGCCCTCAAAATTGATTCTACTCTGCCCCAAAGAGATGGTACAGCAGGCCTAGGGCAAGAGAGTGAAGAAAATCAAGCCATGGTTGCTTAAATTCAAAGCTATATATTATTAAAAAAGTCAAAAATTCAACAAAGTAATGAATGCTTCTTAGCTTCAATTTGCAGCACTTCCTTGCTCATAAATAGCTCAAGACACTTCAACAATAAGGGGGACACGAAATATAGCAAGAGCATAGCCAAGAAGTTCACAAAAATTCTCAAAAAATATCAAAGCTTTGTAATTTTCATTTTCTATATTCCAACCATTATCAATACAATATAATCATTCTAATCATCTCCTGGGACCTAATATAGTAAGTTGGGATCATTACTCATGGTTACATGTTCATAAAACTCATGCTTTGAAAGTTACATATTCATGCATTTTTTCTAACTTTCGTGTCTCATAATTAAACATGCTTTAATGCAAACTAACACTTCTAACAAGTTGCCAAGATGATTTAGGAAAGGTTTGAACACTTACATGCAAGTTTCCATGTAAGAATCCTCATGTACCATTATTGAGTTTTCAAGTATGTGAACATTTGAATACAATGTTCCATGCGTTTTTAGCCAAAACTAACGCCACCAACGTGTTCAGGAGGTCATTTTAAGTCGACCTGGGTGCCCCTTGTTTTTGTTCATGGCCGTTTTTGTAGGTTTTTAAAAGCATGGAAATCTGAAGAAAAATCCGCAGGAAAATCCGCAGGTAAGTTTGCATGAAAATCCGCAGGTACCAGAAAGAAGATGATGAATAGTAAAGTGGAAACTTTGACCAGCACGCGTGGCAGTTTCCTTCTTCTCCTAAAGTATTCAGAAGCTCATGCCAAGGCCCTGATGAAATTCCTGAAAGCTGCACATGTACCACAGGAGATTTTAGTCGATCAATTCGAAAATTGTGTTGCCAGTCTAACAATCAATAACGGTCTCGGTTTCTCTGATGCTGATTTAACCCCTGCTGGGAAAAATCACAATAAAGCCCTGCACATCTCCATTGAATGTAACGGCACCACTTTGTCTCATGTGCTGGTAGATAACGGTTCCTCTTTGAACGTGTTACCAAAAGCAGTACTGGAAAAACTTGACTTCGAAGGAGTTGTGTTACAACCAAGCGATGTTGTGGTAAGAGCCTTCGACGGGTCAACAAGAACAGTGTACGGGAAAGTGAATCTCCCAATCAGAGTGGGCTCTCAGATCTTTGATTCTACCTTTTACGTAATGGAAATTCACCCAGCATACTCCTGTTTACTAGGACGCCCATGGATACATGGGGCAAATGCTGTGACTTCTACCCTGCATCAGAAGTTAAAGTATCCGGTAAAAGGTAAGGTCGTCACAGTTTATGGCGAAGAAGAGTATGTGGTTAGCCACCTGAGCAACTCCAAGTATGTTGAGATGGATGGAGAATTCATCGAAACTCCCTGCCAATCTTTTGAGGTGGTCCCTCCAGATGTCTCTACTGCCAAACATATTTCTACTACTCCTGCTACAAAAATAACTCCAACTATGGCTTCTCTCAAAGACGCCAAAGCTGTGATCGAAGAAGGTGGTTGCACAGTATGGGGACAGCTCCTCGATGTACCTTACAAGTTCGATAAGCTAGGTCAGGTCTATGCTAATGGAATTCAAAAGAACGATCAAAGTCCTCGTTCTGGAGGATTAATGTCACATTTCATCAGCCAAGGAGTGAATGCTATTGAAGATGATGGGGTGTTTTTGAATCATATTATTCAGCAATATCCAAATGAAGTTCCACCTGTTTCCATGGAAGTTTGGGATACTTTGGGAGAACCAAGCGGTGGGTATGATTTTCTAGTAAAGTACACTGCACCTTAGAGTTCTTTTATTGCCATTGAAGACATCGTCCCAACTGGATGGGGTGATCAGTTTGAAGATTGCAAAAGTTTCACAAGTTCCATTACTGAGCAATACCTACTGAGCAATACCAAAGCCCACCTAGTCCAAAAGAAGTTTGGGATACATTAGGAGAACCAAGTGGCAAGTATGACTATATGGTGAAATATTCTGCTCCCCTGAGCTCGCAGATCGCTATTGAAGACATCACCCCAACTGGATGGGACAACCATTTCGAAGACAATATGACATTCCCAAGCCCTGTCGCTCCTGAAGAAGTCTGGGAAACACCAAATAATGAGAATGATTTCCTGATGCAGTACACTGCTCCCCAGAATGCACAAGTCTCCCTCAAAGACATCATTCCAACTGGATGGGACGATCTTATCGGGTATCTCGCTCAGCCAACAGAGGTATCTCAGCCTGGGCTCTCGTATCCAGCAGAGTATCTTGCCTATCCCGAAGGATCAACAACTCATTTCCCCACCAAAGAAGTCAATGCTGTAGAGGACGAAGAAGACAAATGCAACTGGAACAACTGGATACTCCCTGCTCACAACAATGGATTGAACAACTGGGAAGCTGAGGATGTGATCTCCTTTGATCAGGAGTAAATGCAATTTCCTGTGTTCGTTATTTATATGTGCAAAGATAAAAATGGTTCCTGTACTATCGAACCATGAACTTAAAAGCCAGGTGCCTTGCCCGAAGCACACTGGTCCTTTTTATAAGGGTTTGTCATATCATGATCATGTTCATTCAATAAAATCATGGGACGTTTGCATATTCAAAATTTTGTGATCCTTTTTCTTTCTTTGCTTTGTTCATTTTCAAATAGCTATGTGTTCTTACACACACCCACATAATAAATGCAGATTCACATTCACTCTGGATCCTGTTGATAACGATTCTGCTATTGCCAGTCATGACTTTGAAAATCCGATCTACCAAACTGAGGAAGAAAGTGAGGAAGATTGTGAAGTACCAAGGGAACTTGCAAGGCTGTTAGAACAAGAGGAAAAGACTATACAGCCGTATGAAGAGCCAATTGAAGTTATCAACTTGGGCAGTGACGAAGAAAAGAAAGAAGTCAAGATAGGGGATGATTTAGAAGACAGTGTCAAGCAAAGACTGATTCAAATGTTACAAGACTACGTTGAGATATTCGCCTGGTCCTATGAAGATATGCCTGGCCTTGACACGGATATTGTGGTTCATCGCCTGCCGATTAAAGAAGGTAACACTCCAGTTAAGCAGAAACTGCGGAGGAGTAGGCCCGATATGTCCAAGAAGATCAAAGACGAGGTTGAGAAGCAATTCAATGCTGGCTTTCTAAAAGTTGTGAGTTATCCTCCATGGATAGCTAACTGATCGGTCACCATTTCTACCTAATTTCTATCATGGATTCGGTCTAAATTTGTTGATTCGGTAACACTTTGATCAATGTTTTATTGTTTTTGTTTAAGTATTTCATGTTTGATTGTTTTTATGCTTACTTTGCATTATGTTTTAATTTAAGTTATTTAGATGCTTTTTATGCCGTTTGGTTAGTTGTGTACGAATTTCAGGTTTGAACAAGTCATCTTAAGTGTCAAAGCAACTATGAAGGAAGGAGAGGCAAGAGAAAGATGAAAATTCAAGGTTCTGGGGTCTAACACGGCCGCCCGTGCTTCCACGCACGGCCCGTGTCAGGAGAATGGCACTCTCCATACAAAATCCAGGGACCACGCACGGCCGCCCGTGCTTCCACGCACGGCCCGTGTCAGGATGGTTGGGAGCAAAAATAAAAATAAAGAGCAGCACGGTCGCCCGTGCGTCCAAGCACGGCCAGTGCTGCTGTGAGCGTGAAAACTTCCAATTTTAGGGTTTTTTCACTAAATCTCCACCTTGAGGGTACTTTAGACATTTCATTTGCCTGAGATTTGTACCTAGACTATTTAGTTGAGTTTGAGAGAATTATTTTAGGACTTTTGCATCATACGATAGAAAATCACAGAAGAGAGAAGAAAGCTTCATCAAGGGTTTCGGAGACGGAGAGATTCAACGGTGGACACCATTGAAGATCAAAGTTCCCAATTATCTTTGTAATGTCTAAATTCTTTACTTTGTCTTTCTTGAATATTATGAGAGGCTAAACCCCCCAATGCTAGGGGGGTGGTCCTGATTTGGTTTTTGTAATAACGATGAATTTGTGATTTCGTCAATACATTGGTTTATATTATTCAGTTAAATTATGCAATGTTCTTCTTGTTTTCTTTATCGGTCAAATAAGGATTAATCTATGGCTAACAAATACAGGACTGTAGTTGTTAGGGTTTGTGCATAATTTGATTATAGTAGATATCACCTAGGACTAGGGATACCCTATAATTACCACATAATCTTGATTATATAAAAGCTTGGTTTCAATTTAGGTTCCTAAGGACTTAGGATTTAGATTGGAAGACCAAAGGTTTCCTCACTAAGGACTTAGGAGGAAACACCCTAAGGATGTGGTAACTGAATGTTATGAACTTGTTGAAGAGATCTTAATTCTGAAAGTGTTACATGCCAAATCAACCACTCACCCTAGCATCTCATATATTTGATAACAAAACTAAATTTATTTTTCTCATTATTTTTCTTTGCAAGGATTAAATTCCCCAAAACCAAAACATTAGTTTTTGTTCAATTGAATTATATTTTACGAATCTGTACTTCCTACGCAGTCCTTGAGATCGACATTCGGGGAATTTCCCCTATTATTACTACAGAGGCAAAAATAGTACACTTGCTATTTTTCCGATCAAGTTTTTGGCGCCGTTGCTGGGGAGTTCCAAAATACAGATTTTTAACTTAAGTTCAATTGAAATTTTGTTGCTCTGCGACTAAAATTTTATTTTCTGCATTTTTATTTTTTTTGTATTATTCTAATAATTGTCTAATCTGTTTATGCGAGGTAAGGCCTCAGCTGAATTTCTTTTTGACGCAGAAATTGAAAGAACCTTGCACGCAAGGCGCAGACAAGCTCGTCGAGAAAAACTGGAATCTGAAGAAGAGATTATTTCAGTTCATTCTGGTTCAGATTCTGAAAGTGAAGAAGAAATTATGGGCGATAATCCACCGCCACCTGAGAGGCTTCTCGGAGACTATGGTGCTACGAACACACCGGGTGGTAGACTAACAATTGTCAACCAACCGGTAAATGCGGCAAATTTTCAATTGCATCCGAGTACAATAAATCAGCTGGAACGAAAACCTTTCACCGGAAAGGTTAATGAAGATGCAAACAAGCACCTACAGAGATTTCTGACCATGAGTACAACTCTAAAAATTGAAGGGCATACAGAAGAGGCAAAGAAGCTGAGAATGTTCCCGTTCACATTAGCCGAGGAAGCAGAAGAGTGGTTCTATTCTCTTCCAGCAGGTAGTATCACATCATGGGAAGAGATGGAGAAGGCTTTCTTGAATGAGTATTTTCCCGCATCTGTATTTATACGGAAGAGGTATGATATCTTGAACTTCAAGCAGAAAGAGGGTGAACCTTTAGGAGATGCCTACGAAAGATTCAAAAGAATTCTAGTAGCATGTCCCACTCATAATATGGACAAGACTGAACAAATGCAAGTATTTGTCAATGGGCTCAGAATGAAAACAAAGCAGTTGATTGATACAGCAGCTGGAGGCTCAACAAATTTCACAACAGCCTCCGGCATCATCAAAATCATTGAAGCAATAGCTGCAAATGAACATTTGGAGTTGTATGACAGGTGTGCTAGCAAACCGGAGGGAATCATTGACCTTAAATTGGAAACTTCAAAAATCCGGGTTGAAGATGCTATAGCTGCAGAAGTCGAAAAGAGACTGAAGGCTATGAACATAGGTACACAACAGGTGGCTCAAGTTCAACAAGCTCAACCTGTAAGTTGTGAAATTTGCCAAGGTCCTCACCAAACTGTATACTGTGTTGCTACGCCCAAGCAGATTGAAGAAATCAAATTCCTAAGACAAAACAATCCGTATTCTAACACCTATAATCCAGGGTGGAAGAATCATCCCAACTTTGCTTGGAAAGATCAACAACAAAATCCTCAGAAGGCAGAGTGGGAAGTAGCTATGGAGAGACTGGTTGGACAATGCTCTCAGTTTCAAGAAGAAACCAGAAACAACCAAAGGAACACCACAGCTTCGATCAAAAATCTAGAAGTTCAAGTGGGTCAAATAGCACAACATCTCACTCTACAGGCACAAGGTAGCTTTCCGAGCGCAACTGTGAAAAATCCGAAAGATCAAGAGAAGATTAATGCTGTTACTACAAGAAGTAAGAAAGTGGCAGAATCGGAAAAAGAAAAAGAGGAAATAGATGACCCCATGGTAACAGAGGTGGATTTGGAAATAAGAGAAAACCCAAAAGAGCCAGAAGTTGTGATACCACCGGTTAAACCAGTTGAAGAAAAAAATAAGAAAAAGGCTGAACCGGCGATCAAACTACCTTTCCCTTCCAGAGTGACAAAGAAGGATTCAAAAGACAAAGACTTTGAGAAATTTACTGAATTGTTCAAAAAGCTAGAGGTGAATTTACCCTTCTTCGAAGCACTTGAGCACATGCCATTGTATAAGAAATTTCTGAAGGAGGTAATGACAAAGAAGAGATCAGTGGAAGGAGAACAAAAGATTGCAACTGAGAAGTGCGGTTTAGTCTCGTCAGTAAGGAAGATACCAACCAAGAGGAAAGATCCTGGAGCTGTGGCGATACCATGCACTATCAAGAATCGAATGTTCAAAAAGGAACTCATTGATTCTGGTTCCAGTGTGAGTTTAATGCCACCATCTATTTTCAAAAAGCTTGAATTGGGAGAGGTTAAGGAAAGTAAGAAAAAGTTAAGGTTCGCTGATCACACCACCAAGAAATCTTATGGGGTAGCTGAAGATGTACTAGTGGAGGTGGACAAATTTGTATTCCCTGTTGACTTCCACATCATGGACATTCCGGAAGACGAAGAAACACCTATCCTTCTTGGGAGACCCTTTTTGTTGACAGGCCGCTGCAACTTTGACATTGAAAAAGGGACACTAACGCTAAAATCATTTGATGAAGAAGTAACCTTGAAGATGTTAGGAGTTAAGAAACATAGGACAGGTGTAAATGATCAAACTTCTGTGGATATGGCGGAAAGTGAAAAAAAAGACAAAAGGCCTGAACAGCTCCAAGAAAAAGTCTCAAGCATAGCCTCTCGGGTGGAAACAACTCAGGGAGCTATCAAAAGTCCGAGAAGGCTAAGCAAGTCAAGAAGAATGCGGGAAGTGAGTTGAAGAGAAAAGTGGTCCATGCTTATCCTCTTCATGAGTTCTTGGGTGAGAAAGTAACAAGCAACAAAGTTTGGAAAAGGAAATACCCTCCATAATAAAGGGTAATGGACCGTCGAGCCATGCGACGTTAAACGAAGCGCTTCGTGGGAGGCAACCCACAGTTTTAATAATTTATTTCTCTGTTTGTTTATTTTATTTTCAGGAAATAAAAGAGGGCATCTCTAGTGAAAGCTCGGAAGTGATCATTGGAGTGCAATACCCTCTGTAAGTAACCTCTCCAAGGCTTGTTCTAAAACATTGAGGACAATGTTTGGTTCAAGTATGGGAGGGGTTCTTTTCATTTGCTTTTAATTGTTTTCCATTTTTGTTTTTGTTTGTGTGTTATGTTGACATTGTGTTATAGATCGACTTATGGATGCCGAATGAATGATGAATGGTATTTAGTGGATGAAAGGTGCAACCTGAACCTATTCCCCCGAGGCACCCTGGAAGTTGATGCAGCCGAAAGAAAAGTAACTGTTGGACGCAACTTGTTGATATTGGACAAAGAGGATTGTATGGTGTACCTACGCCGGAAAGAAGCCACATGACACGAGGAGTGCTTTGGAACCTGTAAGCTTACCCAACATGGTGAGGTTATAAAAAGCCAAACACAACAGATTATCATCATGAGAGTTCATTCAGGTATGACTTTATCATTCTGATTTTGCGTATGTTCTACTGACACAGCATAATATGAGGACACACACTGAGGCATTTGTTTGTTTTACCACCTGAGCCTTTCTAGCCATCGAAGTTATATGTTTATCCGTTGTTACCCCAGTTGAGCCATATCCTTTTGTTTGTTATAACCATATATGTAACCCGCAGCCAAACACTTCCAACCCTTGCTCGGTATAAATGTTGTGGTTTTCAGAGTTGTACTAAAATCTAAGTTTGGGGTAGTAATCATCAAAGAAGAGGGCAAGTAAAAAAAATGAAAATAAAAATTTTGAGACATATGAATGTATATCCCATAAAAAAAAAGAAAGAAAGAGAAAAACTTGCCCGAATGAAAGACTCAGTTACATTAAGCACTCACGGAAGAATGAGTGAAGCAAAAGAGTCTAAGTCGAATAAATTCCCAATGTAACAAGTTGAGCACAATTACGAGAAACACAACATGAATGTTGAACCCAAAACCAATTGTTTATCCATTTCCTTGTGTATCCCACCATACCTAAACCCCATTACAACCCAGAAGACCTCGAAAAGTGTGTGAACTTTGTTAGTGTAGTGTAGGTAGAATTTATTCAAAATTAAGAGTTGATATTGCATACCTGTATTTTGTGAGTGCAAAACACTTTAACCCTGAGAGATTTGGCGAGAAGTGTGAAAAATCTTGCAGGTAAAAAGGTACTCTGATGTGGAAGTGTGGTAGAAAGTTTGGTTCGGCAAGCCAGAGATTCTAATAGAAAGGTAGACGTAAGTTGCGAATAACATCGGCAGTGTTGTGGAAAGAAAAATCCAGGGTGACCTCTGTTTGGTCTCTTGCATCGCTTGAGGACAAGCAATGAGATAAGTCTGGGGTTGTGATCGGTCACCATTTCTACCTAATTTCTATCATGGATTCGATCTAAATTTGTTGATTCGGTAACACTTTGATCAATGTTTTATTGTTTTTGTTTAAGTATTTCATGTTTGATTGTTTTTATGCTTACTTTGCATTATGTTTTAATTTAAGTTATTTAGATGCTTTTTATGCCGTTTGGTTAGTTGTGTACGAATTTCAGGTTTGAACAAGTCATCTTAAGTGTCAAAGCAACTATGAAGGAAGGAGAGGCAAGAGAAAGATGAAAATTCAAGGTTCTGGGGTCTAACACGGCCGCCCGTGCTTCCACGCACGGCCCGTGTCAGGATGGCTGGGAGCAAAAATAAAAATAAAGAGCAGCACGGCCGCCCGTGCGTCCAAGCACGGCCAGTGCTGCTGTGAGCGTGAAAACTTCCAATTTTAGGGCTTATTCACTAAATCTCCACCTTGAGGGTACTTTAGACATTTCATTTGCCTGAGATTTGTACCTAGACTATTTAGTTGAGTTTGAGAGAATTATTTTAGGACTTTTGCATCATACGATAGAAAATCACAGAAGAGAGAAGAAAGCTTCATCAAGGGTTTCGGAGACGGAGAGATTCAACGGTGGACACCATTGAAGATCAAAGTTCCCAATTATCTTTGTAATGTCTAAATTCTTTACTTTGTCTTTCTTGAATATTATGAGAGGCTAAACCCCCCAATGCTAGGGGGGTGGTCCTGATTTGGTTTTTGTAATAACGATGAATTTGTGATTTCGTCAATACATTGGTTTATATTATTCAGTTAAATTATGCAATGTTCTTCTTGTTTTCTTTATCGGTCAAATAAGGATTAATCTATGGCTAACAAATACAGGACTGTAGTTGTTATGGTTTGTGCATAATTTGATTATACTAGATATCACCTAGGACTAGGGATACCCTATAATTACCACATAATCTTGATTATATAAAGCTTGGTTTCAATTTAGGTTCCTAAGGACTTAGGATTTAGATTGGAAGACCAAAGGTTTCCTCACTAAGGACTTAGGAGGAAACACCCTAAGGATGTGGTAACTGAATGTTATGAACTTGTTGAAGAGATCTTAATTCTGAAAGTGTTACAGGCCAAATCAACCACTCACCCTAGCATCTCATATATTTGATAACAAAACTAAATTTATTTTTCTCATTATTTTTCTTTGCAAGGATTAAATTCCCCAAAACCAAAACATTAGTTTTTGTTCTATTGAATTATATTTTACGAATCTGTATTTCCTACGCAGTCCATGAGATCGACATTCGGGGAATTTCCCCTATTATTACTACAGAGGAAAAAATAGTACACTTGCTATTTTTCCGATCAAGTTTTTGGCGCCGTTGCCGGGGAGTTCCAAAATATAGATTTTTAACTTAAGTTCAATTGAAATTTTGTTGCTCTGCGACTAAAATTTTATTTTCTGCATTTTTATTTTTTTTGTATTATTCTAATAATTGTCTAATCTGTTTATGTGAGGTAAGGCCTCAGCTGAATTTCTTTTTGACGCAGAAATTGAAAGAACCTTGCACGCAAGGCGCAGACAAGCTCGTCGAGAAAAACTTGAATCTGAAGAAGAGATTATTTCAGTTCATTCTGGTTCAGATTCTGAAAGTGAAGAAGAAATTATGGGCGAGAATCCACCGCCACCTGAGAGGCTTCTCGGAGACTATGGTGCTACGAACACACCGGGTGGTAGACTAACAATTGTCAACCAACCGGTAAATGCGGCAAATTTTCAATTGCATCCGAGTACAATAAATCAGCTGGAACGAAAACCTTTCACCGGAAAGGTTAATGAAGATGCAAACAAGCACCTACAGAGATTTCTGACCATGAGTACAACTCTAAAAATTGAAGGGCATACAGAAGAGGCAAAGAAGCTGAGAATGTTCCCGTTCACATTAGCCGAGGAAGCAGAAGAGTGGTTCTATTCTCTTCCAGCAGGTAGTATCACATCATGGGAAGAGATGGAGAAGGCTTTCTTGAATGAGTATTTTCCCGCATTTGTATTTATACGGAAGAGGTATGATATCTTGAACTTCAAGCAGAAAGAGGGTGAACCTTTAGGAGATGCCTACAAAAGATTCAAAAGAATTCTAGTAGCATGTCCCACTCCTAATATGGACAAGACTGAACAAATGCAAGTATTTGTCAATGGGCTCAGAATGAAAACAAAGCAGTTGATTGATACAGCAGCTGGAGGCTCAACAAATTTCACAACAGCCACCGGCATCATCAAAATCATTGAAGCAATAGCTGCAAATGAACATTTGGAGTTGTATGACAGGTGTGCTAGAAAACCGGAGGGAATCATTGACCTTAAATTGGAAACTTCAAAAATCCGGGTTGAAGATGCTATAGCTACAGAAGTCGAAAAGAGACTGAAGGCTATGAACATAGGTACACAACAGGTGGCTCAAGTTCAACAAGCTCAACCTGTAAGTTGTGAAATTTGCCAAGGTCCTCACCAAACTGTATACTGTGTTGCTACGCCCAAGCAGATTGAAGAAATCAAATTCCTAAGACAAAACAATCCGTATTCTAACACCTATAATCCAGGGTGGAAGAATCATCCCAACTTTGATTGGAAAGATCAACAAGAAAATCCTCAGAAGGCAGAGTGGGAAGTAGCTATGGAGAGACTGGTTGGACAATGCTCTCAGTTTCAAGAAGAAACCAGAAACAACCAAAGGAACACCACAGCTTCGATCAAAAATCTAGAAGTTCAAGTGGGTCAAATAGCACAACATCTCACTCTACAGGCACAAGGTAGCTTTCCGAGCGCAACTGTGAAAAATCCGAAAGATCAAGAGAAGATTAATGCTGTTACTACAAGAAGTAAGAAAGTGGCAGAATCGGAAAAAGAAAAAGAAGAAATAGATGACCCCATGGTAACAGAGGTGGATTTGGAAATAAGAGAAAACCCAAAAGAGCCAGAAGTTGTGATACCACCGGTTAAACCAGTTGAAGAAAAAAATAAGAAAAAGGCTGAACCGGCGATCAAACTACCTTTCCCTTCCAGAGTGACAAAGAAGGATTCAAAAGACAAAGACTTTGAGAAATTTACTGAATTGTTCAAAAAGCTAGAGGTGAATTTACCCTTCTTCGAAGCACTTGAGCACATGCCATTGTATAAGAAATTTCTGAAGGAGGTAATGACAAAGAAGAGATCAGTGGAAGGAGAACAAAAGATTGCAACTGAGAAGTGCGGTTTAGTCTCGTCAGTAAGGAAGATCCCAACCAAGAGGAAAGATCCTGGAGCTGTGGTGATACCATGCACTATCAAGAATCGAATGTTCAAAAAGGCACTCATTGATTCTGGTTCCAGTGTGAGTTTAATGCCACTATCTATTTTCAAAAAGCTTGAATTGGGAGAGGTTAAGGAAAGTAAGAAAAAGTTAAGGTTCGCTGATCACACCACCAAGAAATCTTATGGGGTAGCTGAAGATGTACTAGTGGAGGTTGACAAATTTGTATTCCCTGTTGACTTCCACATCATGGACATTCCGGAAGACGAAGAAACACCTATCCTTCTTGGGAGACCCTTTTTGTTGACAGGCCGCTACAACTTTGACATTGAAAAAGGGACACTAACGCTAAAATCATTTGATGAAGAAGTAACCTTGAAGATGTTAGGAGTTAAGAAACATAGGACAGGTGTAAATGATCAAACTTCTGTGGATATGGCGGAAAGTGAAAAAAAAGACAAAAGGCCTGAACAGCTCCAAGAAAAAGTCTCAAGCATAGCCTCTCGGGTGGAAACAACTCAGGGAGCTATCAAAAGTCCGAAGAAGGCTAAGGAAGTCAAGAAGAATGCGGGAAGTGAGTTGAAGAGAAAAGTGGTCCATGCTTATCCTCTTCATGAGTTCTTGGGTGAGAAAGTAACAAGTAACAAAGTTTGGAAAAGGAAATACCCTCCATAATAAAGGGTAACGGACCGTCGAGCCATGCGACGTTAAACGAAGCGCTTCGTGGGAGGCAACCCACAGTTTTAATAATTTATTTCTCTGTTTGTTTATTTTATTTTCAGGAAATAAAAGAGGGCATCTCTAGTGAAAGCTCGGAAGTGATCATTGGAGTGCAATACCCTCTGTAAGTAACCTCTCCAAGGCTTGTTCTAAAACATTGAGGACAATGTTTGGTTCAAGTATGGGAGGGGTTCTTTTCATTTGCTTTTAATTGTTTTCCATTTTTGTTTTTGTTTGTGTGTTATGTTGACATTGTGTTATAGATCGACTTATGGATGCCGAATGAATGATGAATGGTATTTAGTGGATGAAAGGTGCAACCTGAACCTATTCCCCCGAGGCACCCTGGAAGTTGATGCAGCCGAAAGAAAAGTAACTGTTGGACGCAACTTGTTGATATTGGACAAAGAGGATTGTATGGTGTACCTACGCCGGAAAGAAGCCACATGACACGAGGAGTGCTTTGGAACCTGTAAGCTCACCCAACATGGTGAGGTTATAAAAAGCCAAACACAACAGATTATCATCATGAGAGTTCATTCAGGTATGACTTTATGATTCTGATTTTGCGTATGTTCTACTGACACAGCATAATATGAGGACACACACTGAGGCATTTGTTTGTTTTACCACCTGAGCCTTTCTAGCCATCGAAATTATGTTTATCCGTTGTTACCCCAGTTGAGCCATATTCTTTTGTTTGTTATAACCATATATGTAACCCGCAGCCAAACACTTCCAACCCTTGCTCGGTATAAATGTTGTGGTTTTCAGAGTTGTACTAAAATCTAAGTTTGGGGTAGTAATCATCAAAGAAGAGGGCAAGTAAAAAAAATGAAAATAAAAATTTTGAGACATATGAATGTATATCCCATAAAAAAAAGAAAGAAAGAGAAAAACTTTCCCGAATGAAAGACTCAGTTACATTAAGCACTCACAGAAGAATGAGTGAAGCAAAAGAGTCTAAGTCGAATAAATTCCCAATGTAACAAGTTGAGCACAATTACGAGAAACACAACATGAATGTTGAACCCAAAACCAATTGTTTATCCATTTCCTTGGGTATCCCACCGTACCTAAACCCCATTACAACCCAGAAGACCTCGAAAAGTGTGTGAACTTTGTTAGTGTAGTGTAGGTAGAATTTATTCAAAATTAAGAGTTGATATTGCATACCTGTATTTTGTGAGTGCAAAACACTTTAACCCTGAGAGATTTGGCGAGAAGTGTGAAAAAGCTTGCAGGTAAAAAGGTACTCTGATGTGGAAGTGTGGAAGAAAGTTTGGTTCGGCAAGCCAGAGATTCTAATAGAAAGGTAGACGTAAGTTGCGAATAACATCGGCAGTGTTGTGGAAAGAAAAATCCAGGGTGACCTCTGTTTGGTCTCTTGCATCGCTTGAGGACAAGCAATGAGATAAGTTTGGGGTTGTGATCGATCACCAATTCTACCTAATTTCTATCATGGATTCGGTCTAAATTTGTTGATTCGGTAACACTTTGATCAATGTTTTATTGTTTTTGTTTAAGTATTTCATGTTTGATTGTTTTTATGCTTACTTTGCATTATGTTTTAATTTAAGTTATTTAGATGCTTTTTATGCCGTTTGGTTAGTTGTGTACGAATTTCAGGTTTGAACAAGTCATCTTAAGTGTCAAAGCAACTATGAAGGAAGGAGAGGCAAGAGAAAGATGAAAATTCAAGGTTCTGGGGTCTAACACGGCCGCCCGTGCTTTCACGCACGGCCCGTGTCAGGAGAATGGCACTCTCCATACAAAATCCAGGGACCACGCACGGCCGCCCGTGCTTCCACGCACGGCCCGTGTCAGGATGGCTGGGAGCAAAATTAAAAATAAAGAGCAGCACGGCCGCCCGTGCGTCCAAGCACGGCCAGTGCTGCTGTGAGCGTGAAAACTTCCAATTTTAGGGCTTTTTCACTAAATCTCCACCTTGAGGGTACTTTAGACATTTCATTTGCCTGAGATTTGTACCTAGACTATTTAGTTGAGTTTGAGAGAATTATTTTAGGACTTTTGCATCATACGATAGAAAATCACAGAAGAGAGAAGAAAGCTTCATCAAGGGTTTCGGAGACGGAGAGATTCAACGGTGGACACCATTGAAGATCAAAGTTCCAAATTATCTTTGTAATGTCTAAATTCTTTACTTTGTCTTTCTTGAATATTATGAGAGGCTAAACCCCCCAATGCTAGGGGGGTGGTTCTGATTTGGTTTTTGTAATAACGATGAATTTGTGATTTCGTCAATACATTGGTTTATATTATTCAGTTAAATTATGCAATGTTCTTCTTGTTTTCTTTATCGGTCAAATAAGGATTAATCTATGGCTAACAAATACAGGACTGTAGTTGTTAGGGTTTGTGCATAATTTGATTATAGTAGATATCACCTAGGACTAGGGATACCCTATAATTACCACATAATCTTGATTATATAAAAGCTTGGTTTCAATTTAGGTTCCTAAGGACTTAGGATTTAGATTGGAAGACCAAAGGTTTCCTCACTAAGGACTTAGGAGGAAACACCCTAAGGATGTGGTAACTGAATGTTATGAACTTGTTGAAGAGATCTTAATTCTGAAAGTGTTACATGCCAAATCAACCACTCACCCTAGCATCTCATATATTTGATAACAAAACTAAATTTATTTTTCTCATTATTTTTCTTTGCAAGGATTAAATTCCCCAAAACCAAAACATTAGTTTTTGTTCAATTGAATTATATTTTACGAATCTGTATTTCCTACGCAGTCCTTGAGATCGACATTCGGGGAATTTCCCCTATTATTACTACAGAGGCAAAAATAGTACACTTGCTATTTTTCCGATCACTAACATAGTGCCTGTGCCTAAAAAAGACGGGAAAGTCAGAATGTGTGTAGACTACAGAGATCTGAATCGGGCAAGCCCCAAAGATAATTTCCCTTTACCTTACATCAATGTACTGGTTGACAATACTGCACAATGCAAGGTATTCTCCTTTATGGATGGATTCTCAGGGTACAATCAAATCAAGATGGCACCCGAAGACATGGAAAAAACAACCTTCACAACACCCTGGGGAACCTTTTGTTACAAAGTGATGCCCTTTAGTTTAAAGAATGCAGGAGCAACATATCAGCGTGCAATGGTAGCTCTGTTCCATGATATGATTCATCAAGAAATAGAAGTTTACGTGGATGATATGATTGCAAAGTCCAACACCGAAGAAGAACATCTAGGTCATCTGCACAAACTGTTTGACAGACTCAAGAAGTACAGGTTGCGACTGAATCCGAACAAGTGTACCTTTGGAGTAAGATCCGGTAAACTCTTAGGTTTCATCGTCAGCAGCAAAGGTATTGAAGTTGATCCTGCTAAGGTCAAAGCCATTCAAGAAATGCCCATACCCCGTACCGAGAAACAAGTCAGAGGATTCTTGGGACGTCTGAATTACATAGCCAGATTTATTGCCCACATGACTACTACTTGTGTGCCAATCTTCAAACTGTTGAAGAAAGATCAAGTGGAAAGATGGAATGACAAATGCCAATTAGCCTTTGATAAGATCAAAGAATATCTCCAAAAACCGCCAATCTTGTTACCTCCAGTGGAACGAAGACCTCTGATAATGTACCTAACTGTGTTAGAAGATTCAATGGGGTGTGTACTGGGGCAACATGACGAGTCTGGCCGAAAAGAGCATGCGATCTACTATCTTAGCAAAAAGTTTACCGATTGTGAAACAAGATACTCACTGCTCGAGAAAACTTGCGGTGCCTTAGCACGGGCGGCTCGCCGACTAAGGCAGTATATGCTAAACCATACCACTTTCTTGATCTCCAAAATGGATCCTATTAAGTATGTGTTCGAAAAACCTGATCTCTCTGGAAGAATAGCAAGATGGCAAATGATCTTAACAGAGTATGACATCCAGTACACTTCACAAAAAGCAATCAAAGGAAGTGTGGTAGCTGATCATCTGGCTCATCAAGCAGTGGATGATTATCAAGCGTTGAACTTTGAAATCCCAGATGAAGACATTATGCTAGTTACTGACTACAAACAATCAGGACTAGAGGAAGGACCCGAGCCAGGATCCCTATGGACTATGGTTTTTGATGGAGCTTCTAATGCACTTGGCAATGGCATCGGAGCTGTGATCATTTCCCCTGCAGGAGGTTATACACCATTCACTGCCAGATTATGTTACAACTGCACTAACAATATAGCCGAGTATGAAGCATGTATTCTGGGTCTCAAAGCTGCAATTGGTCTAAGAATCAAGTTCCTGGAGGTCCACGGAGACTCGGCGCTTGTAATTTATCAAGTCAAAGAGGAATGGGACACGAAGCACCCGAATCTAATTCCTTACAAAGAATATGTACTGAGTTTGATTCCTTATTTTGAAGAAATCACTTTTGAACATATCCCGCGCGCAGAAAATCAATTGGCTGATGCCTTAGCTACCATGTCATCCATGTTCAAAGTCAGGTGGGACAATGAGGCGCCAATGATCACCATTTACAGACAGGATGAACCAGCCTATTGCAATGAGATTGATACCAAATAAATGGAAGAAAAACCATGGTTCCATGGGGTAAAAAGATATCTCGAAGCTCAGGAGTACCCTGAAGGGGCATCCATTAACGATAGAAAGTTTCTAAGAAGATTTGCTGCTAAATTCTTTCTAAGTAATGGAATCCTGTACAAATGCAATCATGACTCGACTTTGCTTCATTGTGTGAACAAGAAGGAAGCGGAACAGATTATGGAAGACATACACGATGGTGCTTTTGGTACTCATTCAAGTGGACATACAATGGCTAAAAAGATCTTAAGAGCAGGTTATTACTGGTCTACCATGGAGACAGACTGCCATCGTCACTCTAGAACTTGTCACAAATGCCAGATATATGCCGACAAAGTACATGTACCTCCAGTCCCATTAAACATCCTGACGGCCCCTTGGCCTTTTGCAATGTGGGGTATTGATATGATTGGAGAAATCAAGCCTACTGCCTCCAACGGACATCGTTTTATCCTAGTCGCTATTGACTACTTCACAAAGTGGGTAGAGGCAACCTCGTTTGCTTCAGTCACCAAGAATGTTGTGGCCCGATTTATCAAACACAATCTCATTTGTCGGTATGGCATCCCTGAAAGGATCATCACAGACAATGGCACAAATTTAAACAACAGAATGATTACTGAACTCTGCATTCAGTTCAAGATCAAACATCATAATTCCTCTCCATATCGACCAAAGATGAATGGCGCCGTGGAAGCTGCCAACAAGAACATTAAGAAAATCATACAAAAGATGACAGTAACCTACAAAGACTGGCATGAGATGTTACCTTTTGCTCTTCATGGTTATCGCACGTCAGCGCATACTTCAACAGGGGCAACCCCATTTTCCTTAGTCTATGGTATGGAGGCCGTTCTTCCAATTAAAATTCAGATTCTTTCCCTAAGGATTATGAAAGAAGCTGAACTAGACGAAGACGATTGGATTCAGACTCGGTTGGACCAGATAAACTTGATTGATGAAAAGAGGCTCGCAGCTATTTGTCATGGTCAGTTGTACCAGAAGCGTATGATCAAAGCCTTCAACAAGAAAGTCAAAAGTCAGGCATATCAAACCGGTGATTTGGTTATCAAACGCCTCATCTTACCACAAGGTGATCCCAGGGGCAAGTGGACTCCCACTTATGAGGGACCGTTTGTAATCAAGAAAGTATTTTCCGGCGGAGCCATGTTGCTTACCACTATGGATGGCGAGGATTTCCTACACCCTGTAAATGCGGACATAGTCAAAAAGTACTTTGCTTAAAAGCTCGCTAAGTTGAAAACCTGAAAGGGCGACTTAGGCAAAAATGAGCATCTCGGTGGATTGAAAACCTGAAAGGGCGATCCAGGCAAAAGTTAGAGACTAAAAAAATAAATATCATTCCGGTAGGCTGAAAATCTGAAAATGCAGTATAGGCAAAAGTTAGGGAATAAAGCATACAACTATGTCCCGTTTAGCTACCTACTCACCTTCAAAGTTCAACACATCAAAGACACCAATGAGTCCAATCATTTTCTTCCAACAAGTGAGGGATGAGATACTCGAAGACAGATTGGCAATAGCAGAATTGAAACTTGACTGGATTGTTTTCACATAGCTATTTCCTTTTATAAAAAGTTTTATGACAATTTCCTACTACTAGGATTTTTGTCTCCTTGTACTAATCCGCCTATTATGGCTCTTTTTCAAAAATCAATGCAGCTCATGCTCAAAATCAACGTTTTCACTTTTTCTGTTTTGAATACATAAACGTCCCAATGATAATTTTGAATGAACATATGCATTTGAATATGATTGATGTTTATAAGAAAAACAGGAATAGCATTCAGGTAGTGTCCCAATCATCTGGACATCATCCCGAAACCAGCTTCAGAGGAAAATTCCCCAACAGAGACGTATTTCTCAGCAAATTCCTCTATGAGATTTTTCTCTCCAACAAAATGATTCGATAAATCTTATTCCCCAGCAGGGCTGTTCAAGATCACTATCCCTAGAAGGTGTGATCCTCCACACCAAGGCTTAGTCAAATAGTGCATCGGAGGATTATGCATCTTTCTTATTCCCATTCAAAGG
Organism: Vicia villosa; assembly: GCF_029867415.1. NCBI lineage: Eukaryota > Viridiplantae > Streptophyta > Magnoliopsida > Fabales > Fabaceae > Vicia > Vicia villosa. The sequence goes on from NC_081180.1 coordinate 191,995,581, forward strand.
GCATCAAAATCAAAATGTTCAAACTACCTTTCATCTCCAAGCAGTAGTCAAAGATCCCTCAACAGAGTACTCTGGTCTGTGAGAAATTTCCCCAGCTGAGTATACTCGAACAAGATAGCAAAACTCATCAACGATCACAATGCCTTCATTTCCAAAATAGCAAACAGGGATTTATTTTCCCAACCAGAAGTTTGATACGCTCTAAATTGCATAAGTCATACATCATACGCATATTCATACATAGCATATAATGTTTCATGACAAACACATACATAACATGCACGTTTCTCATTTATTTTGAGAATCTCAACATATACATTACATGCATCATAACATTACATGTCACTAACTTGATTTTTTCAGGTAGACGAATATCCTCAAAAAAGTTGTTCTCAATCACATGCAGTGTTCCCCTGAATTCTATTCAGACGAACATTCCTCTCAGATATAATCAAGCCAAAGATTCATTCTGAAGAGATCTCTCTTTCCAAATCACCTATCAACTCAAAACAAGCAACATAGATCTAAGTCGATACTTTGGACGGTTCCTTAATGATCTACCTTCAAGATCTAAGTCGATACCTTGGACGGTTCCTTAATGATCTACCTACAGATCTAAGTCGATACCTTGGACGGTTCCTTAAGACGATTAATCTTCACATCGAAGTCGATACCTCAGACGGTTCCTTAATGATCTATCTTCAAGATCTAAAGCTGATACCTCGGACGGTTCCACAATGATCAACCTTCAAATATCTAAAGCTGATACCTCAGACGGTTCCACATAGATCAACTTTCAAAATCTAAAGCGGAAAACTTTGGACAGTTCCGTAACGATCAGCCTCCAAGACTTAAAGCGGTAACCTCGGATGGTTCTGAAATGGTCAACGCAGAGGTTTTCAAATCCTTCATCAAGATATAATCAATGGATTCATTCTGATGAACAAACCATCAACACATTTGCCAGATGGCATCTGAAAGCCCATCTCAGGTAATGTTTCGATCTGCCAACAACATTTCTCAGACAAACATTCAAAGACAAATTCCAGCATCACTTCCGGTGGAGGTAAGTGCAAATTTTCAGGGCATCTAAATATTCAATCATCTTCTACCTTCAGATCCCAAACAGTCTCTTCAGGTTTAAGAAGATTGAATAGGGGCAACTGTTATACCCCAAAATTTGCCCGCATCTTTTTTCAGAAAGAAGGCAACAGACTTCTGTCTAAAAATTGGGAGTTTCATATAATCTTGGATTTTATTTCATAAATATCTTGATTTTATGAATACTCGGTTTTTAGAATTTTTATTATACAGTATTTTGGCTCGCTGTTGAATTTATTCTTACACAAACGCCAAGTACTGTTTATCACTTCACACACGCTGTTTATTTAAGATTTATTTGCAGATAAATAGTACTGACGCAATTGGTACAGAATTAAATTTTTGCAGGCGCAAAGTCCGGGATTCAGACGGTACTGGTAACGAGTAAATTATTATTAGTTTTTTGTTTCCCACTAATTTTTGTACTATATTCTATTATTTTCAAAATCTTTTCCTTTCTTTTCAAATCTCTTTCTTTCAAAATCAAATCCTAACTTTATTCTATACATCTCTCTTTTCAAACCCTACCATTCACTTTCTTTCAAATCCTACTACCACTCAAATTTTCCTTTTTTTGTACGGAATCACTTCATTCCCCAACGTCTCTATCCTTCTTTTCACTCTATAAATACCTCTCATTTTTTCCATAAATTATCACATCAAATTTTAACTCATCTCTCAAATTTCTACCTCATATTTATTTTCTCTTCTTCCCCGGCAAAAATGGCGAAGTGGATGGATACGTGTTTTCTTATGGTCATCACTGTCTTGGTGGTGATCATGTCCTTTTTCTGTCTGCACAGTCCTGAAAAATGCGGACCTGGGTTGTTTACGCTCCCGATCATCTATATGCTGTTATTTATAACATGGGTTTTTAATCGTCATTTTTAAAGTTTGTCGTATCTTTTGTTCTCAAATAATGTACCGTTTATTTGTCGTACTGTTCATTTTATTATGTAATATTTGTACTGTCAGTATTAAATGTCGTACTATTTGTCGTATTGTAGTTTAATTATCCAGATAATATCTTGTGTGTTTTCTGCCAGTTAAATATTTATTTTTCTGTGCCTTAAATATTTTTCAAGGTTATTATCGGTAATTTCATTCGCGTACAGTATATTTATTTATTATGTCTGTGTTTTTCTAACCACTCATGTAAATAAATTTTCACCATTAACACAACAAAAAAAACAAAAAGAAAGAATTAACTTTAACTGTTGAATTTTCACTTTAACTGCTACGTTAATGCTTGAACAATCAGTTGACAGTCAAACCCGCTGACAGCACGATTCTCCGTGTTTTGTACCATCAATCAAATCAATATTTTGCATTTCAAAATTCCAAGATTTTTGTTCTAGAAGTCTTCTGATAATCACATGATCAGTAGAGACTCAGCACTGCACAAAAATCAGGTAAGCTTAACTGTCTCCTACACAAACAGTCCTTAACTAGGGTTTTTGTTTTTTTTTCAGGAGAACAAGTTTTTTGAGACCTCAAATGGATTTCATGGACCTCCATATGTCTCAAAGTACCACCATGCAAATTTTCAAACTTCAATTCGCTCAGACGCACAGTCAGCAGCTCAAACAGTCAACAGACGACCAGTTTGACCGAAAAGTCAACAGACAGTCAAAAATGAATTTTTTTATCAACATCCATATTTTGTCAAAAGATTCATCATTTTATCATTGGTTTATCATAGTTCATCAGGGAAAGATCAAAAATCAACAAAACCCTAAGTTTCAAAATTAGGGTTTTCTCCTAAAAAGTCAACTGAACTTTGACCGGCCATAACTCTCTCATCGTTCATTCAAAAAATTCCAACCAAAGCTTGTTTTGAAGGAAATTCAATTATCTTTCAAATGCAATTGTTCCCATGGTCATTGGATTCACCATTTGAAAAATATGAGCTTAGACATTACAGGTCATTTTCAAAGTCAACAAAAAGTGGTTTTTTGTCAAGGGCCATAACATCAAGATAACTTCTCCAAATGAAAAAAAGTTTCCAAAGTGGCTTGTAGAGGACATCTTGAGGTTTCTAAAAAGTACAAGAACTCCTTCATATGATAAAAATTGAGGGATTTATGCCTTGTTGAAGTTGGCTATATTTTGGGAAAATTCATGAAACCAACATTGATCAAAAGTGTTTTTTTTCCAAAAGGGGCCAAATTTACATGATCCAAACATGTTCCCAATAATGTTAAGGGCCTCCCACGACCAACCTAAGGCCCATAACATTTTATTTCTTTTTTGGTTTAATTTTATTACATTTAAAATTAAATTGAAAAAGAAATGGTGCAAGATAATGTTATGTTGCTTTGATATTAAGCTAGAGCCCTCAAAATTGATTCAACTCTACCCCAAAGAGATGGTACAGCAGGCCTAGGGCAAGAGAGTGAAGAAAATCAAGCCATGGTTGCTTGAATTCAAAGCTATATATTATTAAAAAAGTCAAAAATTCAACAAAGCAATGAATGCTTCTTAGCTTCAATTTGCAGCACTTCCTTGCTCATAAATAGCTCAAGACACTTCAACAATAAGGGGGACACGAAATATAGCAAGAGCATAGCCAAGAAGTTCACAAAAATTCTCAAAAAATATCAAAGCTTTGTAATTTTCATTTTCTATATTCCAACCATTATCAATACAATATAATAATTCTAATCATCTCCTGGGACCTAATATAGTAAGTTGGGATCATTACTCATGGTTACATGTTCATAAAACTCATGCTTTGAAAGTTACATATTCATGCATTTTTTCTAACTTTCGTGTCTCATAATTAAACATGCTTTATTGCAAACTAACACTTCTAACAAGTTGCCAAGATGATTTAGGGAAGGTTTGAACACTTACATGCAAGTTTCCACGTAAGAATCCTCATGTACCATTATTGAGTTTTCAAGTATGTGAACATTCGAATACCATGTTCCATGCGTTTTTAGCCAAAACTAACGCCACCATCGTGTTCAGGAGGTAATTTTAAGTCGACCTGGGTGCCCCTTGTTTTTGTTCATGGCCGTTTTTGTAGGTTTTTAAAAGCATGGAAATCTGAAGAAAAATCCGCAGGTAAGTTTGCATGAAAATCCGCAGGTACCAAGGAAGAAGATGATGAATAGTAAAGTGGAAACTTTGACCAGCACGCGTGGCAGTTTCCTTCTTCCTCATTCGCCAATCAGTCTGCGTGGGTCCCACGTTGGATTTTCAAATTCTGAATGATCACATGTTATCTCTCTATCCACGTGCACCATGTGTCTACCAATCTGAGCCATAGATCTCCACTAAAAACACATCCAGCGCACCAGATCATGCATGAACATCATACTCCCTCATAGATCAAGCACACTTGATCATTTATTTTATATTTTTCATTTTTTATTTAGTTTTCCTTATAAAATTAATTTAAAATGGTTTAAAAAATCAAAAAAATATAATAAAAATATTTTTAGGTTTATAAAATAATCTATTAATTTTTGACATAAAAATATTTTATTTTTCTTAGTAATTAAAATATTTTGTTTAATTAATTAGTATATATTTATATATTTGCTTTTTAATTATTTCAACCAATAAAAAAAAAATCAGAAAAAAATTTTGTTCTTTTTATTAAATTTAGTTTATATATTATAGAATAATTTTGTACATATTTAGAATATTTTTCTCTTTAAGTTTTAATTATTTGTATAATTATTTGTATAATTATATGTTAATTTAACTTAATGATTTTCAAAACAACTTCAAAAAATAAAAAAAAAATTAGTTTTTATTTTAAAATTAATTAACAAGCAATATGAACATATTTTAGACTTAATTTTTTTTAGGTTTAAATTTTATTTCTAATGCATAGCATTTTAATTAAATTAATTATGCATTAATTTTAATTAAAATCAACCATACAAAAAATCCAAAAAATACTTCCTTTATCTTATTGCAATTTAAATTCATAGATAAGTGTATAGGTTGTCAAAATCATGTAAATAGCGTAGTTTACATTTCCCGCACAATCGATGTAATATCGTAGATTTACTTTCCGCATTTTACATTCCCGCATTTTAATTTCTGTACATATAAAACAGCGTGTAAGTCAAAGATAATAACTGAAGCGTTAGATCACTAAATTCAAAAGATAAAATATCTGAATCAAAACACAATCACACTTGCACCTCTTAGGGTAATCCCTCTGTTACTCTTTTCAAAATCAAATTCTACTGTTTCAAATACAAATCTAAACTTTTGTTTACATCCGCTAAAAGGAGAATTTTCTAAAAGAAATAGGAAAGGACCTTATAAACTTAGGGTAGATCTCCTAATTGCTTGCTCAAATCAAAACAAGCAAATGTCTCATATATCATTGTTTTTCAAAATAAAACTTTCAAAAAAGACAATACTTGTTATATATCCAAACAAGGATCATTACGAAGTTAAAGTTCTTTTTTCAAAACATCTTTCGAAAGATAAAGCATTTTGTATACATCCGCACAAGGATCATTACAAAGTCAATTTACAAAGGTATTTTAAAACCACATACAAGCATTTCAAGGCAAGACAAATGATTCAAACAAGTGAGCTAAGCAATTAAGAGCCCATGGATAACCATGGATACAAAGGGTGCTAACACCTTCCCTTTGTATAACCTACCCCCTTACCCAAAATCTCTTAAAGGTCTTTTTCTGTTTCTTTTATAAACCTTTCCTTAATTGGATAAAATAAAAGTCGGTGGCGAATCTCTGATTTTCAAAACTCAAAAGCAAAAGAAGAGTCAGTTCGTATCTCTCACACGAGAGGTAGTAAAAAACCGAGGGCATGACAAACTTGCTTGACTCGGTCAGCTCCTTTATATACTTTTTCTAACATCCGATGCTTGTTTCGAAGTCGTTGCACCTGCAATCTTTTCAAAGCCTGATTCATCAACAACTCAGAACAAGATGTACAACGTCGTCTTATCCTTCGAACTCGTCTCTTTCAACGCCTTGGTTTGAGCCGCGGTATACCCCGTGGTATTATCTGGTTCTGTGAAACCATTTTCGATAGTCTCCCACGAATCTAGAGATCAAAGAAGAGCTTTCATATGGATACTCCAATTTTCGTAATTCACCTTTGTTAATCGTGGTAGCGGCATTTGACTCATCGTATTCGCCATTAGCTCTGATGCCAATTTATAAAAAACTGACTGCTACTTCTACACTGCAGTTGTAACAATTTTGGACACTTTTAAAACTATATTTCCACTGGCTGAAAATATGCTTTAAAACTGCACTGGACACTTTTCTCACTATATTCCACAGGTGGATATCTTACTTTAAAACTGCACTTTTTTCTTTCTTGTTTTTAAAATGAGAATACAAACAAGTCTTTATATAGACCCAAGGTTCTGCTATTCTAGGAATTAAAATGCAACTAAGTTCTTATTAATAGACCACTAACCTCTTGGCTTTTCCATTACAATTCCACTACAAGAACTCTTGGCCTTTCAACTGACCTCTAAATTAAACTCACTTAACATGACATTTAAGGTTGTTTCAACAAAAATCCCCTGTAAACTTAAATGTTTCTACCATCCATCATGCCTATCAATTTCTTGCCTCTGTTGAAAATTTCTTTCGATAATGGTTTTGTGAAAATATATGCTGCTTGATCCTTTCTTGCTACATGCCTCAATTCGACACTTCCTTCCTTCACATTTTCTCGAATGAAGTGGAAGCGAACGTCGATGTGTTTGCTTCTTGCTCGCAGTGCTTGCTTCAACCCATAAAGAGTCTTCTTCAATTTTACCACTTTTTCTTCTTTTCCAACTTTCATGTATCCGGGTGGTTGTTCTATGTAAACTTGTTCTTCGAGCACACCATTTAGATATGCTGTCTTGACATCCATTTGAAATATTGGCCATTTGAGTTGAGCAGCTTATGAGATAAGTAATCAAATTGTATCCATTCTTGCAACAGGAGCAAATACTTCGTCATAATCAATTCCAGCGTTCTGTTCGTATCCCTTCGCAACAAGCCGTGCTTTATACCATTCTATTTCGCCTTGAGCATTCATCATTTTCTTGAATACCCACTTCACACCAATGGGTTGACTTCCTTTTGGTAATTCTTCTAGTTCCCATGTGTTGTTGCGTTCGATGGCCTTAATTTCTTCGTTCATGGCAGCTTTCCATTTCTCGTCTCGTAATGCTTCTTCGAGGCTAACGTTTTCAGTATCTGCCAAAAGACATACAAGGTGTACTTTTTCTGTTATATCATACAAATCCTGCAGACTTCGCATTCTAGGTTGTAGAGGATCATCTTCATTGTCAGAATCTTCAAAGTCAGCTAAAGTGCTTGTCGGTACAGCGACTGATGTTTCTCCAACTTCGACGATAACTTATGTCGAATTGTTCCAGTCCCACTTGCTCGTTTCATTTACTCGAACGTCTCTACTCACTATCACCTTCTTGCTTATAGGATCGAATAGCCTGTACCCTTTTGTCTTCTCATAATATCCAATGAATATGTATTTCTGACTTTTGTCTTCAAGCTTTGTTCTTCGTTGATTCGGTACGAGTGCATAAGCCATACCACCAAATACTTTCAAATGAGAAACTATTGGCTTCTGTCCTCTCCATGCTTATTGTGGTGTTTGATCTTCTAACTTCGAATGTGGACATCGATTTTGAACATAAATGGCACATTGTACAACTTCTGCCCAAAATTCATTCGACATGTTCTTGCTCTTAAGCATTGAGCGAACCATGTCGAGAACTGTTCGATTCTTCCTTTCAGCCACACCGTTTTGTTGAGGTGAATATGGTGTAGTTAGAAATCTCCTTATGCCTTCTTCTTCACAGTACTTCATAAAGGTTGTCGAAATATACTCACCATCTCTGTCAGATCGAACTGCTTTGATGTGTCTGTCAGTTGCCTTCTGCACCATCACTTTGAACTTTTTAAACACCTCGAATCCTTTAGATTTTTATTTTAAGAAATAAACCCAGGTCTTTCGTGAGAAATCTTCGATAAAGGAAATGAAATACCTTTTGCCACTGAAAGATTTCGGAGTGATTGGCCCACATATGTCGGTATGAATCAGTTCGAAAATATGTTTAGATTGATATTTTGCCTTCTTTTGAAATGAGGTTCTTGTTTGTTTTCTAAGCACACACTCTTCACAAAAAATTCCTTCATAGTCCATGTCTGGTAGCCCGTGCACCATGTTCCTCTTTGCTAACCTTTTCAAACCAGCATGATGTAGATGACCAAAACGTAGATGCCACAACGATGCTTTGTCTTCGACATTGACTTGCAAACATTTTCCTCGAACGCTTCTCAAGTTCAGTTTGTACATTCGATTTTTCCCCTTTTCGACTTGACCAACCAGATGCCCTAGCTTGTCCTTCAAGTGTAATATCCTTTCTTTCATGAATATCGAATAACCTTTTTCCGTGAGTTGCCCCAAACTCAAAATATTGGTCTTGAGATCTGGTACATAGTACACATCTTGGATTGACCCAGTCAAGTCATCCTTCTGCAAGTAACAAATCGTACCTTTGCCTTTGACCTTCACTTTCGATGCATCTCCGAAAGACATATGACCATCTTCAATTTTTTGCATTTCTTTAAATAGATGTTTGTTCCCACACATATGATTGCTTGCCCCTGAGTCGAGGTACCACAGATTGTCGTTACTGGTGTTGATTTCCTTTTGAGCCATCAAGAGAAAACCTTCATTCGCTTCAGCTTCCAAAGCTAGATTGGTTGTTTCTTCTACCTTCTTTTCGACTCGACAATCTTTTGCAAGATGTCCCATTTTATCACAGTTATAACATTTGTAGGAGTTACAATCCTTCGCGTAATGACCATACTTCCCACACTTGTAGCATTCGAAGTTGATGTAGTTCGACCAACCACCTCTTTGACCTCGTCCTCTGCCACGCCAATTTTGTTGGCTCCACTGTCCTCTCTCAAAGTTATTGCCTCGACCACTGTCACGACCTCCACGGCCACATCCTCTTCCTCGAAAGTTTTGAGAAAATAACACCTTTTCGTCTTTGGTGGACTTCTTGGTCTGAACTGCTTCGTCGTTTGTTTCCTCCTTCTTTTTGATCTTACATTGTTCGTGTGCTTCGAGAGAACCAGCTAGCTCTTCGACTGTGAGCGTTGCAATGTCTTTCGACTCTTCTATCGCGCACACAACATTCTCAAAGTTATCAGTTAAATATCTCAAAATCTTTTCAACAATATGAGCATCAGTCATCGTTTCTCCATTTCGATTGAGTTTATTCACCACTATTTGCAAACGCGTGATGTATTCTGTTACTATTTCCGACTCCTTCATCTTCATTCTCTCCAATTCTCCTCGAAGAGTTTGAAGACGAACTTACTTGACTCGGTCAGCTCCTTTGTATACTTTTTCTAACGTCCGATGCTTGTTTCGAAGTCGTTGCACCTGCAATCTTTTCAAAGCCTGATTCATCAACAGCTCGAAACAAGATGTACAACGTCGTCTTATCCTTCGAACGCGTCTCTTTCAATGCCTTAGTTTGAGCCGCCGTATACCCCGTGGATACTCCAGTTTTCGTAATTCGCCTTCGTTAATTGTGGTAGCCGCATTTAACTCAACGTATTCGCCATTAGCTCTGATGCCAATTTGAAAAAAACTGACTGCTACTTCTACACTACAGTTGTAACAATTTTGGACACTTTTAACACTATTTCCACTGGTGGAAAATATGCTTTAAAACTGCACTGGACACTTTTCTCACTATATTCCACTGGTGGATATCTTACTTTAAAACTGCACTTTTTACTTTCTTGTTTTTATAATGAAAATACAAACAAGTCTTTATATAGACCCAAGGTTCTGCTATTCTAGGAATTAAAATGCAACTATGTTCTTATTAATAGACCACTAACCTCTTGGCCTTTCCACTACAATTCTACTACAAGAACTCTTGGCCCTTCAACTGACTTCTAAATTAAACTCACTTAACATAACATTTAAGGTTTATTCAACAACTTTAACATAGTTGGAGAAGTGAATAATTGTAGGATTTGTATAATTGTCTCAGAAGCAATATTTAGTAAAGAGACCTTCAACAATGATAAATAACTGAGTAGTGTGAATTTAGAAGGAATAGTATATCAGTAGCATGGTTTTGGAATTTTTAGCTGAAAAATATTGGTTAGTAGAAGGAGCATTTGATGACAGTAGAAGTGAATATCTTGGTAGGAAGAAATAAATTAGAATAGGCTTAACTAAAATATAGTAGAAGTATGTATATGACTAAGTGTCATACCCCAAATTTGTCCTACCCTTAATTTTTTAACTGGCTTAAACTTCTCATTTCATAATTTCATGTACATACCTCCCATTAGGTCATATAACGCATCATGCATCACTAATCAATAAGGCACCTGGAACATTGGATCAACGGTCATGAAAAGACCTAGAGTTTCACAGTGATTAAGGTTTCTACATTATGCAATTTTGTTCAACTGAGGTCTTTCAGGTCTACTCCGTGTGCTTGGGATTATCAGATGGGTCTAGGGGTGCAGTCTTAAGATCATCAAGTATTTTCACTCAGCATTTGGGTTAGGTTCATCAATTAATGAGTGGATCAGGCTATCACTTGGGTTGCAAGTCACTTACTTGGATTTATATGCAAGAATTGGAGTTTCTATGTTTATTTGGGTGGATCATTTCAACTTCGAAAGCTAGATGATAATAGCGTTGATTTTTGTCAAAGTCAACTGGGAACGGTTGACTTTTTGACCAAAATTCAAATTAAAACTTTTAAAGGTTTTCATCTTATTTCATAATTCACTCAAAATCTTGCATTGAAGTTCAAATGAAGGAAGGGTTGGAATTCAATTTGTAAAAATGGAGGGATTTCTTTTCGGACATAAAATTGTTGAATTATATGGATGGTGTCACTTGAAACTCAAGAAAAAGTCATTACAAGATCTGATCGAGCCTTGCACAAAAGGAAAGAAAGAGGAAATGCATTCTTGTATTCAAAAGGCAAAACACCTCACATTAGTACAAAAATCCGGCATTCATTACAATCCATTACAAACAGTCAATACCAAAATTCTCATTACAAAAAGCAGAGAGACAAACTACTATAGACCTCCATCTACACTTTCGACCATTGTATATTCATTACATCTTTGGAAACTACAACCAATGAACACACACAATACAAGTTGCAAAATTAACACAAAAAATAAATAGAACCAAAGGCATGAAGCTGGTGGAAGGTTGATTAGAAACATGTTTCTAAGTAATAGCTCTCATCAAAGGCAATCCACATCTGCTGGACATTTCCAAAAAAAACGCTGAAGGTGTGGTAAAACCGCAAAGTCCACATCCTGCAAATCCATCTCCAAGTGCATCACAAAATATGCAGCCATGGTTGTCGTCTCCGGCTTATGAACAGCAACATCCCTCCTCTCAATGGCAGCCCAAGAATAATAAACCCATCCCACAGAAGCCTGCATCAGTTCAAAACACAGCTAGTTCAGTTTCATATTAAAAATAAAACAAGGAAAAACATCAGTCCATAAAGTTTCAAGAACAATGCTATTCAGGAACATTCGAATGCATAATCCATTCACACATACAAACTAACATAACATAAACCCCACTCAGTGCATTCGAGCCATAACTTCCTAACTGTCAACTCAGTTTCAGCCTTAACTGATTTTCTAACAATTCCTTTCTTCTACTAACAATCAGTAACTAACTAATTCCTAACAGTTACTTAACAAACTCCTAACAGAATTCCCAACTAACTAACTAACAGAACCATAACTAACTCTCTCAATACCTAACTAACCTAACTTCAACCAACAACCACCAAAACAGAAGTAACAAACTTCTAACCGCCAGATCCTCACCCTTCAATCCATAACCGAATCTCAGATCCTAGGGCCCTCAATCACTCTCAACCTCTAACTGAATCTCTCACTCTCAACCTCTATATAACAAGACTTCCCTCCATATTTCAAACTTCACGTTCACTTCCCTCCACAACTTTCACACACGCCATTCATTCTCCATCTTCACACTTCTACACACCTCATTCATCACCTTCATATTACTATGCAAATTCTTCACTCCCTTCTTCTTTCCCAAACATCACTACAAGCTCCATCCACCATTGAAGGAGCTTCAACCTTTGAAGCTCGATTCAATTGAGCATAAACCTCTCACGCCTAATCCCTGCAATTCAATCAACACTCTACTCTCAACATCCCTCAGCTCTCACATACACAGAGGGACATAGAAATTCGAAAACATAACAAAAGAAGAAGGTAGAAGAAGAATAGCATAAGAATTCGAGAAGAAAAACAAGAAGAGGAAGAGCAAGGCGAAACGAAGAAGAGAAGGAACAAGAGATACTCACTAGCTCGAGGTCACCGGAAGATTCATCTTCACCGCCGCGCCGGAATACCAAAAACTCCGATCAGGTTCTTTTACGCGTCTTCCTCGTTCAGTTGTGCATGTTATAGCTTGTTCTGATGTTCATAAGTGACACTCTGTTTGAATCCTTGCTAATTTTGCCTGAATCCGTGATAATTAGAACTTAGGGTTTCACAATTGAATTCCTCGATCCGGTCAAATGAAGGAGTTTCAGTGCAATCTGGGGAAGGAATTAAGTTCACGGCGTGATTTTAGGTTAGGTTTGTGTTTAGGTGGCGTCGGTTGAAGGGGATGGCAACGGCGGTGGCGGTGGCATTCCACCGGAAATCGCTCCGGCGAGGGGAATTTGAGAGTGGGATAGAGATAGGTTAATTTTGAAGTTGAATCGTCACCTAACCCTTTTTTTTTCTTCCCTTTTAATTTTGTTATAATTCAATTTTATTTTTTATTAAAATCTGAATAAAGTTTAGAATCATGAGGGATTAATTCACAACCTCCTGGGCCTGTACACGAAGCGCTATCCACACCCCACTCTGGCCCATGCGTTTTTGGTTGGTTGAACAAAAACTCTAAAAAAATCATTCTCTTGGGCCTTCACCATGATGCTGATCACGCTTCCCCCTGGCCCACGCACCTCCTTCCGTTTTTTAATTTGAATAATAATAACAAGCTGGTGGGCCTAATCTCCTGGGCCTACGCCCTTATTGCTTCCAGCACCATATAATTCAGTTCACACTCCCCTCTGATCCACATTTAATAGATAGTTTAGGCTACTTGTTTTTAGTCTTCTACTTGATTCAATTTCTTTCATAAAAATCAATATAAAAATAGTAGTTTTAGCCTATTTTCTTTTAGTCTTTTTTTGCTTGATTTGTAATTCAATTCTCCCTTGAAAGTCATAAAAAAATAGTAGTATTTTAGTTTAATCTTGTACTATATTTTGACTTGTTTCATTTCATGCTTTTTACTAATTTTGTATCATTGCATTACTTGACTTTTGCTTGTAATTGTGCCTTTATTTTGTATGTCCCTTAGATCTTAAGACTTCCAACCATAACTTTAGACTTAGATTAGAATGACTCTAGGCTTAGAAATTAGGCTAGTCCCCCTCTTTTCATTCTTTTTCTTTTACAACCATAAAACATCTAAAAATATCAAAATAAATTCCCCATAAAAAATACAAAGAAAACACTTAAAACATTAATAATCAAAGTGAAAATTCTTAAAAAGGGAATGGAAGCTTGAACGCCCCTTGCTTTAGGGAACGTTCGAGTGCTTGGATCTCCCTTGCTTTAGGGTTCCATTCAGGCGTAAGTTCCCAACTTCTAAAAAACACAAACCATAGAGTAACTCGAGTTTCCCTTGCTTTAGGGATTTCCTCGAAACACTCAAACACTCTCTTTCTCTCCTTTCTTAAGGGCATTGTTATCTCCGCTCCATTGCATCCTAGGCTGTCCCCTTATGCAAGAGCGCGAGCGTTAATTCCGTCCAACTAAAAAACACAAAAACAAACAAAAATCGTGAGCCGAACTACGGCGCTCTGATTCCTGAAAAGGATACGTAGGCATCAAGTCGCGGGGCTTGAACGAGCACACTTGTAAATAATTCCTTCTTTTCCCCGTATTTCTTTTGCATGCATTCGCATATAGACATAGACATAGTACACACCCTTTAGATAGAAACAAACATAGGTGGATACCATCGAATACGATGGGCGCGAAGGGTGCTAATACCTTCCCCTTGCGTAACCAACTCCCGTACCTTGATTCTCTGGTCGCAAGACCTTGTTCCTTCCTTTTCCTAGGTTTTCTGATATTCCTTTCCCTTATGGGATAAATATATTAGTGGCGACTCTGTTCATTTTTCGCGAGCGTGCGACAGCTGGCGACTCTGCTGGGGATTGTTGCTAGACCTATTGCGGGTCCATTCTTAGCGAGTCGATCCTAGCCTGCGTTTGTTTGTTTATTTACTGGGTGTTTACTTGTTTTATGTCTATATCTTGTATATATGTTTGCATGCTTATTCTTTGCCTGCATATCATGTTTATTTCTGTTTGCACATCATGCATATGGATTATATTTTGTGTTCCCTGGGGTCTTCTGTTCTGTTTTGCAGGTGGGGGGTTTGTGAGGTAAAAGGCCCACTACCCAGGCCAAGTGACACATAGGATTAGCGTGGATGCTCATGTTGACTCCCGTGGCCCTTGCTACGATCGAGTTCAACATGGGGTACCACAACTGGGCGAGGTTCTTTCATGGAACACTGTGTCTGGCACGCTTGTTGCCTCAAACACTTTGTACCCCATGGGAACTGTAGACCCTAGTGACCATTAGGGACCACTTGTCCGTGTCTAGACTTCATACCCGTGAGATTGGGGTGGGACAGGAAACCTTGACTCCTACATACCATTGCTTCTTCATAGTTGAGGTCGGACCTTTATTTGGTCTATTCTCCTGGTGCTTGATATTCTGGTATTCAAAAAAGGCGTCGAACGTTTGATCCTGTGACATTTGGCCTGTACAGAGGTTTCACATCAGTTATTCAGAGGATTACACAGTGGCTACTCAGATTATATGGACCTTGATCCCATGCCTTTGCATTGCATAACATCATCGCTTTGTCCACTTCATTTATGAGGGATCCTAAAGTCTATTTCAAAAAAAAAAAAAGAAGAAAAAGAAAAAGGAAATAGAAAAACAAAAAGAAAAGAAAAGATTCTCTATACAAAAAAAAAAAGAAAGAGCTTGGGTTCCAAAAGAAAAAGGAAAAAGGAAAGTATGAAAATACTTTAGGATTTCTCATAAATGAAGCATGCATTCATACTATCATGCATATCATAGTTCCTTCAAAGACTTATGGGCCCTTTTCCATTCAGATTGCAAGATCGACAAAAGATTTGACTTCTCACCGCCACAACTCCGAGATCGACTATGGAACAACTTCGTGAAGAAATGGATGAGATGAGGGAACAAATGGGTCATCTTATGTTGGAGATGCAAGACTTGGTCCGTAATCAAGATGCACTAAAAGAGGAGAATAGTCAGTTGAAGACTCAATTGAGCTTGGTCATGGAAGTTCTGAAGACGGTATTAAGGAAGGAAGGTGATGTTGTTCTTGCTGCTGCAACAGAAGTTGTTGATTCCTTCTTCCCAATAGGATTCCTTTCCACTCATGGAATGCCTCAGGGAGCTCTCCCTCAATTTCAAGTGCCATTACCTCCACATCAATCTGTTCATGTCCCTAGAATGAATCAAGGGGGCCAAATGCGTGGGAAAAAGCCTAAGATACCTCAGAGAGTTCTCAATTCTATCCCGTTGCCTTATGCTCAGTTACTTCCTCGCTTGCTGGAACTTCAGTTGATTGAGCTACGAGATTTGGCTACGCCTGAAAAAGCTTCCTCCCAATTTTGATGTCAATGCTCGATGCGAGTTCCATTCTGGAGCACCTGGCCATGACATTGAGAATTGTAAGGCGATGAAACATCAAGTTCAAGATCTCATTGATTCAAAAGTGATTTCGTTCACCCCCGAAGGTATGATTGTTCAAGGAAATAGGGTTCCATATGTGGAGGAAGAAAAGGTTGATTCATGCTTCTATGTCGGATCTACTTCAAATGCACCATCTTGGGTTCCAAATTTCCCATTTCATCAGTCTCCGTTTGTTTCACAGTCAGATCAAAAGAGGAAGACACCTGAACAGAATGGGTACTTGAATCATTGCCATCAACAGGGTCCACAAATGCCAAGGAGACCACCAAGAAGGATTGACCCAATTCCTATGACCTATAGTCAGCTGCTTTCTCATTTGCTCAAGGATTCTTTGGTCCAACTAAGGGAGTTTAAGCCCCCTCCAACACCGATTCCTCAAGGATATGACTTAAATGCAAGGTGTGAGTACCATTCTGGGACATCTGGACATTCAACTGAGGATTGCAATGTTTTGAAACACAAAGTCCAAGATCTCATCGACTCCAAAGCAATATCATTCACTCCAAATGGCCTGCACATAAGACGAAGAGTTCACGCACAAGTGAATGCCCGTATTCCATAAAGTGTCACAAAAAGCAATAAGCCCAGAGGGAGTCAAGTTTCCTCAACTATAGCAATCATCATTTCATTTCTGCATTCTCATTTCAAGTATTTCCTGTTTTGTAGAAGGCTACTTCCTTGTTTGAACTCGTTGGTATGATAATAATGAAAGCACCACAAATTCTCGAGTAACTTTGTCAGAATCTTCTTTCCAAGGGGTAATCAAGAATGTTTTGTAGAAGCACCTCTCATTCTCAAGGTTCTTGTACTCAGTTGTATCCGTGGAGGTTGGTGTTTCAGTCGGTGTTTTGGTCTTTCCTTACAACATATAGCATCTCTAAGTTTGATGACCACGCAAGGTTCCTCCATGTTTGATGGCAAATACTTCTTCAATAAATATGCTTGGGGCTCCCGATCGAGGGATAAGCAAGATGTATTCTTATCTTGAGCTTTGCACCACTTGCATTGCTCGAATCCCTAAAAGCATTACAAATTCCTGGGTGACTTTGTCAGAATCTCTTTCCATGTGGTAATCTAAAATGTTCTACACAATGCTTCTCATTCTCAAGGTTCTACTTCATATCTGAGTTGTCTCTTCTCAGAATTTCCTTCTTAGTGGCCTTGCTAGTTAACAGAGACAAGAAGAATATGAGAAACAAATTGATGTGATTCTATTGCCTTGTGCTCATTCGTTTCCTTGTTTGTTGGAATCACAATTGGTTAAGATTCTAGTATTGGGACTTCTTCACCGCAAGTAGATCTCCTCAATTTGATGACGATGCAAGGTACTTCCATTTAGGATGGCGATTACTACTCTAGCAACTATGCTTGGGGCTCCCGCACGAGGGATGAGCAAGACATACTCTTATCTTGAGCATTGCATCACTCGCATTGCTCGAATCCCTAAAGTAAGGCAAAAATTTACAACTCTTGGGTGACTTCGTTGAGGTTTTCTTTTGAAATAATCTGAAGAGTTTGGAAGGAACTGCAGAAAGTATTCGAGATCAACAAGTCCAGACGGAGTCAAGTTTCCTCAACAATGGCATTCATTTAGTTCCGTTATTGCATTCTCATTAGTAACATTTCATTGATTGTTTAAGCATTTATAGCATGTAAAAACTTGTTAATGAAAATAAAATACATTGTTTATGTTTGTCTTGAAGAAACCCATTCGTTCTCACTCATAAAATGTTTTTGGCATTACGATACCAACTTTATTAATTGCCTGCTGAGGCAAAAAGCTGAGGGAGAATGATGAAAAATAAAAATGCAAAATCTCTGATCATGTGTTTTTGAATAAAAAACCCTACTGAGGATGTACAGGCATTATTTCAAATCCCCAAACACCGGAGATATAAGGGAGATAGACCCTCGTCAACCCCTTTGAGCCTTGAAGTAGGAGTTTCTTTTCTAATCATAAAAACCCTTATTTTAACCTTGGGGCAGGGTAGCGTTCATTTAACTTGATCGAGTGTTCAAAACTCACCAAAAGGGTATGCATCTAAGGATACAACAATGGTTATCCTCCAAAAGGTTGAGGAATGTCAAGACCGCAATGATTATCCTTATTCCGTCAAGAGATCAAGAGATGACGATACCACAATGGTAATCCTTCATCAAATCAAAGGAGTGAGGCAGTCGCAATCACCTCCAATGAATCAGAGACTATGCGAGGTCACACGACTTGTTCAAAAAAAAAAAAAAGAAGCGAATCAAAAAAAAAGAAAGAAAGAAAGAGCCCGCTAAGTCAATAACAGGAAAATAAGTGACTTAGGCAAAAGATAGGGCATCCCGCTGGACTCCAAAATAAAATTTAAAAGAATGTGTCCAGGCAAAAGTTAGGGAAAGCAGAAGAGAAAAACAAGGATTACAAAATAAAAAAATCCTTCTCAAAAGAACAAAGTTGTGTGATCAGACACCAAAAAGAAACTGAGTGACTGCCATGTTCAAAAAACCTCATTAATTCCTCAACCATTTAAAAATTCCTTGTGAGGGATGAACACTCGTATCAAGCTAAATTGAACATAGGACTGGAGAACATCACGAAGGGGGTGGGTACAAATAATATTGAGCCTAAATATCCTTTGTTTCTTTAAACCGTGAACCCGACCAAGTTACAACCCTTAAAAGTCCTAATTGAAGTAGGGTTTATCTTGAAAGCGCACCCCGAAGAGATAGCGTTTAACTGACTCCCAATGAAGCGAGACTCATATCCATGTTGGTATCGTATGCTTGCTTTATCTTCCATATGCGAAAATCGAGGTTGTGTCAACTAGTGATTCGGTCACAAGAGGTCGCAACCTCATTTCATAAACAGGTTTTATAACTTCAAGACTAACATAGGCTTTGCATTAGAATTATCATTCTTAGAATTAACATTCTTTTGCATACAAAACATCTGCTTAAACATCAAAAATTCAGGATGAGAGTCAGTGAGTAACTCGATCATGTCAAAATACAAGAGACTTGAGAACTCCGAGGAGGAAAAGCTAATCATCTCAAATGTTGACCATCAAGGGGCAAGTTATCCAAAGAACTCCGTTGGGCATGAACAGTCAATGCTTTCCCTGATTACCTTGAAGGGAAAAGTTTGAAGACTCCGTTGAGCGTGGTAAAGTTGTTTCCACGTTTGTTTGACTTCAAAACAAAGAAGCTTGAGGATTCTAAGTAAGATGTACGTAATCAGGGGCAATTAAATCGAGGTTTGACCTCTCAAATTCTGCATATCTGGGGCAATCATGTCGATAAATCTCTTCAAGCTTTGATCGATCTGGGGCAATCATGTCGAGGAATCTCTCTCAAATTCAACCAATATGGGGCAGTTACGTCGAGATTTGACAAATCTCTCCAAGGATCCACTGGGGCAATTTCCTTCATGGGTCATGAAACTTGGGGCACGATCTTCTGAGTTTTAGTGTCCTCTCCCTAATCATAGGAGTTTATTTCTCCTAGAACCTTGGTCTCTCCCCTAGCATGGAGTTTATTTCTCCCGAGAGTTTGTTCCAGTCCTCAAGCATAGGAGTTTATTTCTCCTAGGAGTGGTCCTACTTCCCTAACCAAGGCTCATTACCTGGATTTCTCATCCCCAACATGGTGAATCGAGGGAATCTCCTCAAGCTGAAAATCATCCAAGCAGTGGCACATGGTGAGAAGTCAGAAATCATTCTTCAAGTCAAAGAAAGTGCATCTTGCAAGTCAAAGTCCAATATGTATTGGCACCTCCACATGGTCCTTAACACTAAGGGGATTCTCCCTGGTGTTTACCTTACTAATGCCTTTATTTGGCACTCTGCATATAGTATCCATTGCATATAACATTGCATCCTCAAAAGCGTAGCATATCCATCAAAATGGAGCATTACGCCATAAAAATCCAAACATGCATACAAAGCATAAGCCAGATAATACAAATCAACACTCAATCAAGACGACGACACTTCCCCACATAAAAATATTGTCCTTACAAACTCCAATTGATATCTGCTACTCCATTACAGATCTCCTCCATCCACGGTGCCGATACTTGGTTTTCTCAATCCCCAAAAAGAAATCTTATTTTCTCTCTCCAACATGGATCGGATGCAATGTCTTTCTTCGTCAGAATCGTTGTCTCCGAGGTTATTTCCCGTGTGCTGCATGCAGATTAGAGCGTGAATGAGGGTGGGCATTCAACCCATCTCATTTTTCAGTCGTTTGAATAATCATACTTAGTGTGTGGCAATTCGAACGATTGCCGCTCTTGAAGAGCTACACCCCGCCTTTGGCCTGAGGGATCAATGTAATTCTTGTGCTTCGCAAGCATCAATATCTCCGTAATCTCCAATGGTTACTATCACCTTCTTGTCGAGTCTAAGCGTTATTAGTCTCGTCGTGGTTATTTCCCGTGTGCTGCATGCAATTAGAGTGCGAATGAGGGTGGGCATTCAACCCATCTCATTTTCCAAGCGTTTGAATAAACCATACTTGGTGTGTGGCAATTCGAGCGATTGCCACTCTTGAAGAGTTACACCCCGCCTTTGGCCTGAGGGATTAATGTAATTCTTATGCTTCGCAAGCATCAATATCTTCGTGATTGCGTCTTTTGATCGAGTCTAGTCGTCACTAGTCTCCATGGTCCCTCCCCCCGTATGGGAAAACTTTTCAGGTCCAACCCCCGTGTTGTGAATCCTTTGCCTTCCGACCTTCAAACCATTTCAAAGCCCAGTCCCCATCCTGGCAAACCCTTTCAAAACCCAGCCTCCCGTCCTGGCAAACCATTTCAAAACCAATTCCCAATCCCTAGCCTCAGTGTTGTCAATAATCTTCTCGTGCTCCGGCCTCATTGTTTATCCTCATCTTTTCATTCTTGTGGATCGTAAGTCCGTTGACCTTATCCTTATCTTTTGCATTCTTGTGGATCGTAGGTCCGTTGACCTTATCCTCATCTTTTCATTCTTGTGGATCGTAGGTCCGTTGACCTTATCCTCATCTTTTGCATTCTTGTGGATCGTAGGTCCGTTGACCTTATCCTCATCTTTTCATTCTTGTGAATCGTAGGTCCGTTGACCTTATCCTCATCTTTTGCATTCTTGTGGATCGTAGGTCCGTTGACCTTATCCTCATCTTTTGCATTCTTGTGGATCGTAGGTCCGTTGACCTTATCCTCATCTTTTCATTCTTGTGGATCGTAGGTCCGTTGACCTTATCCTCATCTTTTGCATTCTTGTGGATCGTAGGTCCGTTGACCTTATCCTCATCTTTGCATTCTTGTGGATCGTAGGTCCGTTGACCTTATCCTCATCTTTTGCATTCTTGTGGATCGTAGGTCCGTTGACCTTATCCTCATCTTTTGCATTCTTGTGGATCGTAGGTCCGTTGACCTTATCCTCATCTTTTGCATTCTTGTGGATCGTAGGTCCGTTGACCTTATCCTCATCTTTTGCATTCTTGTGGATCGTAGGTCCGTTGACCTTATCCTCATCTTTTGCATTCTTGTGGATCGTAGGTCCGTTGACCTTATCCTCATCTTTTCATTCTTGTGGATCGTAGGTCTGTTGACCTTATCCTCATCTTTTGCATTCTTGTGGATCGTAGGTCCGTTGACCTTATCCCCATCTTTTGCATTCTTGTGGATCGTAGGTCCGTTGACCTTATCCTCATCTTTTTCATTTCTTGTGGATCGTAGGTCCGTTGACCTTATCCTCATCTTTTCATTCTTGTGGGTCGTAGGTCCGTTGACCTTATCCTCATCTTTTGCATTCTTGTGGATCGTAAGTCCGTTGACCTTTTCCTCATCTTTTCATTCTTGTGGATCGTAGGTCCGTTGACCTTATCCTCATCTTTTGCATTCTTGTGGATCGTAAGTCCGTTGACCTTATCCCCATCTTTTGCATTCTTGTGGATCGTAGGTCCGTTGACCTTATCCTCATCTTTTTCATTTCCTGTGGATCGTAGGTCCGTTGACCTTATCCTCATCTTTTCATTCTTGTGGGTCGTAGGCCCGTTGACCTTACCCTAGTTTCGAGTCACGGATCGTAGGTCCTACCTTTCCATCAAACCCGTATTTTCCAAACACAGTTTCATACAACAATCATTTCCATTGAGAACCTTGTGGCACCTTGGCTACGTTACAAGCTACCCCATTTCAACCCCGTTACAACCACCTCTTTGACCTCGTCCTCTGCCACGCCAATTTTGATGGCTCCACTGTCCTCTCTTAAAGTTATTGCCTCGACCACTGTCACGACCTCCACGGCCACATCCTCTTCCTCGAAAGTTTTGAGAAAATAACACCTTTTCGTCTTTGGTGGACTTCTTGGTCTGAACTGCTTCGTCGTTTGTTTCCTCCTTCTTTTTTATCTTACATTGTTCGTGTGCTTCGAGAGAACCAGCTAGCTCTTCGACTGTGAGCGTTGCAATGTCTTTCGACTCTTCTATCGCGCACACAACATTCTCAAAGTTATCAGTTAAATATCTCAGAATCTTTTCAACAATATCAGCATCAGTCATCGTTTCTCCATTTCGATTGAGTTTATTCACCACTATTTGCAAACGCGTGATGTATTCTGTTACTATTTCCGACTCCTTCATCTTCATTCTCTCCAATTCTCCTCGAAGAGTTTGAAGACGAACTTACTTGACTCGGTCAGCTCCTTTGTATACTTTTTCTAACATCCGATGCTTGTTTCAAAGTCGTTGCACCTGCAATCTTTTCAAAGCCTGATTCATCAACAGCTCGAAACAAGATGTACAACGTCGTCTTATCCTTGGAACGCGTCTCTTTCAATGCCTTAGTTTGAGCCGCCGTATACCCCGTGGATACTCCAGTTTTCGTAATTCGCCTTCGTTAATTGTGGTAGCCGCATTTAACTCATCGTATTCGCTATTAGCTCTGATGCCAATTTGAAAAAAACTGACTGCTACTTCTACACTACAGTTGTAACAATTTTGGACACTTTTAACACTATTTCCACTAGTGGAAAATATGCTTTAAAACTGCACTGGACACTTTTCTCACTATATTCCACTGGTGGATATCTTACTTTAAAACTGCACTTTTTACTTTCTTGTTTTTATAATGAAAATACAAACAAGTCTTTATATAGACCCAAGGTTCTGCTATTCTAGGAATTAAAATGCAACTATGTTCTTATTAATAGACCACTAACCTCTTGGCCTTTCCACTACAATTCTACTACAAGAACTCTTGGCCCTTCAACTGACTTCTAAATTAAACTCACTTAACATAACATTTAAGGTTTATTCAACAACTTTAACATAGTTGGAGAAGTGAATAATTGTAGGATTTGTATAATTGTCTCAGAAGCAATATTTAGTAAAGAGACCTTCAACAATGATAAATAACTGAGTAGTGTGAATTTAGAAGGAATAGTATATCAGTAGCATGGTTTTGGAATTTTTAGCTGAAAAATATTGGTTAGTAGAAGGAGCATTTGATGACTGTAGAAGTGAATATCTTGGTAGGAAGAAATAAATTAGAATAGGCTTAACTAAAATATAGTAGAAGTATGTATATGACTAAGTGTCATACCCCAAATTTGTCCTACCCTTAATTTTTTAACTGGCTTAAACTTCTCATTTCATAATTTCATGTACATACCTCCCATTAGGTCATATAACGCATCATGCATCACTAATCAATAAGGCACCTTGAACATTGGATCAACGGTCATGAAAAGACCTAGAGTTTCACAGTGATTAAGGTTTCTACATTATGCAATTTTGTTCAACTGAGGTCTTTCAGGTCTACTCCGTGTGCTTGGGATTATCAGATGGGTCTAGGGGTGCGGTCTTAAGATCATCAAGTATTTTCACTCAGCATTTGGGTTAGGTTCATCAATTAATGAGTGGATCAGGCTATCACTTGGGTTGCAAGTCACTTACTTGGATTTATATGCAAGAATTGGAGTTTCTATGTTTATTTGGGTGGATCATTTCAACTTCGAAAGCTAGATGATAATAGCGTTGATTTTTGTCAAAGTCAACTGGGAACGGTTGACTTTTTGACCAAAATTCAAATTAAAACTTTTAAAGGTTTTCATCTTATTTCATAATTCACTCAAAATCTTGCATTGAAGTTCAAATGAAGGAAGGGTTGGAATTCAATTTGTAAAAATGGAGGGATTTCTTTTCGGACATAAAATTGTTGAATTATATGGATGGTGTCACTTGAAACTCAAGAAAAAGTCATTACAAGATCTGATCGAGCCTTGCACAAAAGGAAAGAAAGAGGAAATGCATTCTTGTATTCAAAAGGCAAAACACCTCACATTAGTACAAAAATCCGGCATTCATTACAATCCATTACAAACAGTCAATACCAAAATTCTCATTACAAAAAGCAGAGAGACAAACTACTATAGACCTCCATCTACACTTTCGACCATTGTATATTCATTACATCTTTGGAAACTACAACCAATGAACACACACAATACAAGTTGCAAAATTAACACAAAAAATAAATAGAACCAAAGGCATGAAGCTGGTGGAAGGTTGATTAGAAACATGTTTCTAAGTAATAACTCTCATCAAAGGCAATCCACATCTGCTGGACATTTCCAAAAAAAAACGCTGAAGGTGTGGTAAAACCGCAAAGTCCACATCCTGCAAATCCATCTCCAAGTGCATCACAAAATATGCAGCCATGGTTGTCGTCTCCGGCTTATGAACAGCAACATCCCTCCTCTCAATGGCAGCCCAAGAATAATAAACCCATCCCACAGAAGCCTGCATCAGTTCAAAACACAGCTAGTTCAGTTTCATATTAAAAATAAAACAAGGAAAAACATCAGTCCATAAAGTTTCAAGAACAATGCTATTCAGGAACATTCGAATGCATAATCCATTCACACATACAAACTAACATAACATAAACCCCACTCAGTGCATTCGAGCCATAACTTCCTAACTGTCAACTCAGTTTCAGCCTTAACTGATTTTCTAACAATTCCTTTCTTCTACTAACAATCAGTAACTAACTAATTCCTAACAGTTACTTAACAAACTCCTAACAGAATTCCCAACTAACTAACTAACAGAACCATAACTAACTCTCTCAATACCTAACTAACCTAACTTCAACCAACAACCACCAAAACAGAAGTAACAAACTTCTAACCGCCAGATCCTCACCCTTCAATCCATAACCGAATCTCAGATCCTAGGGCCCTCAATCACTCTCAACCTCTAACTGAATCTCTCACTCTCAACCTCTATATAACAAGACTTCCCTCCATATTTCAAACTTCACGTTCACTTCCCTCCACAACTTTCACACACGCCATTCATTCTCCATCTTCACACTTCTACACACCTCATTCATCACCTTCATATTACTATGCAAATTCTTCACTCCCTTCTTCTTTCCCAAACATCACTACAAGCTCCATCCACCATTGAAGGAGCTTCAACCTTTGAAGCTCCATTCAATTGAGCATAAACCTCTCACGCCTAATCCCTGCAATTCAATCAACACTCTACTCTCAACATCCCACAGCTCTCACATACACAGAGGGACACAGCAATTCGAAAACAGAACAAAAGAAGAAGGTAGAAGAAGAATAGCATAAGAATTCGAGAAGAAAAACAAGAAGAGGAAGAGCAAGGCGAAACGAAGAAGAGAAGGAACAAGAGATACTCACTAGCTGAGGTCACCGGAAGATTCATCTTCACCGCCGCGCCGAAATACCAAAAACTCCGATCAGGTTCTTTTACGCGTCTTCCTCGTTCAGTTGTGCATGTTATAGCTTGTTCTGATGTTCATAAGTGACACTCTGTTTGAATCGTTGCTAATTTTGCCTGAATCCGTGATAATTAGAACTTAGGGTTTCACAATTGAATTCCTCGATCCGGTCAAATGAAGGAGTTTCAGTGCAATCTGGGGAAGGAATTAAGTTCACGGTGTGATTTTAGGTTAGGTTTGTGTTTAGGTGGCGTCGGTTGAAGGGGATGGCAACGGCGGTGGCGGTGGCATTCCACCGGAAATCGCTCCGGCGAGGGGAATTTGAGAGTGGGATAGAGATAGGTTAATTTTGAAGTTGAATCGTCACCTAACCCTTTTTTTTTCTTCCCTTTTAATTTTGTTATAATTCAATTTTATTTTTTATTAAAATCTGAATAAAGTTTAGAATCATGAGGGATTAATTCACAACCTCCTGGGCCTGTACACGAAGCGCTATCCACACCCCACTCTGGCCCATGCGTTTTTGGTTGGTTGAACAAAAACTCTAAAAAAATCATTCTCTTGGGCCTTCACCATGATGCTGATCACGCTTCCCCCTGGCCCACGCACCTCCTTCCGTTTTTTAATTTGAATAATAATAACAAGCTGGTGGGCCTAATCTCCTGGGCCTACGCCCTTATTGCTTCCAGCACCATATAATTCAGTTCACACTCCCCTCTGATCCACATTTAATAGATAGTTTAGGCTACTTGTTTTTAGTCTTCTACTTGATTCAATTTCTTTCATAAAAATCAATATAAAAATAGTAGTTTTAGCCTATTTTCTTTTAGTCTTTTTTTGCTTGATTTGTAATTCAATTCTCCCTTGAAAGTCATAAAAAAATAGTAGTATTTTAGTTTAATCTTGTACTATATTTTGACTTGTTTCATTTCATGCTTTTTACTAATTTTGTATCATTGCATTACTTGACTTTTGCTTGTAATTGTGCCTTTATTTTGTATGTCCCTTAGATCTTAAGACTTCTAACCATAACTTTAGACTTAGATTAGAATGACTCTAGGCTTAGAAATTAGGCTAGTCCCCCTCTTTTCATTCTTTTTCTTTTACAACCATAAAACATCTAAAAATATCAAAATAAATTCCCCATAAAAAATACAAAGAAAACACTTAAAACATTAATAATCAAAGTGAAAATTCTTAAAAAGGGAATGGAAGCTTGAACGCCCCTTGCTTTAGGGAACATTCGAGTGCTTGGATCTCCCTTCCTTTAGGGTTCCATTCAGGCGTAAGTTCCCAACTTCTAAAAAACACAAACCATAGAGTAACTCGAGTTTCCCTTGCTTTAGGGATTTCCTCGAAACACTCAAACACTCTCTTTCTCTCCTTTCTTAAGGGCATTGTTATCTCCGCTCCATTGCATCATAGGCTGTCCCCTTATGCAAGAGCGCGAGCGTTAATTCCGTCCAACTAAAAAACACAAAAACAAACAAAAATCGTGAGCCGAACTACCTGCGCTCTGATTCCTGAAAAGGATAAGTAGGCATCAAGTCGCGGGGCTTGAACGAGCACACTTGTAAATAATTCCTTCTTTTCCCCGTATTTCTTTTGCATGCATTCGCATATAGACATAGACATAGTACACACCCTTTAGATAGAAACAAACATAGGTGGATACCATCGAATACGATGGGCGCGAGGGGTGCTAATACCTTCCCCTTGCGTAACCGACTCCCGTACCTTGATTCTCTGGTCGCAAGACCTTGTTCCTTCCTTTTCCTAGGTTTTCTGATATTCCTTTCCCTTATGGGATAAATATATTAGTGGCGACTCTGTTCATTTTTCGCGAGCGTGCGACACTAAGCTAGTAGGATAGTTGGAAATTGAATGACGGAAAGTTGGCTTAGCTGAAGCATGTTGGTGACAGTAAGATAATGATAGATACTAGATTTTGACAGTAGAAGCAATTTCTAATGATAGAGAAATATTAGAAGTAATAAGAAAGTGATGAAAACAGTGCCGAATAGGAGTATTAGTAATTGTAACCGATAAATTAATTTAACCCGTTTGAATCGAAAATTTTCAGAATAATTACAGAACGCGTGTAAGTTGTTCTGGTTGAATTTGGTATGTTGAATTGTTTGTGTTGATTTATTGTTGTCGATTTGTTGTTGTTAATTTGTTATTGTTTATTTGTTGTTGTTGATATGTGGATACTAAGTTGTAGGCCTATGGCCAATGACGATGCGATGATGATGAATTAACTCTATTTGTTGGTAATAACAGTGATATAGGTGTATGCCTCGTGACGAGTGTTGTTGTTATTGAGTATGTGATTTTGCATTCATCGAGTCACATACATTTGCATATTTTGTGACGGTCTAGATTGGCAAACTGTGATGAAGGCTTATGCCTTGTTGATGCCTCTTTTAATTGACAATTAGAGATGAGGGTTGAAGCCCTAGGTACCACATGCATGTGCATTGTTAGCGTCTCATTTTATAATGAATAAGTGTGAATTGATGTGAAGTGCTGTGACTTGAATTGTGACTTAAATTGAGACTTAAATTGTGACTTGAATTGTTTGTTGGATATAACGATGTGAAGTGAAATGAATTGTGATAATGATGTTGTGAAGTGGTGATTTTAATTACTCGAATTCTAATATATTGTTTATCGTACACTTGTTTATATATTGATGAAGGCTCATGCCTTGTTGATGCCTCTATTAATTGGAAATTAGCGATGAGGGCTGAAGCCCTGGGTACCACATGCATGTGCATTGTTAGCATCTCATTTTATAATGCGTAAGCGTGAATTGATGTGAAGTGCAATGACTTGAGTTGAGACTTAAATTGATACTTAAATTGTGACTTGAATTGTTTGTTGGGTATAACGATGTTAAGTGACATGAATTTTGATGTTGATGTTGTGAAGTGGTGATTTTAATTACTCGAATTCTAATATATTGTTTATCACACACTTGTTTATATAGTTCGATATCTCACCCCTTCTGTTTGAATGTCACCCCTATGTTGGTAATGCACAAGTTAAGAAGATTAGTGCGCTTTCGGAGGGGCTTGGAAGATGTTAATCTTACGTTGCTTACGTCGAGTCGGGTTATGCTCTGATATGTAACACTCAGAAAGGGATGAACGTTTAGTTGTTATGATTGGATGTAAAATGTTTTAATAACATGAATACGAATATTTTATGCTGTGTATTAAAATGTGAAGTTTGATATTTAAGGAAGTTTATTTTGGTTCATTCGAATATAAGTGTTATATATCAACTTGTTTAACTAGAGCGAGTTTTGTTGTTTCGAAGAAAATGGGACATCCTATTCTTATGTTTTAATTATTATACTCTGATTATTTGATTAATTACCAAGGGTAGAATTAGGGTGTTACATTAGTGGCATTCCCACCGTCGCTTTCTAATTTGCATGATGTGTTCCATGTGTCTCAATTGAGGAGGTATATTGCGGATCCATCGCATGTTGTTCAATTAGATAATGTTCAAGTAAGGGTTAACTTGACGGTTGATACATCACCTATGTTAATTGAGGATCGAGAAGTGAAGAAGCTTCGTGGTAAGGAAGTTGCTTTGGCGAAAGTAATTTGGGGAGGAGTAGCTGATGGCAATATTACTTGGGAACTCGAGGATAAGATGAAGGAATCGTATTCGGAGTTGTTCGTTTGAGTTAATTTTCGAGGAAGAAAATCTTTTAAGTGGGGGAGAGTTGTAACATCCCGATTTTATTAGTTATTTATTTAATTAGTATTATTTGGTATTTTTATTGATTGTTTGTGTTATTTAATTATTTGGTATGTTTTGTGACTATTTAAATATGTGCGATATTTGGATATTTAGAGGGAAGTGATAATACTAGTAAATTAGCTAATGGGCCTAATTAAATTAGAAAGAGTAGTTGGGTGGGTTAAGCCCAATATCACAAATAGAGTTAGTAGAGATTTGTGAGAGAAAAACCTAATTACAAGAAAAGAGAGAAAGATAGAAAGAAGAGAGAATAGGCTAAAGAGTAGAGAAAGAAGAGAAAGAGAAGAGGATTGTAGATTTTTAAAGAAGGAGGATTAAAATCAAAGGTAAGGGTGAGAATCCAAATTAATATAGGTTTATATGATTGGGTAATGTGGTATGCTTGATTTGTGTATAATCTCTTTATCTTTCAATTTCATGATTTGGAAATGTTAGGGTTTATGCTAGATTCATGAGATTTGTGCTATTAAACATGTTTTTAGTATAGATTGTTGGTAATACATGCTAAATACTGGTTGTAAATGCTATTTCTCATTGTATGAAAGTGATTTTGAGGTGTGGAAGTTCCATTTCGCAGAACTGAGTTCTCTGCAATTTTTCTACATTTTTGCGTGTCTGCTAAGCTAACTTGGTCCGCTAAGCGAGGTTGCGAAAACTGAACCTTTCTGTTTTTAGTTATAGCTTGTGCGCTGGGAGGCCGCTAAGCGAACTTTGTTGTGTGAAATTTTATGAAACTTCTATATGTCATAACTTTTGATCTGTAACTCCTTTTTATGCGTCGTTTGAAGCGTTAGGAAGCCAATGTTATTATCTATGTGATAAGATATAATTGGTTGGCACTTATTGAATTAATTATGATTTTGTTGTGTGAATAACATGTAATTCTGTATATGTGAGTTATGAATCAATGAATTGTGAATAACATTTGTTGATATGTTATGTGGTATGATATTCATGAGGTGTGCAAGTGAATATATGATATTTAAATGTAATTGTGGAGAATGATTACTTGATGACTTAATCATTATGTGGTTGTGTAAATGACATGTAATGGTGTATGTCATGGATTAATGTTAATTATGGATAACATGTGTCGCACGCTCGCGAAAAATATGAACAACAGAGTCGCCACTAACATTTATCCCATTGAAAGAAAGGAATATCAGAAAACCTAGACTAAGGAAGGATAAGATAAAGGTCTTACGACTAGAGATAGGGTACGGAAGTCGGTTACGCGAAGGGAAGGTACTAGCACCCCTCACGCCCATCGTACTCGATGGTATCCACCTATGTTTGTTGCTCTCTAAAGGGTGTATACTATAAATCTAAAGCTTAATGCTAAGGGAATGCATGCAAAAGAAAGAAAAGAAACACAGGGATTTTTGTTTCTCAGCATAACCAAAATGTTAGAACAAGAAATGTTCTGATCAATATTCTTAGTTTTGATGATAACATTATATATGAATTTTTTATAAGACAATGTGGTACTCTAATTCATTACGTTTTCCATTTCAGGAAAAGTCTAAAAGAGTATGCACAAAATCAGCGTTCAGAAACTTTGACCCAGAAGATCTGGATGGCTTCATCAGAACATGGTCTGGCAGACATCAGAAAATGGTCTTGAAGAAATCAGAACATGATCTGGAAAGCATCAGAAGATGGTAGTCAGAAGCAAGGCTCTGAAGATCTGATGGTATCACGCTCAAAAGCAATTCTAAAAGTCTGATGACTGAAGTTGCATCTGCACCTAAGCTGAAGACTTTGATATTCAAACGTTATTCTATTAATCTGAGTCCAGAAGCAAGTACAAGATGAAAAGGCTATAACGTCAAACCTGTCTGACTGACAAAAGGAATGTTAGAAGCTACAAAAGGCAAAGTCAGCAAAAGCATTTGAAGCATGGCTCGAGGTAGTTGACAAAAGAGTGAAACATTAAATGCAGCAGTGTACTATTCACGCAAAGCACTAAATGCGCTCAACGATCACATTTTCACACTGCCTATATATAGAAGTTCTAATGCTGAAGCAATAACAACTCTCTCACGCTAAGTACCAAAACGCTGCCAAAACTTTATCACACCAAAGCAAAGAAGAACTTCATCTTCAACCTCACAACATTGTAATATTTTAGTGAGTGTTAGAACTTAAACTTAAGAGAAAAATCACTTGGTGATTATAGCTTATTAAGAAGCAATTTAATCTCTTGTAATATTTATTTTACATTGATTGTAAAAGGAAGTTCCTAGAGTGATCAAGTTGTGATCTGTAGACTCTAGAAAACTTAGAAGTTATCTAAGTGGATAATCATTGTAATCAAGTTTGATTAGTGGATTAAATCCTCAGTTGAGGTAAATCACCTTGTCGGGGTGGACTGGAGTAGTTTAGTTAACAACGAACCAGGATAAAAATAACTGTGTGATTTATTTTTATCTACCATTTTTGGAAACAACCCTTATTCAATCCCCCCCTTTCTAAGTGTTTTTCACTCCTTCAATTGGCATCAGAGCGCCGGTTCTAGGTGCAAACACTTAACCGTGTTAGAGAATAGATTCAAGGAGAAAACACAAAATGGTTGATCCAGCTACTCCAACTCCTACTGAGCAAAACAACAATGGTAACAATGGAAGTAGTAGCTTCAATGGTTACAATAGACCACCAGTCTTTGATGGTGAAAACTTTGAGTACTGGAAAGATAGACTTGAAAGTTATTTTCTATGTCAAGATGGTGATCTATGGGATTTAGTGTTGGATGGTTACACAGATCCAGTTAATGCTCGTGGAGTCAAGATTTCTAGACAAGCTATGAGTGATGATCAAAAGAAAGAGTTCAAAAATCATCACAAATTAAGAACTATATTGTTAAATGCTATCTCACATGCTGAGTATGAGAAGATCACAAACAGAGAAACTGCTCATGAAATCTTTGAATCTCAGAAGATGACTCGTGAAGGAAATGCACAAGTCAAGGAGACAAAAGCTTTGGCTCTTATCCAGAAGTATGAAGCTTTCAGAATGGAAGATGATGAAAACATTGAAGCAATGTTCTCCAGATTCCAGACTCTAACAGCTGGATTAAGAGTTCTTGACAAGGGATACACAAAGGCTGATCATGTTAAAAAGATAATCAGAAGTCTTCCCAGAAGAAGGGGACCAATGGTTACAACATTCAAGATTGCAAAGAACTTGAATGAAGTATCTCTCGAGAAGCTTATTGGTGCATTGAGGAGTCATGAGATTGAGCTAGATGCAAATGAGCCTCAGAAGAAAGGTAAGTCTATTGCTTTAAAATCTAAAAATAAACACTGTGATAACGCTTTTCAGGCAGAAGAAGAAGAATATGACCAGTCAGAAGAAGAAGATGATGAATTATCTCTCTTATCCAGAAGAGTAAATCAACTCTGGAAGAGCAAGCAGAGAAGATTCAAGATCTTCAAGAGACCTAAAAAGGGAGAATCTTCTGAACACAGAAGATCTGGCAAGAAGAAGGTAGTGTGCTATGAATGCAAAGAACCTGGACACTACAAGAGTGAATGTCATAAGCTTCAGAGGGAAAAGCCCAGAAAGAAGTTTGAAAAGAAGAAAGACATGATGGCTACATGGGATGACTCTGATTCATCTGATCAAGAGTCGGACTCTGAAGATGAGCAAGCCAACATAGCACTCATGGCAACAGTTGATGCTGGTGAAGAATCTAATTCTGAATCAGACTCTGATGAGGTATTTTCTGAACTCACTAGAGAAGATTTAGTTTCCAGCTTATCAGTACTTCTGGAAGTCAAAAGTCAACTTAGTATCAAATACAAAAAGCTCAAAAAGTTTTTTGCATCTAAAACTAAGAGACTTGAAATAGAAAACTCTGAACTAAAAGAAAAAGTTTTAAAATTAACATAAGATGTTGAAACATCTTCAAGTTTAGAAAAGTCTATTCCAAGCACTAACAATATTCTGAAAGAATATGACTTGAGCTTCAGAAAGTTCTTATCTAGAGGTATAGGCAGAAGTCAACTAGCCTCTATGATTTATGGTGTTAGTGGAAACAAAAGGATAGGTATAGGCTTTGAGGGATAAACCCCATATAAACTTGAACCTGTTGATAAAATGATCATTGAATACAAACCTCTGTATGAACAGTTCAAGTATGGTCATTCTCATGATATCAAACACACATCTCATTCTAAAAGTTTCCATATCACACACACAAAGAAATATGTTGTTGCACATTCTGGAAAATCTTATGAAAAATCTCAGTTAAATCAGAACTTGAGAAGGACTAACCCCAAAGGACTCAAAAGAATGTGGGTACCTAAGGAAAAGATAATTCCTGTTGCAGATCTCTTTCACAGCGCAAAAGACAAACATGTCATGGTACCTGGACTCTGGGTGCTCACGTCACATGACGGGAAGAAGATCTATGTTCCAAAGTCTGGAACTTAAATCTGCTGGAGAAGTAAAGTTTGGAGGGAATCAAAAGGGCAAAATCATAGGCTCAGGAACCATATGTATTGGTAACTATCCCTCTATAACTAATGTTCTTTTAGTAGATGGATTAGCTCATAACTTATTGTACATAAGTCAATTAAGTGACAATGGTTATGACATAATCTTTAATCAAAAGTCTTGTAAAGCTATTAGTCAGAAGGATGGCTCAATCCTATTTATAGGCAAGAGAAAGAACAACATTTAGAAGATTGATCTTTCAGATCTTAAGAACCAACAGGTTTCTTGCCTTCTGTCTGTTAACGAAGAGTAGTGGGTCTGGCACAGAAGATTGGGTCGTGCTAGTTTGAGAAAAATCTCTCAGATTAACAAACTCAATCTGGTCAGAGGACTCCCTAATCTGAAATATAAATCAGATGCTCTTTGTGAAGCATGTCAGAAAAGTAAGTTTTCAAAACCTGCATTTAAATCTAAAAATGTTGTCTCTTCCTTTAGGCCTTTAGAACTTCTGCATATTGATCTTTTTGGCCCAGTCAAAACAGCATCAATCAGAGGCAAGAAATATGGACCGGTCATTGTAGACGACTATATAGCCAATAGACTTGGGTAAAGTTCTTAAAACACAAGGATGAGTAACGTCCTGTGTTCTTTGATTTCTGTAATCAGATCCAATATGAAAAGGAATGTAAAATCATAAAAGTCAAAAGTGATCATGGTGGTGAATTTGAGAACAGATTCTTTGAAATTTATTTCAAAGAAAATGGTATTGCCCATGATTTCTCTTGTCCTAGAACTCAACAACAAAATGGAGTTGTAGAACAAAAGAATAGGACTTTACAAGAAATGGAGAGAACCATGATCAATGAGACTAATATGGCTAAGCATTCCTGGGCAGAAGCGATTAACACGGCTTGTTATATTCAGAATAGAATCACCATAAGACCTATTCTAAATAAGACTCCTTATGAATTGTGGAAGAACAGAAATCCCAACATTTCATATTTCCACCCTTTTGGATGTGTTTGTTATATTCTAAATACTAAAGATCATCTAAACGAGTTTGATTCCAAAGCTCGGAAGTGTTTCCTTCTTGGATATTCTAAACGCTCTAAGGGCTACATAGTATACAATACTGAAACTCTGATAGTTGAGGAATCAATCAATATCAGATTTGATGATAAGCTTGGCATTGAAAATCCAAAGCAGTTTGAGAATTTTGCAGATATAAACATCTCTAACTCAGATCATGAAGAACCCAAGGGAAAGGATGATGCAGAAGATCAAGTTGCAGCGTCTCTAGAGAATCTCAAAATACCTGAAGAGCCAACACTCAGAAGATCTTCTAGACTCAACTCTACTCATCCAGAAGATGTTATAATTGGAAAGAAAGATGATCCCATCAGAACACGAGCATTCCTAAAGAACAACGCAGAATGTCAATTTGGTTTAGTGTCTTTGATCGAGCCAACTTCTGTTGATCAAGCTCTGGAAGATGCTGACTGGATAATTGCTATGCAAGAAGAGTTAAATCAGTTTACAAGGAATGATGTTTGGGATCTGGTTCTTAGACCTAAAGGATTCAATATCATTGGAACAAAATGGGTTTTCAGAAGCAAGCTGAGCGAGAAAGGTGAAGTCATCATAAACAAAGCCAGACTGGTTGCCCAGGGATATAGTCAGCAAGAAGGTATTGGCTATACAGAAACCTTTGCACCAGTGGCCAGGTTAGAATCTATTAGATTGTTAATTTCATTTTCCATTCAGAACAACATCACTCTGTATCAGATGGATGTTAAGAGTGGCTTTTTAAATGGTTATATAGATGAAGAAGTTTATATCCACTAACCTCCTGGTTTTGAAGACTCTAAGTCTCTAGAACATGTTTTTAAATTAAAGAAATCATTATACAGTTTGAAACAAGCTCCCAGAGCTTGGTATGAAAGATTAATTTCTTTCCTTCTGGATAATGGTTTCACAAGAGGAAAAGTAGACACAACTCTCTTCTGTAAAACCTATAAAAAGGATATGTTAATTTGTCAAATTTATGTTGATGATATTATTTTTGGAACATCTAATTCTACACTTGGAAAAGAGTTTGCTAAGTCTATGCAGGCAGAATTATAGATGAGCATGATGGCATAACTCAAATATTTCCTAGGCATTCAGATCAATCAAACCTCTGAAGGAACCTATGTTCATCAGACCAAGTATGTCAAAGAACTTCTGAAGAAGTTTAATCTATCTAAAAGCAAAGAAGCAAAAACTCCAATGCATCCAACTTGCGCATTAGGTAAGGATGAGGTAAGCAAGAAGGTAGATCAGAAGATCTACAGAGGTATGATAGGATCTCTTCTCTATCTGACTGCTTCTAGACCTAATATTTTATTCAGTGTATGCTTGTGTGCTAGATTCCAATCAGATCCTAGAGAATCTCACTTAACTGCTGTTAAGAGAATTCTTAGGTATCTGAAAGGTACTGCTAATGTTGGTTTAGTCTACAGAAGATATGAAGAATATAACTTAGTAGGATATTGTGATGCTGATTACGATGGAGATAGAGTTGAAAGGAAAAGTATTTTTGGAAGCTGTCAGTTTCTGGGAAGTAACCTGATCTCCTGGTACAGCAAGAAGCAAGCAACAATTGCACTCTCTACTACAGAAGCAGAATATGTAGTTGCTGCTACATGTAGTACACAAATGCTCTGGATGAAAAGTCAGCTAGAAGACTATCAGATATATGAGAGTAACATTCCTATATTCTGTGATAATACTTATGCTATTTGTTTATCTAAGAATCCTATTTTACATTCTAAAGCTAAACATATAGAGATTAAACATCACTTTATTAGGGACCATGTTCAGAAGGGTGTTCTTTCTTTAAACTTTATAGATACAGACCAACAATGGGCTGATATCTTTACAAAACCCCTTGCTGAAGATAGGTTTAAGTTCATTTTGAAGAACATCAGTATGGATTTATGCCCAGATTGAAGGAGTTGAGATGATCTGATAAATGGATTAGTTTGAAAATATTCATTTATTTTCTTATCAGATGTTTTGTTTATATATGATCATATGGATATTCTGAAATTGTTATTTCTAACGTTTCATATGTCTAAGAATGATACAGAACTTCTGTTAAAGCAAAACAGCTGTCACCAGCTATTCCAGATGATGACCACGTGTTTATTCTGAAGGGACAAGCATGCGTGCAGTTGATGAGACGCCGCTCTAGGTAACTGTGCAAATATGTTCAAATCTCACGCTATCTCCACTAACGTCTTTCAACATTAAATGTGAATGATTCATTTTCTGGTTCAAATCTCATAGCATTATTTTTCAAGTCCGTGTCTATATAAACCCATATCATATTCATTAGATCTCTTTTCACTACTTCATCATCATTCGTTTTATGCATTTGTGTCTCCTTTTTTCTCTTCATAAAAACCCTAAATCTAAGAAAACCAGAAATCTCAAGTGTTCTTCAATGGCTTCTTCATCAAATACTCAATGTAATGCTTCGTCTTCTCAACAAGAACAACATCAACAACAACAGCAACAATAAACTGTTCTCTCTCCGTTGAAGACTTGTATGATTCCTATGGACGAATTAGAAGTTCTTTGTGAAATGATGGTTGATTCTGATAATCTACAGGAACACAACCTTCATTTGAAGAACAACACGTTATTTCAGGGTTGGGAACAATTCTTCTATCGTTTGTCTGGACCAGTCTACCCAGAATTGGTTAAAGAGTTTTAGGTTCATGCTACGTTAATGCCAAAAGCAATTCTATCTTTTGTTTGTGGCGAAGAGATCTCCATTACAGAAAATCTTATCAAAAGATTGTTTGGTCTGGAAGGTTGTGAAGGTGCTTCTGGAGCCATAATAGGAAGAACAGATTAGGACGCTGTTTATGCAGAAATGTTCAAGTCTGGAAAAGAGTCTACTAGTATCAAGGAATTGAAGGATCCCTATAGAATTTGGGCTAAGATCCTTCTGGGTTGCATCTACCACAGAAAGGCAACTGTATCTCCTAACTACGTCGTCAATAAGGACCAACAGTACATTCTGTATTGTATTCGTAACCGTGAGAAGGTGGATCTCCCCTTCATTATTTTTAACCACATGTGGAATCATGTGAGGGACTCTAGAGAGCAAGCCAAATTTAAGACTCCAAAGATCAGAAGGAACATCATGAAGGATAGAAAAACACTTAGAAAGGGGGGTTTGAATAAGTGTGACTTTAAAAACTCTTAAAATAAAAACAATTGCACAATGATTTTTATCCTGGTTCGTTGTTAACGAAACTACTCCAGTCCACCCCCTTAGAGTGATTTACCTCACCTGAGGATTTAATCCACTAATCAACCTTGATTACAATGGTTTTCCACTTAAATACCTTCTAAGTCTTCTAGTGTATTTTGATCACACCTTGATCACTCTAGGAACCTTTTACAAATTAATGTAAACAAATTCTTACAAGAGTATTACAATGCTTCTT
This sequence comes from Vicia villosa, assembly GCF_029867415.1. Classification (NCBI taxonomy): domain Eukaryota; kingdom Viridiplantae; phylum Streptophyta; class Magnoliopsida; order Fabales; family Fabaceae; genus Vicia; species Vicia villosa. The sequence continues at coordinate 192,034,013 of NC_081180.1, forward strand.
AATAAGCTATAATCACAACTTTGATATTTCTCTTAAGTTTAAGCTTAATCTCACTAAGATATTACAACAATAATGAAGTGAGGTTGAAGATGAAGTTTTGAGAGCTTTTCACTTTGACAGCGTTTCTGTATGTTTGCATAGAGTGTTGTATTTAGCTTCTCATCAGAACTTCTATTTATAGGCGTTCTGAGAAGATGACCGTTGAGAGCATTTAATGCTTTGCGTGATCCGTACAGCATTGCATTTAATGTTTCACTCTTTTGTCAACTAACTCGAGCCTTGCTTTTCCTGCTTTAACTGACTTTGCCTTTAATAGCTTCTAACGTTCCTTTTGTCATTCAGCGTAGCCTGCCATTTTGTACTTGCTTCTGATCTGATGTTTGTAGATACAACGTTTGAATATATCAGAGTCAAATAGCTTGGTGCAGAGCATCTTCTTGTCTTCTGACTTTGAAGTGCTTCAAGCGTGATACCATGAGAACTTCAGTGCTTCTGCTTCTGATCTTAAGTTCTTATGATGCTTCAATAGACCATGTTCTGATTCTGCTTGACCATCTTCTGATGTCTTGCGAGAGCATGTTCTGATGTTGCATGCTGAACCTTCTGAGTCAGTGCTTCTTGCGCTGATTTTGTGCATACTCTATATATATTTCCTAAAATGGAAATTGCATAGGATTAGAGTATCACATTGTCTTAAGCAAAATTCATATACATTGTTATCATCAAAACTAAGAATATTGATCAGAACAATTCTTGTTCTAACAATCTCCCCCTTTTTTATGATGACAAAAACATATATAATTGATATGAATTTGCAATCAGAATCATAGATGACCAAAGACAATTACACAGTTATAGAATAAGCATATAAACATAGTGTGTGAATATGTCTCCCCCTGAGATCAACAATCTCCCCCTGAGATTAACAATCTCCCCCTGAAATAAATACTGGAAGAATTTAAAAATAAAATACTTCCCTGAGTATTTTCCATTTCAGTTGAGACGTTCACATTTGCTTAAACTTCAGAACATTCATAGCTTTTGCTTCTTGCTTCCATAGGACAGCCTCAGAGCTTTGAATTTCTTCTTGAATCATTGCATGCTTTGATTCTATCAGAACATTCTTGAATGTACCAGAGAATCATCAAAGCATCTTTACATCCTGAAATGTTTCAGAACAAACTATACGACAAAAGTCAGAGCATGAATGAGTCAGAATCATTCTTTTAAGAAGGAACATGTATCAGAGCAACAACTCTGGTAAGTTCTTAAAAGAAATATATATATCAGAACATATAAGGGATAAGAATGTGTTAGATCATATTCTGCCACGAGAATATCAGAACATTCTTCCTTCTTGCTTCTGATCTTGAAGCTTCACAGCACTAAGCTTGCTTCAAATTCCCTACTTCTTTACAGAATTGCATTTCCCCATGTATTTGCTCTCATGTTGATCTTTTTCAAAATATCTTCAATCCTGCAAAAATCTCAAAGACATAGAACTTACAAATATTGTTAGGAATGTTAAGACTTACTCCCAGCAACTGGTATAATAAATCAAATCAATTATCACGTTTTCTCCCCCTTTTTGTCATAACATCAAAAAGCATAAAAGATTCAGATGAAAAACAAGCAATATGAGAGAAGAAGATAATATTTCATTGATTCAACAAAATATCAGAAGATACAGAAGGAGATGCAAGAAACAGATGCAAGAAACAAGAGACAGCTAAGACCAAAGGACTACGACTAGCCTAGCTTAGAAACTATCTTGGCCAGAAGGTCTTGAATCTCAGAGGTGCTTTCAGTCTGCTTCTTCATGAAGGTTCTGAATTCCTCATGCGTTTCCTCATGCTTATCCAACCGAGAAGCTAGAGCATCTTGGTTCTGTTGAAGAGCCTTGATAGCGTTCACCAGAACAGAAGGTTCAGCAGAAGAAGCTTCACAGCTATCGTTCAGAGGGATAGCATTTCCAACAGAAGCATCTATCATGAGAATCTCATCTTGATTTTCCTCAGCAGGATGATTCTCATCAACTTGTTTCTCAGCATCAGCTTCTACCACAGAAGCATCTTCAGAATATTCTGGAGTAGGGTTATTAGAATCTTCATTCTCCAGAGCCTTAAGAATCTCAGCCAGATTCTTTGGAGGAATGGGAGTAGCAACTTCTGAAGGATATTCAACTTATGGATATACAATATCTGGTACTTTCTCAGAGGGATTCTCCCTTAGCCAGGTGAATACAGACTGAAAGTCTCTAGTCAGAACAGAATATGGGGGCTTCCACACAACCATGGCAAGAAAGGGCGCTTGGTCAGACACATCTTCTGCAAGCTCATCAAGAAATTCTTTTTCTACAAGACCATGCCTGCCCTTGAGATGACTGACCCAGAATTATTCATAGGATCTTAGGAATCCAAGATGGCCTAGAGCTTCTGCTACACACGCCTTCTGAAGCTTCAGAAACTTAGAGTCCATCTTTCTTCTGAAGATCCTTCAGAGATTTCTCAATTCAACATCATCCATCCTGGCATGATGCGCTGCCTTCAATGTCTCTAAACCTGCCTCCATTTTCAGATTTAATAATTCAAAACGTACACCAACAGAGAATTCCCGGCGGGATTTGAGTCTGGTGACGGCAGAATCTGGGTTCAGAAAGAAGTAGGGATCAGAAAGATTCTACTTCTTCTGAATCAGCGTCTAACACCACAAGCTCAGGTTCAGGACGGGGTTTGGGAGTGAAATTGCATTCACGAAACAATTGAGCCATAGAACCAGTACTTTTAGAGTCTGATTCTGGTGAATTGTTGGTGACAGGGTTAGCAATGGGGGAATAGTTTGCATGAGGTGGAGGTTGAGAAGTGGAGATATTTGAGTGAGGAGGAGAGAGAGTTTGAAGGGGTTGAATGTCTAGAACGAGTGTATCAATGGGATGGTCAGAAGCAGGGTTGGTTATGGGTGAAGGAGGAGGAGTAAGAACTTTGGTAGGTTGAGGGGATTCAACAGGGGCTGTTTGTGGTTGATTTTCTGGTTGAGAAGGTTGGGGAACTTCTGTTGGTACAGATTCTGAATTTAAAACAGAAACAGAGTCAGGCTCAGAAATATGTATACCTTTGGACTTCTTCTGAGACCCTTCAGAATCACCTTCAAATCCTTTTCTCTTCTTCTTCTCATAAACAGACCTTACCTTGCCTAGAGCTATTTCTCTCTTTCTGGTAGTTTCCTTCTGTTGTTCTTCCTTATTCACTTCTTCTTCTTGCTGATTCATAGCTTCTTGAATCACTTCTTCTTGAGCAACAACTTCCTTTTTCTTTTTATTTTTCTTCCTCTTCTTATTTTCTACTTCCTTCTCATCCTCTGCTTTCTTTTCTTTCCCCGACTTCCTCTTCTTCTTCTTTTTCTCAGCAACATCTTGTTCTACATTCTCATTTTCAACTAAAGCTTCTTGATTTTCTTCAACTACAGCTTCTTCCACAGCAACATTCTCATCAACAACTGCAACAGCTTCTTCTTGATTATTTTTCTCCTCCTTGACAGAAGGACGATCAAACTTACGCTTTGTCCTTCTTTCTTTCTTAGCGGCAACTTCTGGAGCATCTTCTGAAACATCTTCTGAAGCAGCAGGCTTAGAAGTTGAGAATTTCTGACTGCCTTTCTTGACAGCATTCAGATACTTAACTTTAATATCTGGTTGTTCATTTAAGAAGAACGCTTCAAACTCAGCTAGCACATGTCCTCTTCAAATTCTGACGCCTGGAATAGGTTGAGGAACATTTTCAAAAGCTTCAATGAGACTCATCTTTCTCAAGGTATTGGCATTCAATACACTGCCAATGATAGTAACAAGATCCTTGACAACTCCAGCATTTTCCAGTCTTTCAACCATACTGGTTTGAACCAGAAGATTGGTGATGATTCTTCCAAAAGGAATAATGTTTCCTTTCTTGGTTCTATTCTCATCACGAGTATCTCTTACAACATTCCACATATGATTAAAAATGATGTATACAATATCAACCTTCTTCTGAGTACCAATGCAATACAGAATGTATTGTTGACCTCTGTTGACAAAGTTTGGAGAATGGGTTGCTTTCCCGTGATAGAAACAACCAAGAAGAATCTTTGTCCATACTTTGTAGATGTCCTTCAGATCCCTGACATCTTTAGTCTTCGTCACATCTGGATATAGTTCAGCAAGAACATGATTCCAGTTTTCCCTTTTTGAGAGTTCAAAAGCACCAACAGACTCTCTCAAATTAAACAACATTCGCAATGTGTCTTCAGTGATTGAGAAGAACCTTTCGTGAACAAACGGCACAATCGCCTTAGGAATGACGAAAGCATTAACCCAGATTTCCTTGACCAAATCAGGATAGATTGGTCCACATAATTCATGAAATAAAGGAGACCATCCTTGAAAGGCTATATTCTCCCTGAGATCAAACTGATGTTCTGCCAGATTATCAAAATCAACCATTAACTCGCAGATAACCTCTAAATCTTCTCGAGGAATAGTGCATGTGAGTGGAGGATAGAACAATTCTTCTTCCTCTTGAAGGTGTTGTTGAGAAGGAGATGGGGAGCCGGCGACGTTTGATGAAGAAGTAGCCATAATTGCACAACTGAGTTTTCTAGGGTTCTTTCTTTTAGGGTAGTCAAAAAGGGCAAAGAGATTGCAGAAGTGCATAAACAAGAGCGAGAAGATGAATGTGTAAAAGAATAAACGTTATGATGTGAGATGAATATAAAGAGACGGATTTGAAAAAGAATGCAATGAATTTGTGAGAATGAACAGTTACATAATCAAATGAAATCAAATGCATTTAATGATGAATGACGTTAGGTGGGATAACTTGAAATTTGAAATGATTTGCACAGTTACCTAGGGCGGTGTCTCATCAGTTGCACGCATGTCTGTCCAAAACGAGTGAACACGTGTTCAACTTCTGGAGCAGTTGGTGACAGCTGTTTTACTTTAACTTTTGATTCTGATAGAGCTAGAACTTCTCATCTTCTCATTCTGATCAAGAATCCATGTTGCTATTCTTCAGAAAAGCTCTTGTTCTGATAGGATCATCCTTCTTTCCAAGAATGACATCTTCTGAGTGACCAGATGTGAGTCTAGAAGATCTTCTGACTGTTGGCTCTTCAGAAATTATGAGATTCTCTAAAGATGCAGCAACTTGATCTTCTGATCCTTTGCTTCTGAGATCTTCAGTTTCTGATACTTTGCTTCTTGGTTCTTCAGCTTCTGAAATTGAGATATCTATATCTGCAAAAATCTCAAACTGCTTTGGCTTGTCAAGACCATGCTTATCATCAAATCTGATATTGATTGATTCTTCTACAACCAATGTTTCAGTATTGTATACTCTGTAGCCTTTAGAGCGTTCAGAATATCCAAGAAGGAAACACTTATGTGCCTTAGAATCAAACTTACCAAGATGATCTTTAGTATTCAGAATGAAACAAACACATAAAAAAGGATGAAAATATGAAATGTTGGGCTTTCTGTTCTTCCATAATTCATAAGGAATCTTATTAAGAATAGGTCTTATAGAGATTCTATTCTGAATATAACATGCAGTGTTTATTATTTCTGCCCAGAAATGCTTAGCCATATTGGTTTCATTGATCATGGTTCTGGCCATTTCTTGTAGAGTCCTATTCTTTCGCTCTACAACTCCATTTTGCTGTGGAGTTCTAGGGCAAGAGAAATCATGGGCAATACCATTTTCTTTGAAGAACTCCTCAAAGAATCTGTTCTCAAATTCGCCACCATGATCATTTCTGACCTTTATGATTTTGCACTCCTTTTCAAATTGAATCTGAGTGCAGAATTCAAAGAACATTGAATGAGACTCATCCTTGTGTTTTAAGAACTTTACCCGTGTCCAACGACTATAATCATCTATGATGACTCAACCATATTTCTTCCCTCTGACAGATGCTGTTTTGATTGAGCCAACCAGATCAATATGCAGAAGTTCTAGCGGCCTAGAGGAAGAAACAACATTCTTAGACTTGAATGCAGGTTTGGAAAACTTTCCCTTCTGACATGCTTCACAAAGAGCATCTGATTTATATTTCAGATTAGGGAGTCCTCTGACCAGATTTAGTTTGTTAATCTGAGAAATCTTTCTCAAACTAGCATGGCATAATCTTTTGTGCAAGACCCATTGCTCTTTTCTAACAGACATAAGACAAGTTACCTTCTGATTTCCTGTAAATGTTGTTCAATCTTGCAAATGTTGTTCTTTCTCTTGCCTGTAAATAGGATTGAGTCATCCTTCTGACTTACAGCCTTGCAAGACTTTTGATTGAAGATTATGTCATAACCATTGTCACTTAATTGACTTATGGACAACAAGTTATGAGCTAATCCATCTACCAGATGAACATTAGTTATAGAAGGAGAGTTACCAGTACTTATGGTTCCTGAGCCAATTATGTTGCCCTTCTGATCTCCTCCACACTTAACTTCTCCAGCAGATTTAAGCACCAGGTCTTAGAATATAGACCTTCTTCCCGTCATGTGTCAAGAGCACCCAGAGTCCAGGTACCATGACATGCTTTCCTTTGTCTTCTTTGCAGCCAAGGATATTTGCAACGGGAATAATCTTTTCCTTAGGTACCCACATTTTCTTGGGTCCTTTCTTAGTTCTTCTCAAGTTCTGATTGAACTTGGGTTTAGCATTATAAACAACAGGAGGTACAGCATGATATTCCTTATTCTGAGTTACATGATATTTTCTAGGTTGTGTCACATGCTTCTTAGTGTGTGTAATGTGAAAGCTTTTGGCATGTGATGTGAGCCTAATATCATGGGAGTGGCCATACTTGAAATGATCATACAATGGCTTGTATGTGATTTTCATATCATCTTCAGGTTCAAGTTTGTATGGGGTATCACCCTCATAACCAATTCCAACTCTCTTGTTTCCAGAAACAACATATATCATAGAAGCAAGATGACTTCTGCCAATACTTCTAGATAAGAACTTTCTAAAGCTCAAGTCATATTCTTTCAGAATATGGTTCGGACTAGGAATGGACTTTTCAGAGTCAGAAGGAGATCCAATATCTTTGGATAATTTTAAAACTTTTTCCTTCAGTTCATAATTTTCCACTTCCAACTTCTTAGTTTGAGAATCAAATAGCTTTTTCAGCTTTTTGTATTTGATACTAAGATGAGCCTTGAGTTCCAGAAGTTCTGTTAAACTGGAAACTAACTCTTCTCTAGATAGTTCAGAAAATACCTCTTTAGAGTCAGATTCTGATTCTGATGTAGATTCTGCTTCATCATCCACAGTTGCCATCAGCGCAATGTTAGCCTGCTCGCCTTCAGAGTCTGATTCTGATTCTGATGAATCTGAATCATCCCAAGTAGCCATAAGAACTTTCTTCTTATGAAACTTCTTCTGCTTCTCCTTCTGAAGCTTTAGACACTCACTCTTGTAGTGACTTGGCTCATTGCACTCGAAGCAAGTGACCTTCTTTTTGTCATATCTTCTACTTCCAGAAGATTCTCCTTTTTCAAGCTTCTTAGAACTTTTGAAGTTCTTGAACTTCCTATGCTTGCTCTTCCAGAGTTGGTTTACCCTTCTGGAGATCATGGACAGTTCATCTTCTTCTTCTGATTCTGATTCTTCAGAATCTTCTTCTTCAGACTAAAAAGCGTTAGTGCATTTTTTATAATTAGATTTTAATGCAATAGACTTACTTTTCTTCTGAGGTTCATTTGCATCCAGCTCAATTTCATGACTTCTCAGGGCGCTGATCAGCTCTTCCAAAGAGACTTCATTCAGATCCTTTGCTATCTTGAATGCAGTCACCATTGGGCCCCATCTTCTGGGCAAGCTTTTGATGATCTTCTTGACATGATCAGCTTTAGTATATCCCTTGTCAAGAACTCTCAATCCAGCAGTTAGTGTCTGAAATCTTGAGAACATTTTCTCAATGTTTTCATCATCCTCCATCTTGAAGGCTTCATATTTCTGGATCAAGGCAAGAGCTTTAGTCTCCTTGACTTGGGCATTTCCCTCATGAGTCATTTTCAATGATTCATATATATCATGGGCAGTTTCCATGTTAGATATCTTCTCATATTCAGCGTGAGAGATAGCATTCAGCAAAACTGTCCTTGACTTGTGATGATTTTTGAATTGCTTCTTTTGATCATCACTCATTTCTTGTCTTGTCAGCTTTACACCACTAGCTTTCACTGGATGTTTGTAACCATCCACCAGAAGATCCCATAAGTCACCATCTAAACCAAGAAAGTAACTTTCAAGTTTATCTTTCCAATATTCAAAGTTTTCACCATCGAATACTGGTGGTCTAGTGTAACCATTGTTACCATTTCCATTGTATTGCTCAGCAGAGCCAGATGTAGATGTAGTTGTTGAAATTTCACCAGCCATCTAAACTTTGTGTTTTTCTCTTCCTCAATCTTTTCTAACACGGTTAAGTATTTGCACCTTAGAACCGGCGCTCTAATGCTAATTGAAGGATAGAAAAACACTTAGAAAGGGGGGTTTGAATAAGTGTGACATTAAAAACTCTTAAGATAAAAACAATTGCACAATGATTTTTATCCTGGTTCTTTGTTTACGAAACTACTCCAGTCCACCCCCTTAGAGTGATTTACCTCACCTGAGGATTTAATCCACTAATAAACCTTGATTACAATGGTTTTCCACTTAGATACCTTCTAAGTCTTCTAGAGTATTCTGATCACACCTTGATCACTCTAGGAACCTTTTACAAATTAATGTAAACAAATTCTTACAAGAGTATTACAATGCTTCTTAATAAGCTATAATCACAATTGTGATATTTCTCTTAAGTTTAAGCTTAATCTCACTAAGATATTACAACAGTAATGAAGTGAGGTTGAAGATGAAGTTTTGAGAGTTTTTCACTTTGACAACGTTTCTGTATGTTTGCGTAGAGTGTTGTATTTAGCTTCTCATCAGAACTTCTATTTATAAGCGTTTTGAGAAGATGACCGTTGGGAGCATTTAATGCTTTGCGTGATCCATACAGCATTGCATTTAATGTTTCACTCTTTTTTCAACTAACTCGAGCCTTGCTTTGCCTGCTTTAACTGACTTTGCCATTAATAGCTTCTAACGTTCCTTTTGTCAGTCAGCGTAGCCTGCCATCTTGTACTTGCTTCTGATCTGATGTTTGTAGATACAACGTTTGAATATATTAGAGTCAAACAGCTTGGTGCAGAGCATCTTCTTGTCTTCTGACTTTGAAGTGCTTCAAGCGTGATACCATGAGAACTTCAGTGCTTCTGCTTCGGATCTCAAGTTCTTCTGATGCTTCAATAGACCATGTTCTGATTCTGCTTGACCATCTTCTGATGTCTTGCGACAGCATGTTCTGATGTTGCATGCTGAACCTTCTGAGTCAGTGCTTCTTGCGCTGATTTTGTGCATACCCTCTATATATTTCCTGAAATGGAAATTGCATAGGACTAGAGTACCACATTGTCTTAAGCAAAATTCATATATATTGTTATCATCAAAACTAAGAATATTGATCAGAACAATTCTTGTTCTAACACATCATTCCCTTTGGAAGGATAATTATTGATCTTCTCATTGAGACTGGATTGGTTGGTGATCTAGAAAAAGCTGGAATTGTTAAAGATCTCTATGCAATGTGTGGAAGTACCATGAATACCCACACTTTGATGAAGATGAATTTAATAGAGAAAATTGATGGTCCTCCCAGAGTGGACAATGATATCTTAACTAGAAGGACTCCTGCTCTGGATGATTTTGAAATGTTTTTCACAAATGAGCATCCCGGCATCGTCCTCACCTATCTAGAGATGTTTCAAAAGGAAGGCTCTGAGTATGATCCTGTGTGGATAAGCAACAACGTGCTTACCACTTTAGCTGATCAAATACCAGAGAAAGAGAAAGAAAAAGAGAAGAAGAAAAAGAAGAAGAAGGAGAAGAAAGACAAGAAGGAAAAGAAAGAAGAGCAGAAAGAAGAAAATCAAGAAAGGAAGAAGAAAAGAAGGAAAAGGAAGAGAAGAAGGAGGAGAAGAGGAAATCTGCTGGAGACAGACCTTCAAATCCTTTGCCTCTGGTTATCTGGACTTCTTATTTGTTTTCAGTTCTGACTGGAGACTTTAGGACTCTGTTTTACTGGTTTTGGGAGAATCCTCTTGAGGAGAATCCGGATATGGTGTATCCTATAATTGAGTATCATGCTGAAGAGCAACCTGCTGAAGAGATTCCTGCTGAAGAGGAACCTATTGCTGATCATCAAATGATTCCAGCTTCTGTTGTTCCTGCTTCTTCTGCTGGCCATTCAACATCTACTTTGATGGAAACTCTGAAGGAACAACAGAATCAAGCTTCAGTGTTCAATCGTCTAGACAAGCAGGATGAAACCAACGCTGAATTCAGAACTTGGATGCAGAGAACTGAAGAATCCTCCTAGAAGCAAGCTGAAGACACTGCTGAGATTAAGAACCTTTTGGCAGCTTTAGCCTCTAAGCTCAACCAGTCGTAGTCCGAGTCTTGCGTCTTAGTAGTTTTCTTGTTTCTTGCATCAGTTTTGTTTTTCTTTTGCATCTGTTTGCACTCTTCCCTTCTGATTATCAATGAAATATTTTCTTTCTTCACTCTGTGTGTCTTTCATCTGAATCTTTTATGCTTTTTGATGTTATGACGAAAAGGGGGAGAAACATGCTATGTGAATTGATTTGTAATATCAGTTGTTGGCCTTAATTCTCAACATTCCTAACAATTATATTGCAAGTTTTCTGTCTCTGATAGTTTTGCAGGAATGTGATACTCTGAACAAGCTCAAAAAGGGGAGAAGCGTATCTGAAGAAAATCTCTCAAAGAGTTGAAGCAAACAAGCTATGTTCTGATACAAGAAGTTTCAAGATCAGAAGCAAGCTATGTTTTGATACAAGAAGTTTCAAGCTCTGATACAAGCAAGCCTTCTTAATTCTCTGATAAAGCCAAGTGCTCTCAAAGAGAAATTCAGAGCTTTGAAGCTGTCCAAATGGAAGCTCTAAAGTATAGCTCTGAAATATCTGAAGTTTAAAGTTCAACGTGAAAGTCTCTTCTGAAATGGAAAATACTCAAGAAAGTCTTTTATTTATAAAATCTTCTAGTATTATTTTCAGGGGGAGATTGTTAATCTCAGGGGGAGACATATTCACACACTCTGATTAATATACTTTATGTTATATGTAATACGGTGAACCAACTTTAAATATTTAAGCAAGCAATGTTGCGGTAAGCATGAGTCGCCACCGACTTTTATTTTATCCAATTTTAGGAAAGGCTAAAAGAATAGAAAAAGACCTTTTAAATAGATTGTGAGTTCGGGGGGTAAATTATACAAAGGGAAGGTTTAAAGCACCCTTTGTATCCATGGTTATCCATGGGCTCTTAAATGCTTAGCTCACTTTTGTTTTCAAAAAGTTTGAGAAGTTTGAGAAAAAAAGGATTTGAATAAGGACTTTAGCTTGTAAAATAAGCGTAGCCTTTTTGAAGGTTTGTTGAAAGAGGGAAATTTGAATTTAAACAAGAGCAAGCAATTAATAGCAACTACCCTAAGTTAAAAATGTTCTTTTAGCCTTTTAGGGCTATCCATACCATAGGAGGGTAGGAAGTCCTTTTATTGGATGTAAAGGGTCATCGAGGTTTATCGTTCTCCATAAGACTGACCCTGCCATAAAGAGGGCAGGTAGTCTAAGGGAAGGATATAATAGTCAGTAATCTTTTTAGGCATCATGCGAGGATACCTTAGCAATTGGGACAATCATCATTTACCGAGGCAACATCAAGGGACATAATTGATGATGAATGAACCAAGGGAAACATTTGCTTTAGGTATCCTCGGAATCGACGGACTTGACTATTTTCACAAATTAAGGCAAGGCAACAGACAACAGTAATAAGGCAATAAGGCAACAAGAGGGATTACCTAAAGGTGTGTGTGTGGCACAATCACGTGGTTCAATTCAGTTATATTATCTTGTAATTAGTGAACTATGTTAATTTAAGGCTTGCACTCCCTAAGATTACTAACCACGCAGTCAACAAAAATATAGGATTTGAAGGCAGAAAAAGTCCTACGCTATTACAATAAACACCTGCGGGGAAGGGGAAAAAAAGAATAAAACAATAATAATAAGGGCAAAAAAACATGCGAGGCAAATTAATGCCAATGCCTCGAGCCTTCATTGAATCCTCGATCAACCTTGAAAATTTTCAGATGAAGAAGAGAAAGCTTAATGCATTAAAGATCGTCAACCCTGATTTATCGGGATAAATCAGGGTTAAAACAAATGGCTTAAGTAAATAAATTAATATTTTAAATAAACATTTAAGAAAAATCGAAAGTTCGATTAAACATAAATAATTAAAATAATTATTGGATTAAATCCTAATTATTTAATTAATTAAAAGTACATACAAAAAAAAATTTATTGTTTAAAACAATTATTGATAAAGTTGTGGAAAAATCGAGTCTACGATAAAAAAAAATAATGATCAAAAATACTATTATTTAGTAAATAAGTTTTTTAAAGGAAATAAAGAGTAATTAATAAAAAAAAGGTAAGGAAAACAAATAAAAACAAAGAATTATGTAATTAAAAGAAAATTAAAAAACTTAGCTCTGATTCTGTGAGGTTGTCCATTGAGGTTCCATGGTGAGCCTGCAACCTGCGTGTGTTGGATCCATCTTGGGAATGATCCTAGGGCCTTGATAGGAGGGTGCACCATGATCCTTCGTTTCAAGCGTGCATGAGATCTGCAGCATGTTACTTCAATAAAAATAATGTTGGGATGAGGGATCGAACCCCCAACCTGAAACTCAAACGCTTCCAATACCAATCCAGCCAAGCGCGTTTTGTTGTCACATGATTCGCTCCGTATCATCATATATTTTTTCACAAAAGTGGGAAAGAAAAAAATGGGCCTCATATTCAAATTGGCCCATTCGCTGACAGCCACGAGGTCATCTTCCTCGTTCACCCGTCGTTTTAGGTAACGATTTTTCCCTACAGTCGGTCTCCATAGCCATAGCACCTGCCACCTTCAAAAATTCATACAAGCCATATAATTCAAAAGTAAAGCTATGGTTAGACTCGCCTCTTCCTTGCGACTTCAACCATGTGCTTAATTTGGTCTAATTCCCCTGTATCAAGAAAAACCTAAAACCAAACCCTAGTAATCAACAATGGTGATTCACTCATACAGACATGTACATGCAATTAAATCTCCAGGATCGTCCATCACATCATGAAAAACAAAGATATGTACTCAAAAATCATTTATAATGCATGAAACTATGAAATCGACATTGAAAAAAAGTGCTCAAACCGAGAGGTATATATGATGATTCCTGGTGCTGCAAGGCTTGATACTGATCGTTAAAGCTTCCTTGGGGAACCAGGAACGTAATTTGATCCTCAAACCTTCTTGAAAGTGACTGCAACTTTGAATTCGTGTTTGGCTTTTGCTTGCAATTTCAAGAGCTTAATTATGGTCTATGGCTGCAGAGAACTCGTTGCCAAGGGTTTGGTCGTGTCATCCTTATATAATGGATTGAATTAGGGTAAAATATTGCCTCAAATCTCCATTGAATCAAGATTGAAGTTTGATTGAAATTTGATTTTCAATCTTTCCAAAATTGGCCAAATCATTTATTTTCTTCACCACTCTTGCTCTCCACAATTTTGAATCAATATATTGCCTATTTGATGATTGGTAATCAAACTTAAATCAAATCGCTTCACAAATTTTTTAAATCTTTGATTTTTATTAATTTTTTAATGAATAAAATTCACTAAAAAATCAAATAATGATACAAAATTCGTGGCATTTAGATTGGATCTTCTAGATAACTTGGGTAGCAAGATTGGACCTAAAAAAATTGGGCCTCTTTACAAAGAAATCCATTTTGAAGCCTTTTGTTTCACATTTTTTCTTTCAATATTGTCCAACTTTGACAAGGCATATCTCCCTCAATTTTTAAGATATAGATGAGTTCTAGGACTTTTTGGAAACCTCAAGGTGTCCTCTACAAGCCACTTTCGAAGCTTTTTTCCATTTGAGGATTTTATCTTGATGATATAGGCTTTTGCAAAAAACTGCTTTTGGTTGTCTTTCAAAAAGGACCTATAATGTTTTGATCCATATCTCTCAAATGAAGAATTTTTGGACTTGGCGTGTGAGAGACAAAGTTGTAGAGAATTCAATTTCCTTCAAAATGAGCTTTGGATGGGAAATTTCTGATGTTCCATGTGAATGTTATGGCTGGTCAAAGTTCAGTTGACTTTAGGTCAAAAAACCCTAATTTAGAAACTTTAGGTTTTGTTGATTTCTGAACTTTCCTTGGTGAATCATGATCAATACTTGATCAAATGATGAATGATACTTAAAGATAAGGATGTTGACAAAAATCAGGAATTTTGACTGTACTTTGACCACAATTAACTTTTAGGTCAAACTAGTCGACTGTTGACTTTCTGGACAATTGACTGAGCAATCCTTGGAATTGAAGCTTTTATTTTACCACAGATATAGTTTGAAACATCATAAACCATATGAAATCAATTGGAGACTTTGATTCATTGATTTTCTTTAGGGAATTCAAAACCCTAGTTCATTGAGCCATTGTTTAGGAGAATGTGTCTTTGAGTTTTGAACTTTGGTATGAGCTTGAAAGGAGAAATGAGATGGGCAAATTTTAGGGTATGACACTATATCTGTGTATTGTCTTTTTCATCTGATATTCTGGATACAAATTCATATCAATTCTGTATGTTTTTGTCATCGTCAAAAAGGGGGAGATTGTTAGAACAAGAAATGTTCTGATCAATATTCTTAGTTTTGATGATAACATTATATTTGAATTTTGTATAAGACAATGTGGTACTCTAATTCTTTGAGTTTTCCATTTTAGGAAAAGTCTAAAAGAGTATGCACAAAATCAGCGTTTAGAAGCTGTGACCAAGAAGATCTGGATGGCTTCATCAGAACACAGTCTGGCAGACATCAGAAAATGGTCTTGAAGAAATCAGAACATGATCGGGAAAGCATCAGAAGATGGTAGTCAGAAGCAAGGCTCTGAAGATCTGATGGTATCACGCTCAAAAGCAGTCTAAAAGTCTGATGACTAAAGTTGCATCTGCACCAAAGCTGAAGACTCTGATATTCAAACGTTATTCTATTAATCTGAGTCCAGAAGCAAGTACAAGATGAAAAGGCTATAACATCAAATCTGTTTGACTGACAAAAGGAATGTTAGAAGATATAAATGGCAAAGTCAGCAAAAACACTTGAAGCATGGCTCGAGGTAGTTGACAAAAGAGTGAAACATTAAATGCAGTAGTGTACTATTCATGCAAAGCATTAAATGCGCTCAACGGTCACATTTTCACACTGCCTATATATAGAAGTTCTGATGCTGAAGCAGTAACAACTCTCTCACGCTAAGTACCAAAACGCTGCCAAAACTTTATCACACCAAAGCAAAGAAGAACTTCATCTCCAACCTCACAACATTGTAATATTTTAGTGAGTGTTAGAACTTAAACTTAAGAAAAAAATCACTTGGTGATTATAGCTTATTAAGAAGCAATTTAATCTCTTGTAATATTTATTTTACATTGATTGTAAAAGGAAGTTCCTAGAGTGATCAAGTTGTGATCCGTAGACTCTAGAAGACTTAGAAGTTATCTAAGTGGAGAACCATTGTAATCAAGTTTGATTAGTGGATTGGATTAAATCCTCAGTTGAGGTAAATCACCTTGTCAGGGGTGGACTGGAGTAGTTTAGTTAACAACGAATCAGGATAAAAATGACTGTGTGATTTATTTTTATCTTCCATTTTTGGAAACAACCCTTATTCAATCCCCCCTTTCTAAGTGGAGAGAAATGGTTGAGTATGTGTGATCAATGGTGAAGAAGCCTGAAAAATGGTGGATTTGTTGAATATATAGGTTGATGGAGGGAAGAGAAGTTAGTTACAGAGTGAAAAGATCTCAGCCCTTGATTGAGTAGGTTTGTTACACAATAGATGGAGAGGATTGAATCTGATTCAAAGGTAAAAATATATTCCCTTGATTCTCTTTTCTTGTTAACTGAATGGTTATAGTTAGTTTCAATTGGTTATAGAATTTTATTTTTTTTAACTTAGGTAGTTATGGGTTAGTTAGAAACAGTTAGGAATTGGTTAGAAGCTGTTAGGTTTGTTAACTGTCACAGTTAATAATAAGGAAACTGTTAGAAATGGTTAAAGTTAGTTATAGGTGGTTACAATTCTGTTTTGACAGTTAAAGTTAGGTTAGTGGAATATGTTGGTAATTGGCTATAGTGAATTGAGTTAAGCTTCCGAATATGTTCAACACATTTGATGCAGGGCAGTCTGTTGGTTACAAATTCAATGAAGCTATTATAGGTATAGTACTTGAATGGTCCGAACTTGTTTTTTTGTTAGTTAGCTATAAGTTAGTAGGTTAATTACTAACTGTTAGAGATTGGTTATCTGTTAAAACTGAAATTGGTTAGTTGAAAGCTAAAGAAATCATTAGTTTGGTGTTGGTAGCAGCTTCTTGAATCTTGGATTTGCTTTTGTATTGAGTTTCACATATCAGGACGAATTTCAAATAATTCACAAGTGTATATTTTGCAGGTCTGTGAACATGTTCAAAGTTGAAACCGTTCATTGATCCGTTGAGTCATAGCTTCAGTGAGAATCAAAGGTTAGGTACGAATTCCAAAACTGCACAATCTCCTGAACTCGGTGGCACTTCTGTTCATGGCAGCAGTAATAATTTTGGTATAGCAAGGAAATTTGTTGTCGTAAATCTGATTTGGCTGCCATAGCATAGATTGGATTCAGGTTGGATCTCTTTTTTTTTTGAATATATGTTGACTTCCCTTTTTTTAAGTGCGGAAAAGAAACTTCTTCCATCGTACAATGTAAATCACAAGTCTCTTCTTTGACTGTAGCTTGCACTATTGAAAATATCTCTTTGACTCTGATACTTGAATCCAAAAAATAATTCTCCACATTTACACCTTGAACCCTCGAAAACTTGTATAACAAACAAACGCACCTTAATTAACTTGCAAATGAAGGAACCCCTTTTGATCAATAGCTTGTAATATAACTAAGTCTTCCTTAAAAATATAAATGTCTATACCCGGATGAAAAAGCCAAACTTTATGAACGAGAGGAACCTTAGTCTTTTGAGGTTCTTGGTTACCAAATTTCTAGGGAAATAACCCCAGGTCATGAGATTCATGCAAATAAGGACCATTTGATCAAATTGCAATCCGTAGAGACTTGAGCCAGCCACAATCCTTTAAATAAGTATCCAATGAAGGATAGAAAAACACTTAGAAAGGGGGGGTTTGAATAAGTGTAGCTTTTAAAACTTGTAAGATAAAAACAATTTGCACAATGATTTTTATCCTGGTTCGTTGTTAACTAAACTACTCCAGTCCACCCCCTTGGAGTGATTTACCTCACCTGAGGATTTAATCCACTAATCACACAAGATTACAATGGGTTTCCACTTAGACAACTTTTGAGTCTTCTAGAGTATACTGATCACAACCTGATCACTCTAGGAACAAACTGCTTAGATACCCTTTAAGACTTTCTAGAGTATTCTGATCAACAACCTGATCACTCTAGTTCTTACAACTTAATGTAAACAAATTCGTTTAAGAGTTACAATGCTTCTTATAAAGCTATTATCACAAATGTGATTTTCTCTTAAGTTTAAGCTTAATCTCACTAAGATATTACAACAGCAATGTAGTGAGGTTGAAGATGAAGTTTGAGAGCTTTTTGAGTTTGACAGTGTTTCTATATATTTGCGCAAGTGTTGTTGTATTCAAAAATTCGTAACCTTGCTTCTCATCAGAACTTCAATATATAGGCGTTTGAGAAGATGACCGTTGGGAGCATTTAATGGTTTGCGTGATCCGTATAGCATTGCATTTACTGTTTCACTCTTTTGTCAACTACCTCGAGCCTTGCTTTCGCCGTGTCTACTGACGTTGCCTTTAATAGCTACTAACGTTCCTTTTGTCAGTCAGCGTAGCCTGCCATCTTGTACTTGCTTCTGATCTGATGTTTGTGTAAACAACGTTTGAATATCATCAGAGTCAAACAGCTTGGTGCAGAGCATCTTCTTGTCTTCTGACCTTGAAGTGCTTCTTAGCGTGATACCATTAGAACTTCAGTGCTTCTGCTTCTGATCTCAAGTCCTTCTGATGCTTCCATAGACCATGTTCTGATTCTGCTTGACCATCTTCTGATGTCTTGCCAGACCATGTTCTGATGTTGCATGCTGAACCTTCTGAGTCAGTGCTTCTTGCGCTGATTTTGTGCATACTCTTTATATAATTCCTGAAATGGAAATTGCATAGTATTAGAGTACCACATTATCTCATACAAAATTCATATACATTGTTATCATCAAAACTAGGAATATTGATCAGAACAAATCTTGTTCTAACAATCTCCCCCTTTTTGATGATGACAAAAACATATATAAATGATATGAATTTGCAATCAGAATATCAGACGGCTAAAGACAATTACACAGTTATAGCATAAGCATATAAACATAGTGTGTGAATATGTCCCCCCCTGAGATTAAAAATCTCCCCCTGAGATAAATAATCCCCCCTGAAATAAATATTGGAAGAAATTTATAAATAAAGGACTTCCCTGAGTATTTTCCATTTCAGTTGAGACGACCACATATGCTTAGATCTTCAGAACATTGATAGCTTCTGCTTCTTGCTTTCATAGGACAGCTTCAGAGCTTGAATTTCTTCTTGAATCATTGCATGCTAGATTGTATCAGAACATTGTTGAATGTACCAGAGCATCATCAGAGCATCTCTACATCCTGAAATGTTACAAAACAAACTACACGACAAAAGTCAGAGCATGAATGAATCAGAACATAAAATATGTATCAGAGCATATGATACGTATCAGAGCAAAAACAATAATGTTTCAGAGCATATTTAGAACAAAAACATGCATTAGAAAATTTAAGGGATAAGAATGTGTTAGAGCATATTCTATCATCATAATATCATAACATTCTTCCTTCATGCTTCTGATCTTGAAGCTTCATAGCACTCAGCTTGCTTCAAATTTCCATGAGGTTGATTCCATACAGAATTGCTTTTCCTCATGTCTTTGCTTCTCATGTTGATCTTTTAAGAATATCTTCACTTCCTGCAAAACACTCAAACACACAGAACTTGCAAATTCTTGTTAGAAATGTGGAGACTTTCTCCCAGCAACTGATAATATAAATCAAATCATTTATCACATTTTCTCCCCCTTTTTGTCATAACATCAAAAACACAAAAGATTCAGATGAAAAACAAAACAATATGAGAGAAAAGAAGATAATTTTCATTGATAGCAAAAGAGAATTATCAAAGGGTACAAGGAAGATGCATAGAAGATAGATGCAAGAAACAAAGAAACAACTAAGACACAAAGACTAAGATGACCCTAGCTTAGACATAATCTTGGCCAGCATGTCATGAATCCCAGCATTGCTTTCAGTCTGCCTCTCCATGAAAGAGCGGAACTCAGCATTGGTGTCTTCTTGCTTGTCCATACGAGAAGCTAGCTCAGCTTGGTTCTTCTGAATAACCTCTAGAGTCTTCACCAGAAGAGAGGGTTCACCAGAAGAAGCTTCACAACTTCAGTTCAGAGGGACAGCAATCTCAGCAGCAGCTTCCATTGACAGATCATCATTATGATTTTCCTCAACAGGAATAGTCTCAGCAGGATGATCTTCAGCATCAGCTTCTCCCATATCAGCATCTTCTTCATACTCAGGAGCAGGAAGATGAGAATCTACATTCTCAAGAGCTTGAAGAATGGCAGCAAGATTCCTTGGAGCAGAAGGACCTTCAACTTCTGGAGGATCAACAACTTCTGGAATGACCAAATTGGGGTCTTCCTCAGAAGGATTTTCTCTTAGAAAGTCAAATAGTGACTTGAAGTCTCCAGTCAGAACTGGATACTTAGGTCTCCAGACCACAATATCCCTGCAAGGATTGTCCAGCAACTCATCAACAAACATCTTCTCCTCAAGAACTCTCCTGTTTCTGATAGGATGGAAATATTTTCCATCATCAACTTCAAGAAGATATCCAGCATAACTAGGTGCAGCAGCCACTAGTCTCTTCTGAACAGCCATGGCTCCAACTTGAAAATCTTGGCGAAAACTTCTCCAAAGATTTCTAGTAGAAACATCATCAAGGTCATTGAAGAAGGCATCTTTCAAGAGATCCAGCCTACTGATAACTTCATGTCTGAACAACTCCAGGTAGATATGAGGTTCAGGTTCAGGTGGGTTGAAGGTGAATTTGTAGTCAGAGTAGAGAAGGCAGTATGGGTTGGATTTTCTGGTAGGAAAGGGATGGGATAGAGAAGGTGGAACTGTTATGGTTGAAGAAGATGGAATATCTGTGGAGATGGTTGATGAGGATGGTATATCAGTGGGTGTGGAAGGATAGACATTTAGTGGAGTGGGGTTCAAAACAGGTGTAGAAAGAGATGGTTGAGGAGGATTTGGAATGGTGAAGGTGTTGTGATGTTCAGAAGGAGGAGGTTAGATAGAAGATTGAGATTCAGAAGGAGGTGGTTGGTATACTTGCCTGGGAAAAATTGTAGTTCTTACAGTACGGAAAGATTCCCTGATGCGCTGGTCTTGAAATTCCTTGGAATTTACTTTGACAGGATCAAAGGTGACCCTTTGCTTCTTGGCTTTCTTGACTTCTTCTTCTTGGGCCTTTCTCTTCAGCCTTGCTTCTTGCTTCTTCTGATCCTTCTTCTGAAGGTCAGCCAGAGAAGGATGCACTCTTCCACGAATCCACGCAGGATCAATAGAAGATTGAGTTCTTACAGAAGCTTCCAAATAATTCTTAACAGCCTTGTGAAGTTCTGCTTGGAACAAGGTAGCAAAGCCTTCAACCGGAATTCTTCTGGTCAGAATATCTCGGGAGATTACAGGAACAGAAGTTACCTTCGTGATAAGTTCCAATCTTAGCAGATCAAAAGCATTGATGACATGCCCTTGAATGGCTCCAAAGAACTTGGACGTTCCAATAGCCCTTAGAGAGTCCATCAAATCACTTTCTATTAGAATGTCTTAGATCATTCTGGCGAAAGGAATAGTATTTCTTTGAAGATGAGGATACTTCTCACGTTCTTCATCTCTTGACTCTTCAATTGCCATCTTCATATTCTGAAAAAGAATGTTGGAGATGTTGAGTTCAATTCTTCTTCCAATGCAGAAAAGAGTGTATTTGTGATCAGGACTAATGTACATGGAGGATAATAATCTTCTTCTATGATGAAGAGATCCCAGAATATTTTCAGCCCAGACTTGATAGAACGCCCTCAATGTACCTGTTTGGTGAGATTGAAGACCAGTAGCATAAGATATTTGTCCTTCAACCTGTGGCCAACTAACTCTGGCAGGAAGTGGACCAGTACATCCTTCTTCATCATGCAGGTTGTACAACTTCCTTATCAACTTCTCAGTAATCACAACTTCATGCCCTAACACGAAGGAGATGATTGCAGTTGGAGTAACCGTTGCATGAGCCCAGAAATCTTTTACAAGAGCCGGATAAATTGGTCCAACCAATCTATCAAGGTAGTTTGGCCATCCTTGTGCCATTGTCTTTGCTTCAGGTTTGAAACCATGTGCTCTCAGATTTTCAAAGTCCACCGAAGACTCACAAAGAACTTCCATCTCTGCAGTAGGAATGGAGCAGGTCTTCAATGGAGCAAACCCATGCTTGCTAAACACCAGATGAGTGGAAGAAACTTCTGCTTGGCTTGAGGAACTTGACGAAGGATTCATGATGAGATGCTAAGTTTCAGACACAAACTAGGGTTTATGCGATGAATGCAAAAAGAGAGGGACGAATGAAGAGAGAGAGTGAAAAAGATGAAATGAAGATGAAGAGGAGTATATAAAAGGTTGGGTAAAAGAAAATAATAACTGCAATATGGTTTAAGTGAAATGATTACAGAAAAACATGACACCAATTTACATTTAATGAGATATGACGTTAGGAGAGATAAAGTGACAAAATGAAATGATTTGCACTGTTACCTAGGGCGGCGTCTCCTCAACTGCACACATGCTTGTCCAAAAATAGTGAACACGTGTTCATTTTTTGGAAAGACTGGTGACAGCTGTTTTGCTTTAAAAGAGATTCTGAATCAACTTAGATAATGAAACATTAGTAATAACAGAATCAGAACTTCTAATTGATCATAATCAGAACTTCTTAAAAAAAACATAATCCCAACACATTTCAGAGTATAACCATACATAAGATCTTCTCATCTTCTCATTCTGGGCATAAATCCATACTGATATTCTTCAGAATGAACTTAAACCTATCTTCAGCAAGGGGTTTTATAAAGATATCAGCCCATTGATGGTCTGTATCCACAAAGTTTAAAGAGAGAACTCCCCTCTGAACATAGTCCCTAATGAAATGATGTTTAATCTCAATATGTTTAGCTTTGGAATGTAAGATATGATTCTTAGATAAACATATGGCAGAAGTATTACCACAGAAGATAGGAATGTTACCCTCATATATTTGATAATCTTCTAGCAGACTCTTCATCCAGAGCATTTGTGTGCTACAACCAGCAGCAGCAACATATTCTGCTTCTGTTGTTGAGAGGGCAATGGTAGCTTGCTTCTTGCTGTACCAGGAGATCAGATGACTTCCTAGAAATTGACAACTTCCAGAAGTACTCTTCCTTTCAATTCTATCTCCAGCATAGTCAGCATAACAAAATCCTACTAAGTTGTATTCTTTAGATCTTCTGTAGACTAAACCAACATTAGTAAGTAGTACCTTTCAGATACCTCAGAATTCTCTTAACAGCAGTTAAGTGAGATTCTCTAGGATCAGATTGGAATCTAGCGCACAAACAAACACTGAATAGAATGTCAGGTCTAGAAGCAGTTACGTATAGAAGAGATCCAATCATACCTTTGTACAACTTCTGATCTAGCTTCTTGCTTACCTCATCCTTACCTAGAACACACGTTGGATGCATAGGAGTTTTGGCTTCTTTGCTTTTAGAAAGATTAAACTTCTTCAGAAGTTCTTTCATATACTTCGTTTGATGAACATAAGTTCCATCAGAAGTTTGATTGATTTGAATCCCAAGAAAATACTTGAGTTCACCCATCATACTCATTTCAAATTCAGCCTGCATAGACTTAGCAAACTCCTTTCTAAGTGAAGCATTAGATGTTCCAAAAATAATATCATCAACATAAATTTGACAAATTAAAATGTCCTTCTTCGATGTTTTACAGAAGAGAGTCGTATCCACTTGTCCTCTAGTGAAACCATTGTCCAGAAGGAAAGAACTTAATCTTTCATACCAAGCTCTAGGAGCTTGCTTCAATCCATACAATGACTTCTTAAGTTTGAAAACATGTTCTGGAGACTTAGCGTATTCAAAACCAGGAGGTTGGTGGACATAGACTTCCCCATCTATATAGCCATTTAAGAAGGCACTCTTAACATCCATTTGATATAGAGTGATGTTATGTTGAGTGGCAAAAGAAATTAATAAGCGAATAGATTCTAACCTGGCCACTGGTGCAAAGGTTTCTGTATAGTCAATTCCTT
The DNA here is from genome assembly GCF_029867415.1 of Vicia villosa. NCBI lineage: Eukaryota > Viridiplantae > Streptophyta > Magnoliopsida > Fabales > Fabaceae > Vicia > Vicia villosa. The sequence continues at coordinate 192,057,742 of NC_081180.1, forward strand.
CTTGTTGACTATATCCCTGAGTCACCAATCTGGCTTTGTTTCTTACCACTTCTCCCTTCTCACTAAGCTTGTTTCTGAAAACCCACTTTGTACCAATGATGTTGAATCCTTTTGGTCTAGGAACCAAATCCCATACATCATTCCTTGTAAACTGATTTAGTTTTTCTTGCATGGCAATTATCTAGTCTGGATCTTCTAGAGCTTGATCAACAGAAGTTGGCTCGATCAAAGAAACAAGACCTAATTGATATTCTGCATTGTTCATAATGAATGCTCTGGTTCTGATAGGATCATCTTTCTTTCCAAGGATCACATCTTCTGAGTAAGCTGAGGTGAGTCTAGAAGATCTTCTGACTGTTGGCTCTTCAGAAAATATGAGATTCTCTAAAGATGCAGCAACTTGATCTTCTGATTCTTTGCTTCTGAGATATTTCAGCTTCTGAAACTTTGCTTCTTGGTTCTACAGCTTCTGATATATCAATATCTATATCTGCAACATTCTCAAACTGCTTTGGCTTTTCAAGACCAAGCTTATCATCAAATCTGATATTGATTGATTCTTCTACAACCAATGTTTCAGTATTGTATACTCTGTAGCCTTTAGAGCGTTCAGAATATCCAAGAAGGAAACATTTTTGTGCCTTAGAATCAAACTTACCAAGACGATCTTTAGTATTCAGAATAAAACAAACACATCCAAAAGGATGAAAATATGAAATGTTGGGCTTTCTATTCTTCCACAATTCATAAGGAGTCTTATTTAGAATAGGTCTTATAGAGATTCTATTATGAACATAACATGCAGTGTTTAATGCTTCTGCCCAGAAGTGCTTAGCCATATTGGTTTCATTGATCATGGTCCTGGCCATTTCTTGTAGAGTCCTATTCTTTCGCTCTACAACTCCATTTTGCTGTGGAGTTCTAGGGCAAGAGAAATCATGGGCAATACCATTTTCTTTGAAGAACTCCTTAAAGAATCTGTTCTCAAATTCACCACCATGATCACTTCTGACCTTTATGATTTTGCACTCCTTCTCAGATTGATTCTGAGTGTAGAATTCAAAGAACACTGAATGAGACTCATCCTTGTGTTTTAAGAACTTTACCCATGTCCAGCGGCTATAATCATCTACGATGACTAATCCATATTTCTTCCCTCTGACAGATGCTGTTTTGACTAGTGCAAACAGATCAATGTGTAGAAGTTCTAACGGCCTTGAGGAAGAGACAACATTCTTAGATTTGAATGCAGGTTTGGAGAACTTGCCCTTCTGACATGCTTCACTAAGAGCATCTGATTTGTATTTCAGATTTGGGAGTCCTCTGACCAGATTTAGTTTGTTAATCTGAGAAATTTTTCTCAAACTAGCATGTCCTAATCTTCTGTGCCAGACCCATTGCTCTTCAGAAACAGACATAAGGCAAGTCACCTTCTTCTTCTCAAGATCTTAAAGATCAATCTTATAAATGTTGTTCTTTCTCTTGCCTGTAAATAGGATTGAGCCATCCTTCTGACTTACAGCGTTGCAAGACTTTTGATTGAAGATTATGTCATAACCATTGTCACTTAATTGACTTATGGACAATAAGTTATGCGCTAATCCTTCTACAAGAAGTACATTAGTTATGGAAGGAGAGTTACCAATACTTAAGGTTCCAGAGCCAATAACCTTGCCCTTCTGATCTCCTCCAAACTTGACTTCTCCACCAGATTTAAGCACCATGTCTTGGAACATGACATTTTGTGCTTTGTCTTCTTTGCTGCTAAGGATATCTGCAACAGAAATTATCCTCTCCTTAGGTACCCACAATTTCTTGGGTCCTTTCTTGTTAGTTTTCCTCAAGTTCTGATTGAACTTGGGTTTAGCATAATAAGTAACAGGAGGAACATCATGATATTCTTTAGGCTTAGCAGCATGATATTTTTTAGGTTGTGTCACATGCTTCTTGGTGTGTGTAGTGTTAAAGCTTTTGGCATGTGAAGTGAGCCTAATATCATGTGAGTGGCCATATTTAAACTGATCATACAATGGCTTGTATGTGATTTTCAAATCATCTACAGGTTCAAATTTACGTGGGATATCACCCTCATAGCCAACGCCAATCCTTTTGTTTCCAGAAACACCATATATCATAGAAGCAACATGACTTCTGCCAATACTTCTAGATAGAAACTTTCTGAAGCTCGAGTCATATTCTTTCAGAATATGATTGAGACTAGGAATGGATTTTTCTGATTCAGAAGGAGATCCAATATCTTTGGATAATTTTAAAACTTTTTCCTTCAGTTCAGAATTTTCCACTTCCTGCTTCTTAGTTTAAAATTCAAATAGCTTTTTCAGCTTTTTGTATTTGATACTAAGAGGAGCCTTGAGTTCCAGAAGTTCAGTTAAACTAGAAACTAACTCTTCTCTAGATAGTTCAGAAAATACCTCTTTAGAATCTGATTCTGATGTAGATTCTGATCCGTCATCCATTGTGGCCATCAGTGCAAGGTTTGCCTGCTCGCCTTCAGAGTCTGATTCTGATTCTGATTCTAAATCATCTCATGTTGCCATAAGACCTTTCTTCTTATGAAACTTCTTCTTGGGATTCTCCTTCTGAAGTTTTGGACATTCATTCTTAAAGTGTCCAGGCTCATTGCATTCATAGCAGATGACCTTCTTCTTGTCAGATCTTCTGCCTCCAGAAGATTCTCCTCTTTCAGGCTTCTTTGAACTTCTGAAGCTCTTGAACTTCCTTTGCTTGCTCTTCCAGAGTTGGTTTACCCTTTTGGAGATCATGGACAGTTCATCTTCTTCTTCTTCTTCTAATTCTTCAGAATCTACTTCTTCAGCCTGAAAAGCGTTAGTGCATTTTTTATAATTAGATTTTAATGCAATAGACTTACCTTTCTTCTGAGGTTCATTAGCATCCAGCTCAATTTCATGACTCCTCAGAGCACTGATCAATTCTTCAAGAGAGACTTCATTCAGATTCTTGGCAATTTTGAAAGTAGTCACCATAGGACCCCATCTTCTTGGCAAGCTTCTGATGATCTTCTTGACATGATCATCCCTTGTGTATCCCTTGTCAAGAACTCTCAATCCAGCAGTTAGCGTTTGAAATCTTGAGAACATCTTCTCAATATTCTCATCATCCTCCATCTTGAAGGCTTCATATTTCTGGATCAAGGCAAGAGCTTTAGTCTCCTTGACTTGGGCATTTCCTTCATGGGACATTTTCAATGACTCATATATGTCATAGGCAGTTTCCCTGTTAGATATCTTCTCATATTCAGCATGAGAGATAGCATTCAGCAAAACAGTCCTACATTTATGATGATTTTTGAATTGCTTCTTTTGATCATCATTCATTTCTTGTCTTGTAAGCTTTACACCAGTAGCTTTCACTGGATGTTTGTAACCATCCATCAGCAGATCCCATAAGTCACCATCTAGACCAAGGAAGTAACTTTCAAGTTTATCTTTCCAGTATTCAAAGTTTTCACCATCAAATACTGGTGGTCTAGTGTAACCATTGTTACCATTTCCATTGTATTGCTCAGCTGAGCCAGATGCAGATGTATTTGATGGATCTTCACCAGCCATCTTGTACTGAAGCGTTTTTCTCTTCCTGAATCTTTTCTAAACACGGTTAAGTGCTTGCACCTTAGAACCGGCGCTCTGATACCAATTGAAGGATAGAAAAACACTTAGAAAGGGGGGGTTTGAATAAGTGTAGCTTTTAAAACTTGTAAGATAAAAAAAATGTGCACAATGATTTTTATCCTGGTTCGTTGTTAACTAAACTACTCCAGTCCACCCCCTTGGAGTGATTTACCTCACCTGAGGATTTAATCCACTAATCACACAAGATTACAATGGTTTTCCACTTAGACAACTTCTAAGTCTTCTAGAGTATACTGATCACAACCTGATCACTCTAGGTACAAACTGCTTAGATACCCTCTAAGACTTTCAAGATATTCTGATCAACAACCTGATCACTCTAGTTCTTACTACTTAATGTAAACAAATTCGTTTAAGAGTTACAATTCTTCTTATAAAGCTATTATCACAACTGTGATTTTCTCTTAAGTTTAAGCTAAATCTCACTAAGATATTACAACAGCAATGTAGTGAGGTTGAAGATGAAGTTTGAGAGCTTTTTGAATTTGACAGCGTTTCTGTATATTTGTGCAAGTGTTGTTGTATTCAAAAATTCGTAACCTTGCTTCTCATCAGAACTTCAATATATAGGCGTTTGAGAAGATGACCGTTGGGAGCATTTAATGCTTTGCGTGATCCGTACAGCATTGCATTTAATGTTTCACTCTTTTGTCAGCTACCTCGAGCCTTGCTTTCGCTGTGTCTACTGACGTTGCCTTTAATAGCTACTAACGTTCCTTTTGTCAATCAGCGTAGCCTGCCATCTTGTACTTGCTTCTGATCTGATGTTTGCGTAAACAACGTTTGAATATCATCAGAGTCAAACAGCTTGGTGCAAAGCATCTTCTTGTCTTCTGACCTTGAAGTGCATCTTAGCGTGATACCATGAGAACTTCAGTGCTTCTTCTTTGATCTCAAGTCCTTCTGATGCTTCCATAGACCATGTTCTGATTCTGCTTGACCATCTTCTGATGTCTTGCCAGACCATGTTCTGATGTTGCATGCTGAACCTTCCGAGTCAGTGCTTCTTGCGCTGATTTTGTGCATACTCTTTATATAATTCCTGAAATGGAAATTGCATAGTATTAGAGTACCACATTATCTCATACAAAATTCATATACATTGTTATCATCAAAACTAGGAATATTGATCAGAACAAATCTTGTGCTAACAATAAACACCTTTTGTTCTTGATGAGGAGATAAAGAAATATGCTTACGCGTTAAGACCCATATGAAACCCTAAGGGGGTCTATAATCCTTGATCCCCTGCTTTTAGATTTTTTTTCATTTAATGAATGAATATGAAATCATGCAAATAACCTAATAAAGGTATGTTGATGAAATGCGAAGCTTAAACCAGTCAAAAGTAAAATTAGGAGGGAAAATTTTGGGGTGCAACATTTGCCCCTATTTAATCATCTTAAACCTGGAATTGAGATTGGCGCTAGCCTTTCGAGCATTCTAGGTAGAAGAAGATTAAATATCAAAAGAACCTAAAAATTTGCCTGAAGAATGATGATATATGCTGGGGAAACATGATGTAAACTCAGGGTTGTAAGAGAAGTAAACATCAACTCTGGGTTGAGAAAGGAAAGGGAAATCACTATTGGCGAGACAAGAAATAGATATCAACTCTGGGTTGAGAAAGAAAGAAAATCAACTCTGGGTTGAGAAAGAAAGAGAATCAACTTTGGGTTGAAAAGAGGAGATGAGAAATCAACAACAAATAACCATTAACTCTGGGTTGAGAGGGAAAGAATAAACTCTGGGTTGAGAAGGAAAGAGAAATCAATAATAAAATAATAAAAAAACGTCAACTCTGGGCTGAGAGGGGAAAAAGGGGAAGTCAATTCTAGATCGAAATAAAGGATGACAGTCAACTCTGGGTTAAGTGGGAAAAGACAAGAGAAAACCGTCGACACTGGGTTGAGTGGGAAAGACGAGAGATAACCGTCAACTCTCTGTTGAGTGGGAAAAGAGAAAAGATAACCGTCAACTATGGGTTGAGTGGGAAAGGAGAAAAGATAACCGTCAAATCTGGATTGAGAGGGAAAAGGAAATTAACTAGAAATAACCGTCAACTCTGGGTTGAGAGGAAAAGACAAAAGATAACTGTCAACTCTGGGTTGAGTGGGCGAAGACAAGAGGTAACCGTCAACTCTGGGTTGAGTGGGAAAGGAGAAAAGATAACCGTAAACTCTGGGTTGAATGGGAAAAGAGAAATCAATTCTGGATTGAATAAAAGGTAACTGTCAACTGTTGGTTGAGTGGGAAAAAGAACAAATCACCGTCAACTATGGGTTGAGTGGGAAAGAGAAATAAGAGATAACCGTCAACCCTGGGTTGAGTGGGAAAGAGAAATTAACTAGAAATAGCCGTCAACTCTGGGTTGAGAGGGAAGGACAAAAGATAACCGTCAACTTTGGGTTGAGTGGGCGAAGACAAGAGGTAACCGTTAACTCTGGGTTGAGTGGGAAAGGAGAAAAGATAACCGTCAACTCTGGGTTGAGTGGGAAAAGGAATCAATTCTGGATTGAATAAAAGAAGAACTTCAACTCTGGGTTGAGTGGGATAGAGAATTCAATTCGGGATTGAATAAGAGGCAAGCGTCAACTCTGGGTTGAGTGGAAAAGACAAGGGATAACCGTCAACTCTGGGTTGAGTGGGAAAGACAAGAGATAACCGTCAACTCTGGGTTGAGAGGGAAAGAACAAGAGATAACCATCAACTCTGGGTTGAGTGCGAAAGGAGAAAAGGTAACCGTCAACTCTGGGTTGAGTGGGAAAAGGATAATCAATTCTGGATTGAACAGGAGATAACCGTCAACTCTGGGTTGAGTGGGAAAAGGATAGTTAACTCGGGATTGAAAAGAAAAGGTGACCGTCAACTCTGGGTTGAGAGGGGAAAGATAATTAACTTGGGGTTAAAAGATGAAAGGAAATCAACTCTGGGTTGAACACAAAAAATCAACTCTGGGTTGAAAGGGAGATACTAGTCTGAGCTAGGTAGGAAAACATGGGATACCAGTTTGACATGGGTTTGGAGAAAGATGAACATGATTGACTTTGAAGGATGACACAACAATGGTAACTCTGAGTGATCTAGTGGAATATCAATTGAATGCTTGTAGGTAACTCATATGATGAATAATTTGGCTTATGCTTCGCATGCAATGTTTGATTTGTTTTATGCACTTCTGGAGATGCAATTAAATGAATTCTATATGCAGTGTACTGATTGGAGTTCTGACACTCTTTTTGAGAATCAACGTAGGGTGGATGCCCCTTGCATTGTTGATGATTGGATTATTGCTTGAGAAATGATAATGATTTAGGCTCTGGTGCACGGGGATTACCAATGATGGATTGGGTTTTGGTTTTATGAGAATGCAATGATATGCATGATACATGTATGATTATGAATGGAATGATTGTTTCCAAGAGACAAGGGATGGATGAAGAGTGCCTTTGCGGAAAGGTTATTTCTTGCTTGTGAAGGTATTGGTGAAGGTGTTTGGCTTGACTCCTCGACACCTGTCTCGATATCTGACACTTGATTGAACATGAAGAAAGAACTATTATTGGCCTGCCCCAACCTGTAGGATCTTTTAAGAGAGAATTCTGATATGTTTGAATCATAGAGATTGGCAATGGTCTGCCCCAGTGTTGATCATGAGTTTATCAGAAGTACCCCCAAACTGAAAGGAACTATTCCACTGGATGGATTTTCAAGTATTTGCTCAGTAGATGACCAACCTTTGCCTTTGTAAGACTACTCGATGGAATTTCAATGTTGAACTTTTCTTGGTATCAAGTACTTACTCTCAGATTAGAGACAATTCTGTTTTGAAAAGATAATGAGATGCAATGCACATGTTAATCTCAAAGGAAAAGTTTTTATTTGTCTATAATGTTGTACTGATACTAACACAAATGACAAGCAATAATAGTAGTCAATTTGGACATGATTTTATGATTCTACTGTTTGCATGCTTTCAGAACTAACCCTGCTTCAATTAGGACTTTTGAGGGTTGTAACGTGGCCGGGTTCACGGTTTGAGAAACAAAGTATAAAGGCTCAAGTTCTACTTAACCCACCCCTTCTTCGTGATGTTCTCCAGTCCTACGTTCAGCTAGTTCGACATGAGTATTCATCTTCCAGGAAGGATTGTGATGGATGAGGATCCTTTGTGGCTTTGAGGGAGGTGGCAGTCACCCTTAGGTGCTTCTGTTGATGATCACAACAACTTATCCCTTGGAGGATTTTTCCTTTGATTCATCTTTCATTTTCCCTAACTTTTGCCTGGACAAGAGTTCTTTTGATTTTGGTTTTCATTGTCCAGCGGGATATGCCCTAATTTTTGCCTAAGTCATTTGCTTTCAAGCTTTTTTCTTTATTGACTTAGCGGGCTATTGTTTCTTTTTTGATAATTTTCTTTCGTTTCTTTTTTGTCTCGTTCGGGAGCAAGTTGTATGACTTTTGTGATTGACTTGATGAAACGATTCTGACTGCCTTATTCTCAGTGAATGAGAGACATCCATTGTGGATTGTGCTCTTCTTCTTTTGTTGTGAGATATGAGATATGATTGATCCTCTGATGGAATAACTGAAAGTTGAACGCTCAGTCGAACTAACTGAAGACTACCCTGCCCCTGGTTAAGATGTGAGGGTTTTGTATTTTTGAAAGGAAACTCCTACTCCTTAGGCTCAAAAGGGTTGACGAGGGTTTCACTCCCTTATAACTCCAGTGTTTGGGAATTGAAACAATGCCTGTACATCGTCAGCAGGACTTTTGTTCCAAAAATATACAATTAGGAAGTTCATGTGTTTTTATTTTCATCATTCTCCTTTTTTAGTTGCTTAAACAAATGAGTGAAATATCAATAAACATAATGACAAAAATGAAATGATTTGAGAAAAACATGTATATTGCATTATTTTTATTTATTCAAACAGAATGAGTTTCTTACAATGAATAGTACTTGATAACAAAAAAAGTAATACAATTGAAAATATTAGAGAAATCTATACAATGGAAAGCTTGGCCTTATTCTAATGCAAATGAAATATTCTCTGACAAACACAAAGTCTTTATGTTCCACTAGTGGAAGCGCCATTATGAGGTGGCATGGGATTGCTGATTACATTGGGAGCCACTGGTGCAAACTCAATCTCTTTGGCATTAATCAAATCCTGAACCTTGTCTTTTAGAACTTTGCACTCCTCAGTAGTGTGACCAGATCCTCCTGAGTGGAATTCACACTTAGCATCGAGATTATGATTTTGAGGAAGAGGATCGGGAGGAGGCCTAGCTTCCCTTAACTGAACCAAGTTGAGCTTGAGCAAGTGAGCGAGAAGTTGGCTATAAGACATTGGTATACGATCATACACCCTCTTTGGCTTATTCTGTCTCTGTTGACCTTGTTTCTGTGATAACCTTGTTGTTGTTGAACATATTGTTGATAAGGGACCCAAGGTTGTTGACCAACAGGTGCCACATAAGCTTGAGGAGCGATGGCGGTCACATGATAATAAGGAGCTTGGTTCTGAGTAGAAATAGCATTAGTATCTCCTTCATTCTTCTTAAAGAAGTTACCTTGAGGTTTCTTGTATCATGATTGGTTTGTAGCAGCAGCATTAGCGGGATTCTGGATCTTACCAATTTTCAAGCCATTCTCAATTGCTTAGCTCACTTGTTTAAATCATTTGTCTTGCCTTGAAATGCTGGTATGTGGTTTTAAAATTCATTTTGTGAATTGATTTTGTAATGATCCTTGTGCGGATATATACAAAGTGTTTTATCTTTCGAAAGATGTTTTGAAAAAAAGAACATTAACTTCGTAATGATCCTTGTTTGGATATATACCAAGTATTGTCTTTTTTGAAAGTTTATTTTGAAAAACAATGATATATGAGACATTTGTTATTTTGATTTGAGCAAGCAATTAGGAGGTATACCCTAAGTTTATAAGGTCTTTTCCTATTTCCTTTAAAAAATTCTCCTTTCACCGGATGTAAATGAAAGTTCGATTTTGCATTTGAAACAGTAGAATTTGATTTTGATTTTGAAAAGAGTAAAAGAGGGATTACCCTAAGAGGTGCAAGTGCGATTGTGTTTTGATTCAGATATTTTATCTTTGAAGTTAGTGACCTAACGCTTCAGTTTTTATCTTTGACATACACACAGTTTTATATGTACTGGAATTAAAATGCGGGAATGTAAAATGCGGAAAGTAAATCTACGCTATTATATCGATTGTGCGGGAAATGTAAACTACGCTATTTACATGAATTTGACAACCTATAGACTTTATCTAAGAATTTAAATTGCAATAAGATAAAAGGAAGTATTTTTTTTGGATTTTTGTATGATTGATTTTAATTAGAATTAATGCATAATTAATTTTATTAAAATGAGAAAAAGGTGGAAATAAAATTTAAACCTAAAAATTAAGTCTAAAATATATTTAAATGTTTCTTAATTAATTTTAAAATAAAACTAATTTTTTTGGATTTTTTGAAGTTGTTTTGAAATTATTAAGTTAAATAACATATAATTATGCAAATAATTACACAAATTTTTAAAACTTAAAGAGAATAATATTCTAAATATGTACAAAATTAATCTACAATATATAAACTAAATTTAATATAAAGAACAATTTTTTTATGATTTTTTGATTGGTTGAAATAATTAAAAAGCAAATATATAAATATATTTTAATTAATTAAACAAAATATTCTAATTATTAAGAAAAAGAAAATATTTTTATGTCAAAAAGTAATAGATTATTTTTTAAGCCTAAAAATATTTTTTTATATTTTTTTGATTTTTTAAAATTATTTTAAATTAATTTTGCAAAGAAAAGAAAATAAAATAAAATAGAAAATAGAAAATAAATGATCATGTGTGATAGGCTGGAGAGTCCATGGTATGGACTGCTTGTTTGGTGCGTTGGATGTGTTTTTAAAAGAATCTGATGGTACACGTGGAAGGGTGCAAGATAAGCTGAGCAAAAGAGATGCGCTGGATCTCTATACATTCAAATCTTTCAGGTGGACCCCACAGATGCACGCGTGGATGGGAAGACAAGTTGACTGGCCATTGGTGAGCAGCCACGCGAGCGGAGGGAAGAGTCAGCTTTGACTGACGAACCATGCTTGGACGCGTGGTCGTCTTCAACCTCCGTCTCCTTTATTTTTTACACGCAAATAGCGGTGGTTTTGAACCCCCACTATTTTCACGATAAAATGCCATATTTTGGTAGCTTCACAAACCTGCAAGAACAAACATCATGAATAATAAAAAGCAACCCAGATCCCCTAATTATGATGCTCTGAGTCCAAATATGATATTAGTTTCGCTGTTTGAGTGCTGTAGCCATGGATTCGAAGATGTTGAAGCTTGAACATGCATGAGCACTTATTAATGGCATTGAGCTATTTTCACGTGGAAATCAACATGTTAGAGCCCAGATCTGTCCTATAAGACCTCATGAACTCATTAGAATGATTAGATTACATTGATATTGATTAAATGTAAGAAAACGAAAATTAATTATGCATGAAGATGAAGAGCACTATGCACGTGTTATAATCCTTATAGGACCATATTATGAGCTCATTCTTACTCTATGCAACTTCAAAAAATGATTGAAAGTGTTTATTTGTATTGATAATGGTTGGAAAATGTAAAACGAAAGTTACAAAGTTTTGGTGTTTTTTGAGAATTTTTGTGAACTTCTTTGCTATGCTCTTGCTATAATTTCGTGTGTCCTTTGTTGCTGAAGCATTCCTCTTCATTTATAGGCCATGGAGGGACTTAAAAACTAAGCTAACATGCATTGATGATTTTGTTGAATTTTTGAATTTTATAATATATCAATCTTTGAATTCAAGCAACCATGGCTTGATTTTTCCACTCTCTTGCTCTAGGCCTGCTGTACCAGCTCCTTGTGGCAGAGTTGAATCCATTTTGGTGGCCTTTGCTTAAGATCAAAGAAAAATAACATTATCCTTTATCATTTCTTTTTCAATTTAATCTTAAATGTAATAAAATTAAACCAAAAAAAGAAATAAAATTTTATGGGCCTTAGGTTGGTCTTGGGAGGCCCTTAGCATTGTTGGAAGCATGTTTGAATCATGGAAACTTGGTCTCTTTTGAAAAAAAAAACATTTTTGATCAATGTTGGTTTCATGCATTTTCCCAAAATATAGCCAACTTCAACAAGGCATAAATCCCTCAATTTTTATCATATGAAGGAGTTCTTGTACTTTTTAGAAACCTCAAGATGTCCTCTACAAGCTACTTTGGAATCTTTTTTTCATTTGGAGAAGTTATCTTGATGTTATGGCCTTTGACAAAAAACCACTTTTTGTTGACTTTGAAAATGACCTGTAATGTCTCGGTTCATATTTTCCAAATGGTGAATCTAATGACCATGGGAACAATTGCATTTGAAATATAATTGAATTTCCTTCAAAATGAGCTTTGGTTGGAATTTTTTGGATGAAGGGTGAGAGAGTTATGACCAGTCAAAGTTCAGTTGACTTTTTAGGAGAAAACCCTAATTTTGAAACTTAGGGTTTTGCTGATTTTTGATCATTCCTTGATGAATTATGATCAAACAATGATCAAATGATGAATCTTTTGACAAAATATGGATGTTGACAAAAAATTTCATTTTTGACTGTCTGTTGACTTTTCGGTCAAACTGGTCGTCTGTTGACTGTTTGAGCTGCTGACTGTGCGTCTGAGTGAATTGAAGTTTGAAAATTTGTATGGTGGTACTTTGAGATATATGGAGGTCCATGAAATCCATTTGAAGTCTCAAAAAACTTGTTCTCCTGAAAAAAAACAAAAACCCTAGTTAGGGACTGTTCGTGTAGGAGACAATTAAGCGTACCTGATTTTTTTGCAGTGCTGAGTCTCTGCTAATCATGTGATATTCAGAAGACTTCTAGAACAAAAATCTTGGAATTTTGAAATGCAAAAGATTGATTTGATTGATGGTACAAAACACGGAAAATTGCACTGTCAGCGGGTTTGACTGTCAACTGACTGTTCAGGCATTAACGTAACAGTTAAAGTGAAAATTCAACAGTCAAAGTTAATTTTTCTCTCTCTTTTTTTTTGTTTTTTTGTTGTTAATGGTGAAAATTTATTTACATGAGTTGTTTAGAAAAACACAGACATAATAAATAAATAATATATACTGTATGCGAGCGAAATTACCGATAATAACCCTGAAAAACAACAGTACGACAGATAGTACGACATTTAATACTGACAGTACAAATATTACATAATATAATGAACAGTACAACGAGTAAACGGTACATTATTTAAAAATAAAAGATATGACAAACTTTAAGAATGACGATTAATAACCCATGCTACAAATAATAACATATAGATGATTGGGAGTGTAAACAACCCAGGTCCGCATTTTTCAAGACTATGCAGATAGAAGAAGGACATGATTACCACCACGACGGTGATGACCATAAGAAAACACGTATCCATCCGCTTCGCCATTTTTTCCGGGGAAGAAGAGAGAGTGAATATGATGTAGAAATTTGAGAGATGAGGTAGAATTTGATGTGAGATTTTATGGAAAAAATGAGAGGTATTTATAGAGTGAAAAGAAGGATAGAGACGTTGGGGAATGAAGTGATTCCGTACAAAAAAGGAAAGTTTGAGTGGTAGTAAGATTTGAAAGAAAGTGTATGGTAGGGTTTGAAAAGATAGATGTGTAGAATAAAGTTAGGATTTGATTTTGAAAGAAAGAGAAAGAAAAAGATTTTGAAAATAATAGAATATAGTACAAAAATTAGTGGGAAACAAAAGTTAATAATAATTTACTTGTTGTCAGTACAGTCTAAATCCCCGGACTCTGCGCCTGCAAAAGATTTAATTCTGTACCAACTGCGTCAGTACTATTTATCTGCAAATAAGTCTCAAATAAACAGCTTGTGTAAAATGATAAATAGTAATTGGCGTTTGCGTAAGAATGAATTCAACAGCGAGCCAAAATACCGTATAAGAAAAATTCTAAAAACCGAGTGTTCATAAATTAGGATATTTTATGAAATAAAATCCAAGATTATATGAAACTCCAAATTTTTAGACAGAAGTCTATTGCCTTCTTTCTGAAAAAGGATGTGGGCAAAAATTGGGGTATAACACTTGGTAACCATGAATGCATATCCATGAATTCAAAAATGTTAATGATGATGCAAATGCAGCAGAAATCAGGATCAAGGATCAACGACTCTTGGATAATAGCTTCTCAAGGTCATAAACTATGGTCGAATCCTCCAGATTCAGAGGTTCAATGTTGCTTTCTTGATAAATAGGCGGTGCATAAGTCAAATGAGGTCGAATCCTCCAGATTCAGAGGTTCGACGTTGATTCTGATATATAATACGTGCATAAGTCAAATAAGGTCGAACCTTCCAGATTCAGAGGTTCGATGTTGATTCTGGATATGGATAACTGATGTAGAACTTCTGTATAAGTCAAATGTCCCAAGATCAAAGGTTCGAAGCCTTTTATTGAATAACAGAAATCCGGGTATGATGAAGGTCAAGTTTCATGTCCCATCCATATCTCACGGGTATGTAGTCTAGACACGGACAAGTGGTCCCTAATGGTCACCAGGGTCTAAAGTTCCCATGGGGTACAAAGTGTTTGAGGCAACAAGCTTGCCAGACACAGTGTTCCATGAAAGAACCTCGCCCAGTTGTGGTACCCCATGTCAAGCTCGATCATAGCAAGCGCTACGGGAGTCAACATGAGCATCCATGCTAATCCTATGTGTCACTGGCCTGGGTAGTGGGCCTTTTACCTCACAAAACCCCCCACCTGCAAAGACAAACAGAAAAAATATGTGGCCCCCACGGGGGCCCATAGTATGGTCCAGAATGCGATAAAGTAAACATGATATGCAAGCATAAAGTAAACAATGCAAAACATAAACAATATATAAGCACACCCAATAAACAAACAACAAACAAAGGCTAGGATCGACTTGCTTAGGATCCCCAGCAGAGTCGCCAGCTGTCGCACGCTCGCGAAAAATATGAACAACAGAGTCGCCACTAACATTTATCCCATTGAGGGAAAGGAATATTAGAAAACCTAGACTAAGGAAGGATAAGATAAAGGTCTTACGACCAGAGATACGGTACGAAAGTCGATTATGCGAGGGGAAGGCACTAGCACCCCTCACGCCCATCGTACTCGATGGTCTCCACCTATGTTTGTTGCTATCTAAAGGGTGTATACTATAAATCTAAAGCTTAATGCTAAGGGAATGCATGCAAAAGAATGAAAAGAAACACGGGGAAAAAAAGGTTCATAAATAGTTGTGCTCGCTTAGGCCCCACGACCTAATGCCTGCGTATCTTTTTCAGGAATCAGAGCGCCGTAGTTCGGCTCACATGTTTTTGTTTGTTTTTGTGTTTTTTAGTGGATGAAGTTACATTCGCAATCTAGCATTAGGATAGCAGCTCGTTGAGTGGAGTCTTATGCGTTACCTATCTGCGATCGAAAGGAAGTAACATGTCCGATTAAGGGAAAGAATGCCCTGAAGGCAGGAGAGAGAAGAGAGTTTGAGTGTTTCAAGTGGCACCCTAAAGCAAGGGAGACTCAAGTTACTCTTTGGTTGGTATTTTTTATGATTGGTAATTTCCACTCAAGTGACTCCCTTAAGCGAAGGGAGACGAGAGCTTCTATTTCCCTTTTATTGTTTTGACCTTTATTAGATGTTTTTTAAGGTGTTTTCTTTGTATCTTTTAAAGGGATTTTAAATCAACTATTTGTTAAGTGTTTTAAGATTGAAAAGAAAAAGGGATGGGATGCTAGCCTAATATGAATTAACTAGCCTAATGTTAAAATGGGAATTTCTATATCCTAATGTTATCATGGTTTCTACCTAAAGTTAAGTTTCAAGGAAACACAAAGATTAAAGTCACAATAGAAGTCATAAGTAAGATACATGAATATACAAAATAGTACAAGAGAACGACGTGAAATGATTCAAAGTATAGTACAAAAATTGGATTAAAAGAACTATTTATTTTTATGAGATTTTTTATAAAAGAAAAAGAATTCTAATATCAAGAAAAATAAATGATAAGCCCAAAAACTATTATTTTTTAAGTATCTTTTTTATGTCAAAAAGTGTACTAAAGCCTAAAATCTAACGAGAAAAATAGTGTTTTTGTTGTGTCTCTTTATTACCAAAAATATAAAAGAAAAAATCTAAAGTTAACTAGTAAAATAAAAAGATACAGGGGGTGCAAATTGAAACTGGTGGTATGATTAGTAAGCTGGGCGTTGGCCCAACAGGAAGGCCCAACAAATTTTTTTTTGTTACAGCATTGCCAAAAATGGCGCAATGGGACTTCATGAGGGGCGTGCACCTAGCAATTGTTTGGCCAAAGAGAAAAGTGTGATCCAGCAGATTTTTGTTTCTCAGCATAACCAAAAAAAGAGATATGGGCCAGAATAGGGTTGAGATAGCAAAATTTGGCCCAAGCTTATATTGATCCGTTATCAGATTTACTTCTAATGAATCATATTAATTCACATTAAAATTTCATGGTTTGTGTTCAATTAATCTTAATTAGTCCTAATTGATTCTAATTAAATTCAATTGGTAATAATGTTAATTAAAAAAAATAGTAAAAGGGAAATTTAGGGTTTTGAGTTAAAGTACGCTCAGACTCTCATGTTCACCTCTCTCCCTCTCTCAAGACCCTCGCAGCGGCCGGAAATCGCCCCATCGCACCGGAGTCGGCGGAGTATGACATTTATTTTTAAAAAAACCCAGATACCTACTCTACATTTCATCATGAACACGAATCCGGCCATGATTTCTTGTCAGAAAGGCTTTAATGCCTCCAATCAAAAAGGGGGAATACGAACCCTAATCGACATAAACAAGACGAAAATCCAATCCAAACACACGAAGATTCATACAAATAGGATTCATATGAATGCTTACAAGCAAGAATCAACATCTATTGAGCAAAAGCATCGAGAGTCGAAGGATTCAGGCTCTCCTAGAGTGGTGCAAGCGCGAAATGAAGAGAATACCAAAGATGAGGTAATATTATGCTTCCAATATTCTTCTTTTCTTGCTCCGTTTTTCTACTTTAGTATTTCTGCTTCTTCTCCCTTCTTCTTCCATTTCCGATTTTCCTTTGAATTTGTCTGAGTTGCTGTGCGTGATTGTAAGAATTGGAGCGCGATGGAAATGAGAACGAAGTAAGAGGATGAAGGCTAAGCTCAAGCATCATCGAAGCTCCGATTGTGGAGCTCCAATAGATTTCTAATACTGAGTGTGAAGTGAGGGTGTTAGGTCATGAAGAGAGTGATGAATGGTGAAGAAAGGATGAGGATGGTGAAAAGTGAAGAAGGAATGGAAATGGCAGCAAAGGTGTGGAGAGAAATGGTTGAGTATGTGTGAACAATGGTGAAGAAGTCTGAAAAATGGTGGAGTTGTTGAATATATAGGTTGATGGAGGGAAGAGTAGTTAGTTACAGAGTGAAGAGATCTCAACCCTTGATTGAGTAGGTTTGTTACACAATAGGTGGAGAGGATTGAATCTGATTTAGAGGTAAAAATCTATTCCCTTGATTCTCTTTTCTTGTTAACTGAATGGTTATAGTTAGTTTCAATTGGTTATAGAATTCTATTTTTTTTGAACTTAGGTAGTTAGGGGTTAGTTAGAAACAGTTAGGAATTGGTTAGAAGCAGTTAGGTTTGTTAACTGTCACAGTTAATAATTAGGAAACTGTTAGAAATTGTTAAAGTTAGTTATAGGTGGTTACACTTTTGTTTTGACAGTTGAAGTTAGGTTAGTGGAATATGTTGGTAATTGTCTATAGTGAATTGAGGTAAGCTTCTGAATCTGTTCAACACATTTGATGCAGGGTAGTCTGTTGGTTACAAATTCAGTGAAGCTATTATAGGTATAGTACTTGAATGGTCCGAACTTGTTTTTTTGTTAGTTAGCTATAAGTTAGTAGGTTAATTACTAACTGCTAGAGATTGGTTATCTATTAAAACAGAAATTGGTTAGTTGAAAGCTTAAGAAATAATTAGTTTGGTGTTGGTAGCAGCTTCTTGAATCTTAGATTTGCTTTTGTATTGAGTTTCACATATCCGGACGAATTTCGAATAATTCACAAGTGTATATTTTGCAGGTCTGTGAACATGTTCAAAGTTGAAACCGTTCATTGATCCGTTGAGTCATAGCTTCAGTGAGAATAAAAGGTTAGGTACGAATTCTGAAACTGCACAGTCTCCTGAACTCGGTGGCACTTCTGTTCATGGCAGCAATAATAATTTTGGTATAGCAAGGAAATTTGTTGCCGTAAATTTGATTTGGCTGCCAGAGCATAGATTGGATTCAGGTTGGACCTCTTTTTTTTTGAATATATGTTGACTTCCCTTTTTTTAAGTGCAGAAAAGAAACTTCTTCCATCGTACAATGTAAATCACAAGTCTCTTCTTTGACTGTAGCTTGCACTATTGAAAATATCTCTTTGACTCTGATGCTTGAATCTAAATAATAATTCTCCACATTTACACCTTGAACCCTCGAAAACTTGTATAACAAACAAATGAACCTTAAATAACTTGCAAATTAAGGAACCCATTTTGATCAATAGCTTGTAATATAACTAAGTCTTCCTTAAAAATATAAATGTCTGTACCCAGATGAGTAAGCCAAACTTGATGAACGAGAGGAACCTTAGTCTTTTGAGGTTCTTGGACACCAATATTCTAGGGAAATAACCCAAGGTCATGAGATTCGTGCAGATAAGGACCATTTGATCAAAATGCAATCTGTAGAGACTTGAGCCAGTTACAATCCTTTAAATAAGTATCAAACACCTTTTGTTCTTGATGAGGAGATAAAGAAATAAGCTTACGCGTTAAGACCCATATGAAACCCTAAGGGGGTCTATAATCGTTGATCCCATGCTTTTATATTTTTTTCATTTAATGAAAGGATGTGAAATCATGCAAATGACCTAATAAAGGTATGTTGATGAAATGAGAAGCTTAAACAAGTCAGAAGGAAAATTAGGAGGAAAAATTTTGGGGTGCAACAACATGTATCGGTATTTCGTACCATGTGCTAATTGTGATATCTAGGAAACGATTAATGCTAATTGTTATGCATTGTTGTATGATGAATGTGTTTTGTATGATGGATGAATAATTCAATTTGTTGAATTTTGATGATATGCTTGGATGTTAA
Organism: Vicia villosa; assembly: GCF_029867415.1. Taxonomy (NCBI): domain Eukaryota; kingdom Viridiplantae; phylum Streptophyta; class Magnoliopsida; order Fabales; family Fabaceae; genus Vicia; species Vicia villosa. The sequence continues at coordinate 192,076,677 of NC_081180.1, forward strand.
GATTATATGGATAATTCTTAATTGCATATGTTTTGATAAATAAATGTATACATGATGCTTAGATTTAGCAAATGTATAAGTTGTTTTGGAGGATTGTTGAGAATGACACTGATTGGCTTGTATGCTATATGTTATTATGATTAATAAATGCTATGTGAATGCTTTATTGATGAGGTATGCATGTTGAGCAATGTTTGGTGGATAATTCGAATTGTGCGAATTATTGTGGTATGCGGCATGTTAAGATTGTGTGATAATCTTAATTGCATATATTTTGGGTCTTGTTGCACATGCATACATGGTGGATTTGAAACATAAGCGGTGAAACTTTGTGTTCACATGGTTGAACTTGATCCTTGATCGGAAATAGAGGTGGTGAAACTTTGAGTTCACATGTTGGCTTGGATTCGAGAGGTAGAATCGGAAGCGGTGAAACTTTGGGTTCTTAATGGTGGCTTTGGTCTTGTCCGGATCGGAAGCGTGGCTTGGATTCTAGATATTGAATCGGAAAGCGGTGAAACTTTGGGTTCACATGGTACCACATGCATTGAGTAACATTTATTATATTCGAGTCACATTGTGTGCTATGTGATTGTTTTTGTATCAATGTAATTGCTTTGTGTGATAATTGTTATATGGTGTATGTGTTAGAACAAGATTTGTTCTTATCAATTATCTTAGTTTTGATGATAACAATAATATGAATTTTGCTTAAGATAATATGGTACTCTAATCCAATGCAATTTCCCGTTCAGGAAATATATATAAAGAGTACGCATAATTCAGCGCTCAGAAGTTGTGTCTCAAATGGTTCAGCATGCAACATCAGAACATGGTCTGGCAAGACATCAGAAGATGGTCGAAGCAGAATCAGAACATGGCATCAGAAGAACATGAGATCAGAAGCACTGAAGATCAGAAGATGGTATCACGCAACAGAAGCACTTCAAGATCAGAAGATCAGAAGATGCTATGCACCAAGCTGTTTTGACTCTGATGATATTCAAACGTCGTATTCACAAACATCAGATCAGAAGGAAGTACAGGTGGCAGACTACGCTGACTGACAAAAGGAACGTTAAAGCTACTAAAGGCAACGTCAGTAGACACAGCGTGAACAAGGCTCGAGGTAGTTGACAAAAGCGTATAACATTAAATGCAATGCTGTACGGAACACGCAAAGCATTAAATGCACTCAACGGTCATCTTCTCAACGCCTATAAATATGAAGTTCTGATGAGAAGCAAGGTTACCAATTCTTAACAACTCTGAACGAAAATAAACTTGCTGAAACGCTGTTCAATCAAAGCTCAGAATCTTCATCAACTCACTACATTGCTGTTGTAATATCTTAGTGAGATTAAGCTTAAACGATAAGAGAAATATCACAGTTTGTGATTATAGCTTTTAAGAAGCATTTGTAAACTCTTGTATAGATTACATTAAGTTGTAAGGAACTAGAGTGATCGTGTGATCAGTATACTCTAGGAAGTCTTAGCAGTTGGCTGAGCAGTTTGTAACTAGAGTGATCAGGTTGATCAGTAGACTCTAGAAAAGTCTTAGAAGTTGTCTAAGCAGTTGTTCCTGGAGTGATCAAGTTGTGATCAGAATACTCTAGAAGACTTAGTCGTGGACTAAGTGGAAAACCATTGTAATCCGTGCGATTAGTGGATTAAATCCTCAGGTTGAGGTAAATCATCTCTGCGGGGGTGGACTGGAGTAGCTTCGTTAACAGCGAACCAGGATAAAAATAATTGTGCAATTTATTTTTATCGTCCAAGATTTAAAGTCACACTTATTCAATCCCCCCCCCCCCCCCCTTTCTAAGTGTTTTTCTATCCTTCAGTATGAATGTATGTTTTGAGAGGAGTGATGAATTGTGAAATGTATTCTTGTTGTGTTTTGTATTTCCCATTATTATGTGTATCTATAATAATTTGAATCTCACCCTTCTGTTTGAATGATGTTCATCGTGACATCGTGCAGGTTCCGGCAAGTAGCGAGTTTATCCGAGGATATAGCCGTGGAGCTTGTAGTTTATCCTTTGATTAGGTAGAGACTGAAATGCTCTGGTCATGTAACACTTGGGGGGTTTATTTGAACTCATGTTTTGGATAATTTGGATATTGTTATCTTTTCGTAGTTGACATGATGTTTGGATATGTTGTTAAAGGCTATGTTGCCTAGATTTGGATTTGATTTAGCATATTGAATATGTTACTTGAGATTGTAGACGAATATAATATGGGATATGTTCATTGAAATTGTTGTGTTATATTTATTCTTCTGCGTGCGATATGCATTATGTTTGAAAGCATGAGGTTTCAAATTGTGTTATGAAATGATCAGGTGCATGTTAGTATGATTGTTTTAGGTTTTCATTGCGATGAAAATAACATGTGAAGCCTTTTTTATCATATGCATATTATACTCTATGAAGGATTGTTATATTTGGGGTTAGAAAAGGGGTTTTACATTAGTGGTATCAGAGCATGGTCGGCCAGTTGGCCAGGTTATATTCCCTTTGGTATGCGACATGTGTGTGAAACACGATCGATACTCGGTGTGTTTCTAGTTGTTTACCTGAAGATATGAGATTGAAACAAGTGGGGGAGAAGGTTATACTTCTCTGAGATGGTTCAGGTGTGAATAGTTAGTTCAATGTATCGTGAATTGCATGAGTGCAATTGTTGGCAAGTCTATTTTGTTTCCCAGTTTTGTAGGAAGTGTGGATTTAAGGCTCTTGTTTGTTGGCTATGGTGCTTTAGGTGGTTTTAGCACAAGTTTGAAGAGAACGCTGATGTGGTTGGGTAACGATGGTTTATGCTACCATCGTGGTTTTCAGCTACCTATTGACAAATTGAGGAACTAATCACCCTTAATCTGTTGTTGATAGTAGACGGGATCGTGTTGGAAGAGATAAACTTGTCGTGTCAGCTTAATAGTATGTAAAGTGAATGAGTCAGTACAAGATGGTGCATAGTTGTTTAAGTTGTTGGCAACTTTATATGTTCATGAGAAGGGAACAATTGAAGAATTGTCAATAGTTTGTGATTTTGAGGAGGTATTTCCTGAAGATGTAAGTGATTTACCTCCGGAATGTGAAGTTGAGTTTTCGATTCATATAGTTCCTGGAACTAGTCCAGTATCGATGGCTCCGTATCGGATGTCAGCTTTTGAGTTGAAAGAGTTGAAGAGTCAACTTGAGGATTTTCTTGAGAATAAGTTTATTCGTCCGAGTGTATCGTCGTGGGTTGCACCTGTTTTATTGGTTAAGAAGAAGGAAGATTCTATGAGACTTTGTGTTGATTATAGACAGTTGAATAAAGTGACGATTAAGAACAAGTATCCACTTTCGAGGATTGATGATTTGATGGATCAGTTAGTGGGTGCTCGTGTGTTCAGTAAGATTGATTTGAGGTCTAGGTATCATCATATCCTTGTGAAGGCGGAGGATATTCAGAAAAATTGCTTTTAGAACGAGGTATGGACACCATGAGTATTCTGTTATGCCGTTTGGTTTGACTAATTAACCTGGTGTATTCAAGGAGTATATGAATAGGATTTTTCATGATTATCTAGATAAGTTTGTGGTTGTGTTTATTGATGATATTTTGATAATCTAAGAGTGAAGATGATCATGCTGAACAATTGAGGGTTATGTTATTTGTGTTGAAAGAGAAGAAGTTGTTTTCTAAGCTTTCTAAGTGTGAGTTCTGGTTGAAGAAAGTAAGTTTCTTTGGCCATGTGATTTCAAGTGGAGGTATTTTTATTGATCCATTGAAGATTGAGGCTGTATCTCAATGGGAAGCTCCTAAGTCTATTTCAGAGATTAGACGTTTTCTTGGTTAGGTGGTTATTATAGGAAGCTCATTGAGGTATTTTCTAAGTTATCCTTTCCGTTGACGTAATTGACTAGGAAAGGTCAAGCTTTTATTTGGACTTCGCAATGTGAAGTGAATTTTCAAGAGCTTAAGAGAAGGTTGACTACTGCTCCTATTTTTATTTTTTCGGATCCGTTGGAACTGTTTGTTGTGTATTGTGATGCTTCCTTGATGGTTTGGGAGGTGTTTTAATACAAAAAGGATAAGTGGTAGCTTATGCTTCAAGGAAACTTAAAACTCATGAGAGGAATTATCCGACGCATAATTTAGAGTTGGTCGCTGTTGTGTTTGTTTTGAAACTTTGGAGGCACTATTTGTTTGGATCGAGATTCGATGTGATTAGTGATCACAAGAGTTTGAAGTATTTGTTTGATCAGAAAGAGTTGAATATGAGGCAAAGAAGATAGTTGGAATTCTTAAAGGATTATGATTTTGGTTTGAATTACCATCCTGGAAAGGCGAATGTTGTAGCCGATGCGTTGAGTCAGAAATTATTGCATATGTCTATTTGATGATGTGAGAGATGGAATTGTTGGAACAATTTCGAGATTTGAGTTTGGTTTGTGAAGCGACGACTTCATATGTTAAGCTTGGTATGTTAAAGCTTACTTGTGGTACTCTGTTAGAACAAGATTTGTTCTGATCAATTATCTTAGTTTTGATGATAACAATAATATGAATTTTGCTTAAGATAATATGGTACTCTAATCCAATGCAATTTCCTTTTCAGGAAATATATAAAGAGTACGCATAATTCAGCGCTCAGAAGCTTTGTCTCAAAGGGTTCAGCATGCAACATCAGAACATGGTCTGGCAAGACATCAGAAGATGGTCGAAGCAGAATCAGAACATGGGTCTATGGAAGCATCAGAAGAACATGAGATCAGAAGCACTGAAGTTCTGATGGTATCACGCTCAGAAGCACTTCAAGGTCAGAAGATCAGAAGATGCTTTGCACCAAGCTGTTTGACTCTGATGATATTCAAACGTTGTATTCACAAACATCAGATCAGAAGGAAGTACAAGTGGCAAGCTACGCTGACTGACAAAAGGAACGTTAAAAGCTATTATAGGCAACGTCAGTAGACACAGCGTGAACAAGGCTCGAGGTAGTTGACAAAAGCGTATAACATTAAATGCGATGCTGTACGGAACACGCAAAGCATTAAATGCACTCAACGGTCATCTTCTCCAACGCCTATAAATATGAAGTTCTGATGAGAAGCAATGTTAACGATTCTGAACAAAAACAACGCCTATTAACTTGCTGAAACTCTGTTCTACTCAAAGCTCAGAATCTTCATCTTCATCAAAGCTCACTACATTGCTGTTGTAATATATTAGTGAGATTAAGCTTAAACGTTAAGAGAAATATCACAGTTTGTGATTATAGCTTTTAAGAAGCAATTGTAATACTCTTAGAATTGATTACATTAAGTTGTAAGGAACTAGAGTGATCGTGTGGATCAGAATACTCTAGGAAGTCTTAGAGGTTATCTAAGCAGGTTGTAACTAGAGCGATCGTGTGGATCAGAATACTCTAGAAAGTCTTAGAGGGTATCTAAGCAGTTGTTCCTGGAGTGATCAGTGTGTGATCAGAAGACTCTGGAAGACTTAGTTGCTGACTAAGTGGAGAACCATTGTAACCCGTGCGATTAGTGGATTAAATCCTCAGTTGAGGTAAATCATCTCTGCGGGGGTGGACTGGAGTAGTTTAGTTAACAACGAACCAGGATAAAAATAACTGTGCAATTTATTTTTATCTGTCAAGTTTTTAAAGCTACACTTATTCAAACCCCCCCTTTCTAAGTGTTTTTCTATCCTTCAATTGGCATCAGAGCGCCGGTTCTAAGGTGCAAGCACTTAACCGTGTTTAGAAAAGATTCAGGAAGAGAAAAACGCTTCAGTAAAAGATGGCTGATGAAACTGCAAAGTCTACACCTGCATCTACATCTGGCTCTGCTGAGCAACACAACGGTAACAATGGTTATACTAGACCGCCGGTATTTGATGGTGAAAACTTGGAATACTGGAAAGATAAACTGGAAAGTTACTTTCTTGGTCTAGATGGTGATCTATGGGATCTTCTGATGGATGGTTACAAACATCCAGTAAATGCCAGTGGCGTAAAGCTGACAAGGCAAGAAATGAATGATGATCAGAAGAAGCTTTTCAGGAATCATCATAAATGCAGAACTGTTTTGCTGAATGCTATCTCTCATGCTGAGTATGAGAAGATATCTAACAGGGAAACGGCCAATGACATATATGAGTCCTTGAAAATGACTCATGAAGGAAATACTCAAGTCAAGGAGACTAAAGCTCTCGCTTTAATCCAGAAGTATGAAGCCTTCAAGATGGAGGATGATGAAGACATTGAAAAGATGTTTTCAAGATTTCAAACTCTTACTGCTGGATTGAGAGTTCTTGACAAGGGATACACCAAGGCTGATCACGTAAAGAAGATCATCAGAAGCTTACCCAGAAGATGGGGTCCTATGGTGACTGCATTCAAGATTGCAAAGAATCTGAATGAAGTTTCTCTGGAAGAGCTTATCAGTGCCTTGAGAAGTCATGAAATAGAGCTGGACGCAAATGAGCCTCAAAAGAAAGGTAAGTCTATTGCATTAAAATCCAATATCAAGAAATGCACTAACGCTTTTCAGGCTAGAGAAGAAGATCCTGAAGAATCAGAATCTGAAGAAGAAGATGAACTGTCCTTGATCTCCAGAAGGCTAAATCAACTCTAGAAGAACAAGCAAAGGAAGTTCAGAGGCGTCAGAAGTTCAAAGAAATTTGAACGTGGAGAATCTTCTGATGACAGAAGATTTGACAAGAAGAAGGTCATGTGCTATGAATGCAATGAGCCTGGACACTTCAAGAATGAATGTCCAAAACTTCAGAAGGAAAATCCCAAGAAGAAGTTTCATAAGAAGAAAGGTCTTATGGCAACCTGGGATGAGTCAGAAGATGATCCAGACTCTGAAGATGAGCAGGCTAACTGTGCGCTGATGGCGACAGAAGATGACGGATCAGAATCTACATCAGAATCAGATTCTGAAGAGGTATTTTCTGAACTTACTAGAGATGAGTTAGTTTCCGGTCTAACTGAACTTCTGGAATTCAAGTCTCAGGTTAGTCTCAAATACAAAGAGCTGAAAAAGCTATTTGAATTTGAAACAAAGAAGCTTGAGTTGGAGAATTCTGAATTAAAAGAAAAACTTTTAAAATTATCCAATAATGTTGGATCTCCTTCTGATTCAGAAAAATCCACTCCTAGTCTAAAACATATTCTGAAAGAATATGATTTAAGTTTCAGGAAGTTCTTATCTAGAAGTATTGGCAGAAGTCAGCTAGCTTCTATGATATATGCTGTGTCTGGAAACAAAAGAGTCGGCATTGGTTTTGAGGGTGAAACCCCATACAAACTTGAACCTGTTGATGAAATGAAATTCACATACAAGCCATTGTATGATCAGTTCAAGTATGGCCACTCCCATGATATTAGGCACACTTCACATGCTCAAAGTTTTCACATAACACACACCAAAAAGCATGTGACACAACCTAGGAAATATCATGAAACTCACATTAAAAATTATCATGCTGTTCCTCCTATTGCTTACAATGTTAAACCCAAGTTCAATCAGAACTTGAGAAAATCTAACAAGAAAGGACCCAAGAAAATGTGGGTACCTAAGGATAAGATTATTCCTATTGCAGATATCCTTGGCTGCAAAAAGGACAAAGCACAACATGTCGTGGTACCTGGACTCTGGATGCTCACGACACATGACAGGAAGAAGGTCTATGTTCCAAGACCTGGTGCTTAAGTCTGGAGGAGAAGTCAAGTTTGGAGGAGATCAGAAGGGCAAGATAATTGGCTCTGGAACTATAAAGTCTGGTAACTCTCCTTCCATTTCTAATGTACTTCTTGTAGAAGGATTAACACATAACCTCTTATCTATCAGTCAATTGAGTGACAATGGTTATGATATAATCTTTAATCAAAAGTCTTGCAAGGCTGTAAATCAGAAGGATGGCTCAATCCTATTTACAGGCAAGAGGAAGAACAACATTTATAAGACAGATCTGCAAGATCTTATGAGTCAGAAGGTGACTTGTCTTATGTCTGTTTCTGAAGAGCAGTGGGTCTGGCACAGAAGATTAGGTCATGCTAGTTTGAGAAAGATTTCTCAGATTAACAAACTGGATCTTGTCAGAGGACTCCCTAATCTGAAATTCAAATCAGATGCTCTTTGTGAAGCATGTCAGAAGGGCAAGTTCTCTAAACCTGCATTCAAGTCCAAGAATGTTGTTTCTACCTCAAGGCCATTAGAACTCTTGCACATTGATCTGTTTGGCCCAGTCAAAACAGCATCTGTCAGAGGGAAGAAATATGGATTAGTCATCATAGATGATTATAGCCGCTGGACGTGGGTAAAATTCTTGAAACACAAGGATGAGTCTCATTCAGTGTTCTTTGATTTCTGCATTCAGATTCAATATGAAAAAGAGTGTAAAATCATAAAGGTCAGAAGTGATCATGGTGGTGAATTTGAGAACAGATCCTTTGAAGAATTCTTCAAAGAAAATGGTATTGCCCATGATTTCTCTTGTCCTAGAACTCCACAGCAAAATGGAGTTGTAGAACGAAAGAATAGGACTCTGCAAGAAATGGCCAGAACCATGATCAATGAAACCAATATGGCTAAGCATTTCTGGGCAGAAGCAATAAACACTGCATGCTATATTCAGAATAGGATCTCTATCAGACCTATTCTAAATAAGACTCCTTATGAATTGTGGAAGAATAAAAAGCCCAACATTTCATATTTCCATCCTTTTGGATGTGTGTGCTTTATTCTGAACACTAAAGATCATCTTGGTAAGTTTGATTCCAAAGCACAAAAATGTTTCCTTCTTGGATATTCTGAACGCTCAAAAGGCTACAGAGTATACAATACTGAAACATTGATTGTAGAAGAATCAATTAATATCAGGTTTGATGATAAGCTTGGTTCTGAAAAACCAAAGCAGTTTGATAATTTTGCAGATTGTGATATTGATATATCAGAAGTTGTTGAGCCAAGAAGCAACGCATCAGAAGCAGAGCTTCTCAGAAGCAAAGAATCGGAAGATCAAGTATCAACTTCTCTGGAGAATCTAAGCATTTCTGAAGAACCATCTGTCAGAAGATCATCCAGACTCATCTCTGGTCATTCAAAAGATGTCATTCTTGGAAAGAAGAATGATCCAATCAGAACAAGAGCATTCCTTAAGAACAATGCAGACTGTCAATTAGGTCTTGTATCTTTGATCGAGCCAACTTCTGTTGATCATGCTCTAGAAGATCCAGACTGGATAATTGCTATGCAAGAAGAACTGAATCAGTTTACAAGGAATGATGTTTGGGATCTTGTTCCTAGACCAGATGGATTCAATATAATCGGTACAAAATGGGTCTTCAGAAACAAGCTCAGTGAGAAAGGTGAAGTGGTAAGGAACAAAGCCAGATTGGTGGCTCAGGGTTATAGTCAGCAAGAAGGGATTGACTATACAGAAACCTTTGCACCAGTGGCCAGGTTAGAATCTATTCGTATATTAATTTCATTTGCCACTCAACATAACATCACTCTCTATCAGATGGATGTTAAGAGTGCCTTCTTAAATGGTTATATAGATGAAGAAGTTTATGTCCATCAACCTCCTGGTTTTGAAGACTCTATGTCTCCTAATCATGTTTTTAAACTAAAGAAATCGTTGTATGGATTGAAACAAGCTCCCAGAGCTTGGTATGAACGCTTAAGTTCTTTCCTTCTGGATAATGGTTTCACTAGAGGAAAAGTGGACACTACTCTCTTTTGTAAAACCTTTAAAAGGGATATTTTAATTTGTCAAATATATGTAGATGATATTATTTTTGGAACATCTAATGCTACACTTGGAAAGGAGTTTGCTGAGTCTATGCAGGCTGAGTTTGAAATGAGCATGATGGGAGAACTCAAGTATTTCCTTGGAATACAAATAAATCAAACATCAGAAGGAACGTATGTTCACCAAACCAAGTATGTGAAGGAACTTCTGAAGAAGTTTAATCTTCTAGACTGCAAAGAAGCCAAAACTCCTATGCATCCAACATGCATCCTAGGTAAGGATGAGGTAAGTAAGAAGGTAGATCAGAAGTTATACAGAGGTATGATTGGATCTCTTCTATATTTGACTGCTTCTAGACCTGACATTCTGTTCAGTGTTTGTTTGTGTGCTAGATTCCAATCAGATCCTAGAGAATCTCATTTAACTGCTGTTAAGAGAATTCTAAGGTATCTGAAAGGTACTACTAATGTTGGCTTAGTTTACAGAAAATCTAAAGAATACAACTTAGTAGGATTCTGCTATGCTGACTATGCTGGAGACAGAATTGAAAGAAAGAGTACTTCAGGAAGTTGCCAATTTCTTGGAAGTCATTTGATCTCCTGGTATAGCAAAAAGCAAGCAACTATTGCTCTATCAACAACAGAAGCAGAATATGTCGCTGCTGCTGGTTGCAGTACACAGATGCTCTGGATGAAGAGTCAGTTAGAAGATTATCAGATATATGAGAGTAACATTCCTATATTCTGTGATAATACTTCTGCTATATGTTTATCTAAGAATCCTATTCTTCATTCAAAGGCTAAACATATTGAGATTAAACATCATTTCATAAGGGACTATGTTCAGAAGGGTGTTATATCTTTAAACTTTGTGGATACAGACCATCAATGGGCTGATATCTTTACAAAACCCCTGGCTGAAGATAGGTTTAAGTTCATTCTGAAGAACATCAGTATGGATTTATGCCCAGAATGAGAAGATGAGAAGTTCTTATGTATGAGTATCTTCTGAAATGAAAGTGGATTATTTTCTTAATCAGAAGTTCTGATTGAAATCTTTTAGAAATTATGATTCGGTTATTACTAACGTTTCAGTGTCTAAGTTGATTCAGAACCTCTTTTAAAGCAAAACAGCTGTAACGTTTTATCTCGGGATGGTAAACCTGTCGTTACTGTTCATGGATAAGCGCGCGTGCAGTTGAAGGGACGCCGACCATAGGTAACTGTGCTAGTCACCTCATTTGTCTTTATTATCTCTCCTCATGTCACGTAACATTAAATGCTGTCCATCATTTGTTTCACTTTATTCTCTTTTAAAATACTCTTCAAACGCTTCTCCTTCCCTCTTATATTTTCTCTTTTACACTCTGTCTGTGTTCTCCTTCTCTATCTCTTTGCATTCCTCGTCAAGTTTTTTCTCTCTCTCTCTTCCGTTTTCTTCTCTTGCTCAAACAAAGTTTTTCTTTCTTTTAAAAATCCTAGTTCAAACCTAGCGTTCATCTTGAATCCTTTGTCTGGATCTCTTAATCATGCTCTAAGCCTGTTGAAGATCTATGACTCAAAGGCGGCAGATCTCTGCATATCTCGGGATGGCTCTCCTAATACCTCTCAAGTCAGACCTCTTCTTTGATGTTGTTATCAACTTTCACCCAAAGACAGAAGACTTTCTTGAGTTATGGGAAGAGGTTAAGAATGATATTCTTAACTTCTATGTTAAGGGAAAGCCCCGTTTGCAACAGCAGTTCTCTGTCTGTGAACTGTCCCTCTCTTCCTCTTTGGTCTCTTGAATCTCTCCTACAGTGGAGGTTCTAGTCTGGAAGACAAGAAGACCACGGGGATTCTTGATGGGTTGACACAGAATGTGTCTTGCTAGGGTTTTGTTTTTAATTTTTGTAGTCATTTCCTCTTGGGATGACTTTTTATGTATTTGCTAGGAATGTTTCTCATCTTGTTAAACATAGGAACCTTTTGTAATATCTTTTGATTATCAATGAAAAGTTTCTTTGTTTTACATTCCAGTGATTTTATTTGTCGTTTTATTCATCTGAATCTTTTGAAATATTCTTTTTGATGTTATGACAAAAAGGGGGAGAAGAAAAATGATAAATGATTTGATTAATCTATCAGTTGCTGGGTAAAGCTCCCACACATTTACTAACAAGAACTGCAAGTTCTATATGGTTCAAGTGTTTTGCAGGTATAAAGAAGTGAAGAGAATCTTCAAAGCAAACACAAGAAGCAAAACCATAAGAAGTGTTATTCTGTAAACAAAATAAGCTCATGGAAACTGAAGCAAGCCGAGTGCTGTCAAGCTTCAGAAATCAGAAGCAAGAAAGAAGAATAAATTAGAAGCACTGATAATAGAATTTGATCCATATTTGTCTATTTGCTCTGACAAAATTCTATTTGCTCTGATACATTATTTTAGCCTATATGGCTCTGATACATATCATGTGTTCTAATATACATTTTATGTTCTGACTCGTTCATGCTGACTTTTGTCGTTTAGTTTTTGTTCTGTAACATTTCAGGATGTAGAGATGCTCTGATGATGCTCTGGTACATTCAACAATGTTCTGATACAAATCTAGCATGAAGTGATGTTGGTAGAAATTCAAAGCTCTGAAGCTATCCGAGGGAAGCAGAAATCAGAAGCTGTGAATGTTCTAAAGATCCAGAAAACTCAAGTTCTGAAGCTGTCCTAAATGGAAGCAGAAATCAGAAGCTGTGAATGTTCTGAAGATCAAAGAAATTCAAGTTCTGAAGCTGTCCTAAATGGAAGCAGAAATCAGAAGCTGTGAATGTTCTGAAGATCAAAGAAATTCAAGTTCTGAAGCTGTCCTAGATGGAAGCAGGAATCAGAAGCTGTGAGTGTTCTAGGGATCTAAAGAAATTCTAGTTCTGAAGCTGTCCAAATGGAAGCAGAAGTCAGAAGCTATGAATTCTCTGAAGACAGAAGCTTATGTGATCGTCTCTACCGAAATAATCAGGGAAGTCTTTTAATTAAAGTTCTTCGAGTATTTATTTCAGGGGGAGATTATTTATCTCAGGGGGAGATTGTTAATCTCAGGGGGAGACATATTCATATGCTTATGCTATAGCTGTGTAATTTGTCTTTTGCCGTCTGCTCTTTCTGATCGCAAATTCATATCATTTATATATGTTTTTGTCATCATCAAAAAGGGGGAGATTGTTAGAACAAGATTTGTTCTGATCAATTATCTTAGTTTTGATGATAACAATAATATGAATTTTGCTTAAGATAATATGGTACTCTAATCCAATGCAATTTCCTTTTCAGGAAATATATAAAGAGTACGCATAATTCAGCGCTCAGAAGCTTTGTCTCAAAGGGTTCAGCATGCAACATCAGAACATGGTCTGGCAAGACATCAGAAGATGGTCGAAGCAGAATCAGAACATGGGTCTATGGAAGCATCAGAAGAACATGAGATCAGAAGCACTGAAGTTCTGATGGTATCACGCTCAGAAGCACTTCAAGGTCAGAAGATCAGAAGATGCTTTGCACCAAGCTGTTTGACTCTGATGATATTCAAACGTTGTATTCACAAACATCAGATCAGAAGGAAGTACAAGTGGCAAGCTACGCTGACTGACAAAAGGAACGTTAAAAGCTATTATAGGCAACGTCAGTAGACACAGCATGAACAAGGCTCGAGGTAGTTGACAAAAGCGTATAACATTAAATGCGATGCTGTACGGAACACGCAAAGCATTAAATGCACTCAACGGTCATCTTCTCCAACGCCTATAAATATGAAGTTCTGATGAGAAGCAATGTTAACGATTCTGAACAAAAACAACGCCTATTAACTTGCTGAAACTCTGTTCTACTCAAAGCTCAGAATCTTCATCTTCATCAAAGCTCACTACATTGCTTTTGTAATATATTAGTGAGATTAAGCTTAAACGTTAAGAGAAATATCACAGTTTGTGATTATAGCTTTTAAGAAGCAATTGTAATACTCTTAGAATTGATTACATTAAGTTGTAAGGAACTAGAGTGATCGTGTGGATCAGAATACTCTAGGAAGTCTTAGAGGTTATCTAAGCAGGTTGTAACTAGAGTGATCGTGTGGATCAGAATACTCTAGAAAGTCTTAGAGGGTATCTAAGCAGTTGTTCCTGGAGTGATCAGTGTGTGATCAGAAGACTCTGGAAGACTTAGTTGCTGACTAAGTGGAGAACCATTGTAATCCGTGCGATTAGTGGATTAAATCCTCAGTTGAGGTAAATCATCTCTGCGGGGGTGGACTGGAGTAGTTTAGTTAACAACGAACCAGGATAAAAATAACTGTGCAATTTATTTTTATCTGTCAAGTTTTTAAAGCTACACTTATTCAAACCCCCCCTTTCTAAGTGTTTTTCTATCCTTCATACTCTTGATGAGATTAGAGAAGGTCAAAAATGGAATTTGAAATTGGTTGACATGATGACATTGATTATTCAAGGTAAAGGTGGTGATTTTCGGATTGATGAGAATGGTGTCATGAGATGTCGTGATCCAGTTTGTATTCCGGATGTTGCAGATTTGAGAAAAAGAATTTTGGATGAAGGGTGTTGCACCCCAAAATTTGCCCTCTTTCTCCATGCTATAAGTTATGATCGATGTTTATTTCGTCGTTCGAAAATCAAGAAAAATAATAAAGAGTTTCTTATACGTGGTGCACGCAACCGTTAATTCACTGAGATTCATTGGATTTCATGTCAAGGTGTTCTTATGTGCTTCAATTGCTATTTTCTTCAAGGATTCCTTAAGGCATTATTGTCATGTTGGATCGCAATCGAATGCGAATTATGGCATAAAAAAGTGAAACGGCGATCAAGGTTGTTGTTCGTTGCTTTTAATCAGGTAATTTGGTTCATTAATTGAGTTATGATCTCGATGAAGTGGAGTTCATTCAAGTGAGGTTTTGGGTTTGTTATAATTCAAAGATTGGATTGAGATTTTTTTAAGGTGTGCTGAGATGGAAAATTAATTCGTTTTGGTTTGATTGGTATGCAAGGTCAAAAATTCATTATAATGTGCATTCAAGATGCATTTGGAGAAAGAGGATTTTGTTCATTGTTATTTCCAAAACCAATTCCATTATAAAAATTATGAAAATAAAAGTTCATATCCAAAGTCCATGTGTACATGTTTGATTACAAAAAAAGAGAAGTCAAAGCCCATTACAAGAAAGACCATTTTCTAAACTCAATGACAAAAAAATCTGCTTTCATCTTCAAATTTCAACCAACATAAACCGCCTCTGCATTCAATCGGCATTCAAGATGGACCGGGGGCTGCTTCAAACATTTGCTACTAATTAGAACCCTCGGCGAAAAAACCAAGCTCGGCACATGAGAAGAAATCAGAACAAAACTTCTAAGAAAAACGTAACAAACTCTCGGGAATTCTCTCGCCACCTTCGATGAACCTCTAACCGAATGTAACAAACTTTCTAACAGAAACTCTCCCTCTCACACTTCCATCATTGATTCTTCACCACAAATTCAAAAGGAAGAACTCAGAACTCTCTCCTTCACTTTGCTCTTCACCATCTTCAACAAACTTCAAGAGCCACCTTGAATCTGAGTTCATCATCATCTTCAATATGATTGAAGAGTCATTACCAATTCTGCAGAGAATGACATAACAGAAGAACAATCATCAAAACCTTCATCCTCTCTCCATAACCGTTTCTGGATTCTGGACTCTTCAATAATCATCAACAATCTTCATCTGCAAACACAAGACTCGTCACGCATCTTCAACCTCTCGATCTTCACCACCAAATCTTCATCGCAACTTGAATCTCTATCATCCAAATTCAACGTAACAACAACGCTTCTCATCATTTTCATCATCCTCAACCACTAAATCAATTCACAAAAACCTTTCAATCTTCACTGTCTTTCGAGCTTCTTCATGATTCATTCATCAAAAACCAAAACTCAGAAAAAGCTTAAGAGAAAGGTGTAACAGAATTTCAGATCGAAAACAGAAGAGAACTCACCTCATAACCGAAAACAGAATCGTAACTTTACAAACTTCGGTTTCGGATTCGTCTTCAATACTGAACCTCCCTCCATCATCATTCGTTCATCATCATCACGTTCAGCATCAGCATCGTCTCGTTTCAATAATCTTCAAGAACGTCATCACCGATTCATCACCTTCAAACATCTGAATCGAATTCAACCTTCAACCAACGATTATCAATTCGGCAGAATTGTATTCTCCTCGCAATCTCTCGTCAACCTTCAATCTTCATCATCATCGCAAATCGTAAACAAAAAAGGAGAAGAGAAACGAATGAGGAGATGAAAGAGTCGAGGCAGAGATCTATTTGAGTCTGTAAATCGAAATACAAGAGAGGTTGAGATGAGAGACGAGGCGAGAATCTGACCGGAGAAGAAGGTTGAGGTCACCGTTGCCGCCGTTGTTCGCGAGGGAGAGCGAGAGTTGAATTGCCGCGTCGTTCAGAGTTGAGAGACAATTGAGAGAGATGTGTGTTCGTGAGAAGAGAGCGTGGCCGGAGAGATGAGATCCGGTTTGTTTCATTCTTGTTCACGGTGGTGCTCGGAGAGTTGATCGGAGGAGAGAGTTCCGGCCGCCGTTTTGTCTTGTCCATGAGATAAGAAGAAGAACGTGAAATCACACACGTAAACCCTAATCCCCTTTTGTGTTAGTCTTTTCTCTTAATTGAAATTAACTAAATGTTAGTGTGATTAGTAGAGAATTAGGGAGAAATCTGATTAGTTAATTGTTGTTAATTAAGGAAAAACCTGATAATAAAATGTGAATATATCTGAATTGGATCAATTGCTGAATCTTTGGGCCATTTAGCTGAATGCACCCCCCATAGGAGCCATTGCCACCGATTTTTGGCTGAAAAACTGAACAAAAAAACATTCATTGGACCATCAGTCATTGGGCCTTAGCGCCTGTTTTCCTCCCTGCACCATATTTTCACACTTAAACCCCCTGAGTTCACATTAGATTTAGTTGTTTTTAACTAGTTTGTTTCCTATTTCTTTTAGGTAATAAAATGCTATAAAAACAATTGTTTTGTTAGATTTTTGCATCATAAAAAATGAATAAAACATGTAATATCTTTTGCTTGTTAGAATTTAATTGTTTTGTACATAGTTTTGTTCTTTTACTTGTTAGATAAAAATGTCACAAAAAACAATTTAAACTTTTTAGACTTTTGTTTAGGATTTGTTTAGAATTTAATTTCTCTTGTTTTTTATGGTTGGCGGATGCATGCCTCCTTGTTATTACTGATTTGGTTGTTGAGATGTGCGAGGTACTTTGAGAGGGCCTTCGATTGCTTCGTGTTCCACTTTATTTGTGGGACATGAACTTGCTTCCGGTGCGACTTGACTTGTGTTGTGTTCCACTTTATTTGTGGGACACGAACTTATTCCCGATGCGATTCACCTGATCTCTCATTCATTGAGATGTATATTCCTGTATTGTCTGGATTGTATTTCTTGCAGGTTGCTTGTGTGGTTGTGTTTTATACGCACCACGTAGCGGTTGTGATTTATTTTCACACCGCATCGCTTTGACACTTATGCTGGACTCCTGGCTTTGCTGGATGTTAGATTACGTGAAGTTTCTTCTTTGCTTACGCGTGCCAGCTCACTGCGGATTTGCTATCCGCTCGGTATTGTCTCCTGGTCCCTTTTACCGCTTTCTCGCATCATCCTTTAACATGAGAAGTAGGACTTAGACATGCATCTGGCCAAGTCCTCGAAAGAGGCTCTGTTTTTGTTGGTGTGTTTATATTTGTGCTTTGCGGCAGGGAGTCACGGTGTAATAAGTCCTATATGGCACTCCGTTAAGTCCTCATGGAAGGCATGCGGTCAAGGGTTCGTAATCAACCCCCGCCTAGTCTCATCGAGTCTGTTCATTATGCGCACGCCACGCGTCGCTCGCTTCTGAACCAGCACAAGATCTTGTTATCGAGTATGTCAGGAAAAGGGTTCATGTAGCCGGACCCCCGCCTTTCTTATAGCTCGCGTCGTTCGACGTTGATGCTCGGTGTACGCACGCACCGTTTTCCTTTACGATCCGTGACGGCTTGGTTGCTGAGAAGGGTCCGCCTTCTTGTCTATGGCCCGATCATTTTCGCGAGGTCTAATGCTTGGTTGACTTGGGTTGAGCTGCTCCCCTTGGCTATGGCGGGACCGCCTTTCTACCACTTGGCCAGTGCCTTTGGTTTGTTTGCTTCACGAGTGGATGCTCGTTTGTGTGATATTATTGTGTGCTTTCCCTTTTCCCTCATAGGTTGATTAGTTTAGTTTAGATTTGCACCCTTTGTATGATAACATTAGGTAGCAAGCTTTCCCCCTTAGCTTAGGTTTTCCTCATGCATTCTTTAAAACACAAACCACACTCTTTGATTTTCTTTTCTTAAGAGCTTGTTATTTCCGCTCCATTCCCAAGCATAAGTCTCCAAAGGTCGAGCAGCGGAGTGTGAATGTAACTCGTTCACCTAAAAAACACAAAACAAACAGAAATTAGTTAGCCGAGCTACGGTAGCTCTGATTCTGCAAAACAGATACGTAGGCAGCGGGGTAGGGCCCGTGCGAGCATAATCCTTTCTTTTCCCTACATTCTGCATTCATTTTAGTCCAGATTAGCGTAGATTTGTTACACACCCATAGTTTTAGACACAGGCGTGGATACCATCGAGTACGATGGGCGCGAGGGGTGCTAGCACCTTCCCCTCGCGTAACCGACTCCCTTACCCTTTTTCTCTGGTCGCGAGACCGTTGTTTTGTTTTGTGGTTTGCTGGCATTCCCTTCCTTTTCAGGATAAATATGTTAGTGGCGACTCTGTTAATTTTCGCGGTAGCGACAGCTGGCGACTCTGCTGGGGACGTCTCGACCTGTTGCTGGTCCGGACCTAGCGAGTCGATCCTAGCGCTTGTGTGTTTATCTTTGGGTGTTTTTACTGCTTTGCATATTTACCTGTTTGCATTGCATTCTATGTGCGCTTTTACATTTCTGCATCATATTCTGGACTGTCTGGATTTCTATCTGTGGGTGGGTGTTTCAAGAGGTAAAAGGCCCAATACCCAGGCTATGAGTGATACCATAGGAACTAGGACTAGAGTGGCCGTGACGGACAGAAGGCGTATGCCTGATTGATCTGATCACGTATCCACGGGCAGAGCTTGGTGGAATGAGGCAATATCGTATGATAGCGCCTACATTCGATCCTCTGTTGGCTTTTTGACCTACCTTGGCCTAGATTTACCCGTGAGTGGGGCGGGAATCAATCATTGCTTAACAGGTACATTGATGGTGACTTTGGATCTTGTTCGTGGGTTACCGCTGATCTGGTTCGTGGGTTACCGCTGTTCTTGTTCGAGGGTTACCGCTGTTCTCGTTCGAGTGTTCTATTGGTTCCTGTTCGTGGGGTACTATGGTTCTTGTTCGAGTGGTAATCTATGTTCTATTCTAGCGTGATGGTGACTATGGTTTTGATTCTACTGGTTATGTTCCGTGATCTACGGGGTGTTCCGAAATGGTGCCGAACTTTTGAACCTAGATCGTGTAACTTTGAGGAGATCCAGACATGTCCGGTGGGAGACATCAAAAGTCCTACCACTTTGCATCATTGCATATTTACTTTTGAAAAATGATGTACAAAAAATAACTAGCATACATGTTCCTTCTATTTCAAAGGAATCATATCTTTAAGCCTCGTGTCGAGCTCTTCCATGTTTTGCTTGCTAAAAAATCAAAACACGAGGATTCCTTGGAAATTGAATGAACATGGCATTGCACGCATATCATGCATCTCATACATAACAGGTGTTCAGGATTGAGGATTTCTTATTCAGACTTGGTATTCTCACCAAACTCAGAGACTTGACTTGTTCTTACTATGTGTTCAAAGATCAGTCATGAAACAACTTTGTGGGGATTTTGCCAAGATGAAAGCTTAGTTGGGGTTCTTTTTGAAGACTTGTCTTATGCTCATTTGCTTCCATGATTGCTTTATTTGCAACTGGTTAAACTCCATACTGTGTGGATGTCTGCAAGTTCTCTGCTTGATGATGATGACACTAGGTGTGAATTCCATCCTGGGGCACCTGGTCGTGATGTCAATATCTACAAGTCTTTGAAATTGCTTGGGGCTCCCGCACGAGGGATAAGCAAGACACTGTCTATCTTGAGCATTGCACCATTTGCATTGCTCGAATCCCTAAAGCACTTACAAATTCCGTGTGACTTCGTCAGAATCTTCTGCCAGACAGTAATCAAAAGTGTTCTACAGAGATGCCTTTCATTCTCAAGGTTCTGCTTCATATCCCGAGTCACCTCCTCCTCTCTTGGAGTTTGCTTGTCAGTATCATTTGCTTGTCAACAAAGACAGAAAGAATATGAGAAACAAGTTGACAAGGTCTCCATGCCTTATGTCCAGTGGCTTCCCTGCTTGATGGAATTTCAGTTGGTTAAGGTTCATTGCTTTGGATCTTTCCCACCACAAATAACTCTCCTGATTTCGATGACAATACTCGGTGTTTTCCATTCTCGGGGAACCTGGTCGTAATATCAAGACTTACAAGGTGTTGAGGTACAAAGAGTCCAGGAATTGCTCGATGCAGAGGTGTTTGAGTTTATTCATAATGGTTTCTACTGGTCAATCCCATTTAATCTTCTGCAAGTATAATGTTTGTTCTTCCTCGAGGAAGTAACTCATGAGAATCACTTGTAATTGGTACTTCCAGAGGTTTCCTTCACAACAACCATTGTGTGTTCCAAGTCAGGACTTTGATGGCTAAGTGTTAGAGGCTATTGTTGTTCGCCGATAGAAATACAATGTTTCTCCATTCATGATGGTGTTTTCTGTTTCAGCAGCTATGTTTAGGGCTCCCGACCGAGGGATAAGCAAGACTCCGTGTTCTTGAGTTCGCACCTGGCAGCTCAAATCCCTAAAGCATTCATAAACTTCAGCAGCTATATTTGGGGCTCCCGACCAAGGGATAAGCAAGACGCGTTGTATCTTGAGTTTGTGCACCACTGGCACAGCTCAAATCCCTAAAGCTGAGCACTTATAACTATTGTATGGCCTCGCCGAAATCTTCTTCCGGGAAGTAATCTAAAGGTTCTGCAGGAACATATGTTGTTGCTTGGTGTGCTTTCCACTCTAGGGGCACCTGGTTATCCGATTGAAGGTTGTCAGACATTCAAAGACAAGGTTCAATACCTGATTGACACCGAGGCTATCACATTCGCACCTGAAGGCCAGAATTGAAGTTCTCATTTGACTTAACGGATCTTCGGAAGCAATAAGTCCATACGGAGAGGATCTCCTCAATGTTGGCGGTTCTTAAATCATCATGCATGTTCATGTTTAAGCTTTCTTGTTTTGTGCAATACTGTTGCATGCAAAACTTGTTTATTTTTGAACTATAATCATAATGCATTGGATATGTTTGTCTTGAAAAAAATCCATTCGCTTTTTCTCTTATATGTTTTTCTATGCTTTTTGTGATACTTAACTCCTATTAACAAAGCATGATAACTCCGTAGGGAGAATGATGAACATAATACCAAGAACCTCAAATGGTATGCTTTTGAGTAGAACCCTGTTGATGATGTACAGGCATTTTTTCAAATTCCCAAACACTGGAGATATAAGGGAGATAGACCCTCGTTAACCCCTCCGAGCCTTCGAAGTAGGAGTTTCTTTTCTCAAAATAAAAAACCCTAACATTCAACCCAGGGGCGGGTAGTGTTCAGTTAATCTGATCGAGCATTCAAAATTCATCAGGAGTGTGCATCTAAGGATACAACAATGGTTATCCTTCAACATATTGAGGATACTCAGATCCACAACGGTTATCCTTCACATCAGGAGGTCGAGACAGACATCAAATTTATCCCTCACATCAGGAGGTCGAGACCAACGTCAAAGCCGTTGTGGTTTATCCCTCATATCAGGAGGTCAAGATATGACGATACCACAATGGTAGTTCCTCATCAATCAATGACTCAGGCAGTCACAATCACTTCCAACAAATCCGAGATTCAGGATCACACGACTTGTTCAAAAAAGAAAGAAAAGAATGAATCAAAAAAGGATGAAAAAAAAAGAAGAAAAAAAAGCCTGCTAAGTCAACAAGTTGAAAGCATGGACTTAGGCAAAAGTTAGGGCATCCCGCTGGACATCCAAATCAAAATTCAAAAGAATTTGTCCAGGAAAAAGTTAGGGAAACGAAAAAAAAGAAGAGAAAAAGCAAAGCAAAAGCGGAACAAGGATTACAAGATAAGAATCCTTAGCAAAGAACAAAGTCGTGTGATCAGACACCAAAAACAAAAGGTAAAGCGACTGCCGTGTCCAAATACCTCATTGATTCCTCAATCATTCCAAATTCCTCTTGAAAGATGAATGCTCGTGTCAAGTTAGCTGAACTTAGGATTGGAGAACATCATGAAGAGGGTGGGCACCAAATAATTTTGAGCCTAAAAATCTTTTTTTCTCAAACCGTGAACCTGGCCACGTTACAACCCTGAAAAGTCCTAATTGAAGCATGGTTAATTCGAAAGCAGACTATACATGAGAATACGGTAAGCTGACTCCTAGGAGATCCGCTAAACGCTTGAGTTGGTATCACACCATCTGATCTTTCTTTCACAAAAAACTCGATGTTATGACATCCTTTCAAAAAAGGTTTCTTTAAACTTCAAGACAAACATACTCTTTGCATTAGAATTATATTTCTCATAATAAACATTCTTTGCATATGAACAAGTGCTTAACATCAGGAAAGTTTCTATCATGAACTTCAGATGAAAAGTTTATTCCTCCCGAAGGGCAAGTTTGTCTTCAGAACTCCGTTGAGTTGAAGCAAGAATATCTCAAAGTTTGATCACCTTCAGGGGCACAGAAGCATTTGAATACTCTATTGAGTAAGTTTTCAATCAATCTGAGGCAATCAGGTGAAGAATCTCTCAAGGTGTTGAGTAATCAGGGGCATTCACCCAAGCACAATTGAAGCTACCTCCAATACAGGTCAGGCAGGAGCATGGTTCCAAAGTTCATGATACTGGGGCAAGTCAGTTTGATGTAAACAGATATCAAAAGGTCCTTACAAGACGAATCTCTTCAAAGTCCTTACAAGCTGGGGCAAAGCACTATGCATTGGCATTCTATCCTCATCATGAGATGTTCAGTTTAAAGTTCAGGTGTGAGCTAAACAACTTATGAACTTGAGAACCGTCAGGGTCTTCATCCTCAGCAGTGAGAAGCTGAAAGTCCAATACTTGTTGGCATCCTTACAATCAAAGCGAATATGCGGAACATTGTGAAAGGCAATGCCTATTTGGTCCCTTTGAAGTCAACACTTGCTTGACCCCTTAAGCCCACCTCCCGGTGGCATTCTCTCAGAAAGTCAATGCCTGTTTGATGCTCCGGCCGATACTTGTTTGGTGTTCTCATCACTACTTGCTTGTCAACTCGTGAATCCATTGCTTGTTTGGAAAGTTTCAAGCTCAGATGTCTGATAATATGTTTTCTCTTGCATTTGCCCATTATGGGTGAGCATTACCGTTCTCTGCCATGTGAGGAGGTCCTGTGAAAATATCATGCTATATTCTGGGGCATTTTCATCTGTTTATCTCGCAGGTACATACTTTTGAGCGCATCATGTCAGCGCATTGGCGGATCTAGCCAAGTGATTGATCCTCATTCCCCAGCTGAGTAAATTCAGATGAGGTTTTCTTTGTTCCAAGATTCTCATCTCCTCAGCAAAGCACATCTCAATACAATCTCCGTGCTTCATGAGTCTTGTTCCATGGTGGAATATCTTCTCCCCAGTTGAATCATGATAGAATGGTATCTGATTCCCCAACAAGCTCTTAATGAGGTTCTTTGCCAGAGTCCCTCATTCTCCCCAGTAGAGTGTTTCTCTCCCCAACAGATTGACCTGCTTTCCCCAAGAGAGTCATCTTATTCCCCAGTGGAGTTGTCTTAACAAGAGGTTCTTATGCCGAGTTCCTTATCCCCAACGGATTTCTTATCTACTCAGTGGATCGCCATGTAGAAGTATTCATCTTCCCCACTGAATTCTTTCCTCAGCAGAGATTCATGTGCATCCTCAGCAGAATCTATGTCCTTCCAGGATTTCCCCAGCGGAATGCGTTCTACACAAGCAGTTGGTCACTCCCCATCAGAGTTATCTCCATGACTTGCCTTTATCTCCACATCCCTAGAGTGTCGAGAAGTTGCTTCTCCTATGAAGTTGCAAGGGTATTCCCTAAGCAAGTAATTGGGATGTCCATATCCCCAAGCAGGATTTATTCCCCAGCCAGAGCTCGCATCCAAATTTGATCGTCTCCAGCAGATTTCTGATTCATCTCTGTTAGCTCGTAGTTTGTGACTTCTAGTCACTCATCTTGTCCTCCCCGCAGAGTTCCATACTCTCTCCAGGACTTCTTCAGCAATTCAGTGCTCCTCCGTTGCTTCCCTAAGCAACGTTCGAATCATGCATCATTCGCATTGCATTCTCTAAGCGTGTAGCGTCTTCCCTCTAGGGAACGTTATTCCATAAACATTCATACATGCATCATGCATAAATCATATCATATCTGTTTCTTTCTACAGGAAAGTCATCCAGATCTCAAAATGCCTCCCCGAGAGTAATTCGCCTAATCATTACAGGCGCTTATCCTGATGTCTAAATCAGAAGAAGTTTGTCTCCCACTCCCTGACATTGTCAGACCAGATGAAAGCCATGCTTATTTCCCGATGTCCCCAGATCGGTTGAAGATATCTGTTCCTATCCTAATATCCAGATTAGTTGAAGGGACCGCCTCCGGATCTCCCAAGATCTTCCTAAGGAGCTAGCCCACTGATGCCTCAGATCAGTCGGAGATATCTCCTGATGATTTATTTCATCAGAAGAGGACTGTCTATTATTCCTGATATCGCCAGGTCAGTTGAAGACACTCCTATTCCCGATGTCCCCAGATCGGTTGAGGATATTTGTTCTTATCCTGAAATTCAGTTCAGTTGAAAGAACCGCCTCCGGATCTCTAAGATCTTCCGAAGGAGCAAGCCCTCTGATGCCTCAGATCAGTCGGAAATATCCATTCCCTGACGATTTAGTTCGTTCAGAAGAAGATATGTCTGCTCAGTCCTGATGTCCCCAGATCAGTTGAAGACAATCTTGATTCCCGATGCCCCCAGATCGGTTGAGGTGGTCCATTTTCTTCCTGATGCCCCCAGATCAGTAGAAGGCACAATCCTGATGTTTCCGATCAGTTGAGGACTTCCACCCACCTGACGATTTATTTTCGTCGGAAGAAGACTTGCTTGCTCAGTCCTGATGTCCCCAGATCAGTTGAAAGCATTCTTTAAAATTCCCGATGCCCCCAGATCGGTTGAGGATATCCATTTTCTTCCTGATGTCCCCAGATCAGTAGAAGGCACAATCCTGATGTTTCCGATCAGTTGAGGATATCCACCCACCTGGCGATTTATTTTCGCCAGAAGAAGACATGTCTGCTCAGTCCTGATGTCCCCAGATCAGTTGAAGACATTCTTATTTCCGATATTCAGATCGGCCAAAGACGTCTATTTCGCTGTGATATCCAGATCAACCGAAGATGTCGACCTTCTCTTGGTGCCCAGACCAATTGAAGTTTTTCCCCTCAGTAATGAGGTTGCCGGTTCCTTCTTATCGCAAGTTGGAGCTACTTAATTATCCAAGTCAATCGAAGTTTTTTCTCCCTGCTTGCGGGGTGGTACATTCCTTCTTATTTAAAGATGGAATCTTCTATTGATCAAGAGCGCAAATTTTCGAGTTCATTCTGGTATTCAATCTCCTTCCACCTCAACGGTTCGAAACTTTCATTTCTCACTCGTCAGGTTCAAGAAGTTTGAATAGGGGCAGCTGTTGCACCCCAAAATTTGCCCTCTTTCTCCATGCTATAAGTTATGATCGATGTTTATTTCGTCGTTCGAAAATCAAGAAAAATAATAAAGAGTTTCTTATACGTGGTGCACGCAACCGTTAATTCACTGAGATTCATTGGATTTCATGTCAAGGTGTTCTTATGTGCTTCAATTGCTATTTTCTTCAAGGATTCCTTAAGGCATTATTGTCATGTTGGATCGCAATCGAATGCGAATTATGGCATAAAAAAGTGAAACGGCGATCAAGGTTGTTGTTCGTTGCTTTTAATCAGGTAATTTGGTTCATTAATTGAGTTATGATCTCGATGAAGTGGAGTTCATTCAAGTGAGGTTTTGGGTTTGTTATAATTCAAAGATTGGATTGAGATTTTTTTAAGGTGTGCTGAGATGGAAAATTAATTCGTTTTGGTTTGATTGGTATGCAAGGTCAAAAATTCATTATAATGTGCATTCAAGATGCATTTGGAGAAAGAGGATTTTGTTCATTGTTATTTCCAAAACCAATTCCATTATAAAAATTATGAAAATAAAAGTTCATATCCAAAGTCCATGTGTACATGTTTGATTACAAAAAAAGAGAAGTCAAAGCCCATTACAAGAAAGACCATTTTCTAAACTCAATGACAAAAAAATCTGCTTTCATCTTCAAATTTCAACCAACATAAACCGCCTCTGCATTCAATCGGCATTCAAGATGGACCGGGGGCTGCTTCAAACATTTGCTACTAATTAGAACCCTCGGCGAAAAAACCAAGCTCGGCACATGAGAAGAAATCAGAACAAAACTTCTAAGAAAAACGTAACAAACTCTCGGGAATTCTCTCGCCACCTTCGATGAACCTCTAACCGAATGTAACAAACTTTCTAACAGAAACTCTCCCTCTCACACTTCCATCATTGATTCTTCACCACAAATTCAAAAGGAAGAACTCAGAACTCTCTCCTTCACTTTGCTCTTCACCATCTTCAACAAACTTCAAGAGCCACCTTGAATCTGAGTTCATCATCATCTTCAATATGATTGAAGAGTCATTACCAATTCTGCAGAGAATGACATAACAGAAGAACAATCATCAAAACCTTCATCCTCTCTCCATAACCGTTTCTGGATTCTGGACTCTTCAATAATCATCAACAATCTTCATCTGCAAACACAAGACTCGTCACGCATCTTCAACCTCTCGATCTTCACCACCAAATCTTCATCGCAACTTGAATCTCTATCATCCAAATTCAACGTAACAACAACGCTTCTCATCATTTTCATCATCCTCAACCACTAAATCAATTCACAAAAACCTTTCAATCTTCACTGTCTTTCGAGCTTCTTCATGATTCATTCATCAAAAACCAAAACTCAGAAAAAGCTTAAGAGAAAGGTGTAACAGAATTTCAGATCGAAAACAGAAGAGAACTCACCTCATAACCGAAAACAGAATCGTAACTTTACAAACTTCGGTTTCGGATTCGTCTTCAATACTGAACCTCCCTCCATCATCATTCGTTCATCATCATCACGTTCAGCATCAGCATCGTCTCGTTTCAATAATCTTCAAGAACGTCATCACCGATTCATCACCTTCAAACATCTGAATCGAATTCAACCTTCAACCAACGATTATCAATTCGGCAGAATTGTATTCTCCTCGCAATCTCTCGTCAACCTTCAATCTTCATCATCATCGCAAATCGTAAACAAAAAAGGAGAAGAGAAACGAATGAGGAGATGAAAGAGTCGAGGCAGAGATCTATTTGAGTCTGTAAATCGAAATACAAGAGAGGTTGAGATGAGAGACGAGGCGAGAATCTGACCGGAGAAGAAGGTTGAGGTCACCGTTGCCGCCGTTGTTCGCGAGGGAGAGCGAGAGTTGAATTGCCGCGTCGTTCAGAGTTGAGAGACAATTGAGAGAGATGTGTGTTCGTGAGAAGAGAGCGTGGCCGGAGAGATGAGATCCGGTTTGTTTCATTCTTGTTCACGGTGGTGCTCGGAGAGTTGATCGGAGGAGAGAGTTCCGGCCGCCGTTTTGTCTTGTCCATGAGATAAGAAGAAGAACGTGAAATCACACACGTAAACCCTAATCCCCTTTTGTGTTAGTCTTTTCTCTTAATTGAAATTAACTAAATGTTAGTGTGATTAGTAGAGAATTAGGGAGAAATCTGATTAGTTAATTGTTGTTAATTAAGGAAAAACCTGATAATAAAATGTGAATATATCTGAATTGGATCAATTGCTGAATCTTTGGGCCATTTAGCTGAATGCACCCCCCATAGGAGCCATTGCCACCGATTTTTGGCTGAAAAACTGAACAAAAAAACATTCATTGGACCATCAGTCATTGGGCCTTAGCGCCTGTTTTCCTCCCTGCACCATATTTTCACACTTAAACCCCCTGAGTTCACATTAGATTTAGTTGTTTTTAACTAGTTTGTTTCCTATTTCTTTTAGGTAATAAAATGCTATAAAAACAATTGTTTTGTTAGATTTTTGCATCATAAAAAATGAATAAAACATGTAATATCTTTTGCTTGTTAGAATTTAATTGTTTTGTACATAGTTTTGTTCTTTTACTTGTTAGATAAAAATGTCACAAAAAACAATTTAAACTTTTTAGACTTTTGTTTAGGATTTGTTTAGAATTTAATTTCTCTTGTTTTTTATGGTTGGCGGATGCATGCCTCCTTGTTATTACTGATTTGGTTGTTGAGATGTGCGAGGTACTTTGAGAGGGCCTTCGATTGCTTCGTGTTCCACTTTATTTGTGGGACATGAACTTGCTTCCGGTGCGACTTGACTTGTGTTGTGTTCCACTTTATTTGTGGGACACGAACTTATTCCCGATGCGATTCACCTGATCTCTCATTCATTGAGATGTATATTCCTGTATTGTCTGGATTGTATTTCTTGCAGGTTGCTTGTGTGGTTGTGTTTTATACGCACCACGTAGCGGTTGTGATTTATTTTCACACCGCATCGCTTTGACACTTATGCTGGACTCCTGGCTTTGCTGGATGTTAGATTACGTGAAGTTTCTTCTTTGCTTACGCGTGCCAGCTCACTGCGGATTTGCTATCCGCTCGGTATTGTCTCCTGGTCCCTTTTACCGCTTTCTCGCATCATCCTTTAACATGAGAAGTAGGACTTAGACATGCATCTGGCCAAGTCCTCGAAAGAGGCTCTGTTTTTGTTGGTGTGTTTATATTTGTGCTTTGCGGCAGGGAGTCACGGTGTAATAAGTCCTATATGGCACTCCGTTAAGTCCTCATGGAAGGCATGCGGTCAAGGGTTCGTAATCAACCCCCGCCTAGTCTCATCGAGTCTGTTCATTATGCGCACGCCACGCGTCGCTCGCTTCTGAACCAGCACAAGATCTTGTTATCGAGTATGTCAGGAAAAGGGTTCATGTAGCCGGACCCCCGCCTTTCTTATAGCTCGCGTCGTTCGACGTTGATGCTCGGTGTACGCACGCACCGTTTTCCTTTACGATCCGTGACGGCTTGGTTGCTGAGAAGGGTCCGCCTTCTTGTCTATGGCCCGATCATTTTCGCGAGGTCTAATGCTTGGTTGACTTGGGTTGAGCTGCTCCCCTTGGCTATGGCGGGACCGCCTTTCTACCACTTGGCCAGTGCCTTTGGTTTGTTTGCTTCACGAGTGGATGCTCGTTTGTGTGATATTATTGTGTGCTTTCCCTTTTCCCTCATAGGTTGATTAGTTTAGTTTAGATTTGCACCCTTTGTATGATAACATTAGGTAGCAAGCTTTCCCCCTTAGCTTAGGTTTTCCTCATGCATTCTTTAAAACACAAACCACACTCTTTGATTTTCTTTTCTTAAGAGCTTGTTATTTCCGCTCCATTCCCAAGCATAAGTCTCCAAAGGTCGAGCAGCGGAGTGTGAATGTAACTCGTTCACCTAAAAAACACAAAACAAACAGAAATTAGTTAGCCGAGCTACGGTAGCTCTGATTCTGCAAAACAGATACGTAGGCAGCGGGGTAGGGCCCGTGCGAGCATAATCCTTTCTTTTCCCTACATTCTGCATTCATTTTAGTCCAGATTAGCGTAGATTTGTTACACACCCATAGTTTTAGACACAGGCGTGGATA
Source organism: Vicia villosa (assembly GCF_029867415.1). Classification (NCBI taxonomy): domain Eukaryota; kingdom Viridiplantae; phylum Streptophyta; class Magnoliopsida; order Fabales; family Fabaceae; genus Vicia; species Vicia villosa. Next base: position 192,106,489 of record NC_081180.1, read on the forward strand.
CCATCGAGTACGATGGGCGCGAGGGGTGCTAGCACCTTCCCCTCGCGTAACCGACTCCCTTACCCTTTTTCTCTGGTCGCGAGACCGTTGTTTTGTTTTGTGGTTTGCTGGCATTCCCTTCCTTTTCAGGATAAATATGTTAGTGGCGACTCTGTTAATTTTCGCGGGTAGCGACAAAGGGCATACAAGTGGTTTGAGTATTCATCCTGGTGCTACTAAGATGTATCAATATTTGAAGAAATTATTGTGGTGGCAAGGTATGAAGAAAGATATAGCGGAATTTGTTTATTCATATTTGACTTGTCAAAAGTCAAAGATTGAACATCAAAAACCGTCTAGTTTGATGCAATCGTTGTCTATTCCCGAGTGGAAGTGGGATAGAATTTCTATGGATTTTGTTCTGGGTTTATCGAGAACGTCGAGTAATTGTGAAGCAATTTGGGTCATTATGGATAGATTGACAAAATATGCTCATTTTATTCCAATGAGAATGGATTATTTGATGGAGAGATTTGCGAAGCTATACATCGAGAGGATTGTTTGGTTGCATGATATTCTGTCGAGTATTGTTTTGGCTAGATATCCAAGGTTTACTTCTAGATTTTGGGAAGGTTTGCAAAGTTCTTTGGGTACTAAGTTGCATTTGAGTTCAGCGTATCATCCGCAAACTCATGGTCAAATTGAGAGGACGATTCAGTCATTGGAAGATCTTTTGGGGTCTTGTGTTTTGGAACAAGGAGGAGCTTGGGATAGTTTCTTGCCTTTGATTGAGTTTACTTATAAAAACAGTTTCCATTCAAGTATTCAAATGGAACCTTTTGAAGCTTTGTGTGGTAGAAGGTGTAGAACTCCTCTGTGTTGGTATGAATCTGGAGAAAGTGTTGTGGTTGGACCCGAGTCAGTTCAACAGACTACAAATAAGATTAAGATGATTCAAGAGAAGATGAAGGCTTCTCATAGTCGTCAAAAGATCTACCATGATAAGAGGATAAAGGCACTTGAGTTCGAGAAGGACGAACATGTATTTATTTGAGTTACTCCGGTATCGGGTGTTGGTAGGGCTTTGAAAACGTGTAAGTTGACGCCACATTTTGTTGGTCCTTATCAAATTTCTAAGAGAGTAGGTGAAGTGGCTTATCTGATTGCATTGCCACCGTCGCTTTCTAATTTGCATGATGTGTTCCATGTGTCTCAATTGAGGAGGTATATTACAGATCCATCGCATGTTGTTCAATTAGATTATGTTCAAGTAAGGGATAACTTGACGTTGATACATCACCTATGCGAATTGAGGATCGAGAAGTGAAGAAGCTTCGTGGTGAGGAAATTGCTTTGGTGAAAGTAATTTAGGGAGGAGTAGCTGATGGCAATATTACTTGGGAATTCGAGGATAAGATGAAGGAATCGTATTCGGAGTTGTTCGTTTGAGTTAATTTTCGAGGAAGAAAATCTTTTAAGTGGGGGAGAGTTGTAACATCCCGATTTTATTAGTTATTTATTTAATTAGTATTATTTGGTATTTTTATTGTTTGTTTGTGTTATTTAATATTTGATGTGTTTTATGATTATTTGAATATGTGTGATATTTGGATGATTAGACAGAAGTGATAATACTAGTAAATTAGCTAATGAGCCTAATTAAATTAGAAAGAGTAGTTGGGTGGGTTAAACCCAATATCACAAATAGAGTTAGTAGAGATTTGTGAGAGAAAAACCTAATTAAAAGAAAAGAGAGAAAGATAGAAAGAAGAGAGAAGAAACTAAAGAGTAGAGAAAGAAGAGAAAGAGAAGAGGATTGTAGATTCTTGAAGAGGGAGGATTAAAATCAAAGGTAAGGGTTAGAATCCAAATTAATATAGGTTTATATGATTGGGTAATGTGGTATGCTTGATTTGTGTATAATCTCTTTATCTTTCAATTTCATGATTTGGAAATGTTAGGGTTTATGCTAGATTCATGAGATTTGTGCTATTAAACATGTTTTTAGTATAGATTGTTGGTAATACATGCTAAATACTGGTTGTAAATGCTATTTCTCATTGTATGAAAGTGATTTGAGGTGTGGAAGTTCCATTCCGCAGAACTGAGTTCTCTGCAATTTTTTAACATTTTTGCGTGTCTGCTAAGCTAACTTGGTCCGCTAAGAGAGGTTGCGAAAACTGAACCTTTCTGTTTTTAGTTATAGCTTGCGCGCTGGGAGGCCGCTAAGCGAACTTTGTTGTGTGAAATTTTATGAAACTTCTATATGTCATAACTTTTGATCCGTAACTTCTTTTTATGCGTCGTTTGAAGCGTTAGGAAGCCAATGTTATTATCTATGTGATAGGATATAATTGGTTGGCACTTATTGAATTAATTATGATTTTGTTGTGTGAATAACATGTAATTCTGTATATGTGAGTTATGAATCGATGAATTGTGAATAACATTTGTTGATATGTTACGTTGTATGATATTAATGAGGTGTGCGAGTGAATATATGCTATTTAAATGTAATTGTGGAGAATGATTACTTGATGACTTAATCATTATGTGGTTGTGTAAATGACATGTAATGGTGTATGTCATGGATTAATGTTAATTGTGGATAACATGTATCGGTATTTCGTACCATGTGCTAATTGTGATATCTAGGAAACGATGAATGCTAACTGTTATGCATTGTTGTAATTGTTTTATGATGAATGTGTTTTGTACGATGGTTGAATAATTCAATTTGTTGAATTTTGATGATATGCTAGGATGTTAAGATTATATGGATAATTCTTAATTGCATATGTTTTGATAAATGTATGTATACATGATGCTTAGATTTAGCAAATGTATAGGTTGTTTTGGAGGATTGTTGAGAATGACACTGATTGGCTTGTATGCTATATGGTATTATGATTAATAAATGCTATGTGAATGCTTTATTGATGAGGTATGCATGTTGAGCAACGTTTGGTGGATAATTCGAATTGTGCGAATTATTGTGGTATGCGGCATGTTAAGATTGTGTGATAATCTTAATTGCATATATTATGAGACTTGTTGCACATGCATACATGGTGGCTTCGAAACATAAATGGTTAAACTTTGGGTTCACATGGTTAACCTTGATCCTTGATTGGGAATAGAGGTGGTGAAACTTTGGGTTCACATGTTGGCTTGGATTCTAGAGGCAGAATCGGAAGCGGTGAAACTTTGGGTTCAAAATGGTGGCTTTGGTCTTGTCCGGATCGGAACCAGGGCTTGGATTCTAGATATTGAATCTGAAAGCGGCGAAACTTTGTTTTCACATGGTACCACATGCATTGAGTGACATTTATTACATTGGATTCACATTGTGTGCTATGTGATTGTTTTTGTATCAATGTGATTGCTTTGTGTGATAAAGTGTATGAATGTATGTTTTGAGAAGAGTGATGAATTGTGAAATGTATTCTTGTTGTGTTTTGCATTTCCCATTATCATGTTTATCTATAATAATTTGAATTCTCACCCTTCTGTTTGAATGATGTTCATCGTGACATCGTGTAGGTTCCGGCAAGTAGCACGTTTAACCGAGGATATAGCCAAGGAGCTTGTAGTTTATCCTTTGATTAGGTAGAGAGTCAAATGCTCTGGTCATGTAACACTTGGGGGGTTTATTTGAACTCATGTTTTGGATTATTTGGATATTGTTATCTTTTCGTAGTTGACATGATGTTTGGATATGTTGTTAAAGGCTATGTTGCCGAGATTTGGATTTAGTTTAGCATATTGAATATGTTATTTTAGATTGGTAGATTAATATAGTATGGGATACATTCATTGAAATTGTTGAGTTATATTTATTCTTCTGCATGCGATATGCATTATGTTTGAAAGCACAAGGTTTCAAATTGTGTTATGAAATGATCAGGTGCGTGTTAGTATGATTGTTTTAGGTTTTCATTGCGATGAAAATAACATGTGACACCCTTTTTATCATATGCATATTATACTCTATGAATAGATACTTGAGGAAGATCGCCTTCCCAATTCTCAATATAAAGCTTCACTAGAGAATAATCCAAGAATGAGCTTCCTAGGTTCCTCCAGATAAAGTTAATCAACTTCAGAAGGGTAACTAAGGAACTAGCTATGAAAATAATAGAACAATCAACTAAGAAAAAACTATGCACTAAAAACTCAATGTGGCAAGTATATTTTTCGGTTGGACAAGATTCAAGGACATGTCACTAATACATGTCTTCTCTTCCAGTTTGAGCCGATATACACTTTGATGACATTGTAACTTTGAGCACAAATCATGATTATGCAAACCACAAATAACACTAAATTTCCACTTCTTGCTAGCCAACATATAATCAAGAATTTTAAATGGACAATCTTCCATAACAAACCATTGGAACACTTTTAATTTATCCTAACAAGGAGGAAGGGGAAAAAGATCTCAATCTACCCTAGGTGCTTAGGTGTGGGGATTTCACCTAAAAGAGATTTTTGGGGTCCGGGAGGTTGGTTATACAGAGGGAAGGTATTAGCACCCTAAGTATCCATAGTACTCTACGGGAACCTTCAGTTGTTTGTGTTTGAATTTAGTTTGTTTGTTGCTTGATTATAGGGAAAGTTTCTCCTTTGTGTTAGGAGAGGAAATGAATTGAAGAAAGAAAGGTGAACTGAATGTTTTTTTTGATGTTTTGTTTGTTCGCAAAGATTCCTTGTGAATCTCATGCCTACATATTCCTAATGAAAGTCAGAGATTTTGTAGTTCAGGGAACTAATAGGGAAATGGATTGAATTTGATGTGCCTTATTCAAAGCTTAAGGTTGAAGCTTGGATCGATCTCCATTTACAGAAAAGAGACAATTTGTCATCTTTACAGAGAGATATCTCTACTATTCCACCACAAACATTTTGAAGTGACAGAAAGGGAGGTTTATTTCATAAGAGATGGGACCTTACTTGGATGAAGCAAGTACGCCAGTCACAGACTCTTGAATGAAAGAACAATTTTCAACCAGTTTAGAGACAGATGATAGTCTGGACGTGAAGTCAACAGAGCAGTGCATCTTGTGTCAATCTAAATGGGAGAATGTTTTGAAAAGTGATTGATAATGTTTGTATGTTTGAATGTGATGTAATATGAGAAATGTTTCTTTTGTAGAGATGAATCATGTCTATCTTTTGTATAGAAGATCAGGATTTGACTGGCTTGTACAAGGCCTAAGATTGAGGCTTAATTGACAGTATGAATTTGACTATGGGAGAGATGACTCCACTGGGTTGATGGTTTTGACTGAAGGATTTTTGTGATTTGTACTAAGCCTAGAATTGAGGAAGACTTTACTGAGGGTTACTCTGTCGAGTTTTTGATTGAAGGGGTTTGTAAGTGTTCTGTACTAAGCCTAGACTTGAGGTTGGCTCAGAGGGGAATTAATTGAAAATCCATGATCGAGGTTAACTCTGAGAGGATTATGGTTTCTTTCTGTCCTGAGGTTGACTCTCCTAGGGGAACAAAAATATTTCTGGTTTAAAATCCAAGATTGGGACTGACTCAACTGAGAGTGTATTTGAAATATTTTGTGATGATTTGTGTCTTGTACAAAGCCCAAGATTGAGGCAGACCCTTTGAGGAGTTTTAAAAGACTATATTTTTTGTATGACAGTTGTTTTGGTGTCTTATACAAAGCCCAAGATTGAGGCTAATCCTGTTGGAGGATATTGTTTTTCTTTGGGGAGAAATCCAAAGGTTTGACTCCTTTGACTGTTGGAGGATGATGTTTTTTGTGTCTTCTACAAAGCCCAAGATTGAGGCTAAATTCTGCTTGGAGAGACAAGTTTTCTGGAGACTGTGGATGACTCTATTTTCTGCCTTGTATGAAGTCGGTGGTTGTTCTCACTCAGTGAGGACACAGAGTTTTGGAGACTATGGGCGACTCTATTTTCTGCCTTGTACAAAGCTGTCATACCCTAAGATGTCACACCTCCAAACATCTCATCAAACTAAAGACAGGTACTCAGAGCAGTCACTTGTTTATCTGGTACTCAGTCGAGGGTGCTCGAAGACAAAGGAGTTCAGGCAAAGGATTAATCAATGGGAGTATAACCTCTAAAACAGTCATCAAGACTCAGGTTTGCTCAGATCACCAGACTGAGGTTTTGAGCCCATCAAGGACTGAAATCAGGGACCACATTTGGGAAAACCTAAAAAGCTCCAGGACATCACTCAAAGGATTCAATCATCTTTAAATGATACATATAACAATATCCATTTAGCATTGTACCTCAACTCAAGATATACAGTCATCATTTTCATCTGGTCGACAATTAGGGTTTTTGACCTAATTCACCTGGGCAGTTGAATTTTAATCAGGACATGGATCCAAAACTCAAAACATGACTCAAGAACTTCTATTACCTCAATATAATCCATTCATGTCACTCATTTGAGGAGGAGAACTTGATTCATTACCAAAGTCCAAGATTTCACTTCATTTGGAAAAAGTCAACTGTACAAGATCACCATTGACTTTAAGATTATTGGTCAAACCATGACTTTTAAGGATTAATATCATAAACATATGATTATTAAAGTCATCAGACCAAAGAAAATCAAGAAAATTCATCAAGGAACAAAAAGTCAACAAAAAGTCAAACTAGTGCATTTTGACCTAGTTCATGGATCTCAAAATTTCACCTACACAACTAAAAAAACTTCCAACATGAAAGTTGTATATCTCATCAAATAAAATAACTTCTCACAAGGGAAATTTTTTCAAGAGATCAATCATTTAAGAGATATGAGCTTTGGAACTTATAGGTCATAAAAAACTTGAAAAATTCTAAGTGTTTTAACCTAGTTTTCTTCAAACTTTGGGCCTGTTTTTCACAATTTTCCCAAATGATTTTGAAGAAACTCCAAACTAATGAATTGAAGTACATGTTAAGGGCTTTCGAAATTATGCTCAACCTTCTCCAAATTCATTTCGAGCTAAGAGTTATGATGATTCAAAGTAGGGCTCATGAAGTGAAATTATAGGTCATGTACCATTTTGAAACTTGGCAAATTTGTGCAAATGACTCCACTAATTGATGCTACACGACCCATAACACATAAGTAAAAATGCCATGCATTCATTTTCATCATGGCATGAGGATTGGAGAATATTCCCAAAACAAGAACATGTGATTATGTAATGATTACATTTGGGAATTTATGGCAAATGGATGAATCACCAAAGGAATCTTCTCACCAACCAATTGGAACACTCCTCTGCATTAGAAATGTCCCCTAAGATCAGATAAGATCAATGGATAAGGAGCTAGCTCGGTTTGGCTATCATTGCATTTTTGAGATTCTTTGAATTCCTTCATGACCAAGAAACCAAAACTCCCTCACTAAGCAAGCTCACTCCTCCAATCTGTACTGAGCTCTTTGCCTATAAATACAAGTGCATTCCTCAGTATTGAACACACCAAAGCAACTCTAATTCTTGCTTTCTCCTTCACTCCCTCTTGCTTATAGTTTTCAAGAGTTCTTTGGCAAGAAGAATCGAATTCTTCAAACCAGAGATTTTCTTTTGAAAGTAAGCTTTCTAACATCTCAAGGAGGTTCATTAGAGGTGATCCAAGCACCTGGATCACTTCTGTAAGTGCAAGAACACCATAGTCACTTTCATTTTGGAGCTCGAGCAGTTGGAGGTCTGTAGAACAAATTAGAGGGTGTCAAGCAAGTCTAAGCATTCAGACATATTCCTTAGGGTGTAGTGAAGCTATCTAGATGGTTGCAGCTCATATGTAAGTGCAGAATCACCATCTTCCATTTCTACTTGAAGCTCAAGCAAGATGGGTCGAGACGATTAATTCAGAGGTATTCAAAGCAATTTAAGTGCCCAGGTAGCATCAACAAGGTCCCAGGAAGCTTTTGCAATCATTCATTCAAAGAAAGAAGCTCTCCACCATCACCACGACCTTCAGTTTCAGAGGTAAGTTTTTGAACTCCACCTCTTTAATTTGTGCACTTATTTTGTTAAAACTCAATACCATCTCACTCAGCATCATCAGAGGATTAAAAACCCTCTATCATCAGTCATTTATTCTTCAGCATAGTCATTTAATTTTATTTTCAATTCTTAGGGTTCTTCACGTATTTTAGTTAATTCAGTAGATATAGTTAATATAAATCTATATTAGTTACATATCTGGAATCGTGAGTGAATTTAGAACAAGTTTCATGTTTACACCTTGATCATTGGTTGAGAATTGAGAGAGTTGGAAATTCAAAAATCCACAAGCTTGAGGTTGAAGACGAAGATGGTGGTGGCGACATTTTCAAATATTCAAGGGTGAGTTTAAAATATATTTATTACAAGGTGTATTCTAAACGAATACATCGTTTAGCTCACTTGGTCACATGCGCTCCTTGCCTCTCTTGCCATAAGGTCTGGGGTTCGATCTCCCCCTCAGACCTTTTGTAATTTTTTTCATTTTTATCATACCTGTTTCACATATAATCAATTGAAGTCCCTCCTTTGACAAGCCACGCGCGTGGCTCTGTTGGTTTTGTTTTGTGTTGGTAATTGCAAGGGCGTGGGTTTAAACCATGGTGGAGACAAAAACCTTTTTTATCACTTGTTCATTCCATTTTCTTCACAACTTCACACAATTAATTCACCTATCAAATTAAGTCATTTTCACTTGATTTTTCACACACTTCTCATTTAATATATCTATTTTGAGAATACACCAAAAAATCATAAAAAATATATTATTTTAATATGTTTTAATTAGGTGTAAAATCATGTATCTTTAAGTATGTTTTAATACTTTAAAAAATATAATTTTCACTTGATTTTCAAAACCTAATCTCTTGTAAATATTTTTGAGTTAAAACCCTAATCATTTAGGCTTTAATCAAGTATAGACTTTGTCTTTACTCTAATTAAGTTGATTTTCTATCAATTTTCAAAAACTGTATTTACAAAATCTTTTTATCTGTTTTCAAAACATTCTTCTGGTATTTGAAGGGCATTATTCCCAGTGAAACTCTTCAGATACCTATGTGACCTAAGGTCCATATTCACTTCTTCTGTTTTCAAAAACCTTTAACTGTTTATAATAAATATTCAACTGTTGCCAATAAACAACCAAGCTACTGGTAAGGCTTTGTACATACATCTTCAAAGGCCTCCACTCCGTCCAGGTTAGGCTTTATAGCTTTCAGTTTACAATTTTCATTTAAATTACTGTCATATATAAACTGTATATATATTGTTTAGAACTATGTCTGAGTACAACCTTAGGACAGTTAAACTATATATATATATATATATATATATATATATATATATATATAAATATATATATATATATATTATAGAACTATGGCCTAGGATTGAGAATGTCTTCCCAGTGAAGGCTCTTTCCTAATTAGAGATCTTTAGTTTAAACCTCAAGATGAATTATTCCCGATGAAGCATCTTGAAAAAAGCCTTAGAACCCAAATAGGATACATCCACCCAAGAGGAATTATTCCCGGTGGAACCTCTTACCCATTTGCTTAGAGCCAAAATAAGTTCAAAACCACAAAGCTTTCTCTTATGCTATAACAAGGACCCTCGATGACCCTCGATTAGCCTCCTTTTGGGCTTTGTACAAGGACCCACAGGCTTCTTAAAAGAATTCCCAGCTTACTCTTGAGCTTGTATACAAGGACCCATCAGGTTTCTTATAAACATAGGAACAGGTCTTTAGTCACCTTTTAGCCTACCCTGGTGAGTTTCTTCTATTCTTTAAACCAAACTTTAAACAAGCTAAGAATGTCTCAATCCCAGTATTGAGTACACCTTTTGGAATGAGAGACATGGACAATCTCTGTCACCTTTATCTCCAATAATTTTCCTCCTTAGCAGAGTCTAGGTTCCATATCTGTCTATCCTTAGTCAGTGTCAGCCTTAATCTTGGGCTTTAAACAAGAAGTCTCAAATAGTTAATCATTTTGTCATCATCTAAAACCCCTGGAAAGGGTCAGCCTCCATTCATTCCTTCATTCCCTGGAAAGGGTTAGCTTCCGAAAATTAAACTTTCAAACGATAAAACTCTCCAGTAGAGTAAAACCCCTGGAAAGGGTTAGCCTCCAAAATCAGTCCTCTAAAGTCATAATTCCCTGGAAAGGGTTAGCTTCCAAAACTTAAACTTTTAAAAAGATAAATCTCACTTAAGGTCAGTCTCAGTCAATAAAAAACCAATTCCCCGGTAGAGTCTACTTTAGGTCAACCACTCAAACAAATTCCCCAGTAGAGTCAATCTTCAAACCTGGGTCTTTCATTCATCAATCCTTGTTTAACAAAAGCACAACCTTCAGTGGATCAGCCTTTAGTTCTTAAACAATAGGATAATCCTCAACATAGTCAAAAATCCCCTCTGAGTCAAAAGATCCCACATTGGTAGATCTTTCCCCATTTTAAAAGTCAGCCTCAACCTTGGGCTTTGTACAAGGCACATACTCCTCTTAGAGTCAAAACCCTACTCCTAGGTATTCCCCGAGAGAGTCAGCCACAACCTTGGGCTTTGTACAAGGCAGATAATAGAGTCTCCCCAGTGAGTCCTTCACCTTCAAGTAGCCACAACCTTGGGCTTTGTACAAGGCAGATAAACCACATCCCCCGTGTCAAAGGATTCCTAACCTTTAGGATCTTTTCCCCATAAGAGTCATCCATACTCAGTTTCCTTAACGGTCAGCCACAACCTTGGGCTTCATAAAAGGCATAAAACAATGTCTTCCCTAGTAAGAGTCAGCCACAACCTTGGGCTTCATACAAGGCAGGAAATAATATATTCCCCAATTAAGAGTCAGCCACAATTTTGGGCTTTGTATAGAACACCAAATAAAATCCATCAAATAAACACTCACCAACTAGAGTCAGCCTCAATTCTAGGCTTTGTACATAACACAAAACCTTTTAGTTTAAGTTAATCCCTAGTGGAGTCATCTCCCAGAGTCAATAAAAATCAATAAAAAAGCCTCAAGCTTAGGCCTCATACAAGCCAGCTAAAGTCAAATCTTTTATACAGTAGATAGATATAGCTTATCTCTATAGAGAGATATTTCTCCTATCTCACCATATTCAAACAAACAAACATTTACATTTTAATTTTAATCATTCTCCCATTTAGGATTTTAAAAGACATGCTCTGGCCGGTTAACCCAGGCATGTGTAACTTTCCCTAATTTGGTTGAGTATCATTCTTTCATTCAAGACGCAGGTAACTGGTATACTTGCACATACACAAGTAAGGTCCCCCTCTTGAATGAAATGAATTAAGCTTTTCTGTCAGTCTTTTAATGTTTGTGGTGGAATAGTAGAAATACCTCTCTGTAAAGATGATTTCATGTCTCTTTACTGTAAACAGAGATTTAATTCAAGCTTCAACCTTGAGCTTCAAGCAAGGCACCCAAAAATAATTAATTTTCCTAATTAGTTCTCCGAACTATAAAAAGCTCTAACTTCCATTAGGGATATGTAGGCATGATGTTCACAAGGAATCTCAGCGAGCTAATCAAAAACCAAAAATAGTCAGTCTGTCTGTCTTTCTTTTTCATTCAATTCAATTCCTTCTCCTAACACAAAGGAGAAACTTTCCCAATCAATAAGAAACAAACACAAACACATAGACACAGAGAAGGTTCCCGTAGAGTACTACGGATATGTAGGGTGCTTTAAACCTTCCCTATGTATAACCGACCTCCCGGACTCCAGAATTTCTAGTCTAGGTGAATTCCCACACTTAGCAAACTCCTAGGGTTTATTTGAGATCTTTTTCCCCTTCCTCCTCGTAGGATAATTAAAAAGTTCGTGTGTTAACGTAGGAAGAACTGAAACAAAATTCATCCCACCACGGGCGCATTCTCCTTCTAAATTTCGCGTGAAGGGTCTAGCGTGCCGTCCTCCCAAGTGAAACGGGGAGGTAAAAAAAACGACACCACTGAAAAATGGCGACTCTGTTGGGGATAGTAATAACCTTGGTTTTTCATCCAAACCAATGGTTGACCTGTGCTGGTCCAGCCCCCAATGAGGAATTAGGGATGCCAAATTCCCCCTCAAACAAGAGAGGTCCTGCCTAACCTCTATGTCATTTCATGTTTTTGCTGCATTTATACTTGTCTATTTTTATATGTTCTGTATCGGGAAAGTGTTTGATTCCCCCTTGAGGTGAGAAATCCTATACCCGGATTTTAGTGCAACATAAGATAGGATGGACGATGTCTTCTCGGTGAAGGCCCTCTAATCTTGGTTCCCAAATCTACTCTTGGGATTTGCCTGGCTGGTTGTGATTAACTGCGCCAATGCATTACGAGACTGATTTGTACCAGGAGGACCTAGAAACCCATTAACCGCACTTAAAGCCTTCTTAGGACGTAGAGCGGTGATTACGAAAGTAATTGTCACGCAGATACTACACTCAGAAAAAACTCTCTTATAGATACCAGTCAACGTATCTTTAAGATTGAGCAAAAGCTCTGAGAACCCTTAGAACCCGTTCTACAGGTACAAAAATCCTTATCCTTAGTTTACCCTGGGGCGAGGTTTGCGTTGTGACTCCATGACCACTATACCCTTCTACGCCATGTTTGTTTAAAAACTCTTATGTGTGCATTCATGCATTCATGCATTCATCATAATAATAAAAACAAAAGAGTCTTTTTCGAGTCGTTTTTCAAGGAAACTAAATAACGAACGTTTTGAACTTCATACAGAGAAAGAGAGAAACTGAGAAAGGACTTAAGGATCTATACCATGGATTACGGAAGAAAGAGATCTAGGAAATACACCTTCAAAATTCCTAAGGTCGAGGAATTGGAAAAGCTTAGAAAACTGGTGGTCAACCCTCAGGCTTTCAAGGAGAAGTATGGAAAACTTCTGCCTCTTCTCAATACCAACATTGTGGATGGGATTCTTCCCACATTGGTACAGTTTTACGATCTAACGTATCACTGCTTTACCTTTCCAAATTATCAACTCATGCCTACATTGGAGGAGTACTCTCGTCTGGTTGGAATATCCGTGTACGCGCAAGATCCGTACTCCGATTTGGAAAAGAATCCTGACGATATTATCATTGCAGCAACTACTCCCTTGAACGTAGTCGACATCAGAACTCATATGGTGAGTAAAGGAGGAATTCAAGGATTGCCCTCCAAGTTCTTGTTGGATCAAGCTCGGTACTTCGTCAGCATCCAAGATATGAGCGCTTTTGAGGAAATCTTGGCTTTGCTTATCTACAAATTGTTTTTGTTCCCTAACATTGACAACTTCATTGACATCAACGCAATTAAGATCTTCTTAATTGGAAATCCAGTTCCAACCTTGCTTGCGGATGCTTATCACTCCGTGCATTCAAGAAACTTGTATCAAGGAGGATTAATCACATGTTGCGTACCGTTGTTATACGAATGGTTCGTCTCGCACCTGCAAAAATCTAGCACTTTCTGGAATATAAGGGATGGCCTTCACTGGTCACAGGAAATCATGTCCCTCACTCACTCGAACATTGATTGGTGTAGTCCTGACAACGACGAAACCAAGACCATCTTTAGTTGCGGAAGTTATCCCAACGTACCCCTTATTGGAACTAAGGGAGGAATCAGTTATAACCCAGCTTTAGCTCGTCGTCAATACGGCTATCCCATGAAAAATATACCAAGTAGTATTCAATTGGAGGGTCTGTTCTTCAAGAACATCGACGATCATGGTAACATGCTGAAGAAGGAAATTGTCCAAGCCTGGCGTCTTGTTCACAGCAAAGGGAGAAGATTGTTAGGAAAACATCTTTGCATCTCCCTAGATCCTTATATTCAATGGGTACGCGTCAGGGCATTCAAGCTCAGGATGCCATATCAGCATCAAGAACCTATTCCCCTAAGGGAACCAATTTTCCTTTTCTCCACCGATGTTGAGAAATTTCAAACGGCATTAACCAAAATGTATGAAGAAAGGAATGCTTGGAGAAATAAGTATCGAATCGTCAACACGGAAAATGTTGAGATTCAGAACATCCTAAGAAGGAAGGATGAGTTACTAGAAGTACTCGATCGACAAGTGATACAAACATCACTTTCTCATCATATTCCTCCAGCTTCCTGGATCATCGATCAACTTACGTCAGAGAATGCTCAGCTCAAGAAACAGAAGAAGATGTTAGAACGTGAAGTCGGCTCTTCGTCAAAATTTTAGAGTCCTTTCTCTCAGTTTCTCTGTATTTCCCTTTTCAAAGTGTGTAAAAAATGGCGTTTTTGCTTAATCAATAAAAAGTTTAATGTTTCGTAACGTAATTATGCTATTTCCTTGAAAAATATTAACTTAATTGCACATCATGCATCGCTTTAGTCGTACGCACTGACACGAGAATTGTCGCGGATCTAATCGTCACTTTCCTTTCTCTAGAAAGAGGGGAGGAGAAGGAGGTGAAGCAAGACATTCAAGCGGTCTCATTCATACAACACTCGTTCAAGTCGCAAGAAAAGAATGGAAGACTTAGAACAAGAGAATGGAGAACTCAGAGAAGAGGTTAATACTCTCAAAGAGGCTGTTGAAAGGCTCAATAGTATGGTAGAAGCCCTGGTGGTTGAACAAAGACAACCTCCACCAGAAGAACCACAAAGGACTGTGGTTTCCAAGATTGTTTCTACTCCTATTCCTTAGTATACCATGCCGCTCAACCGACCTTGGGGCATGCCGTATAACTTTTTTCCAGATGGGTACATACCCCCATTTTCTGAAGTTCCAAGAGTTACAATGGATATGCATCCACCGGAGGGTTACAGATCTCTGGAAATTGAAGTTCCAAGAGCAACAACAATGGGTTATGCGCAACATAACGCTTAGATACCAAGATCCGCTGTCATGGCTTCTCCACAGCCAATTATGCATACTTTTCCTCCGCCGGGTGGACAAGTATATCATCACGCTCCCAGTGAGGACGCTGGCGTGTATGAAAGATTGGACGAGTTCCAAGAACAGTTTCTGCAAATGCAGAAGGAACTCAAGACTCTCCGAGGACAAGATCTATTTGGAAAGAACGCTGCTGACCTCTGTCTGGTTCCAAATGTTAAGATTCCTCACAAATTCAAAGTTCCAGAGTTCGAGAAGTACAAAGGGAATTCATACCCACAAAGTCACCTCGTGATGTACGCTCGAAGGATGTCAACTCAGACTGATAATCAACAATTGCTCATTCATTATTTTCAAGACAGCCTGACTGGTGCTGCACTTAAATGGTACATGAACTTGGACAGTTAAGAGATTCGTACTTTTCGAGACCTCGGGGAGGCTTTCGTCAAATAGTATAAGTACAATCTGGATATGGCTCCCGACAGAGATCAACTCAGAGCCATGACTCAAAAGGATAAAGAAAACTTCAAGGAATACGCCTAGAGATGGCGTGAAGTGGATGCTCAAATTTGTCCTCCACTTGAAGAGAAAGAAATGACAAAAATATATCTCAAGACTTTGAGTCCATTTTACTACGGACGAATGGTCGCAGCGCCCCTAGTGACTTTACCGAGATGGTAAACATGGGTGTACGTTTAGAAGAACAATTTGAGAAGGACGCTTGAACAAAAAACCAGAATCTTCTATTGGTCCTAGGAAGTATGGAAGTTCTTTCCCAAAGAAAAAGGATCAAGATGTCAGCAATGTCTTGCACAAAGCAAAGAAGAAGTTTCCACCTCAAGTTGCTACAATAACTCCGGTTGTTAACTCAGCACCAGCTTATCAACCTCAGGTTTCTCAACAACCATTTCAACAATCGGGTACCGAGGTATTTTACCTTTGACCCCGTACCGAGGTATTTTACAACATTGAGAACTGTCTCCCTTTCAAGACCGACGTTCAAAGATTAGTGAAGAGCGGAATGCTATCCTTCAAAGATTCTAATCCTAACGTCCAAGCAAATCCTTTGCCGCAGCACAAAGAAGCTTCCGTAAATCTGATAGATCAACACCCCAATGTCATTCAAATCTACGACATTCGTCAGATAGGGGAAAATCTCGTCAAAATGCATGCTAGACAAGCTGGGTACGGCCACGTACCACCTCACAACTACTTCAGATGTGAAATTTGTCCAAAGAATAATCAAGGATGTGCTGTAGTACAAGCTGCATTACAAGAACAAATGGACTTAGGATGGATTCAACACATCCGATTCAAAACTGAATACGACGTCAACATGGTTCAAGGATGTCCAGGAGAATACAAGATCTACAAAGTTGAAGATCTCGAAGGATCGGTAGTCAGGTTCCATAAGACTTTAAATGGACTTGCCTACTTTGGAACGGTTTTCCATCCTTACAGTAGATGCAGAATCTGTCGAAGAAATTCACGAGGATGTTTGCGCGTTCGCAACGACATTAAGAAACTAATGGATGACAATACCATTACAGTTCTTGCCAATAGAAAAGATGACGAAGTCTTTACCATATCTCCTCAAATTAATCAAGTTGAACCAATGCAAGTCAAGTATGACAGCAAGACAACAATTGCTCCATTAGTCATCTACTTACCAGTTCCTGTACCGTATGAGTCCAGCAAGGCTATACCATACAAGTATAACGCTACATTCATTGAAAATGGTAAGGAAATACTATTACCGTCTGTTATCAACATTGTTGATACCAGTTGAGTCACTAGAAGTGGACGAGTCTTCAACAGAACAACAGAAAATATGGAGAAACCTTCGGAAGAAGCACCACATAAGCAAGACAATCATCCGACCAATGCTGTTCAAGCGAAAGAAAATGAAGAGATCCTGAAGTTAATCCAGAGGAGTGAATACAACATTGTAGACCAGCTGCTACATACTCCGTCTAGGATATCTGTTCTCTCCCTGCTATTGAGTTCTGAAGCTCATAGGGAAGATCTATAGAAAATTTTGGAACAAGCTTTCGTAGAACCTAGTGTTACTATGGGGCAATTCAACAACATCGTTGCCAGCATTTCCGCAGGAACTAACCTGAGTTTCTGTGACGAAGATCTTCCTGAAGAAGGAGTGTACCATAATCTGCCACTCAACATCTCAGTTAGTTGCATGGGTGATTCTCTCACAGGAGTCCTAATAGACAATGGATCCTCTCTCAACGTCATGCCCAAATCAACATTGTCAAGATTATCCTTCAGAGATTTCCCGCTAAGGGACAGTCACGTCATCGTCAAGGCGTTCGACGGATCGAGGAAGTCAGTTTTTGGAGAAGTAGATCTTCCCATAACTATTGGACCTCACACTTTCAAAATCACTTTCCAAGTTATGGATATCCTGGCAGCATACAGTTGTTTGCTAGGTCGCCCATGGATTCATGAGGCTGTGGCAATTACTTCAACACTTCATCAGAAACTGAAGTTCATACGAAATGACAAGTTGGTAACCGTATGTGGAGAACGAGCTCTGATCGTCAGCAACCTGTCATCATTCTCCGACATAGAACCAAAAGAAGTCGCTGGAACTAAATTTCAAGCACTTTCCTTGGATAAGGGAAATGGTAAGGAGAAAGCAGCGTCTATTTCTTCCTACAAGGATGCGATCCAAGTTGTAAAGGATGGAACTACCAGTGGTTGGGGGCACATTGAGATTCCTACCAACAACAAAAACAGAACAGGAGTTGGTTTCTTTCCAACATCATCAAAAGCTATTCCTGGGATTGAGGTAGTTCTCCCAATTCAAGAAACTTTCCGCAGTGGAGGTTTTCTTCAACCTGTTCAGCAAACAGTCAATACCATCGGTACGAAAAACACTGATGAAGAGGAATGGCTATCCTATCTCCACAGAGCAGGATACGTCTCCCTACTAGAGTCTGATTCACCTTTTTGGTATCCAACTAAAGGATCTGAAAGTAAGACTTAACCAAGCAGTGACGAAGTTACCAACAGCTTCACCACCAGAAGTCATGCCTTTTGGACTAAAGAACGCAGGGGCAACATATCAAAGAGCCATGACTACACTTTTCCACGACATGATGCATAAGGAAGTGGAAGTCTATCTGGATGCCATGATTGCCAAATCAGAAAATGAGGAAGATCACATACAGAATCTGACAAAGTTATTTCAACGCTTACAGAAGTTTCAGCTTCGCCTGAATCCCAACAAGTGTACCTTTGGTGTCTACTCAGGAAAACTCCTTGGTTTCATCGTCAGCAAACGAGGAATTGAAGTGGATCCAAACAAAGTCAAGGCAATTCAAGAAATGCCTTCACCCAGAACCGAGAAACAAGTTAGAGGATTTCTTGGACGTCTGAATTACATCTCGAGATTTATATATCTCATGACTGCAACTTGTGCTCCAATTTTCAAACTTCTACGGAAAGATCAAAGTTGCGTCTGGACAGACGATTGTCAGAAAGCGTTCGACAGCATTAAGGAATATCTGCTCGAACCACCCATCCTGTCTCCTCCAGTGGAAGGAAGACCTTTGATAATGTACTTGATCGTCTTAGAAGATTCCATGGGTTGTATCCTTGGACAGCAAGACGAGACAAAAAGAAAAGAGCATTCCATCTACTACCTGAGCATGAAATTCAGTGTGTGAATCCCGCTACTCCATGCTCGAGAAAACCTGTCGTGCTTTGGCCTGGGCTGCCAAGCGTCTCCGCCAGTACATGATTAGACATACTACTTGTTTGATTTCAAAGATGGATCCAATCAATTACATCTTTGAAAAGCCTACCTTAACTAGGAGAATTGCCCGTTGGCAGATGTTGTTATCAGAATACGACATTGAGTATCACGCTCAGAAATCCGTGAAAGGAAGCATCCTAGCTGAGCACCTGGCTCACCATCCACTCAATGGTCATGAATCAACCAATTTTGACTTTCCAGACGAGGACGTCATGTACCTCAAGATGAAAGATTACGACGAGCCACTACCCAACAAAGGACCTGAGATAGGATGCCAGTGGGGCTTAATCTTTGACGGAGCTGTCAATGCTTATAGACGAGGATTTGGGGCAATCATTGTTACCCCTCGAGGTACCCATATTCCACTTACCGCCAGATTAACTTTCAAATGCACAAACAATGAGGCCGAATATGAAGCTTGCATCATGGGTCTTGAAGAAGCTGTCAATCTAAGAATCAAACACTTGGATGTATACGGAGATTCTGCTTTGGTCATCAATCAAATCAAAGGAGAATGGGAAACACGCCAACCTGGGCTAATCCCTTATAAAGACTACGCGAGAAGATTGTTACCATTCTTCGACAGGGTAGATTTTCATCACATTCCTCATGAAGAAAATAACTTGGCTGGTGCATTAGCTACACTCTCTTCCATGATTAGGATAAATAATTGGAATGACATTCCTCGGATCGATGTTATGCGCATGGATAGGCCCGCTCACGTCTTCACAGTAGAAGCAATCATCGACGACAAACCGTGGTATCACGACATCAAAAACTTTCTTCAAAGGCAAGAGTATCCTCTTGGGACGTCAAAAAAAGATAGAAAAACTTTGAGGAAGTTAGCTGACAGATTCTTCCTGATTGAAGATGTTCTGTACAAGAGAAATTTCGACATGGTTCTACTCAGATGCGTTGACAAAAATGAAGCAGAAACACTCATGAGAGAAATACATGAAGGTTCCTTTGGTACTCACACCAATGGACAGACCATGACAAGGAAAATACTGAGAGCAAGATATTATTGGCTGACGATGGAGTCAGATTGCTACCAGTATGCAAAGAGGTGTCACAAGTGTCAGATCTACGCCGATAGAATTCATGTGCCACCATCTCTTCTCAATATACTCTCTTCCCCTTGGCCTTTCTCCATGTGAGGAATCGACATGATTGGAATGATCGAGCCAAAAGCATCCAACGGACATTGCTTTATCTTGGTAGCCATAGACTATTTCACCAAGTGGGTCGAAGCAGCTTCGTATGCAAACGTCACAAGACAAGTTGTCGTCAGGTTTATCAAGATTCACATCATCTGTCGCTACGACATTCCTAGCAAGATAATCACTAACAATGGGTCAAATTTGAATAACAAAATGATGAAGGAACTTTGTGAAGAATTCAAGATTGAACATCACAACTCGTCTCCTTACAGACCAAAGATGAATGGGGCTGTAGAAGCAGCTAGCAAAAACATCAAGAAAATCATTCAGAAAATGGTCATCACTTACAAAGATTGGCATGAAATGCTCCCGTTTGCTCTTCATGGTTACCGTACATCTGTATGTACTTCAACTGGAGCAACTCCTTTCTCCCTTGTATATGGCATGGAGTCGGTCCTACCCATAGAGGTCGAGATCCCATCAATGAGAGTCTTGATGGAAACAAAATTAACAGAAGCCCAGTGGTGTCAAAGCAGATTCGATGAGTTGAACTTAATCAAAGAAAAGCGCATGACAGATTTATGCCACGGACAACTATATCAGCAAAGAATGAAGAAAGCTTTCGACAAAAAGGTTCGATCTCGCACAGTCAAAGAAGGAGACCTTGTGCTCAAAAATATTCAATCTTTTCTCACAGATTCTAGGGGCAAATGGACTCCCAATTATGACGGCCCATACGTGGTCAAGAGAGCTTTCTCGGGAGGAGCCTTAATACTCACGACTATGGATGGAGAAGAATTCACCCGTCCTGTGAACGTCGACGCAGTCAAGAAATACTTCGCCTAAATATTTAAAAGAACAGCTCGCTAAGTTGAAAACTGGCAAAGAGCGACTTAGGCAAAAAAGAGCGTCTCGGTGGATCGAAAACCCGAAAGGGCGATTCAGGCAAGAGTTAGAGACATAAAAAATAATAATAATCAATCCCGGTAGACTTAAAACCCGAAAGAGGAAGTCTACGCAAAAGTTAGGGATATGTAGGCATGATGTTCACAAGGAATCTCAGCGAGCTAATCAAAAACCAAAAATAGTCAGTCTGTCTGTCTTTCTTTTTCATTCAATTCAATTCCTTCTCCTAACACAAAGGAGAAACTTTCCTAATCAATAAGAAACAAACACAAACACATAGACACAGAGAAGGTTCCCGTAGAGTACTACGGATATGTAGGGTGCTTTAAACCTTCCCTATGTATAACCGACCTCCCGGACTCCAGAATTTCTAGTCTAGGTGAATTCCCACACTTAGCAAACTCCTAGGGTTTATTTGAGATCTTTTTCCCCTTCCTCCTCCTAGGATAATTAAAAAGTTCGTGTGTTATCGTAGGAAGAACTGAAACAAAATTCATCCCGCCACGGCCGCATTCTCCTTCCAAATTTCGCATGAAGGGTCTAGCGTGCCGTCCTCCCAAGTGAAACGGGGAGGTTAAAAAAATGACACCACAAAAGCCCAAGGTTTTGGCTGAATTACTGGGGAAAGATCTAAAGGTTTTGAATCTTTTGACTAAGGAAAGGGTTTTTATCTGCCTTGTACAAAGCCCGAGGTTGTGGCTAAACTACTGCTGAGGAATGACTCCAGGGGTTGACAGAACTGGGGAAACAAACTCAGGGATTTGAATTCTCTTGACTCTTTTGGGAAAAGATGGGTGACAGAGACTATCTATGTCTCTCATTCCTAAAGGTTGAATGAACTAGGGATTACTGAGGTATTGAGAGTTGAGACTTTTCATGTCTTTTACTCTACAGGGGAAAGGATCTCAATACAGAGATTGAGTGAACACTTGAATGATTGTGATTGTTTATTTGAAGGATTTGGATTCTCACAGGAGTAAAGGTGACTAAATATTTTTCCTATGCTTTTAGGAAGCATGAGGGTCCTTGTATGCAAGCTCAAGAGGAAACTGAAGGGAATCTGTATAAGAAGCCTGTGGGTCCTTGCATTGTAAGCCCAAGAGGAGGCTAATCGAGGGTCATCGAGGGTCCTTGTTTTAGAACAAGAGAAAGATATGTTGGCTTGACTAATTTGGCTCTAAGAAAAAGGGGTAAGAGGTTTCATCAGGAATAAGTCCTCTTGGGTGGATGTGCCCTATTGTTGATCTAAGGGTTTTCAAGATGTTTCATCGAGAATAATTCATCTTGTGACAAGAATCTATGTTATTCTAATCAGGAGAGGCTTCATCGGGAAGTAATCCTCAATCCCATGTCATAGTCCTATAATATATATACATGTTTATCTATCCTAAGGTTTTTCTCTAACCAAGATTAAAATAGTATATACTTACAATTTATATTTGACAAAGTATTGAAAGCAGTAAATGAAAGCTATAAACACTTACCAGTGTGAAGAGGAGGCTCGGGGTGTATGTTCAAAGCCTTATTGAATAGTTGAATGTTTTATTGAAAAAAAAACAGTTGAATGTTTTATTGAAAGGAAAAAGAAAAGGTGTTGGGTCTTATAGCTCAAGGAGAAAGCCCATTGAAATATTTACTGTATGAACAAAAGGTGTTGGGTCTTATACTGTAATAGTGGCCCAAGAATCTAATATGAGAAAGAAGGGTTGGGACTTATACTCAAGGAGAAGCCCATTGATTTGAAAATAGATGAGAAGTTGATTTGAAAAACAGTTGAAAGATTGAATGTAAACAGTTGAAAGATTGAATTGAAAAATTGTTGAGAGGTTTGATTGAAAACAGTTTAAGAGTTTGAAAATAGAAGAATTTAAGTTTAGGGCTTATACCTCAGAAGAGGGGCCCAAAGGTCTAAGAGCAATTTCACAGGGAGTAATGCCCCTCTTAGTACCAGAGTTTTGTTTTGAAAAACACATGAAAATAGAAGAAGAGAAGGCTTGGGCCGGTCTTATACCTCAGAAGAGGGGCCCAAATGGTCTAGGAGCAGTTTCACCGGGAATAATGTCCCTCCTAGAACCAGAGATTTAAAACAAATGAGAGATTTTTGTACAGATGATAAGGTTTTAAAACAGACAAGTATGTACAAAAAGAAAAGGGGTTGGGTCTTACACTCTTTAAAAATAAAAAGGCCCAATTACTGTTTGTGAAAAACAGATGAAAGATATGATGATGTTTGAAATGAAAGAAATTGATTTGAACTGAAATTGATTTGAATTGAAATTTATTTAAACTGAAATTAATTTGAACTGAAATTGATTTGAACTAAAGAAATAAATGAAGAAAGGGGGTTGGGACTTACAGTCTATTAGAAGCCGAATCATTTGAATGAAAAGATTGATCTTTGATTGAAGGATGTAGGGTTTTGTTGATTGAAAACCCTAATTATTTGTTTAATCGGGAATTGAAGAAAACAATTTTTTTGAATGATAAAACAAAAAAATTAAGGTAAGACACAACGTCTACACTTAATTAGGACCTAAGAGATTAGGGTTTGTTCACAAAAAATATTCAAAAAAGATTAGGTTTTTGAAAATCAAAAAAAAGACATATTTTAAAGTATTAAAAATACTTAAAAATATATTATTTTAAACCTAATGAAAATATATCAAATAAATAATATTTTTTTGATTTTTTTGGATATTCATAAAATAGGTATGATAAATGAATAGTGTGTGAAAAATCAAGGGAAAATGATTAAATTTGATAGGTGAATTAATTGAGTAAAGTTGTGAAGAAAAAGAGCGAAAAATAATGGCAAAAATTAAGGTTTGGTCTCACAAAGGCTTGAACCCACGCCCTTTTGGTTAACAATGCCAAAGATAGCCAACTGAGCCACGCGCGTGGCTTGTTAACCAATTGCAATCAATGAATAATATTTTAAACCTTCACAGGAATTCCAAATTGCGCGCCACCATCTTCATCTTCAACCTTGAGCTCGGAAATTTTGAATTTCTATCTCTCTTATTTCTCAACCAAATTGGATGATGTAAACATGGATTTTGCTCAGTTTTTAACAAGGAACACGATGGTGTTCTTAAAACTCATTGATTCTAAGTGTAACTCAATAATTTTGGTATAAACACAAAGAACACTAAAATCCTAAAACTAAATTTAAATGATAATGATGATGAATAAATGAATGATGATAGAGGGCTTTTAATCCTCATATGATGCAAAACAAACTGGTATTGAGCTTTGATTAAATAGGTACAAGAATAAGAGAGTTAGAATTTGAAAACCTACCTCTGAAACTGAAGGTCGATGGCTATGGTGGAGGACTCCCAGCAATGATTTGATGATTGCAAAAGCTTCCTTGTACCTCAGTGATGCTAAAGGGACCTTTATTTGACCTTGGATCACCCTGAATTGCTCAGCTCGATTCCACTTGCTCAAGCTCCAAGTGAAAATGGAAGATGATGATTTTGATGCTACAGATATGTTGCAGGCACCTGGATAGCTTCCTTACACCCTAAGGAAGATGTTGATGCACTCCAATTGGATTGACACCCTTTGAATTCTTCTACTCGACTCCACGTACTTAAGGTCCAAGTTGAAAGTGACCATGGTGTTCCAACTGCTACAGAGCTCCAATGAAGGCCTGGATCACTTCCACTCAACCTCCTTGAGATGTTAGAACACTCACTTTCAATGAACAAGCTCTGTTTTGAAGAATTGCCTTCTTAACTCCATGAACTTTTGAAAAATGAGTAAAAGAGAGAGATTTTGAAGAAAGCAAGTAATGAAGTTGCTTTGGTGTGATTTGAACTGAAAATGAAGCCTCTATTTATAGGCAAGGGGTCTGAGTTCTTGAGGGAGTGAGGTGAGCTCGATGATGTCACTTGAAGAGTAGCTTATGTGAACTCAAGACTGTCCATCTATTTTGTTTTGATGAAGACAAAGTAATAATCAAATGGTCATGGAAAAAGTATGGGAAAAGCCTCAAGTGCATTTAATCAAATCAAGTACTCAAAATTCATCATGTGTGAAAGCTAGCATCAAAGAATTCAAGAATTATATTTTTAAGAATAGCATTGATCTTGATTTATTGAGGTATAAGCATGCAATTTATATTGATAGCTTAGTGCTCAATATCCTCCTAAATATTTAGTTACATGCATGGTCCTTTTGTTTAAAATATCAAGCTTTTCCTAAATTTCAAATCAAAGTTGTTTGCTGTCAGGAAACAGATTTCCTGTATTTGGAAACAGATTTCCTGAACTGGAAACAAATTTCCTAAATTGTTTTGTTAACATGGAAATTGATTTCCTATATGTGTGAATCGATTTCCAGTGTCAGTTTTTGAATTCCTAGACACAACGCTCTTAGGGTACTTAGTGAAAATCCAAGAGGATTGTTCTTGGTGTTTGTGTGCGTCTTGTACAAGTCACAAACTATACTAAAATCGATTTCATGTTGAAAGGGGACTGGAGTACTCTCGGATTGTGAGGGGAACCTATATACATCATTGTGTTCTTTACTTTTCCGCATTAACCGCTTTCATCACAAATTAAAAACCAGAAAAGAAAGAAACATATGTATAAACTCTTGAACCAAACCAGAAAAATAAGTACAAGTATTCTAAAACCGGATAATTATTCAAAGTCCAAATTCACACCCTCTTAGGCACACTCAATAAACTTACAGCTTAGCCATTAAGAAAATGAAATATCTTTGAAAATGCAATGATGGAATTCTTGATTCCACTTGATCAAACCCTAGACCTTGATTCCATCAGAGATTATAGGTCATTTCAGATGCATAGAAGCCTTCCAATTGGTCTTGGGAAGATTTCTTTGGTGAATCACCACTTGGCCATAAATTCCCATTTGTAATCATTACATAGTCACATGTTTTTGATTTTTTGAATATTCTCCAATCTTGATGCAATGATACAATTGATTCCATTCAATCCCTTATGATATTATTTGAGTTATGGTGTACCAATTAGTAGCGGCAATAGCACAAAATTGACCAAATGCAAAGTTGGTCATGCCTTGAAATCCATCTTTTAATGCCTTACTTTGATCATGCATAACTTATTGCTCAAATTGAATTAAGAGATGATCTAATACTTTTTGGAAAGCTTAGATGATGTACTTAAATCCATTTGTTTTGTGATTTCTCAAAATCAATTGGGAAGTTGGTGAAAATTGGCCATGAGGTTTGAGAAAAATTAGGGTTTTTTCATACTTAAGTAATTTTTCAGGAACTTTAGGACCCTATATCTCTCAAATGGTTGACGTTTTGAAGAAAATTTATATTTGACAAAGTTTTTCATTGGATCAAAATCTAAAACTTTCATGTTGGAAGTTTTCTTCAGTTTATATTTGAACTTTGAAGTTATTTGCCCTTGAAGTTTTGACAAAAACACTTAAAAAAACACTTAGAAAAATTCTAAGTATTTGAAATTTCCAACTTTGACTTTTGTTGAATTTTTTATTCTTGATTGATTTTCTTGAATTTCATTGATCAAATGACTTCAATAATCATATGTTGATGATTTTGAACCTTAAAAGTCCACTGTTGACCAAAATTCCAAAAAGTCAAAGGTGACCTCCAATAGTTGACTTTTTCCAAATGAACTGTGCTCTTGGAGATTTCAAATTAATCAAGATCTCCTCCTTAAATGAATGTTGTCAGTGGATTATATTGTTGGATTGAAGAACCTGGAATCATGTTTTGAGCCATGGAGCCATGTCTTGGTCAAAAGTCAACTTTCCAGGTGAATTAGGTCAAAAACCCTAATTGTGGACCAGATGAAATTGGAAGTTGTTGATTTGGAATTGAAGTATATCTTCCATTGGATATTAATGTAGGAATCATTTAAACATGTTTGAGCTCTTTGAATAATCTTTTGAAGCTTTGTGAGTCTTCCCAATTGAAAGCCCAGATTTGAGTCCCTAATAGGCTCAAAAATCTAATCTGGTGACTTTGATGGATCCGAGGTTTTTCCTTGAGATTTGAAGATCATAGGTGAATGAATGAAACATCTTGAGCCATATGATTTTGTTGAGGATCATTTCCATCTTTGGTTGACCCATTGCCTGAATCTCTTGACTTGAAACCCTGATTTGAGTACTTGGTGAACAAGTGACTGCTCTAGGTATCTGTTTTGAGTTTGATGAAGTAGTTGAGATGTGACATCTCAGGGGGGTCAAAAATTAGGGTATGAAACCATGTGAACCAAAAAAAATTTGTTGACAATATAGGGGGAATGGACAACTACTTTCACCCGAATGAACTTGTAGGAGACATGCGCTAGAGAGGCCTGATCCACCATCACCATTGTTCCAAACAAACATCCAAGCTTCCCAAAATCGTGGCAAGTTGGAAGCAATATTGTGGCTGTTCCTTTGATGAAGATGATGAATAGAAGCTTTGAATTGCCGACCGTGTGTGGCTCTCCCTTATTGGCTAGTCAACAATTCAATCCCTCTCTCCTTTCCTTATTTGCTGGTCAACAAGCGAGTGGGCCAACCTGGAAGTTCTTTGGACTTTGACCATTCATACGCCCAGTTTAATATTTCTTTGTTTCCGTTTGCTTATTTGTCACGAAACGCACGCAGCGCAGACGGTAGAAAGGTTTTGCTGGCAATCTCCACGTCACGGGTTCAACACCTTCCAGGACCATCCTTAATTTTAATCACTTGTCTTCTTCAATTTTCTCTAACATTTTCGTTTTTTCCAACTTATTTCTATTTCTTTTCAAAAATCATTTTAATTGTTTTCTAAACTCAAAAAATAATCTGATTTTAGTTTTAGGTTCATAAAATCTTTATTTAATTTTTAACCTAAAAAAAAATTTAATTTTCTTTTCATTTAAATTATTTTTCTTGAGTAATTTCAAATTAACTTAGAATTTGGTTTTTTTAATTAAAATCAATCTAAAAAAATACCAAAAATATTTTGATTTCATGTTAAGTTGTTAGAAAGTTTCCACATTTATTAGAATTTTTCTCTCATGATTTATTTATTCTTTTGAATTTAAATATTAGAAATCGATGTATAGGTTGCAAGGATATTTTTGTAATAGCGTAGTTTTTACTTTCTGCATCTTTACTTTCCCGCAACGATTTTTATTGGTGATGTACCCCCCATCCCGAAGCCATGTAATAGCTTAGGTTTAATTTATGCCTTTACTTTATGCACCTTATAACTGCTTAGATGTATGTCTTAATAGGATTGCATGGAAAGATAAAATCAACCGTTAGATCACTAACTTCAAGATTAAATATCTGAATACAACACACTTCTCACACACTCACCTTAAGGGTAACCCTCTATTCGTTGCCTTTCGATATAATGGTCAAGTCCCTCAAACGTAGGAATGTCTTAGCAAGGTTGCCTCCGATTAATATCATCATAGTCCCTTCGATATAAAGATCATAGTCCCTTCGATGTTGCCTACGATGAAATCATCTTGTCCCTCGAGTTGCCTACGAAAATGATGATAGTCCCTTCGAATGCTAAGACATCCTTACATGTTGCCTTCAATGACCATCCGATGACCCTTTGATGTCGCTTTACATCCAATGAAAGGACTTCCTACTAACCAATTGTATGGATAGTCCCTTTCCCTTAAACGAAAGACTTTAAGACCAAGAAAGACCTTACGAACTTAGGGTAGGTAACTCCTAATTGCTTGCTCAACCCAAAACATTAAAAAATGATTTTCACACCTCGCATTTCAAAACACTTTCAAAGACTACACTTTGTATACATTCACACGAGAATCATTACAGAGTTAGAGTTCTTTTACAAAATGTTTTTCTATACACACACTACACTTTCAAACAAGTCAAACAAAAAACAAGTGAGCTAAGCAATTAAGAGCCCTTGGATAACCATGGATACAAAGGGTGCTAACAACTTCCCTTTGTATAACCTACCCCCCAGTTCAAAATCTTTCAAAAGGTCTTTCCTGCTTTTTTTTCCTTTTTTAATCGGAAAAAATAAAAGTTGGTGGCGACTCTTGCTAACCGCAACATGTTATAACAAAACAAAAAGTCTGTTCTCCCACCGTGTTACATACGGTGTACTTGAGAGAATTATGGAACACCGTAAGGTATAGTGCACTTAAGTGAAACAAGGAACATCATATAATATAATAATAATAATAATTATTATTATTATTATTTTATAATAGTTATAAAATATAAAAATAAAATATATTTATTATAATATTAGTTATTATAATAATAAAAATATTATTATTATTATTATATGGTTCACTTAAGTTGGGCTTTTTAGCTTGCAGCCCACACAAGGGTTCTCTAAATATAACCCTTGTGCATAAGCTTCGACTTGATAAAAATAAGGTTTGTGAAACCCTGGCCGTATTCTCTCTCTCACTCAAAGCCTTCATTCGTAGTAGCTAGCACTGAGACTGAAGGTTGTTTGTTCGTGTCGACTGAGTAGAGGTGTTGTTCTTCATCAACGCTCGTGATCGCTCCTTCGATTCGCCACAAGAGGTAACGGTTTCTATCACTGATCATGCCCATTCGTAAGGATCACTTAAGGAAAATTTTAATTTCCGCTGCATTTTAGATCGCAATTTTCCTTCACTTTCTAGCAAACCTTACTCAACTAGTAGGGCTTGCATCTTCATGCGCCACAAACCAAAGTCATTCACACAGATGAATATCTCAATCTCATACTTTGTTGATGACATCTTATTCTCGACGCTCATCGCACCAATTTGTTGTAACGATGTGTCGTTTAGAATAAACTAAAACTATGAGAAACATTGAGTTTCTTGAACAAACACAATAAACTCTATTAGGTTTTTACAAAAGAGAGAGATAAGGGAAGAAAAAGAAGAACATCATGATTGGTTATAACTGTTTTACTATTCACTTAATCAATAAGGGTTCAAAGATTACAAGTGAATAACAACAACCAACCTCTCTCAACAACGTGAGTGAATAAGTCTATTTTTGGACTACTAAGCTAACTCAAACAATTGAGCTAAAAAAATAGACCCAATTTGATATGCTAACAAACCTAGAATTTCGACTACTACATATTTGAGCGTACTTTGACTACAACATGCAGGACTTCAACATCAACATGTGATAAGACTTCGACAACATGCTTAATCTCTGTTGAGCCAAGAAGCTATCCTTGTCGAGACTAGAGTTTGATCCAATATATCACAATCTTAAATAATAGAAATTATCATTCTATCAAATGTTCTCTCTGTCAAATTCCTCACAATATCTCAATGTACTCTTTTCTTTTTCAACAAATTGGCACCATAACTTGGTTTTAATAAGAGCTCCTTATATGGTCATGACAGACATTGGAGCAACATCCTTCCATGTTCAACTACTCAGTGTAAGTACTTATTATAACTTGAGTTCAAATTTAATTATATTCTTTGAGCACACAATATTTAGGAGGTTGTTAAAAAGGCTATATAGATCACAAGATGAGGATTCCTTAACTCAAATAGATAAGGATGTTTTCAAAGATTCAAGGAAGTGAGACAATAAAGCTCTTTTTCTCATCTACCTGACATTGGATGAAGATGAGTTTGATAAAATCTAAAATGCAACTTCTGCTAAGTAAGTGTTGGAGAAGCGCCTGATATCTTTCAAAGATGAAGACAAAGTAAAGAAGATGTGTCTCCAAACTCTAAGAGGTGAGTTTGAACCTTTGAATATGAAAGAGTCAAAGTCTAATTCCTATTTTTTAAAGTTATCACCATTTCAAATAAATTAAAAAGAAATGGTGAAAAGTTAGAAGATATGGGAATCATAGAGAATATAATTTGCTCAATAGATTTCACATTTGAGTATATTGTTGTGAGAATCGAGGAAATAAAAAATTTAGAGACTATGACAATATACTAACTTTAAGGATCATTGCTAGTTTACGAGGAAACACACAAGAAGAAGAAAGAGGTCATCTAAAAAATATTCAAAATGCAATTAAAGAAGAATGAAGAACATTTCAAAATGAGAGATGTCGATAGATTCGAGGTAGAGTTTGAGGATGAGGTCGTGATCAAGAATATTTTGTATCTGGTTACTGTGGAAGAGGTTCAAATTTCACTAGTGAACTTTATGGGAGAGGAGAAACATCAACAAGAGAATATGGAAGAGAACACATAAAAATAAGGAGTTATAAATCTCAAAGTCAGTGCTACAAGTGTAAGAAGTTTGACCATTATACATCAAAATTTAGAATTTTCAAGAATATAGTTGAGGAGAAGGCCAATTATATGTAAGGAAAGGATGAGAAGTTTAAAGTAGTGTTGCTAGAGCATGGAAATAATGAAGGAAACCAAAAAAATTCATGGAAACAACCATATGTGTGGAAAAAAAGAATATTATGATAAATGGCATGAGTAATATCTTATTTTTATAAAATATGGAATATATAAATTAGTTTCAAATGTTTAATACATTCCAAACGTGAAGAACAATATTTTGAGTATGAGACAACTTTTAGCAAAGGGTTATGATATTCACATGAGAAATTTAAGTTTCTCCATTAAAGATGGAAAAAACAATCTAGTCACAAATGTACAAATGTTGAGGAATAGAATGTTCTTATTGAATATACAAAATGACATGGCAAAATGTTTCAAAGCATCCTACAATGATATGTTGTGACAGTGGCATCTTCGATTCTGGCACTTAAATTTTGGAGGTTTAAGTTTGATATCAAAATAAAAAGTGAGAGGTTTACTGCAAATCAATCATCCAGATCAATTGTGTGAATGATGCTTACAGAAAAATAATCTAGATCGACTTTTCCAAAGGAGTCGAGCTTAATGATAAGTGCCAAAATGTAGTTATTTTGTGTATGTAAATAGTGGCAATTATCGATACTTTTTGTTAATACCGTTTGAATAATTCTCAGTTTTTGTGTAAATTTGTATACTTTGAGTTTTATTACGTTTTCGTGTAAATATGTACCCTTTGATAGTTTTGTTGTATTTTTGTAGGTTTTTCTGCATTGTCGGAGCCTCAAGGAATAAAGTGTCGAAGACACGGCTGCGGACGTGTTTTGAAGAGATAAAGATGTTGTTCTGGTGTAGCTCGGGTCGCGCGCTGGAGGGTGCGTCGCGCGCTGTAGGAGAAAAAGAAATTATTCAGGCAGAAGCTTGGGCGCGTCGCGCGCTATTACGGCGCGTCGCACGCTCTAGGGCGGTTTAGTACATTAAGTGATAGGGCAAAATGTTTCAAAGCATCCTACAATGATATGTTGTGACTGTGGCATCTTCGATTCTGGCCCTTAAATTTTGGAGGTTTAAGTTTGATGTCAAAATAAAAAGTGAGAGGTTTACTGCAAATCAATCATCCAGATCAATTGTGTGAATGATGCTTACTGAAAAATAATCTAGAGAGACTTTTCCAAAGGAGTCAAGCTTAATGATAAGTGCCAAAATGTAGTTATTTTGTGTATGTAAATTGTGGCACTTATCGATACTTTTTGTTAAAATCGTTTGAATAATTCCCCGTTTTTGTGTAAATTCGTATACTTTAAGTTTTATTACGTTTTCGTGTAAATATGTACCGTTTGATAGTTTTGTTGTATTTTTGTAGGTTTTTCTGCGTTGTCGGAGCCTCGAGGAATAAAGTGTCTAAGACACGGCTGCGGACGTGTTTTGAAGAGATAAAGCTGATGTTCTGGTGTAGCTCGCGTCGCACGCTGTAGGATAAAAAGAAATAATTCAAGCAGAAACTTGGGCGCGTCGTGCGCTATTAGGGCGCGTCGCGCGCTCTATGGCGATTTAGTACATTAAGTGATAGGGCGCGTCACGCGCTCTGTGATTTTCAGTTTTTGTATAAAGAGCTTAGAACAGAATTTTTTAGGTTTTTATCATCCATTTCCCCCTTGGAGTGGCTCTGATCCATTTTTGATAGTTTAAAGGCTTAGGAAATACCATTGGGTGCTACATCATGTGGATTGGCTATGGATTTGTCTCGATTCCTTGACACGGTGAGAGTTTCCGGTTCATCTTCTTTCTTCCCTATGTTTTATTTCAATGGTGGGTTTTGTATGTATATTTCTACTCTTATTGTATGTACATTTGTCGATCTTGGGATCGTTTATATATTCGCTTTACAAATCATCATTGTTGTTGTTCTTGATCTTTTTGCTTAAATGCTTCGGATTTGTGTTGTTGGAGAAATGGACACCGTAGATCTTGATTAAGAATGATAACTGTTAGTTTCTAGATTGCAGAAATGGATTTAGGGCTAATAATCTTAATGGGTATCGAGTTTAATGCCTCTGTGTTGTTTGTGTCAGTTGAGACATCGCTGATGTGAATAATACGGTTGATTTTTTGTCGGTGTTGCAGAAATGAACACTAATGTGGCGTCTCGATTGATGCCTGGTGATTTTGATGCGTATTGTGAGTGTGTTGCGATAAGATCTTCCGATTTAAGTATTCGACAGGTAGAACGAAATGCAATTCCATAACTATTTCTCTTAGACTATTGAGATTGTTTATTTGCTTTTATTTACTTTTCCCGCATTTTACCTTCCGCACCCAATCATGAAACTTAGAACGCGAGATAGTCGAGCGACAGTTTTTCTCATTAATCTATGTGGACTACGATACGTTTATCGCCCGGTAATAAATAATACCTATTACTTTTTGCTTTCCGCTTTACCGCTTCTACACTTAAGAGCCAAGAAGCCACCCAAGCTAATACACATTAATATGTATGGGCAAGTCATGCCAAGCTCATTAAAAAAAATTATTTCCTTATTTTCATTGATATTATTTTTAAAAAAAGGGTTTATTTCTTGAAGTAGAAAACAAAAGTCTTTACTACCTTCTTGAAATTCAAAGCTATTGTGGAGAAAGAAAGTGGTCAATAGATAAAATCTATGTGAACATATTGAGGAGGTGAATTAACTTATAAAGAGTTTCAAGAATTCTATGAAGAGAATGGAATTAGATGTCCACTAAAAATTTCAAGATCCCCGGACAAAAAGGTGTTACGGAAACAAAAAAATATAGAAATTCTTGAGATGTCTCAAAGCATGCTCAAAATTAAGAAATTTCAAAAAGAAATTTGGGCAGATGTACTGGCATGTGTAGTGTATGTATCTAGAAGATATCCAAACGAAAATGTTTGGGAAAAAACATCACAAGAATTATTAAATGGAAGAAAGCCTGGTATCTCACACTTAAAGGTCTATGAGACTGTGAACATTTATATGAGAAAAGAACCAAGTTTGAAGACAAGGGCGAGAAGTTCATCTTTATCAGTAATGAAAAATGTTCAAAGGGATACAAGATGTATAACCAAACAACAATAAGAATGTATCCAGTCAAGATGTGGTATTTGATGAAGAAAAAGAATAAAAATTTTGTACTAAAAAAAAGGAATACAATTTCTTTCCGAAATTTGAAGAAGAAACATATAGAAATGTTCAACAAGAGTCTCACTCACCAACACCAACCACTTCAAAAGACACTACGAATAAAAGGATCGTGACACATACATGATGTATTCAAAATATTCATGATAACATAGAAGTATTATCACAAAGGAGCCTTGAAAACATCCATTAGTGTCATGACAATTTTAGTGTGAAGTAGGAGTACAAGGCAAAGAAAAATTTTAATGAAGACATTGAAAGATACAAAGCAAGGCTAGATGAAAAAATCTATACTTAAAATGAAGGGATTGGAAATAATGAAGTATTTTCTCTCATCACTCGCTTGGAGACCATAAGACTAATAATATCTCTAGTTATCCAACATAAGTGGAATATCCACCAAATGGACGCCAAGTCTGTATTCTTGAATGGAGTTTTAAAGGAAGAATTTTACATCAAGGAGATATGACGATGAGATAAAGTTATTCGACTAAAAAAGAAATTATTTGTGGTTAAAGAAGAACCTATAGCATGGTATAGTAAAACTAATCACTACAAAGCAAAAAATTTCAAGAAGTGTCCACAAGAGAATGTCGTGTGTGTCGTGATTAAAATTGGAGATATCTTGATTATTTGCATATATTTGGATGACTTGATCTTTACAGGAAGTAATCCAAATATGTTTTAACAATTTAAGAAAATTATGATCAAGGAATTTGAGATGACTGATATTGGACTAATATCATACTATCTTGGCATATAGGTAAAATAGAAGGAAGAAGGAATCTGCTTTGCTTAACAAAGATACACAAAAGAGATGCTCGAAATATTCAAGATGGATAGCTGCAAGACAATTAATACATAAATGGAGTGTAGGTTGCAGTGATCAAAATATGATAAATAAAAAAGGTGGATGCTTCAAATTTCAAAAGTTTAGTTGGGAGTTTACACTCTTTGACATGCACAAGACCTAACATTCTATATGCTACGAGGTTCATCAGTCATCACATGGAGAATCCAACTATTACTCATTTCAAGGATATAAAAAGAATTCTCCGCTACATAAGGGTACAATGTACTTTGACTTATGGTTCTCTTCAGATAAGGATTATAATTAATAGATTACAGTGAAAGTTATTCAAGTGAAGAAAAAGATGATCGAAATATTACTAACTATTTTGTGACTTCGATGTAGAAGAATGATTATAATTAATAGATTACAGTGACAATGACTTGGATGTATAAGAAGCAACAAATTGTTACTGTGTCAACTTATGAGGCAGAATATGTTGTAGTTACATCATGTGTTTTTAATGCAATATGGCATAAGAATCTTTTAAAGGAACTGCATTAAAAACGAAGTAGAAGAAGCTCACTTTGAGGATTCCTTAGTTGTCGCAAAAGATGCATTAGTTCAACAAGCATGCGTGCTTTCTTTATGGAAAACCCCTCAAATAAAGCCTTCATCTTGACTAACATCCCCTCGAAGAAACTTCATCCCCAACATCGTCCTTCCAATGTATGAAGGAAACAACTCCCCACGAAGTTTACTATCATCACACGAATGCCAAAAGATATCAGTTTTATGAAGATTCAATTCGAGACCTAATCTGAGACTGGTCTCCCAAATGATGTAAAGGGATTTAACCACCTTCGTCGAATCCTTTATGATGGTCCCGTCATTAAGATATTAGCTATGAAGAAGAAGCTTACAAGTATCACTGATATGATGAATAAATGGGTGTAACACAGGGAAAAAATGAGTGACTCTAACGGGTCACCTATTTGGTTTCTAGTGGCTAACATAATATGTTAATTCCTACGACATAACTTTGTTGTCTGATCATAAAAGAACTCAACCCACCAGGAAATAGATGGACGTCTCACCCTGACCTCTTGCAGAATGGCTGATCAATCTACCAGGTTGAAAGCATTCGTGAAATCTCCTGTAAATATAGTCTATGAACAAAGTCAAAGAGCAATCTCCATAGTCAAAGAGTCATATCTCTAAGTAACATTTACAACACTTCATGAAACAATCACAATTTGTATTTCGTAAATTAAGTTACACTAATTGTGAAATAGAGAGAGTAGTTTCATTTATATATGTGCATGTATGTTATTTTTGTTTTAGTGTGATGTAAAGTTAAATTTTGACTAAAATTTTTTTTAAATTATTTACAATAATTTAGTAAATAATTTTGCATGGGAACGACCGAGTGTCCGCCACAGGTAAATATTTTTTTAATAAATGTTGGCTTAAATATACTTTTGGTCCCTATAAGTTAGCGAGTTTTGGATTTTCATCCCTGTAAGTTTTTTTTGGTATGAGTCCCTATATTTCACTTTCGCGTTCGTTTTAGTCTCTAAAATCAAAATCTGCAAGAAAATTTGCAGGAAAATCTGCAGGAAACCTGCAGATATTTTTGCAGATTTTGACTTTAGGGACTAAACCTCAAACAAAAAGTAAGATATAGGAACTCAAACAAAAAAAAACTTATATAGACAAAAATAAAAAACTCACTAACTTACAGGAATCAAAAGTACATTTAAACCTTAAATATTTTAGTGCAAAGTAGATTTACACTAGGTACTAATGGATGTTTTACTATTAAACCTATAAATTTCTAAAAAATATCAATAAATTTTTTAAATCTCAAAAATGGGAGTTGTTAGATACTATTGATTTCTCATTTGACAAACTCTTTTGATTATTTTAGGATAGAGGTTCACTTCTTGTATTTGTGTCTCCATTCTTAACTTTCATGACCATTGGAGGATTCCCTTTCCTTTGTAGAAGACATGAAGGCAATTCAATCAAACTTCTTTTTCATTAATTTTTTAAATTTTTTTATAAATATTCTTATTCATTCAATTATAACTTTTTTTTTTTTTTACATTGAACAGGTATTTGAACGTGAAAGATTAAATGGACACTATGGTGTTACATCATTTGTGATTGGAAACACATTATCAGCCATGCCATACTCCTTCCTAGTTTCATTAATTCCCGGAGCTATAGTTTACTACCTTCCTAACCTTCATAAAGGATATGAACATTTTCTATATTTCTTGTGTATTCTATTTTGTTGTTTGTTATTAGTAGAAAGTCTTATGATGATAGTTGCTAGCATTGTTCCTAACTTTCTCATGGGAATAATAACCGGTGCTGGAATTCAAGGAATCATGATTTTAGGTGGTGGATTATTTAGATTACCAAATGATCTTCCTAAGCCATTTTGGAGATACCCTTTGCACTTTGTTGCATTTCATAGGTATGCTTATCAAGGTTTGTTTAAGAATGAGTTTGAAGGGCTGAGATTTGCTAGAATTGGTATTAATAAGTATAATAGTGGTGAAGAAATTCTTAGATACAAGTGGCAAGTAGACATGAATTACTCAAAGTGGGTTGATCTTGAAATCTTCTTGGTGATGATTGTTTTGTACCGTGTTTTATTTTTAGTTATCATCAAAATCAGTGAGAAATGAAAGCCTATTGTTGTCTCATTAATCATGTCATTATCTACTAAGTGAACATGAAATTAGAAGAAGGTTGAGTTAATCTTGTAAACTAGCACTTTTACTTTTTTCATAATAAATGAAATTTGTACTTCATATAATTTGTACCAATATATTACATTACTAAAATGCTAAATGAATTATATTATGGATAAACTTATGTCACTTACTAAGTTACTAAGCGTTTGGAAGACGCTTATAGAGTGGTTGAATTGTGAAAGAAGGGGCACTACAAAAATAATACAGACTCCCACTAAAGAATCAAGAGGTAAAAGATGAAGAAAATGTTTCTTCCACCTCCAGAGGAGATGACACATTGATATCTTAATTGTAGAGTAAAGAAGAGTTTTGGGTGTAAGACTCTCAAGCATCCTTTCACGCTACTTCAAAGAAATAATTTTTTAATGATTAAGTCTAGGAAATATCGGTAAAGTTTACCTTGGTAATGAATAATCTTGTGAGAAAGTGGAAAAAGGTAAAGATTAAGTTAAATAGGTCTGTATAGGATGAGAAAAATGTCATATATATTCCCGATCTAAAAAATAACTTAATCTTCGTAGGCTAATTTCCTAGTGATAACTACACATTAGTCTTGGTTCGAGATTTTCCTGTGCAAAATCTTTAAGTCTTGTTTGTTGTTTGGTTTGGAGACTAACAGCTCTAAGCCTTGTTCGCTATTTGCTTCATAGTTAGCCTAAAAAACTTCATTTCCTTGCATAAGGATGTTTGTGGGCAAGTCCTTCTAAAAGTTGTCAAGTTTAACGGACACTCTCAAGAATAATTCTTGGGACATGAGTAGGTCACCTTAAGGCCGAACCTCTATAATTCTCAAGTGTTTTTTCTCTTTCCTTATCTCTTTTATCGTTCAATATTTTTCTTTTCTTTGGTTTTCCGCTGCCGATTTATTCTTTTAATTTAAAAATATTTTCATACTCTAATTTTACAAGTGAGTTTGTTTTAAACCAAAGTTTTTCAAACCTCCACAATTCACCCATCTTATGTATGGAGTCACATGTCCAACAAGTGGCATTAGAACATAACTCTTGATTAAAGACTAATTGTCTCAAGAGAAAGATAACTCGTTGGGCTAGAATATGGGGATGAGACAACATAGAAGGGGGGTTGAGTAGACCTATCCCCTTAATCTAATTTAAAAATGTAAGCCAAATATATTTTGGTTTAGAAAATTAAAAGAGACAAAGTAAGAAAAATGTAAGTCGGATATATAGTGCTTCGAAAATTCGTCATCGCTATACCTACTCCATTTTTAATGGTTTTCACCATTGAAAGTGGTAAGATCTTCCATTATTTTTAAAATTTAAGATACAAGCATTTTGGTACAATTAGGGGTGGCAAAACGGGTCGTGACCCGCCGGCCCGCCAAAACCCGTTGCCCGCTATACCCGCCCCGCCAAAGCCCGCCGCGCCCGCCAAAACCCGCCTCTCCTCCAAAACTCACTCTTTTTTTAGTTAATTCTAGTAATTTCAATTCTTGATGGTTTATTTTATACATTTATTTATAAATATATGTAATATTTTTTTAAGTAAATTTGTTAAAAAGTTGCTTTTATAAAAAATTGTTTTAAAAAATGAGTGAAAAGTTTAATTAAAAGATAAAAAGCCTATTAATCTATTAAAAAAATATAAATAAAAATAGGCGGGTAAGCCCGCCGCCCGCCAACCCGACATCTTGGCGGGGCGGGCATGACTTTTATGTCCATTTTACTTGGCAGGCATGCCCGCCCCGCTCGTTTTTTGGCGGGCATAAGGCTGGGCGGGCAGCCCGTTTTGCCACCCCTAGGTACAATGAATTACCATCAACATGGGCACTAACGACTCAATGCTTTAGTCAACATAAATCTAAAATGATAATCTTATTCATTGGCGCAGATTTCTAAACTACTAATACTTAAGATCTTTAATAATCTTGATCTAACAAACTAGCTAGTCACAAAAATTGTAACACCCGAGACCGAAGAGGGCGGGGAGCATGTAATACTAAGGCCGAAGAGGGTGAGGAGTGTAACACCCCTTTTCTAACCCCAAATATATATCATCTAACCTAACAGAGTAATCATGCATAAGGAAAAAGGGTGCCACATGTTGATTTCCACAAAATGAAAATCCTAAATTAACATACATACAACATCCATAATATGCAAATATCATATTGTAACACAAATATAAATCCCATGCTTTCATACATTATGGATAAACGCTTGCGGAAAACAATTGAATTGCTATTAAAAGTTTCAATGAATATATCCCATACTATATTCATCTACCAAATTCAAATTAACATTTATATCCAAACATGCTAATTTGAAATCCACAATATTGGCCCCATAGCCTTAAACAACATATCCAAGATCTCAACAAATACATCCGAATATCCAACAAAACATAGGAAATAGCAATATCCAAATATAAGCATAAGTCTAAAGAAAACCCCCCAAGTGTTACATGATCAGAGCATATGACTCGCTACCTAATCCAATAACAAACTCAGGAGCTCCTCGGTTAAATCCTCGGACTAGCTACTACTCGTCTAAACCTGCACGTTACCAACAAAGAGCAACATTCAAACAGAAGGGTGAGAATTCAAATTATTATAGAAAACATAATAATAGTAAATGCAAACATAATCAAGCATACATTTCACAATTCATCACTCTTCATAAAAATATGCTTTTATAACCATACATCTAAGTTAACATGTTTTATCATTAAACAACCAAGTTCTATCATTCAAGTAATTATATCTAATTACCAATTCAACAATTTTAATCCACTAATGAAATGCCATCAAGTTTACAATTATCACATAAAATTCCACATTATGCATCACTTATCACATAATTAATCCACACCAATCATATTGCAAAATCACACAAAACACAATTCACACCGACACGTGCGACTCAAGTGTGACTCTATGCAATTTGCATGTGGATCACATCCGTTATCCTTTCCGGTCATGCCGATTGTCTTTTCTCTATAGACTAGATAACCACCTCAAAGGCTCCATACAGCATTAAGCTTTCAAATCTCATTCGGCGTTATATTTGGGACAAGTAAATAACCTTCGCGAGATTACCAAACATTGTCACTTTCAAAGACTCATGCTTGTGTACGTGTGCAACAAAACAAGACTCATGCATTTAAGACAATCTCTCTATCTCTTAAACTACACAATCACATATTTACAACTTTGCACAACATTACACAACATGACATTCAATCCAATCTCAAACATCAATTAGCATTTAGCAATATATCACATAATTCATGACATTAACATCACATAATGCATCCATGAACATTGATCATACAAGATTCATCCATAACATACACACATAATTACATGTTATTCTCAATTAACATCATAATTAAATTAAACAATTGCCAACCAACTCTACTCTATCATATAGACAATTATTTAAGCTTAATATGCTTCAAACGACACATAAAAAGGAGTTACGGATCAAAAGTTATGGTCTTTACAAAATCTGCCAAAAATGGAAATCTTCAGGTCGACGCATGGATGCTTTCTACCCCCCTCAGGTTAGCTCAGGTCGACTCATGAGTCGACGCAAGGGATTCTACAATTCGACGCACAGAATTCATAGGTCGACGCATGCTGGAGGAAAGTAAATTTTCTGCCTTTTTGGGTTGCTCAGGTCGGCCCAGGCTTCTGTGTAGGTCGACCTACACTGCGTAAAAACTCAAAAATCATCATTTTTCTTCCCTATTCCCCTCATACAACACCCATTAACCCATATACAAATTATACATCAATTGACAGAAATTTGGCACACATATAAGGTTCATAAACATGTTTCTAACCATGGGTCATCCGTACAACACATTGAACATGATCAAATCACAAAATCTCATTGTTTTATCATGAACCCTAACATTTCCAAAACTATGAAATTGAAATATGAAGAGATTACACCAACAACACATTACCCAATCATGGATTCTACAAGAATTTGGATTCTAACCCTCACCTCTAGTTTAATTCCTTCTTCTTCAAGAATCTACCACCTCTCTTCTTGCGTCTTTCTCTTTTCTCTTCTTTCTATCTTTCTATCTTTTACTAATTTAGGTTAAGTCATAAAATCATCTTCTAACTCTCATTATTTTATTGGGCTTAACCCATCCACTATTCTCATTTCTTAATTCAACTAAGCCCAATAGCTAATTCTAATATAATTCTACCATTTATTAATTAGCTAAATAACATATTACCACACAATTAAATAATTATCTCTCAAACAATAATTAAATAAGACACAAACAATACCAATTATCAAATAATCCTAATTAAATAAAATCTAATAAAATTGGGTGTTACAAGGAGTGGTCGTCGAATCCACATCGAAATGAGAGGGATCCTGAGGTTGTCATGGAATGGGACTGCATGGTTGAAGGAAGACTTATAAGGATTGATAGGTACTATGTAACACCCGTATAATTTTAATTTTTAATTTAATTTGAATATTAGATTAATAATTATTATTATTATGGATTTTATGAAAATAAGAGGAAAATGATGGTTAATGGCATTTGGGCCATGTGTGAGATTAGTAAGAAGAGGGGGGTGTGGTGCAGTAAAGCCCAAGGAACGTGAAGGAGAACCGTGGAGGAAGAGACCAAGAACCAAGATTCTATCTGAGGTAAGGGGAGACTCTCCGTTTAATCTCTTTTATCGTATTATAGGTGATAGTATGGATTAGGAGTATGATTTGATCCATTGATTCTATATTCTGAATATTCATCTGTGTTCATCATTAAAATTGAACTGTTAATCCCTAATAACTGATAGATTTAGGGTATGATGAATAGAATTGGTAGGGAATCATATACTATGGTTATGGATGAATTCGTATGCTGTTTAGATGTGCTTTTCTCTGGTTTTTGGACTCAAAATCATGGACTGGTATGAGTAAAAACGAATGGGTTTTGGACTGTTACGAATTCTGCAGGTTCTGGGCATTTTCTGGTGTTTCGCGTATGAAACAGTGCCATACGCGTATGGGATGGGGTCATACGCGTATGGGGGACACTCCCAATGGGCTATACGCGTATGATACGCAGTTGCCCTGTCCCAAACACCATGTACTGGTGTTTTGCGTATGAGAGCGTATGAGG
This sequence comes from Vicia villosa, assembly GCF_029867415.1. Classification (NCBI taxonomy): domain Eukaryota; kingdom Viridiplantae; phylum Streptophyta; class Magnoliopsida; order Fabales; family Fabaceae; genus Vicia; species Vicia villosa. The sequence continues at coordinate 192,149,274 of NC_081180.1, forward strand.
ATGCTCATACGCGTATGGGAATTTGGAAAGAGGAAAATTATTCTGGTGATACGCGTATGGCTATACTGATACGCGTATGAGGTTGATTGTAGGCAAAATTTGGTTCTGTTGAGATGCGTATGATACGCGTATGAGGCAAGGGGATACGCGTATGGACCCTATGATACGCGTATGGCTTCCTGTATGTGAAATTTCTGTTTTGTGATTTTTCTGGAAAGTTCGATGATGTGTAACTTTTGATTTGTAGGCCTGTTTGTATGCTGTTTTAGACTGTGTAAACCTTGTGATGTGATTATGTGGTTTACTGATGATTGATTGTATTGAATGATGTAATGTATATATGAACATGCTTAGTATTGATGATGATGATGATGATGAAATAAGTATAGATGATGCTACTCATAGAATGGTGATGATGAAAGTATGTTATATATATGTTGCATGCATTCATAAACATGGGCTGAATCCTATATGATGAGAGGATTCAGCGAGGGGCAGAATTCCCATTGTGTGGAATTTGTGCTGGCAGGGCCGTATCTGGATGATGATAGATCGGTCGGTGGATGATTTCCACTGGTGATGATTGGTACCACATGCATAGTGTCAGTTTCATACATGTGCATGATTTGTTTATAGCATGATGATTGATGATACATGTTGACTGTTTGTTTATCTGTGGATGTATGAATGATTAAATTGTCAGAGTATGAAACAATTGGGTGAATGATATAACTATGATATGTTATTATTTATGATGCAATAACATTGGTTAACTGTGATGAGACTCACCCTTTCTTGTTGTCATTTTCAGATTGAGGATAGCGGCGTGACTTGGTGAGGATTAGCTCATAAGTCGGTTTTAGTATTGTGTCGGTGTCATGCTCTGGTAGATGTAACACTGGGAACGCTTTGTTTTGTTTTAGAGATTTGTTTATAACTCTATTTATTTATGATGTTTGAAGTCTGATACATTGTTGATGAATGTTGACTTGATGAAGTATTTCCGCTGTGTAAAACATGAATTGATTAATGAGTTATGATCTCAGGTGTTTTCAGTGAATGCATGACTTATACTGACGCGTGTTTTATTATTTATGAAATTATGATGCCTCTCTACATGTTACTCTGATTTAATAATTGTCTATTTGCCGCGGGTTATTAGAGGGGTGTTACAATAGTGGTATCAGAGCATAGTCGGTCGTTGTGACCAGAATCTTAGTGTCAGTCTTATGTGTATGCGACTAATACGATTTATTTGTCGATACTTTTGTTCTGACCGGATTGTTGTGTTAAGCAGAACAATGGCTGGAAGAGGAGGAAGAAACGACGATGCTATCGCTGAGGCTCTGGGCATGATAGCTGGTGTGCTGGGAGGGAATGCCAATGGAGCTGCGATTGATGCTGAAAGACAACTGAACAGTTTCCAGAGGAACAATCCTCCATTGTTCAAGGGCACGCATGATCCTGAAGGTGCTCAGAAATGGCTTAAGGAGATCGAGAGGATTTTCAGAGTCATTGACTGTGCTGAGGATCTCAAAGTGAGATATGGCACTCACATGTTATCAGAGGAAGCTGATGATTGGTGGATGTCAACCAGAACTGAGCTGGATGCTAGTGGTACAGCAATTACCTGGACTGTATTCAGGAGGGAATTTCTGAGGAGGTATTTTCCTGAAGATGTCAGGGGAAGAAAGGAAGTTGAATTTCTGGCGCTGGTTCAAGGTAATATGTCAGTACCGGAGTATGCTGCTAAGTTTGTGGAACTGGCAAGGTACTATGTGCATTACAATGATGATGAAGCCAGTGAGTTCTCAAAATGTGTCAAATTTGAGAATGGTCTTCGTGATGAGATCAAGCAGGGTATCAGGTACCAGAGAATCCGGAGGTTTGTTGATCTGGTAGATTGTAGCAGTATTTTTGAGGAAGATAACATCAAGCTGAGATCATCTCACTCTCGCGAGTTGGTTGACAGAAAAGGAAAGAAACATATGGATCGAGGTAAGCCATATGGTAGAGGTAAACCTGTTGATTGGAAGAAACCCAGTGGGGGAGATTCCAGTGCTCGTATCAGATGTTACAATTGTGGTGAGATGGGACATCGTAGGAATGAATGCAAGGTTGATCAGAAGAAGTGTTACAAGTGTGACCAAGTGGGTCATATTGATGCTGACTGCAAGAAGAGGGTTGTGACTTGCTACAACTGTGGTGAAGAGGGTCACATCAGTCGTAATTGTCCTAAGCCAAAGAAGAACCAATCGGGAGGAAAGGTTTTTGCTTTGACTGGGTCTGAGACTACTCCAGAAGACCGGTTGATTAAAGGTACGTGTTTCATTCATGGCACACCTTTAGTTGCAATTATTGATACTGGAGCAACTCACTCTTTTATTTCTTTGGATTGTGCTGAGAGGTTAAATCTTGAGATATCTGATATAAATGGAAGTATGGTTATTGACACTCCTGCGTCGGGTTCAGTAACTACTTCGTCTGCATGCTTGAATTGTCCGGTTGACGCTTTTGGTAGAGAATTTTGGATGGACTTAGTGTGCCTTCCGTTGAAACAACTTGATGTAATCCTGGGAATGAACTGGTTGGAATTCAACCGTGTTCATATCAACTGTTTTGCGAAGACGGTGATTTTTCCTGAAGAGGTTAGTTTTGATAGTCTGGAAATGACAGCTAGACAGGTGAATGAAGCTATCGGAGATGGTGCAACAGTGTTTATGTTGTTCGCATTGATGAATATGAAGGAGAAAGTGGCGAGTGGCGAATTGCCTGTGGTGTGTGAATTTCCAGAAGTTTTTCCAGAAGATGTGAATGAATTGCCACCGGAAAGAGAAGTGGAGTTTTCTATTGATTTGGTTCCGGGAACTAGTCTAGTGTCAATGGCGCCGTATCGTATGTCGCCGTCTGAATTGGCTGAACTGAAGAAGCAGTGAGAGGAATTGCTTGAGAAGAAGTTTATTCGTCCTAGTGTTTCGTCGTGGGGTGCGCCTGTGTTGCTGGTAAAGAAGAAAGAGGGTTCAATGAGGCTGTGTGTAGATTACAGACAATTGAACAAGGTCACTATCAAGAATCGGTATCCATTGCCGAGGATTGATGATTTGATGGATCAGTTGGTTGGAGCACGTGTGTTTAGTAAAATTGATCTGAGGTCTGGGTATCATCAGATACGTGTGAAGGATGACGATATTTAGAAGACTGCTTTTAGAACGAGGTATGGACATTATGAGTATTCTGTGATGCCGTTTGGAGTTACTAATGCACCTGGTGTTTTTATGGAATATATGAACGAGATTTTTCATCCGTATCTCGACAAGTTTGTGGTGGTATTTATAGATGATATCCTGATATATTCTAAGAATGAGGAAGAACATGTGGAACATCTCAGAACTGTGTTAGAGCTGTTGAAAGAGAAGCAACTTTTTGCCAAACTGTCAAAGTGTGAGTTCTGGTTAGAGGAAGTCAGTTTTCTTGGACATGTGATTTCTAAGAATGGTATTGCTGTTGATCCTACAAAGATAGAAGCTGTGTCTCAGCGGGAAGCTCCGAAGTCAGTGTCAAAGATTCGTAGTTTTCTTGGTCTTGCAGGTTACTACCGAAAGTTCATTGAAGGATTTTCAAAGTTAGCATTGCCGTTAACTAAACTAACCAGGAAGGGACAAACCTTTATTTGGGATGCAAAGTGTGAAGAAGGATTCCAAGAGCTGAAGAGGAGATTGACTAGCGCTCCTATTTTGATTTTGCCGAATCCGACAGAATCATTTGTGGTTTATTGTGACGCATCACTGATGGGTTTAGGTGGTGTATTGATGCAGAATCAACAAGTGGTCGCTTATGCGTCGAGACAACTCAAAGTGCATGAGAGGAATTATCCGACTCATGATTTGGAATTGGCAGCTGTGGTGTTTGTCTTAAAGTTGTGGCGACAATATTTGTATGGTTCGAGATTTGAGGTATTCAGTGATCATAAAAGCCTGAAGTATCTCTTTGATCAGAAAGAGTTGAACATGAGGCAGAGAAGGTGGTTAGAATTTCTGAAGGATTATGATTTTGGTTTGAATTACCATCCGGGTAAGGCAAACGTTGTTGCTGATGCATTGAGTAGGAAGACCTTGCATATGTCTATGCTAATGGTGAAGGAATTGGATTTGATTGAGCAATTCAGAGACTTGAGTTTAGTGTGTGAAGGTACTCCTATTAGTGTCAAATTGGGTATGCTGAAGCTGACTAGTGGTATTCTTGAAGAGATCAGAGAAGGTCAGAAAGCCGATGTTGAATTGATTGATAAGTTGACTTTGATTAATCAAGGCAAGAGTAGTGAATTCAGAGTCGACGAGAATGGTATACTGAGGTTTGGTGACCGAGTTTGTGTTCCTGATATTGATGAACTCCGAAAGCGTATTTTGGAAGAAGGACACCGTAGTGGATTGAGTATTCATCCTTGTGCTACCAAGATGTATCATGATTTGAAAAAGTTGTTTTGGTGGCCTGGAATGAAGAAGGAAATTGCTGAGTTTGTGTATTCTTGTTTGACTTGCCAGAAGTCAAAGATCGAGCATCAGAAACCGTCTGGGTTGATGCAACCGATGTTTATTCCTGAGTGGAAGTGGGACAGCATCTCAATGGATTTTGTGTCGGGTTTGCCGAGAACTGTCAGAAATTGTGAAGCTATCTGGGTCTTGGTGGACAGGTTGACGAAGTCTGCATATTTTATACCGGTGAGAATGGATTATCCGATGGAGAAGCTGGCTCAATTGTATATTGAGAAGATAGTGAGTCTGCATGGTATTCCTTCAAGTATCGTGTCAGACAGAGATCCGAGGTTTACATCTAAGTTCTGGGAAGGTTTGCAGAAAGCTTTGGGTACTAAGCTGAGATTGAGTTTTGCTTATCATCCGCAGACGGATGGACAGACTGAGAGGACGATTCAGTCGCTAGAGGATTTGTTGCATGCTTGTGTGTTAGAAAAAGGAGGTACTTGGGATAGTTATCTGCCTTTGATTGAGTTTACCTACAACAACAGTTATCATTCGAGTATCGGTATGGCTCCGTTTGAGGCTTTGTATGGTAGGAGGTGTAGGACGCCGTTGTGTTGGTACGAATCTGGTGAGAGTGCTGTGATTGGTCCAGAGATTGTACAACAGACTACAGAGAAGATTAAAATGATTCAAGAGAAGATGAAGGCTTCTCAGAGTCGTCAGAAGAGTTATCATGACAAGAGGAGGAAAACACTTGAGTTTCAAGAGGGAGATCATGTGTTTATGAGAGTTACTCCTATGACAGGGATTGGTCGGGCATTGAAGTCGAAGAAGTTGACTCCGCGTTTTATCGGACCATTCCAAATTTCTGAAAGAGTGGGAGAAGTGGCTTATCGTATCGCTTTACCGCCGATGCTTGCAAATTTACATGATGTATTTCATGTGTCTCAGTTGAGGAAATACATTTCAGATTCGTCCCATGTGATCCAAGTAGATGATATACAGGTGAAAGATAACTTGACGGTTGAGACTTTACCTGTGAGGATTGAGGATCGAAGGCTGAAGCAATTGCGAGGCAAGGAAATAGCTTTGGTCAGAGTAGCTTGGGGAGGACCTGCTGAGGGAAATGTTACCTGGGAGCTAGAGAGTCAGATGAAGGATTCTTATCCAGAACTTTTTACCTGAGGTATGTTTTCGAGGACGAAAACTCTTTTAGTGGGGGAGAGTTGTAACACCCGTATAATTTTAATTTTTAATTTAATTTGAATATTAGATTAATAATTATTATTATTATGGATTTTATGAAAATAAGAGGAAAATGATGGTTAATGGCATTTGGGCCATGTGTGAGATTAGTAAGAAGAGGGGGTGTGGTGCAGTAAAGCCCTTACTAACTTAATATTATTTTTCATAAAATAATTAGAATTGGAGAATTGGGAAAGAAAGAACGTGAGAGAACAGAAGTTGGAACAAGGAACGTGAAGGAGAACCGTGGAGGGAGAGACCAAGAACCAAGATTCTATCTGAGGTAAGGGGAGACTCTCCGTTTAATCTCTTTTATCGTATTATAGGTGATAGTATGGATTAGGAGTATGATTTGATCCATTGATTCTATATTCTGAATATTCATCTGTGTTCATCATTAAAATTGAACTGTTAATCCCTAATAACTGATAGATTTAGGGTATGATGAATAGAATTGGTAGGGAATCATATACTATGGTTATGGATGAATTCGTATGCTGTTTAGATGTGCTTTTCTCTGGTTTTTGGACTCAAAATCGTGGACTGGTATGAGTAAAAACGAATGGGTTTTGGACTGTTACGAATTCTGCAGGTTCTGGGCATTTTCTGGTGTTTCGCGTATGAAACAGTGCCATACGCGTATGGGATGGGGTCATACGCGTATGGGGGACACTCCCAATGGGCTATACGCGTATGATACGCAGTTGCCCTGTCCCAAACACCATGTACTGGTGTTTTGCGTATGAGAGCGTATGAGGATGCTCATACGCGTATGGGAATTTGGAAAGAGGAAAATTATTCTGGTGATACGCGTATGGCTATACTGATACGCGTATGAGGTTGATTGTAGGAAAAATTTGGTTCTGTTGAGATGCGTATGATACGCGTATGAGGCAAGGGGATACGCGTATGGACGCGTATGGACCCTATGATACGCGTATGGCTTCCTGTATGTGAAATTTCTGTTTTGTGATTTTTCTGGAAAGTTCGATGATGTGTAACTTTCGATTTGTAGGCCTGTTTGTATGCTGTTTTAGACTGTGTAAACCTTGTGATGTGATTCTGTGGTTTACTGATGATTGATTGTATTGAATGATGTAATGTATATATGAACATGCTTAGTATTGATGATGATGATGATGAAATGAGTATAGATGATGCTACTCATAGAATGGTGATGATGAAAGTATGTTATATATATGTTGCATGCATTCATAAACATGGGCTGAATCCTATATGATGAGAGGATTCAGCGAGGGGCAGAATTCCCATTGTGTGGAATTTGTGCTGGCAGGGCCGTATCTGGACGATGATAGATCGGTCGGTGGATGATTTCCACTGGTGATGATTGGTATCACATGCATAGTGTCAGTTTCATACATGTGCATGATTTGTTTATAGCATGATGATAGATGATACATGTTGACTGTTTGTTTATCTGTGGATGTATGAATGATTAAATTGTCTGAGTATGAAACAATTGGGTGAATGATATAACTATGATATGTTATTATTATGATGCAATAACATTGGTTAATTGTGATGAGACTCACCCTTACTTGTTGTCATTTTCAGATTGAGGATAGCGGCGTGACTTGGTGAGGATTAGCTCATAAGTCGGTTTTAGTATTGTGTCGGTGTCATGCTCTGGTAGATGTAACACTGGGAACGCTTTGTTTTGTTTTAGAGTTTTGTTTATAACTCTATTTATTTATGATGTTTGAAGTCTGATACATTATTGATGAATGTTGACTTGATGAAGTATTTCCGCTGTGTAAAACATGAATTGATTAATGAGTTATGATCTCAGGTGTTTTCAGTGAATGCATGACTTATACTGACGCGTGTTTTATTATTTATGAAATTATGATGCCTCTCTACATGTTACTCTGATTTAATAATTGTCTATTTGCCGCGGGTTATTAGAGGGGTGTTACATACTACATATACCAACAAGATGCATCTTCTTTTCGGTAGCCTAACAAATAAAAACTCCAATTTTTGACCCTAAGATCCCACTTCATATGCATTGAATCTCAAAGAGTATGATCATCATTAGAGTTGAGGAGCACAAGTATAGTTTCTTGGTATAAGGTTGATGATGATTAGTAATATTTAAAGGTTCTCACACAACATAGCTAAGAATCTCTCATAATCTCAACATTCTTAGAAGTTTTTCAAAAGGTTGACTCAAAGAGATATTGTGTTTGTTAATGAAGAAACTGTCATGGTTTCTCTCAAGATTCTTTTCAAAGAAGTATTGGGTTCATGATGAATATTATCGGTTCATACCCTAAAAGATTCAAGAGATTGTCAAAAGAATTTCCCCTTTACATTGTTATTTCATTGTTGTTTTTATAAAGAGACAAGTAAAAGATTTAAGTAGGTGCTATAGATAAAACACAAAAAGGTAGGGAAAAAATAAATATGATCCAACTAAAATCATGATATTGTGATTTGACTCAGAGAAAGAATGGATTGAATCAAAAGTATTAAAGTGAAGAATTCATTAGTTTAATTTGAATCATATGTCTGTATCTATGATTCGAGTAAGATAGGGCATCATTGGAATCACAATTCATTTTGAAGAACATTTTAAATCTCACGATTCGAATCAAATCTCCAGTGATTCGAGTCAACGCGATTGGACTCAGGTTGGAAGTGGAAAACTCTAACCCTCTAAGAAAATGTTTGATTTTAATCATAACTGGCCTGATTCAAATCAAGCCTTACAAAAATCTTGATTTAAGTATTCAAGTCAAAAAACACATTATCAAGGGCTCAAATCCAATAGACTAAATGTAGAGGTGTCTCATGGTACATGTTTAAAGAAAAAAGTGGTAAAGTTACAAATGAATTACACATACACGATAAATCAAATTACACACACAAATCAAATTTAGATACAACATCAAAATAAAATGATACCGACTGCAATGCAATTTCAGTCTCCCCCATTTTGATGTTTGTAAACTTTGAGATATTATAGATGTTTTATTTAAGCAAATGAGTTGAAATATGTAATTTGTATTACGGTTCAATTTGATTCCGAATTTATTTGATCAGCAGACAACAAATAATAAAACACGTGGAACTTGATTTATTACCGAGATCTCAAGCTCCCATTGCATTAAACACTTAATGTATGTAAATATAATTATAATATCTCACAACCTTCTCCCCTTTTGGAAAATATAAAAAAGATAAAGGCTAAAACATATACAACACATAAAGATTAACTCAATACTAACATATAAGTCAATATGAAATGCCAAACAATAGAAAACCAATTTAAAATCTGAACAAAATGCATACAAGCACATACTCACACGAGTAACGCAATTTCACAAAATTTGCAAGATAAGTGAAAATAGAAGGCTAAAAAGCAAAATGAAACATATAATTAACATCAACATAACAAAAAATGTCAAAACTACGTCATACAAATCATCCAAAATACCTAATATCAAAAATATCATAAGATGCTATTCAACTAAATATAAATAAACTAAATCAAATTAATGCATATGATGTGATGAGATGCATGACAACCAAGGTAGGTCTGCTGGAAAAGGATTAGAAACAACTTCAAAATCAAGATTAAAATCAAATTTCGAACACATTTGAGCAACAACAACTTCCTTGATGCTTGTACAAATGTTATCATTCAGTATTCCCTTGCTTTGGCTTCATCATCCTCAACATCAAAGAGAGCCATCAGACACTCCTCTCTTAATAACGCAACACTCATGATCCAGTACATATACATGTCTAGATATGCCTTCACAATAGGAGGTAAAAAATTAGTGGTTGTATGAGAAGGAGTAGATGGACCAGCTAGAGCAGAGACCTTCTATGGGATATACCATTGGGGACATCCTTGTTGGGAACAATTGTATCATCATACGCTTTACCAAGAGTGTCCATTTAATACCCACCATCCTATCCTTGAAGTATCTCATAAGCTTAACTGGACTGGAGTCAAACACCTTCGGTACCTCTAGCAAATATAAATCATCCCGAAAAATATTATTCAATTTCAAAGTTCACTCGTCAGAGTGATTTTTCCTTCTCATAAGGACGTAATCCACTAATAAATCATATCACAAACTTAAATATGAACCGCCAATGACTACTCAAGGCTGCAGACTAAACTTAGTCCCTCAAGGAATTTAACCAAAATCAAAATACAAAGAGTGCGTGTTTACAAGAATGATTCTAAAAAAGCAGATACACAAAGTGAATTTCAGAATTTACACTTAAGAAAATATACAAGAAATAGCTCTAAGTGTAGTGAGTGTTGTAATTGTTGTTTCTCTCATTGTTCTTCCTCTTTTTCTCTTTGTTGTTGCTTTTGTTGTTAGCTTATCTATTTTCTTCAAAATTCCTTGTCTTCTTTAGATTGATGATGAATAGTACAGTTGGAGGATAAAATTGGAAACTTCTTTAATTTGACAGCTATAATAATGGTACGAGGTTGAGCCGTGAATTGTGGAGATCTGTTGGTAGTACATTCCTTAAGAATTCCAGCATACTTGTCCTTTAAAAGGGACATTTGATTTTTCTGCTTGAATGTACTATCTCCAAGATTATTCTTTCATTTATTATTCTCAAAATCATTGCCTTCATATTTGAGATGGTTTGGAGCTTGATCAGAGTTCAAAACGTTGATGATTAGACTTCAGATTCTAGTGAGAACGAGGCTTGATTTATTAAAGTAAATCTTGATTGTTTGTTGCAGAGACGTTGTCTTTGTTATCCAGATGATTTACTATGAAATGAACACTTCTTCATGTTTCAACTTTGTTTTATAATACGTTGAAGTCCAAAGTGCATACTCTCTTTGTCCAGAGTCTAAAGTCTGCTTTGTACGAAGTCCATTGTCTAATTTGTCCGGAGTCGAGAGTCTGATTTGTCTAGAATCTAGAGTGTGCTTTGTCCAGGGTCCAAAGTCTGCTTTGTCCAGAGTCTAGAGTTTGCATTCATTATCTTAAGATTCTACACACTTAATAACACTATTAGTGTACAAAATTATTCTCTATACATTTCTTATCATCGAAACTTAAGAATTGTAGATGTAGAACCAAACTTGTCCCAACAAAGAGACTTAAAGGTTGATCAACAGTTATAAGGTAAGGTGTGGTAGTATGTGCCAGCTTTACCACCATAGTTTGGAAACTATAATAAAAACCTACTAGCATATTACATATCAACATAATTGTAAAACGCAACCGTAGTAAAACGTGGAGGTCAAGGTCAATACACACCCCTAGAATACTTGAGTTTATTATAACCAACAATAGTGATGAAAGATTTAGCATGCAATATTTCACGTATAACTAGCAACTGTTGTGATATGTATACTTGAGTTAATTATAAATTATGAGGAATGCCATTTTCACCGCTTGTCAATAAATATATGAAATTTCAATCTGAATTATACATTAATAATATGATAAATTAAGTTATATTTGAAGAACAAGTTACATTAATCAGTGTTTTTCGAGCTTTCTACAATCCATTATCTGTATCCCGTCCTTTGACTATTAGAATTTGGTTTATTGCTTGTAGTTCTTCAATCAAGACTTATATTTTACTAGTTCATTCTACAAAGTTAATACTTTGCAAAATAAACCATTAAAAAAATTGATTGAAGAAGTAAAAACATTAACTTAAATTTTAACAGTCAAATAGAGAGATACGGATAACGGGCTGAAGAAAGCTCGTAAAACAATTATAAATGTAAGTTGTTTTTCTAACATGACATAATTTTTAATATTATTAACTTTTAATTCAATTCAAAAGGTTATATATTAGTTAAGGGGTCGGTAAAATACACAAACCACATACGATATAACAAACCTATCTTCTAGGACATGTTGAATGAACAATATGATAATTGTAATGTCCAACTAATAATTGTATCAATATCATAAAGAATAACATAAACAACAACATACAACTTTTTTCAACAAAAATAAAATCATCAACAACATACAACTTTTATCAACAATAACATACCTTAAACAACATACAATTTTTATCAACAAAAATAAAATCATTAACAACATAGAAATTTTATCAACAACAACATATCTTAAGTAACATACAACCTTTATCAAGAAAAATAAAATCATCAACAACATAGAAATTTTATCAACAACAACTTACTTTAAATACCATACAATTTAACTCAATAAAAATAAAATCATCAACAACATAGAACTTTTATACAACAACAACATACCTTAAACAACATACAAATTTTATCAACAAAAACAAAATATCAACAACATACAATTTTTATTATAACAATATACCTTAAACAAAATATGACTTTCATAAGCAAAAACAAAATAATCAACAACATACAACTATTATCAACAACAACATGCCTTAAAAAACATATAACTTTTATCAACAAAAATAAAAGCATCAACAACATAGAAATTTTATCAACAACAACATACTTTAAACAACATAGCTCAAGAAAAACATCAATGTATCCCAACTAAAACATCACAACTCATAACATAAAAGGTGAAAACATCTACATACATGAAATGTGAAAAGGAAATGAAAGAAATGAATTTTGTGTAACACCCTTCCATGGTCCATAAGAGTTGAAAAAGATATGTTGAAGTTTTGTGAAGATGTGGTATGCAATTCTTTACGGAGTAAGGATAAGGCATGAGAGAGTGTTAGGGATTTGTTAAGAGAGATACGACTATTCTGTTTTTATGAGAGTGAAGTTTTGCTTAAATATAAGATATACTTTTAACCATAGTTCATAAAACAACCGTGATAAAATGTAGGTACATTTCACAACAGTTTCTATTTTAGACCGTGGTGAAAGTTTTTTTTTTTAATTTTAATATAAATATTAAGAATATAAGTAACATCTCAATTTTGTAATAAAAAAAAAAGAAAACTGCTGGTGTTGGGATTCAAAGCCTAAATAAGTTGATTTAATAGCTCAGGTAGTAAAATATTATGTTAGGCGTATTTTGTATGAGTGCTCATAGTCGACTGATAAGTGCCAATTTGTAGTGATTTTGTATAAATAGTTTTGTGGCACTTATCATGTTTTTGTGTAAATTATGTTGAAAATTCCCTTGTTTAGTGTATAAATACATTTAGTTTGTTTATACTCGTGTTTTGATTCATTTATGTACCATTTGATAGTTTTCTATTTATTTTGTAGGTATTGATGCGTATTTGGAACATGAGCAATAAAGTGTCGAAGACACCGCTTCAACGCGAAATTTTGAGCAATTCGTCAACGAATAAGGATCAAAACAAATATGATAAAATTCATTTATTTTGTTGATATTTTGTCATTGTTAGATAGGAAATTGAATAATCTTTCCAACGCTTCGAACCGGGTGCAAATCAGAGTTACGGTTCTCAAGTTATGGCCGAAATAGTGCAGAATTTACTAGCGTAGTTCGCCCGGCGAATCCCGGCTCGCCCGGCGAAAATGCCTGGGCTGAAACACGTTAAAAGGGGTTAAAACACATTTTTATATGTTTTGGGTAATATTGGTCCCAATTCATCAAACCTTCATTTTTTGGGTAGAGAGACGCTTAGAAACATCAAATAGGGTTGCATCTTGATGATCAGAGGTCGAATTTCTCATCTATTGGTATTGACAAACCAAGAAATGTTTGGTTCCTCTTATTCTCTTCTCTTTGTATACTATATTTCGTTGGGTATGTTTGTATATTTATTTTGAACATATGTATATGTATTGATCATGGTGTTGTATAATATATTTGCTTTACAAATCATTATTCATGTCTTCCTTAATCTTTTTGCATTTATATTTGGATTTGGGTTGTTATAGACATATACCTCATAAATATTGATTAGGGATGGATATATATTAGTTTCTAGATTCTAGAGATAAATTTAGAGTTAATAATCTTTATGCGTGTCGAAGCTTAATGCTTCCGTGTTAATTGTGTCGGTTGAGAGATTGTCGCTACAAATGATATGGATGTATGCTGTGTTGTTGAGGTTGACTGAGAGATCATAGCCGAGATGATATAGTATTTATCTCTACTTTTGGTTAGAAATGACTTATGGAATGAGCGATGCTTGATGATTTTGACGAGTATTGTAGGTTGAGTGCAACTGGTCGATAGGTTTAAGTTTGTGATAAGTAGATTATATGCATGCTTGATAAATTTCTTCCCTCTAAAGAATAATTTCTTTTTGTGTTAATATTTACTCCATTTTTATACTTTTTTTCATTCAAAATTAGGTTCGAAACCATTGAATGGCATTCTACACCATTCTCTGTGGACACGATAATTCCTAGAATAATACTTTTAAATAATTTGTTTCTTCCCCTATACATGCTTCAACAAAATGGTGTCGTTGCCGGGGATTGGTGTATTTTATTTACTTGCATCGCAATAGTTTTTTTTGTTTTGTTTTGAGTTTTGTATATATTTCACATATTGTATATTCTTACTTGTCTATATTTGTGTACATGTTTAATATACTTGCACATATTTTCTGTAACATCCTGATTTTATTAGGATTTTTATTAATTATATTTGTAATTATATTATTTGGTGTTTTTAATAATTATTTATTTACTTAGTTATTATGTGATATAATAATTATTTGAATATTTGATTATGTATGTAATTGTGCTATTTAGATTAATTGAGTTGTTAGAGAGATATAACTAATTGGGCCTAAATGTCATAATTATGATGCTAGAAAGATTGTGGGTTAAGCCCATTTAAGAAAAGAGGGATAGTAAGAGAGTTAGGGTTTTAGAGAATTGTTTCATAACTTTCATTTGGGAAAATAGGAGAAAGAGAGAGGAATAGAAGAAAGAAGAGAAAGAAGAGAAAGAGAAGAGAGAAGTAGATTCTTGAAGAGGGTGGACTAGAGATTCAAGGTAAGAGTGTGAATCTAAGTCATTATGAGTAGATATAACTAGGTAATGTTGTTTGGGTGAATGATTTCATGAGTTGGAATGGGTATTTGTATGTGTATGTTCTTCATCTCTTTATGTCATAACTTCTATGTTAAGGTTTATGAATCTATGGAATTTTGTATAAAATAATCATGTTCTATGTTTCTATGTTGATATGCTGTGATAGATTTATGATTAGAATCTCTCAATTTCATGATTGTAAGTTTGAGTTTCTATCTTTTGAATTTATAGGTTTCACTCAAATTGATGAATTTATGATGTTGAATGAGAGGAATTGATAACGAGAGTTGTGTTGAATTGAGTGCTATCATAAGTGTATAATTGACCCATAAATGTGATGGGATTGTTGGGAAAATGGGGGATTTTGAATATTGAAAGTGCGTATTCGTAATAGCAAAAAAATAGAGTTTTTGGGGTTCTGGTACAGGGGAACTCGGTTCCCAAAAGGGGGGAACCGGTTCCCATATAAAAAACTGCACTTTTTAGCGGACAGGAGGTCTGGGAACCCGGTTCCCAGATTGGGGAACCCGGTCCCAGCAGTAAACATGAATTTTTGTGAAACTTCAAAATGTCATAACTTTTGATCCGTAACTCCTTTTTACATGTCGTTTGAAGCATGGTTAAGCTAAAATGATTGTCTATATGATAGAATAGGATTGATTGGCACTTGTTTAAATCATTATGTGATAGTGTAAAGGACATGTAATGGTGTATGTCATGGATTAACGTTAATTGTGGATAACATGTATTGGTAATTCGTACCACGTGCTAATTGTGATATTTGGAAACGATGAATGCTAATTGTTTTGCATTATTGTGATTGTTGTATGATAAATGTGTTTCGTACAATGGGTGAATAATTCAATTAGTTGAATTTTGGAGATATGATTGGATGTTAAGATTATACAGATAATTCTTAATTGCATATGTTTTGATAATTGTATTTATACATAATGCTTAGATTTAGCAAATGTATATGTTGTTTTGGGGGATTGTTGATAATGACATTGATTGGCTTGTATGTTATATGTTATTGTGATTGATAAATGCTATGTGAATGCTTTATTGATGATGTATGCATGTTGTGCAACATTTGGTGGATAATTTGAATTGTGCGAATTATTGTGGTATGTGGCATGTTAAAATTGTGTGATAATCTTAATTGCATATATTGAGAGTTTTGTTGCACATGTACACATAGTGGCTTTGATTCATAATGGAGATATAAGCGGTGAAACTTTGGGTTCACAAGATAGACGTTGATCCTTAATTGGAAATAGGCGTAGTGGCTTTGATCCGTAATGGAGATATAAGCAGTGAAACTTTGGGTTCACAAGATAGACGTTGATCCTTAATTGGAAATAGGCGTAGTGGCTTTGATCCGTAATGGAGATATAAGCGGTGAAACTTTGGGTTCACATTGGTACCACATGCATTGAGTCACATTTATTACATTCGAGTCATATTGTGTGCTATGTGATTATTTTTGTATCAATGTGATTGTTTTGTGTGATAATTGATATATGGTGTATGGATGTAAGTTTTGTAAAGAGTGATGAATTCTTGGAATGTATAATTGTTGTAATTTACATTTCCTATATTATTTTTATTTATAATGATTTGAATTCTCACCCTTTCGTTTGAATGTTACCCTTTGTTGGTAACGTGTAGGTTCATACGCTTAGTAGCTTGTTCGAGGTTTAGCCGGAGAGCTTCCAAGTGTGTCTTTTGATTAGGTAGCGAGTCATATGCTTTGATCATGTAACGCTTGGGGGATTTTCTTTAGGCTTATGCTTATGTTTGGATATTGCTATTTTCTATGTTTGGTTGCATATTTTGGATGTATTGTTGGATATTTTTGGATATGTTGTTTAATGGCTATGTAGCCTAGATCGTGATTTCCAAGTAGCATGGATGTTGATAATATTTTGAATTGGTAGATGAATATAGTATGGGATATATTCATTGAATTTTATGTGATAGCAATTTTATTATTCCGCAATGCGTTTATGCATAACGTATGAAAGCATGAGATTTTCAAATTGTGTTACAATATGATCGGTGCATATTATGAAGGTTGGTATGTTGTTTTGGATTTTCATTTTGTGGAAATCAACATGTGGAGCCCTTTTTCCTTTATGTATGTTTACTCTGATATGTTTATTATTATTTGGGGTTAGAAAGGGGTGTTACATTTTCTATACTTGTAAATTTTTTAAATCATTGTTTGTTTCTTTTCACATTTGCTTGTGTGTGGTTAGGAATAACCGGGTGGAAGTAACTTGGAGAAACGCTCTTAAATAACAGGCATCAAGCTTACGACGTTAAGTAATCATAACTATTATTTTTTAGTTTTTGTTAAGTTTAGGTAGTGTGATGCAATTGTCTAACCAAATTTAGATCGAACCAATTCTTAAACTTCAAATCTTCACTTTTAAATTTGTTTAGACAATTTCATCTGGTTTTTTAAGTTTGTGTGTATTAATAGTTGTGTGTTTGCCTTTGAGCTTGTTTTGAGTAGCTCAAGGAATTTGAGGTGATTTTCCAAGTTTGATTGTTTCGACTTGTGAGTGTATGGTAATGATTTTGTTAAAGTTTTGTACACGGTCAAGTTATGTGTAGCGGTGAAATTTGTGAGACTAAAGCCATTGAAGTGACTTATCTCATATGTTTTAAATAGAGCCGCCACCGTGCTTTATTGTTTCCAAACGAAATGGGAGAAAGAGCGAATAAAATCCACAGAAATTTTTAAAATCAAAACTAATAAATTAAACAGAGATTTGGGTACAGGAGGTTTGTTATGCTAGGGGAAGGTTTTAAGCACCCGTCACATCTATAGTACTCCATAGGAACCTCTTTAAAAATATTATTATTATTGTTGTTATAAAATGCCCTTTTTTGTGTTTTTTTTAAATAGAGTGGGAGGATGAGAAAAGAAGGTTTTAAAAGTGAGCTCGATAAGATATTGCATCTTAGGCCTACATACCCCTTAAGTGCAATAGGGAAGTTCGAGCTTTTGTAGTTCCTCTTAAAAGAAAAATAAAATAGCCAAGTGGCAAAATATTTTTGGGTGTTGAGCTTTAATAATACTCGACGGGTTTTTAAAATATTAAGCTTTAGCAATACTTAACAAGTCTAATAAAAGAGCCAAGCTTTAACAATACAAGGCTAGGGTTTAAAAGAAGTTGGTTGAGCTTTAACAATACAAAACCAAGGGTTGATTTTAAAAAGGTTGAGCTTTAACAACACTAAACCATTTTCAAAAAACAAGTGGGATGAAAAGCTTTAACAATACTAAGCACAAAGATAAAAGAGATTGGAAAAGAGATTGAGTACCTTGACAATTTTAGTCAATACCATTCTCATTCCTTTGGATATTTCAACAACAAATTAAGCAATCAATCATGAATACCTCAAGTGTGTGTGTGTGTATGATAACATGTGTCACAAAAGTAAACAAGTGAGTATAACAAAGAGATCAATGCAAACTGAAATAGTAATGGATAAACGGATGTTTGTACCTTTGGAATCATTTCCTGTATGAATGAATATGATTGATTATGGATGGATAAATATCTCATGCATATGGTTAGTAAACAAAGTATGATAATACCATGAATAAAGTACAAGTGTACAAGGATAAAAATCAACAAGTATATGTACAAAGACAAAGAAAGAGATCAAAGCAACAAGTTATCAACATGAGGATGCTAAAGATCAAAGATTTAAATTAGGGTTTTGAAAATTAGGGTTTTAGAACCATACCTAAATCTAATTGATTTTAAAAATAATTAAAGTACCATAGCCTAGAGGAGAGCAGGTCTAAGAGTACATGGTAGCATCAAAGAGACTTTAACCTAGCCTTAAATAAACTCACACAAAATAATACAAGAGTTTACTTGGTGGATATATCAAAAAGAAATGATTTTAAAAGCATTTTAAAAGCATAAAAGACTTGTTTTTGTTTTCATTTTTAAATGATAAAATAATAAATATTTTTGGATTTTAAAATCATATCCTAAAAATAGGCAAGATAAATGAGGAGTGTATAAAATTTCAAGTCGAAATGATTTAATTTAATATTTTAAATAAATTACCAAAGTTAAATAAAAAGTGAATACAAATAAGTGATAAAAAAATATGTTTTGGCCTTGGGAAGACTTGAACACACGCCCTAATGGAGATTGTTTCAATACTTAACCATTGGGCTAGCGCGCTATAACTGTTACCCAAACACGCGCGTAAATATATATTAAAAAACGTGTTCTAAATTCAAAGTGAACTTCATCTTCAACCTTGAGACACAAAAATCTGGATTTTCGAACTTGCTCAAATCTTAATCATTTTTGAAAATGTAAAGGTGCATCTTATGTGATTTTTCAAGACAAATTCAACCATATAACTTTCATTATTTATTCATACTGAAACTCATGAATTTTTGGAAAACAGTCAAGAACCCTAAAATTTCAAACTAAAATTAAATGATGAATATGTACAATCAATCCCTAAAACCTTAGGGATTTTATTCCCTCCATTATGGTGAATTGAATGGTATCAAGTTTTGTTCAAAATGATGCACAAATGAGATGGTTCGAGTTTGAGTTATTACCTCTGAACTAAGAATCAAAAGGTGACTTAGAAGTGTTACAAAGATGTTGTTATGATCCAAATACCTTCCTAGTACCTCAAGGATGCTAACTGAATGCTTGGAAGCCTTTGAATTTGCTTGAATTCCTTTGCTCGACTCCAATTGCAAAATAGAAAAATAATAATGGAAAACTATGTTCCAAGTTTTACAAGTATGATTCAATGGATTGGATAACTTATATATGTTATATAGAAGGTATCTGGATTGGTAGTTCGGACAATGTGTGAACAAAATGAAAGTTTGATGGTTAAGGTTCAAGAATGCTCTTTAATGGAGGTTTAATGGTGATTTTTGGTTTGGGGTGTTTTTGAGGGTGGTGATTATGATGAACAACTTATAAATGATGTATAGAAGCTATTTGGATTGTTGTTAGACACTCAGAAAATCTAAAACTCAAAATAGCTCTCAAAATGCAAATGGCTAAAAATGAGAATTTCAAGTGGAGGGGTGACTCGGAGAATTTTGGTGTGCTTGTTGCAATAGGCGATGCTATCTATTTATCGGCATAAAATGTGACTTGTGGAGGGAAAAATTAGATCAATTGGCTTTGTGGTTTGAAAGTTGTGCAAGTTTGCTTCTCCATGAAGAAAAGTGAAGTTCATGGTTCAAGAGCAAGGTACAAGTTCAAGCACGCTTGTAATGACTTTATCTGCTCATTAGGAGCTTGCTTGTTGGATTTGTGTTGCTTTTGCTACAAAAGAAACAATGTATTGTGTAACGCCCGGAAGTTTAATTATCTAATTAAATTATTTCAGAATTATTTGTTGGAATTATTGGAATTGTGAATTATGGGAGTTTAAGTATTTTTAATCGGTATAAACTAATTAATTAGCGATGGAGAAAGAATGAAGTAATTATTTAGTTGGGCTTATGTTTGGTGGTTGAAATAGAAATATGGGAGGTGTGAAGCTTAGGCCCAATGAGAATAAAGGAAACTAGTATTAAAATTATATTAGTAATAATAAAAAGAAAGATAATTAGTAGAATCAATAATGTTGTTGAAGTGCTATTAGAAAAAGGAGAAAAACGAGGGTTTCGGGAGAAAGAGGAATAATGAGAGGTTGCCATGAAGAGAAAAAATTTGCAGAAAGTGGAAGAGGCTAATGGTTGGAAGCTATGGCAAGGCTCGGATTCGACCGGAAATTGTAGAGTGGTTTCCAATCCAAGGTAAGGGTAGGGTTCGATCTCTATAACCGAGAATATGATAAATCGTATGTGGGGTTTTGGATTGTTAAAATTATTTCTGTGTTTTGTGTGTTGGCATCTCTCTGTTGTGAGGTCTTTTGAAAATCATGACGAATTGTGTCTGTCGATGAATAATGAAGGATTGTTTTGATTCTTAATTCTGTAAACGTTATTGTCTTGATTTGATATGAATAATAATCATGTAATTGTCTATTGTTGATGAATTGTGCTTTGATTCTGGTAATATTACTGGGCATGAGTTAGTAATACTGAGAAGAAGAGAAAGTGAAGAAGAAGAAAACTGTGGCAGGGGCCACAAAAGATAAAGGGCGGGCACCCCATTTATGGGGCAGTTAAGGGACGGGCGTCCCTAGGTGAAACATGGATGGGCGGGCACCCTATACTAAGAGGCGGGGGCCACACTTTTATTTCCTGAAATTCTTTCTTTTGTTTAATACCTGTAATGTGATGCAGCGTAGTTCCATTTCCCTTGCAATTGAATCATAGGATAATGAGAATAATTTTGTGTAGGGTATATCTAGCAGAAAGGCATAGTGGAAATCAATATATTAATGTGTACAATGGAAATCATAAATTAAATAATAGGCCTAACTACAATAGTAGAGAAGTAAATGTCTGGAAATTGAGATAGCAGGCACATGTGTGTATTGAATCTTAGGAAAATATATTGTTTTGACTAGAAAGTTATATACTTGAAGTGGTTGGGATAATTATATCAGTAATTAATTAACATACTTTCAGACTGTATATGAGTGAATATGTGAGAGATGTTTGGCAGCAGAGTTGAGATCTTTTTAGCAGAAAAATACTAGATAACAGTAGAGCTTGTTTTGATGACAGAAGAATAATAACAATAGAAGGGTAGACAAATAGCAGCAGAACTATTTGGTAACAGGAAGAGTTTTAATAA
Organism: Vicia villosa; assembly: GCF_029867415.1. Classification (NCBI taxonomy): domain Eukaryota; kingdom Viridiplantae; phylum Streptophyta; class Magnoliopsida; order Fabales; family Fabaceae; genus Vicia; species Vicia villosa. Next base: position 192,170,717 of record NC_081180.1, read on the forward strand.
CTGAGACTTGGTAGTGATATTAAGAATTGAGGAAGTCGTACCGCTTAGAATTGTTAGTGAATTTAGCCGATAATTTAATTAATCGGGTTCGGACGAGAAGTGTCCAAATAATTACTGGACGGGTTTCGATCATTTTTGGTTGGATTGTTGAACTGAATACTTGTTGAAACTAAGTGAATTGTCGTGGAATTATTCATTAGTGATTTGTTGTGAGGCTTGTGTCGTTGTTGATGTATTGTTGTGATGTCTTACTTTTGTTATTCATATTATTGATGATTTTGTTTTCCGTGCCGCGTGAATATTGAGTTGTAGGCCTATGGCCAATGACGTTGCGATGTTATTAGTATGTTAACCTTGTGATATGCAGGAAGGTTAGTGACAATGCGTTACCTCTAATTATTGGTAACAATGGTGATATAGGCTTATGCCTTTATGGTGAACGATGAATATTATTATGTGATGTTGCATGTGTCGAGTCACATGCATTGCATATTTTTGTGACGGCCTAGATTGGCAAAACAGTGACAAAGGATTATGCCTATTTTGATGTGCCTCTAATAACTGACAATAATCGATGGGGGCTGAAGCCTTAGGTACCACATGCATGTGCATTGTTAGTGTCACATTTTGTTTCGCATGAGTGTGATTAAATTGTGAAGTGTCGTGTCTTGATTTTAGGAATGTATGCAAGGTATTGTGACTTGAATTATGATGTGAATTGCTTGTTGGATATTATGATGTGAATTGCGATGTTAATGATGTGAAGTAATGATTTTAGGATATTCGAACTCCAATGCATATTATTTATCATACTCCTGTTTATATGGTTTGATATCTCACCCCTTCTATTTGTATGTCACCCCTATGTTGGTAACGTGCAGGTTAAGAAGATTAGTGCGTCTGCGGGATAGCTTGGAAGATGTTAATCTTCCGTTGCTTATGGTGAGTCGGGTCTTGCTCTGATATGTAACACTCGGGAAGGGATGAACGTTTAGTCGTTGCGTATTAATGTAAACATTGGTTGATAACATGAACATGAATAATTTCTGCTGTGTATGAAAATGAGAAGTTTAATGTTTTATGAAGTATAAATTGGTTCATCCGAATATTAGTGTTATGTATCTGTTTTATTAAAAAGAGAAGTTGTTTTATGATGTATGATTTAATGTGACGCGTGACATCCTAATTTCATATTTATAAATTGTGCTCTGATTTGGTTAATATTCTACAGGGTAAATTGGGGTGTTACATATTGGCTCAAGGAGAGTGGACTTTGCATAAAGCCATGCTTTTCTAAAATGGAAGTGGTGACTTTTGTACACAAATGACATGAAACTTGAATAATGCTTAGAACACTTGGATCATAGCCCAAAATCAAGTGGAATCTTTTGAATTTAGTGTTTCAAACAAGCAAGAGGAGATGTACTTCAAAATTCTTGCAGTTTTAGATAAGTTTGAAGCTTTGTTCCTCATGTTCATGGTTTGGAATTCAAGTGTTATGGTGCCTTATTCACAAATTCATAACTCATGGTTCAAGTATTGAAATTTTATGCCATTGGTCACTTTGGAAAGCCCTTGCTACATACTTCAATCCACTTGTTGGAAGTTTTCCCAAACTGATTTTGGATCTTGGTGAAAATTGATCACAAGGTTGGAAAAAATCTAGGTTAAAACACTTAGAAAATTACTAAATCCTTTGTTGAAAACTTCATGATCCCATAACTCTCAAATGATTCATTTTTTTGGCAAAAAGTTATATGTGACAAAGTTGCTCAGTGGATCAAGATCTACAACTTTAATGTTGGAATTTTTTTTCAGTTGTATACTTGAAATTTAAATTTATTTTCCCATGAAGTTATGACTAAAATACTTGAAAATACTTGGAATTTTTCTAAGTCTTTGAATTTTTCAACTTTGACTTTTGTTGACTTTTGATTCTTTATTGATTTTCTTGATTTTCCTTAATCAAATGACTTGAATAATCATATGTCGATGATTTTAATATTCAAAAGTCCATAATTGACCAAATTTCTCAAAAGTCAAAGGTTGACCTACATAGTTGAATTTTTCCAAATGAACTGCAATCTTGTGGACTCCAATTGAATCAAACTCTCCACTTCAAATAAATGATGTGAGTGGATTATATTGTTGAATTGAAGATCCTTGAATCATAGTTTGAGCCATGAAGCCATATCCTAATTAAAAGTAAAGTTCCCAGATGAATTAGGTCAAAAACCCTAATTAGTGCACCAGGTGAATTTGGAAGTTGTTGATCTTGAATTAAGCCACCCTTGGACTTTGATTTTGATGGGGATAATCATTTGAACATATGAGAATGCTTGAACTCCTTTGTGGGTTTCAAAAACCTAATTTGCTTAGTCTCCTTTTGACAAGTCTCCTGTCTTGGAACCCAAGCAACAAGCAACAATATTTTTGGTATTTTGGTTAGCAAATAATATATGCATGATGATAATGATAATGATGATGATCTTAATATTTGGAATGGGGGTGGGATCTCAGTGGTCAAAAATTGGGGTACAATAGCTGCCCCTATTTATGTTCCTAATACCTGATGATGGGAAGATGAAATCTTCATCTCAGCACGGTAGGGGGGACTTAAATACAAAATGATAGCACCATTTAGACCCTGAGAGCCCACATGCATGATATGAATGCAAGACTCCGACTTTTTCGGGGATAAAAACAAAACGAGTCAATTACGGATTCTCTTGCAATGATAAAAACATGTTATGGATTCTCTCATAACAAGGAAAAAGAGGGATTTTGGATTCTCTCAAAACAAAAGGTGTGAATTAAGGATTCTCTCGCAATGACAAGATCATGTTATGGATTCTCACACAATAAAGACCAAATAAGGGTTCCGGATTCTCTCAAAACAAAGGGTGTTAATTACAGATTCTCTTGCAATGACAAGATCATGTTATGGATTCTCATATAACAAGACAATTTCCACCATGAGTTTCTCTCACGCTGGAGAAACTCACTACTCATTTGGGAAAAACCATCGGGCTCCTCAATAAACTATCTCTGATGCTGAGAGACCTATCTTTCATTGGGAAACAACAAACTTCAATATGAACGGTCTCGACCGCTAGAAAGACTTCCATTCATAAAGGATAACTACCATGTTCTGCAACAGACTGTCTTCATTATCTTGAGAAGGCTAACCATGTATTGGAACTCTTATCATGAACTGTCTCTTACAATGAGAGACCTACTGTCCACAAGTTTTTTCATTGGAAATAATTTGGTTGCTCCGTAGAGACTATCATCTTCATTCAAGAAGAAAATCTGGGACATACAAGTTGTTTAAATAAAGAGTCCATCACTTGTTGTCGGGTAATAAATTCGGAAGTAGCGGCAATATCAACTGCCAGGTATATAAATCTAACTTTCTGAGGAACCATAAACAGGCTATTGTCGAGGAGACAAATTCTTCAATTGTGCAAAATAAATGCACTTCAAATTCAAGATTCACTGATCCAAATAATTAAATCTGCTGGAGACAAATTTCAATCCAAGACGGAGTTGGAGAGAGACGTCCAAACAATACACTTCCCACTGAGGAATGAGCTCAATATGGGGGCTTATTCTATCCTGAGATAGATGAATAAGTTGTATTAAAATCTTCCCATGAGGAATTTAGCTCAATGGGGAAACACAAGGATATTGGAACTTTCTGCCTAAAGCTGACGCTTAAATGGAAGGAGTAAAGACATCACTTGGGGAGTAATAATTTTCTCATATCATCATGACGCAAACAATGTACATGTATGAAAAAAATGTAAATGGATGTTATTCATATGCTAACGAAACAGATATATATATATATATATATATATATATATATATATATATATATAATGGAGATGACCACATTGGGGATGACAACACCGAGGTATAACCAGATACTCAACAGATCGTAAGTAACATCTTCTGCGGAGGCAAAATTTGCTGGGGAGAGAACACTCTTCAAAGGGAACACATTCCGAGAAGAAAACCCGTTGAAAAGGGAACACATTCCGAGAAGAAAACCTGCCTTTGGCTGGAGATAACTTGTGTCAAGACTCAGTTGCTTCATGGATAACATCTGTTGGTGCTTTATTTCTCGCTTCGAGGACCAACTTTCTTGGGGACCAAGGTCAACATCTCTTTTCGCATCCACAAGTTTTAAGAAAAACTTTTTATCCTTTTTTCATTTGGAAATTGTGATTTCGACTTTGTTTCGAATCTTTTTAATTCAAAAGCAATTTTTTGCAATATAGAATGAAAGATAAGAATTCCAAGAAATGAAATAAGGCTCAAATTTTATTAATGGAATGGTAGTATGAGTACGACATGACTCCATGGATTACAAAGATGTAGAAAAATGGTAACTTATAGGGAAAGGTTACATCAAAATACAATGATCATTATTCTCCCTAACAACTTTGAATATCGGGCGTATGTGACGTCGGTTGAAAGTCTTCCAGAAAGCATCTTCATGATGGTCAGGTTATACCAGATGTGGTTACTTGCCATGATCCCTAACTTTTGCATAGATTTCCTTTGCAGGTTTTCAATCCATCAGGATGATTATTTCTTTTTGTTTGTCTCTAACTTTTTCCTGGATCGCCCTTTCAGGTTTTCAGCCCACCGATACGTTTATTTGGTCATAAGTCGCCCTTTCAGGTTTTCAACTAAGCGAGCTTTTCTTTTTCTTTCTTTTAGGCGAAGTATTTCTTGACCACATCAGCATTCACAGGACGCGTGAGTTCTTCACTATCCATAGTCATAAGAGTCAAGGAACCGCTTGAGAAGGCTCTCTTAACAACATATGGGCCTTCATAATTGGGAGTCCATTTGCCACTAGGATCTGGTTGAATAGGTAACATCTTTTTGAGCACGAGATCACATTTTTTGAATCTTTGAGGTCTGACTTTCTTGTCAAAGTCTCTCTTCATTCTCTCTTGATAAAGCTGACCGTGAAACAAAGTGGTCATTCTCTTCTCTTCAATAAGATTCAACTGATCATATATAGCTTGACACCATTCATCTTCTGATAACTTGGATTCCATTAGGATCCTCATGGAGGGAATTTCAACCTCTATTGGGAGTACAACTTCCATGCCAGATACCAAGGAAAAAAGAGTTGCCCATGTTGAAGTGCGAACTAAAGTATGATACCCATGCAGAGCCAGCGAGAGCATTTCACGCCAGTCCTTGTAGGTCACAACCATTTTCTGTATGATATTCTTAATATTTTTGTTAGCCGTTTCTACCGCACCATTCATCTTTGGCCGATAGGGAGAAGAATTGTGATGTTCGATCTTGAATTCATCATACAGCTCTTTCATCATCTTGTTGTTCAATTTGGAAGCATTATCAATAATGATTATGCTGGGTACACCATAGCGACATATAATATTGTTTTTGATAAACCTTACTACCACTTGTTGAGTAACATTGGCATAAGATGCAGCTTCGACCCATTTGGTAAAGTAATCAATGACGACCAGGATGAAACAATGTCCATTTCAGGCCTTTGGTTCAATCATACCAATCATGTCAATTCCCAACATAGAGAAAGGCCACGGAAAAGAGATAACATTGAGAAGTGTTGGAGGCACATGGATCTTATCAGCATAGATCTGGCATTTGTGGCACTTCTTCACATATTTGTAGCAGTCAGATTCCATTGTCATCCAATAGTAACCTGCTCTTAGCATCTTTCTTGTCATTGCATGTCCATTAGCGTGAGAACTAAAAGACACTTCATGAATTTCTTGCATTAACAGGTCTGCTTCGTGTCTATCCTCACATATAAGAAACACTATGTCAAAGTTTCTTTTGTAGAGCACATCCCCAGTTAGGAAGAAATTTCCAGACAACCTTCTCAAAGTTCTTCTGTCTTTGCTAGATGCCCCAGGTGGGTACTCTTATTTTTGGAGAAATTTTTTGATGTCATAAAACCATGGCTTATCATCTGTGACTTCTTTAACAGTGAATATATGAGCCAGCCTATCCAGACGCATGTTTGTAATTTGGGGAGCTTCATTTGGAAACTTTACTTGATACATGGAAGCCAAAGTAGCCAATGCATCTGCCATTTGATTTTCCTCTCGAGGTATGTGATGGAATTCAACTTTGTTGAAGAAGGTTAACATTCTTCGGGCATAATCTCTATAAGGATTTAAACCAGGATGATGAGTTTCCCATTCTCCTTTGATCTGATTAACAACTAGAGTAGAATCTCCATACACATCCAGAATCTTGATTCTAAGATCAATGGCTTCCTCTAGTCCCATAATACAAGCTTCGTATTCTGCCATGTTATTGGTGTAGTCGAACACTAGTCTTGAAGTAAATGGTATGTGAGAACTTTGTGGCATGACAATGATGTCCCCAATTCCTCGACCATAAGCATTAACAGCTCCATCAAATATCAAACCCCATCGGGATTCAGGATCTGGCTCTTCTTCTAGTAAAGGCTCTTCATAATATTTTGATTTCAAATACATGATCTCTTCATCTGGGAAGTCATCTTGCAAGGATTGATCATCGTCAATGGGTTGATAAGCCAAATGATCATCCAAAACACTTCCTTTGATGGCTTTGGGGCATGATATTGGATGTCGTACTCTAATAATAACATTTGCCAGTGGGCAATCCTTCCAGTCAAAGCAGGCTTCTCAAAGAGGTACTTGATTGGATCCATTTTGGATATAAGATATGGCGTATGAGTCAACATGTACTACCTTAGTCGAAGAGTAGCTCATGAAAGAGTGCAACAAGTTTTCTTGAGCAGTGAATATCTTGTTTCACAATCGGTATACTTTTTGCTCAAGTAATAAATGGCATACTCTTTTTGACCAGAATCGTCTTGTTGAACCAGGACACATCCTATAGAATCTTCAAGCACGGTGAAATACATGATCAATGGTCTTCCTTCTACTGGAGGGATCAAAATTGGAGGTTCCAGCAGGTATTCCTTATTATCATCAAAAGCTTTTTGGCATTGTTTTGTCCATTTACATTCTTGGTCTTTGCGGAGAAGCTTGAAGATCGGTCCACAAGTCGCAGTCATGTGAGAGATAAATCTGGAGATATAGTTTAATCGTTCAAGAAATCCTCTAACTTATTTTTTTTGTTCTCGGCGGAGGCATTTCTTGAATACCTTGACTTTGTCGGGATAAACTTCAACACCTATTTGGCTGACGATGAAACCCAAAAGCTTTCCATAGCGGACACCAAATGTGCACTTTCTAGGATTCAGACGAAGCTTGTACTTTCTCAAACGTTGGAACAACTTCAACAGGTGCCCCACATGTTCTTCTTCAGATGCAGACTTGGCGATCATGTCGTCTGTAACACCCCATTTCTACCCGACAAATATATATAAATCAGAGTTTTCAAAATTTCTCAATAAACAAATGAGGCGTCACATAATAAAAACAAAACAAATCAACTCGTCGCATAAAGCGGATACATAGCACCTTTGAAACAGAATAACTTATTTTATTAAAACACAGCAGAATCACTTAAACAAGTTTTCAACAAAATATCTTCAGTTAACTTATCATTTTGTTCAACCAAGATAACACAATTAAACGACAACATCATGAATGACATAAATCGTTCCCCCCAGAGTGCTACGTATCAGAGCGACAACCGACTCGAGTAACGGCAACTAAATCTTCATACTTGAATACCTGCACGTTACCAATATAAAGGCAACGGCGAAACAAGAGAAAAGGGTGAGATATCAAATCATATAAGTGGGCGCATGATAAATTGCATGCTAGGATTCAGACATATAAAATCATCACATCACAAGTATCAATAGCTACTATACACATCATACTTCTACAGTTCGTTAATCTCACATACTTTTCATCACACAACAAGTCATAATCATGTAAATAGTATCATCTAATAAATTTCACATATTCAAGTAAGCACAAAATTCAATAGTATAATACTCAAAAGATTCAACACTATTATCCCAAATATATACACAATCCATCATTATCACATATTCACACGTTTAACCAATTATATATCAACACATCACCAATTTCAATTATCACATCTCATGTGCACATGACAATCACATAAATGCATATATTCAAGCATCACTTAACCTCAATGTGACTCAATGCAAGACATGTGACTCCATGCATGTGGTACCCAATGTGGACCCAAAGTTCCACCGCTTCCGATTCATATAGAATCTAGCCACGCTTCAGATCCGGACAAGATCAAAGCCACCAAATGTAAACATATAGTTTACCGCTTTCGATTCACTTTAGAATCTAAGCCTCGCTTATGTTTCAAAGCAAACCACCTTTGTTTCAAGGCATCCATGATATGAATGTATGTACAATGTTAATCAAACATATGCAATTAAGATCATCTCTACCATCTTAATATTTAGCATATCACAATAATTCAACTCGATGAATTATCCACCAATTGTACACAACATTCACAACACATACATATCATTCACATATAAAAGGTCAATTAATCAATTACGATTCACAAAATCCAATTAACACTAGTAACCATACTATCTCATGTTAATTCTCATTTTGCCAATTATATATGAACATACACATTTAAAATCAAGCAATTAATCATTAAAATTAATGCTATCCAACTACCCACAGAGAATCAATATCAAAACAACATCATTGACATAATAATATATATTTCTCAACATACATATTCAATCAAAACACAATTACGGATAAATTCTCAAAATATCGTAATTTACCGACAAACCAAATAGTTAATCTAATTCCAAATTATATTCTAATCAATTAAACACATTGAAATTAATTCAACTATTAATTTAACCAATTAATATCAAACTATATTAATTTAATTCACTTCAATTTCTACTCCATTTCCAATTTCTAGCATTCTATTGCTCAAGACCATTTTTATTGAAAAGAATATCACGCTAGCTTTCTAACGCCTCGAAAGGAGACTCAAACGGAGTTACGGTTCAAAAGATATGAATTGTTAAAGTTCCAATAAATAAAACAAACACCGACGTTATACACTGACAACTCTAAACATGTCAGAATTACTCAAAACAAATAAAAATACTACTCTTAATAATTCAAAACAACTTTGACAACTTATTATCGACTCTAACAACTCTATTGACAACTCTAACAACTCTATTGACAATTCTATTAAATTATTATAATTTATTTATAAAGAATATTTAAACCAAACACAATTTCAGTCGATTCGTAAAATATCACAATTTCAACAAAATAACACCACCATGTTAATCTACTCATTAAATTTAGCTACCACGTAAATTTTCATTAATTTCCGGACAATTAATTATACCGCTTAATTCGGTTATTTCGATCAAACGGGACTATTTTGTATTTCATTAGTTCTATCCTATTGTTTCTAATTATGTAACTCTTTTTATTTGATAACATCCATCAAGTTTTGCCATTACATTATCCTACTCCTACTGTTTCTATTATATTGTTCATTAGCCATTTCACTAGTTTCTTAATACATGAATAAAACAGAACAAAACAAAAACAAGAACAAAACAGCAAGACAAAAACAAAGAACAGTAGCACATGCCATTGGATGAGGACCGCCTGTCAGCCTAAGTGCCACCCGTCCTTGCTTCACATATAATGTAACAAAACTACAATGTAATCCAAGTTTAATTTTTTATACTACTAGTCAATAGTGATCTCTAAGTTAAGTTATTTTCTATCATTCATTGAGAGAGAATTTTATACTAACTATTCAGAACTTATAAGCATTTTCCAACTGATAAACTAATGTCACTCTCCAAGGATGAATACTAGTAACCATACAATGATTCATGTGAGTAATTACAACCACAAACATGCCGCCTATCATGGCCAACAGCATGTCGTTCGTCGTAGCTTAATGGCCATGCATATGTATACCGTCCAACAGAGCACCACATTCCCTTATTTCTTCTTTTTCCGCAGCATTAACATAATAACAACAACAGCAACGGCAAAAAAAGAGAATTCCAGGTTTCATAACAATTTAAGACAGCAACCAAAAAAAAAACCTAAATTCCTAATTTTCAGCAACAATTAACACAAGTAAATGCAATAAATTTATACACCCAATTTCCCCACATACAATTGTTCATGAGCCCCATTATAGGAAGAGAACCCCACCCTTACCTTATTCAATTGAAGCAACTCAATGGGTCTCTAATTTCATCTTTACTTGACACCATGGATGAAAAATCTTCAATCTTCTTCTTCTTCTTCTCCATAGTCTTGCCTCTTTCTCCTCTATTCTTGCCTCTTCATTATGACAACCCCGTCTTTCCAAAATCTCTAAAACCCTAATATAAAACCAATTGGGCTTAGTGTTTAAATCCTCTCTTTTTATTTAATATCCTCCAAAATCAATTTAGGCCCAATAAGAGATATAACTCAATAACCAAAATATCACTTGTAATAATAATTCCTTCAATATAATAATTCCGACTTATAAATAATATTATTCCTAATATTATTTTCCGAATATCCGTCTTCAATTTATATAATTCCAAATACGCCCTTAAATAACACCGACAATCCAAATTCGACTAAATCAATTATTTAAATCCTTCAATAATTTAATTAACCAATTTAATTAAATTCGGGGTGTTACATCGTCCATATAAACTTCAATTTATTTATGAATCGTATCATGGAAGAGAGTTGTCATGGCTCTTTGATAAGTTGCCCCAACATTTTTTAAACCAAATGGAATTACACGGTAACACAAGGTGCCCCAAGGTGTGATAAAAGTTGTTTTCTCCATATCTTCGGGCGCTATCATGATTTGATTGTAGTCGGAAAATCCATCCATGAAGGAGAAGATGTTGAACTTGAAGGTGGAGAAAAACACAAGAAAGGTGGATTGAATTATGTTATTTATCAATTAAAACTCCTTTTCTTCTTCTTTAACGTATTTTCTTTCTTTCGTTTAATCATCTATTGGATTATGCTTTGATGTTGCAGAAGCATGAGGATGTAGAACTACATAACCAATAAGATGTTTGTTTTAACTTCTAAAGGATATCAGAACTTCTGACTTGCTCAGTACAGTTCAGAGGAGCTTTTTCTTGAATGTTCTAAGTTAAAACGAATAGAGCAAAAAGTAAAAGACACATTCATTTTTATCCTGGTTCACTTTCTGAATAAGGCTACCTCCAATCCACCTTCTTCAGGTGATTTGCCTCTGTCCAGAGTTCTTAATCCACTATACCCAATCTTGATTAAAACTGCACGATCCTCCGTCGTGACTAACAATCCTGCACAGCCAACTGCTGTGACTAACCCTACACAAGCTACCCGCGAGTGACTAACCCCTAGATGACTGAACCATTCAGTGATCCCTTATGGATATAACGTTCATCAATCTAGTAACCTGCACAACAACGCGTTGTGACTAACTCCCTGCACAGCTACCTGTTGTGACTGACTGCAATGGACTATTCAGTGATCTCCACGAGATATAACAACCATTGACTCCTGGACTCCTGACCCTTACTCGGTCTCCAAGAGATTTCCACAATGACCGCAGTCGATTGTCTTCTCAAGCTTCTGACCATAACTGGTCGCTCAAGGCATCTTCTAGAGATTTTCTGATGCGCTTCTTATTCAAGCAGATGGTCTCCTATTCTTAAGTACATTTGTTTGCGACACACTGACTAGAAGTCACTTCTGGTTCCTAAACATCCTATCAGAAGTTTCTAAATATAACACACTACGAGCAACAACTCTATGTGTTTTACATTTAAATACAAGAACCAAATATCTTGCAGATTTCTTTTCTTCAACTTCTGAATGAGATTCTTGCATGTCTGTTGATAAGCAGAATATGAGCATCAACTCCAATTTGTAAGTGCTTCTTTATGCCGATCTTCATCTTCATCTTCTGAAAGCAGATTCAGAGCAAAAGCTCTATTTTTAGTAGCTTCTTCAGAGATCTTCTTCTTCTTCTTAAGCTGATTAAGAGAAACAACTCTTTCGTTGATTGCTTCTGATTTTATCTTCAGCTTCATCTTAATGCGGATTTAGAGCAGTAGCTCTAGTGAATTTCTTCTTTCATCTCGGTCTTTTCTCATCAGAGTAAGGAGATTAGAGCTCCAGCTCTTGAAATTAATTCCTTCTTGTAAGACCATCTTCTTCTCATCATTTCAAGCAGATATAGAGTAATAGCTCATATGTTGAGTGCTTCTTCATTGTTGATCTTCATCTTCTTCTTCTTGAACTCTGATCATGATGCTCATCACAGCTGATAACATATTGATGTACTTCAGGAAACATGAACCACTTCTTCGAGCAACAACTCAGTGTATTCAGTTTCTTTGGGTTATCAAATATGAACAAATTATATTGATCAAGTACTAATGACTTTCTCATGACTCCATTGGAGGATATTGCTCAACAGCAGAGATTTCTTCTTTGCTTATATTAGGCATATGGTTTGTGTATCACAACACTGTGGATTATCACATACTAAGTATGTGTTGCCTCTTGTGGAACTTCTGAAACATGATTTCAACATTCTTCTTTTACACTTTCATGCCCAGTTGTTCTTCTACATATTTTCTTTCAAGATCTCTCATATTCTGTTCTCTGTAGATGTATCATGAATACATAATTTGATGCACACACTGAGTGCATACTCTGGATGCATACTTGGAAGCATACCTTCACGTTTTGAAGCTTGGTCTATTTATAGAGCTTGGTATGTTACCGTTGGAATCTAGCCGTTGAGATTTGCTTGAATATGGCTTTGAATGCTTCGTCTAGATTGAGCCTTTTTGTGACATGTGTTGTTCTTGGCAGAACCTTATCTTCAACATGATGATTATAGTGGATGGCGTGTTTCTTTGTTTAAGCTTGTCTTTCTAATGCGCTGCATGTGGCTTGCTTCTTCAATCAACCTTGGGAATTGTTCCACGTAATATTGCAACCGTTTTGCTTATGATGAATTTTCTAACGACTCTCCCTTTTATTTTTCAGCTCTTGTATTTTATTCAATTCTGTATGCTGAGCTGTAGATTCTTCATTTGCTTGTACGTGACTTCTACTGATGTTTGTATTTTATATGTCACTGTATCGTAGTGTCAGAACTTGTAACTTCAGATCTTCTGATCTTTTTGCGTGCGAGATCTTCTGATGTTTGCAAAGCTTCTTTTAATGATATTTCTTGTTCATTTTCCTTGTAGCTTCTGATGTACTTTTTGATTGAGGCTTATTTGTATGTTAACGTTGGTATTTCTTTGAAGATTATCTTGTTGAATTCTAGCTTCTTGTGATATTGCTGTTGTTGCATATTCTTCTGAATGATCTTGTTCCTCATTGTTGCTTCTTTACTTCTGATTTGTTGATCTTGACTTGTTTGATGTATTCTTAATCAGGACATCTGATGAATGATGTTTAGCTTCGTCAATCTTCTGAATGTTTCAGATGTAGTTGTTGTACTCTTCTTCTGATGAATCCTGTATAAGATTTATAACATAATATCTGCACACTAAATGAAACCATTAGTAATAAAATTGTTACTCACAAAATATATGCTTTTTATCATCAAAACTAGATTCTGAACATAGATTCTTAATCTTGTTCCAACAGAACTTAGCAATACTATCAACCAACATATAAATATGTGGCAGTGGAAAATCATCTTTTGGACTTGCTCTGTTTAATTCTCTATAGTTAACACACATTCTAATTTTTCCATCCTTCTTGGGAATTGGCACTATGTTGGCCAACCATTGAGGATATTCTGATGTGATTAGGAAACCGGCATTGATCTGCTTTTGGACCTCTTCTTTAATCTTATTTGCCATATTGGTGTTCTTCTCAACTTCTGCTTGACTGGCGGACATTCTGGCTTTAATGGTAATTTATGCTCTACAATATAGGTATCCAACCCAGGCATATCTTGATAGCTCCAAGTAAAGACATCCATATATTCTTTCAATAATTTGTGCTCTACAATATTGGTATTCAACCATTCTCTCTTTGACGCTTGTTTCTAACAATGTCCTAATTCACACTTCTCTTTTCTCTTCTTCGGTACCCAAGTTGACTACTTCCAAAGGCTCTTTTGGTGGCTCAATGATCTTTTTCTCGTACTCAAGTAGACAGGTTCGGGGATTTCCTCGCTACTTTCTTCCTTGGCTTCGTACACAGGGTATTCAAAGTTGGGAGAGGGCCTAGGATCATTGTTTTCAATGGGTTTATCAAAAGATAATATGCACATGATTTATGTTTTGTGTTTAGAAATAGATAAAAGAATACAATAGTGTATGTGAATATTTTGAAAAACTATTTTTGATTGTTTTTATTGGGTTTTTTAGGTGTTACCATTTTCTGAAAAAGATAAACGATAAACAAAGTGGAAGCAAAAAATTGCTCTTTTATTAATGATTTGAAATAAAGCCCCACACAAGTTCACTTTTATCTTGTGCAGAACAAAAGGAATTATTTAAACAGCTGTTAAGTGCCAAAATGTACTTATTTTGTATATATATTTTGTGGCACTTATCGAGACTTTTGTTGATATTCGGTGAATAATTCCCCGTTTTGTGAATAAATACGTATACTTTGTGAATAGTTGTATTTGCATATACTTTTATACCTTTTGGTAGTTTTTGTGACTTTTTGTAGGTATTCTCGAGGTTTTGGATGCATGTGCAAATAAGGATGGATCATGAAAGATTTTGAAATACTTGAAGAATTAAACTTGAGAAAATATTGAAGAGAGCTTGGAAAGCAAAGGAGTGAAAATTCACTCAGTTCTGTTTGCGCCGCGAACTGAGTGTTATCAGGCAACTTGTTTTTGTGTGAATTCTGATGTGGGGAATTTCATTCAGCACGCGGCGCGAAAAGAGTATGCGGCGCGAACTGAGACGCGTCAGCAAATTTTGTTTTAGTGATTGGGTCACAAATTTTGTTTTGGAGTCCAATTTTTAGGCGGCGTTTTGAATACTCTTTGTGGTACTTTTGTAGATATCATTAAATAAAATAAGTATTGTATGGTTAAGAAAGCACCACATATCAAATAGTTGTATAAATAGGGGAAAAATAGATTTTTTTAGAGTTTATGGATTTGGGAGAGGGTTTTTGTTCTCTCAACTCCATCAACCTCATTTTTCCTTAGGATTAGCTTAGATAACAACTATGGGTCTTGCATTCGGTGATTCGAAGGTGGTTTGCTCATCAACCGGCGCTGACAAACTGGAGAATTTGTGGTTTAATCTCTCTTTCTCTCTATGTATTTCTCTTAGTTTGGTTTTGTATATATATTTACCTTGAACTCATGTATATTTGTCGCCCATGGTGTTATATGAAACTTACCTTACAAATATTTGTTGATTGTTGTCTTAGATTTTTGCTCTATGCTAGGGATTTCGGTTGTTGTAGAGATAAATATCTTGAATCCTTATCTAAGATGATTATATGTTAGTATCTGGATTTTAGACATGGATCTAGAGCTAACAATCTTTATGGGTGTCGATGCTAAAAGCTTCCGTGTTGGTTGGGTTGGTGGAGAGATCGTCGATACAATTGATATGGATGTCTGTTGTGTTGTTGAGGTATGCTAAGAGATTGTCGCAGAGGGGATATAGTAGTAGTTCCGTCGGTGTTGCAGAAATGGACATTGATGTGAGTGATGTCGGGTGACATTGATGAGTATTGTAGGTTGAGTGTAACTGGTCGATAAGTTTAAGTTTGTGAGAAGTAAATTATATACCAAGCTTGATAAGTCTTTTCTTCCTGAAAAATGAATTCTTTTTATGTTCATATTTATATTTTCCTTGTTTACTTAAAACCCATTTAACCCAAACTTAAGAACTAAGAATCCGTCGAACGGCAATTCAATAGCACTAATCTCTGTGGAAACGATAAACTCCTGGATAAATATTTCCAAAATTTTTGTTGCCTGCCGCTTTACATGCTTCAACAAAATGGCATCCTTGCCGGGGATTGGAGTTTTTATTGAATTTGAATTGTGATAGTTTCTTTGTTTTTAAGTTTTGTGAATATTGTATATTTGTGAATTTTCTTATACTTGTATAGTTTTGTATAGTGGATTGGTGTTTTTATTGAATTTGCATTGTGATAGTTTCTTTGTTTTTGAGTTTTGTGAATATCGTATATTTTGTGCATATTCTCATACTTGTATATTTTTGTATATTGATACATGTTTATATTTTCATACTTATACATGTTTATGTGTTTGATTTTGTTCCTCTTTACTTTTTCTATTTAGCAAGGTGAAGTTGGCTAAACAAATTGAACTCGGATAGTTCGTAAATTCAAAATCTTCACTTTTCAATTTGTTTAGCCAATTAAGGATTTTGTAAATATTGCGTTTCATGTATATTTGTGTTTTTACACATACTTGTGTATACTTTTGTTTTTGATTCGTTTGTTGAGTGTTTGGGCAGGTCGTTTTCTTTAGGTTTTGTTTGAGGCAAAAGCATTGGCTTACCGCGAGGAAGTTACTTTCCAAACACCGAAACAATAAAGGCTCGAGCTAACGACATAAATGGTTCTAAATATTGTTTATATTTTTGTTTATGAGGTATTTAGGTGAAGTGGTGAGTGATGTGAACACCTGGTGCAGTTCTGATTTTTCTGAGTTTTGCTGTGTTCGCGCCGCGAACATAACAGAGTTTTATTTTCTTGCATTTGTACCAGTGGGCTCCCATTCCACTTGATTCACTTATTTTTCCCACTTTCACCAAGGTTGTTTAATAGTATATAATAGTTTTGTTTTTCTAATTCTTTTGTGGTTGTTTGTACACAAATTTTGTTCGGTAATTCAAAGATTTTTTAGGTGATTTTCCGAAGCTTGAGTGTTTCAACTTGCGTATGTATGGTAGGATATTGTTTTTGAAGTCGTATCATTCAAGGTACTCATTTATCGCTTTCTATAGCATAACATGTTTCAGAAACTTTTCATTTGTACAATTACCATGCCATTCATTCCTTTACATTACTTGCTTGTTGATTGAATCACTTTAGTTCCCAAACCATAAATGTGAGGAAGCTTTCCATTGTTCACATATGCTGGAGGTCACAATCTTTATTTTAACTGGATTTTATTATGCTTAATCTTTTGTTTATGTTGATTTTATGAAAGCATGAAAGTGATCAAGGCACTTGTTTGATTTTGTGCACAACTACCATAGCCAAATGTAAATTCACCTTGTGAGTGTGTGACCATTAGTAACTCCCTTTGAGCTTTTTTTTTCAATATCCATATTATTTTTGCTTAATGCTTGTCTATGAGCGTTTGGTTTTCAATTGTGTATGGATGTTGATTCTTTGTTTTCTTGAACCCTCCACTATGATTTATAGTGTGAATTCTTACCTTGCCTTAGAAAGTAGGGAGTATTCATATTATGATTATGGTTGTATTCAAGTTAGGGAGAGGATGTTTACCTACTTATGTTGTGATTGGTATGATGTTGAGTAAAGAAAAGAAAAAGAAAGAAAAGAAACAAAAAGTGAAAAAGAAATAAAAGAAAAAGAAATAAAAAAAAAAGAGAAATTTTTTTGAAAAACAAAAACAAAAAGAGTACATAATAATTGTGCTAATAAGTAGTATGTTTTAGTTTGACAACTTGTGATGGAGAAGTAGTTTGATCGAGATTTTGGTGCTTGAAACTTTGCGGAAATAATTACTCCCTAAGGTTTAGGCAAGTTTTTGTTTCGATTAGCCTTAGGACTTATCCGTTGTTTGTTAACCAAGCCACATTACAACCTTGAAAAGCCCTTGTGATTCTTGCTTTTGTATCTTCAATGTGATTTTTGGATGAATGCATAATTTAATCTTATATTTGCAAGATTGTTGGATGACTGTTAAAAGTTCTTCACCTTTGTGTGTTCTTCATCCATTGATGAATTTTGCTAGGTGTGATTCATGAGATAGAATGTATTGTTTTTGAATGTTTTACATTATTTTTGTACTTAGGATTCGTTTCATTTACATGTTGTCGTTGTAGTATAGTGGTAAGTATTTACTTTGTTTATACGTTTTTGTATTGAGCCATACATTTGTTTTTGGTTTTTGAAACTTGTTGATTCACGATTCTTTGGTCTATTACTTTTGAATCTTTGATTTATTTGGCCTTGTTTGAGGATAAACAGTTTAAGTTAGGGAGAGTTATTAAGTGCCAAAATGTACTTATTTTGTATATATATTTTGTGGCACTTATCGAGACTTTTCTTGATATTCGTTGAATGATTCCCCGTTTTGTGTATAAATATGTATACTTTGTGAATAGTTGTATTTGCATATACTTTTATACCTTTTGGTAGTTTTTGTGTCTTTTTGTAGGTATTCTCGAGGTTTTGGATGCGTGTGCAAATAAGGATGGATCATGAAAGATTTTGAAGTACTTGAAGAATTAAACTTGAGAAAATATTGAACAGAGATTGGAAAGCAAAGGAGTGAAAACTCACTCAGTTCGCGCCGCGAATAGAGTTCGGGCCGCGAACTGAGTGTTATCAGCCAACTTGTTTTTGTGTGAATTCTGATGTGGGGAATTTCATTCAGCACGCGGCGCAAAAAGAGGATGCGGCGCGAACTGAGTTGCGTCAGCAAATTTTGTTTTAGTGATTGGGTCATGAATTTGGTTTTGGAGCCCAATTTTTAGGTGACGTTTTGAATATTCTTTGTAGTAGTTTTGTAGATATCATTAAATAAAATAAGTATTGTATGGTTAAGAAAGCACCACATATCAAATAGTTATATAAATAGGGGGAAAATATATTTTTTTAGAGTTTATGGTTTTGGGAGAGGGTTTTTGTTCTCTCAACTCCATCAACCTCATTTTTTTAGATTAGCTTAGATAACAACTATGGGTCTTGCATTCGGTGATTCGAAGGTGGATTGCTCATCAACCGGCACTGACAAACCGAAGGATTTGTGGTTTTATCTCTCTTTCTCTCTATGTATTTCTCTTAGTTGGGTTTTGTATATATATATATATATATATATATATATATATATATATATATATACCTTGAACTCATGTATATTTGTCGCCCATGGTGTTATATGAAACTTGCTTTACAAATCTTTGTTGATTGTTGTCTTAGATTTTTGCTCTATGCTAGGGGTTTGGATTGTTGTAGAGATAAACATCTTGAATACTTATCTAGGAGGATTATCTGTAAGTATCTGGATTTCAGACATGGATCTAGAGCTAACAATTTTTATGGGTGTCGATGCTTAAAGCTTTCGTGTTGGTTAAGTCGGTGGAGAGATCGTCGATACAATTGATATGGATGTCTGCTATGTTGTTAAGGTGTGCTGAGAGATCATCGCCGAGATGATATAGTAGTACTCCCGTCGGTGTTGCAGAAATGGACATTGATGTGAGCGATGCCGGGTGACATTGACGAGTACTGTAGGTTGAGTGTAACTGGTCGATAAGTTTAAGTTTGTGAGAAGTAAATTATATACCGAGTTTGATAAGTCTTTTCTTCCTGAAAAATGAATTCTTTTTATGTTCATAATTATATTTTCCTTGTTTACTTAAAACCTATTTAACCCAAACATAAGAACTAAGAATCCTTCGAACGTCAGTTCAATAGCACTAATCTCTGTGGACACGATAAATTCCCGGATAAATATTTCCAAAACTTTTGTTGCTTGCCGCTTTACATGCTTCAACAACAGCTCGACACAACGCTCTTTCGCCTTTGGCAGAGCGAAAGGATTAAAAAGACAGAAAATTACTTAGACCCGTGAACAAGATAGTAAATGTTTATAGAGGTCCAATTGGAGCTAGCCTCTCCACGCGTCACAAATCTTGTACATTTTGGGGCGTCTTCAATGATAGCAATTATGTCTTGATCATTTGGATTGACTTAGCCAGCACTTTGAAAGGTCTCGTGCAGATATTTGTTGTAGCTTGTTGATTCTAGTTCCTTCTCCTTTGACTTCTGAGGTATGAATCCCATATCACTTTTTTTCTTGTTGGTGGGAAGCTCAATGACTTGTCCTCAACCTTCATACGATCCTTGGTCAACCACTTCATAGGGATTTTTCCAGGATGAAATAGATGCACTGGCTTTCTTTTCCTGCACAGGAATGACAATTTCTAATGCTTGGAACTGAGTCTCAATTTCTTCGATGTTTGGAACAGAGGACAGTTGATTGACAAACATAGTTTTCTCTCCATAAACAGTTATCAACTTATCATTCACAACAAATTTCAGAATTTGGTGAAGAGTAGAAGTGACAACTCCAGCACTGTGGATCCATGGCCTTCTTAACAAACAACTAAGCGGGATAAATATTCATTATCTATAAAAAAAAATTGAGCCTTCTCTATCCAAAATTGAGTAGGTAGTCCAGGTAATCCTCGTTTGGTAACCATATTCTTTTCAATCTCATCTTTCTTTAAGTGGGTGAACTTTGCAATGTCATGAAACTTGGGATCTTCTTTCAAACCAATAAAGGGAATCCTTTCAGTAATGGACAATCCTATGATGCTTGAATATTCTTCCAAGGTTGTCAATTGTTGATAATCAGGAAAGATGAAACAATGATACAAGGGATCATAGAATTGGATCAATGTGGAGAGGATTCCTTCCTTCATCTTTGTTTTGAGGAGATACAACAGCCTCCCATACTTGCTACAGAACTTGTCTTGATCAACAATCAAGGATCCTAGCTTTCTCAACTCTTCTACATTTAAACTCTTGAAATTATACTTCTTGGTTTTTCTTCTTTCAAGTTCTATTCCTATAATGTTTACAAAAATGGTTTCTTTTAATTCCTTGAAAGATATTTTGATTTTAAAATGCATGGATGCATGAATAAAAACATAGTAAATATACGGGGTTTAAGGGTTCAACGTCACGAGCATGGAGCCAAAGATCTACCCATCCCAAAAGGTGTGTACTATGGTTATTTTTGTACCTACAGAACAAGGTTCTAAAAAGTTCCCAGACTTAAACCGTTCAACTTGGAAATTATAAATGTCGTAATTAACTCACTTGTTTGAATAATATTCCAAGATATCCTCATCTGAGTGTAGTATCGTGTAACAACCATTCTGGAATTGCATCCAAATACAGTTTCCACACTACTTCCTAATGGCCAAGATTGGTTAAGGTGTTTCTAGGTCCCTAGCTTCTACAACCAAGTTAAACGTAACGATGTTTTTCCAATTAACTTGGTCAACAAAGATTACTTCCAAAGTGGCCTCCACTAAGCGGTGGATCTCAAATTGACTTCTTTGGGATTACTCCCTCAAGATCAAAATGACTTTACCAACTCCTATCATAAGTGCCCTCAAATGCGAGTTAGGATTTATCTCACCACAAGGGGAAATCAAGCCCTTTCCCAATACAACCCATAAAAAATAACAAGTTTTCACATAGGCAATTCATAATAACAGTATATACAACAATAACAATAATATAAACAAATATAGGGTCAACCCTTCTTAGGAACTGATGAGGTCACCAGCAGAGTCGCCACTTTTCTGTAGCGGTAAAATTTGTAAGACTAAAGCCATTGAATTGACTTAGCTCATATGTATCGCACGCTCACGAAAATGGGGTATGATTCGGAATCAACAGAGTCTCCACCGAACTTTATTTATATCCAGATAGAAGGGAAAACATCGAGAAAACCCAGAAGAAAGGATGGATAAGAGAAAGGTCTTACGAACAGAGATCGGGTAATAAGTCGGTTACGCAAGGGGAAGGTATTAGCACCCCTCACGTCTGTGGTACTCCACCGGATCCACTTATGTTTGTTCTATTCTAAGGGTGTGTTAACTATAAGTCTAATGCTTAATGCTAAGGGAATGCATGCAAAAGATAAGGAAAGAAATACGGGGAAAATAAGGTCTATAAATAGTTGTGCTTGCTTAGGCCCCGCGACCTAATGCCTACGTATCCTTTTCAGGAATCAGAGCCCCGTAGTTCAGCTCAAAATTTTTAGTTTGTTTGTGTTTTTTAGTGGACGAAGTTACATTTGCAATCTAGCATTAGGATAGCAGCTCGTTGAGTGGAATCTTATGCATTATCTGTCTGCGATCGAAAGGAAGCAACGTGTCTGATTAAGAGAAAGAATGCCCTGAAGGCAAGAGAGAGAAAAGAGAATTTTTTTGAGTGTTTCAAGTACCTCCCTTAAATAAGTGAGATTTGAGCTACTCTTGTTGGTGTTTTTTATGGTTGGGAATTTCCACTCAAGTGATTCCCTTAAACAAGAGATACGAGAGCTTCCAATATTGATCACGAAATGAGTTCCCCAGATTAAGAGGAACTATTCCACCAAATGGATGCTTCGGGTATTTGCTCAGTGGATGGCCAACCTTTGCCCTTGTAAGACTACTCGATGGAATTTCAATGTTGAACTTTCCTTGGTATCAAGTACTTACTTTCAGGTTAGAGACAATTATGTTTTGAAAAAGATAATGAGAATGCAATGCACATGTTAATCTCAAAAGAAAAGTTTTTATTTGTCTATAATGTTGTACTGATACTAACACAAATGACAAGCAACATTAGGAGTCAGTTTTGACATGATTTTACAGTTTGTATGCTTTCAGAACGAACCGTGCTTCAATTAGGACTTTTGAGGGTTGTAACGTGGCCGGGTTCACAGTTTGAGAAACAAAAGATAAAGGTGTTACGACCGGCTTTTAAATTTTAAGTTTTCTAACTTAAACTACATAGTCTCCACCTATGTTTTTATTTTATCCTAAGGATAAGGGTAAACATGGCATAAAAACCTAAATAAGAGTTTCTAGGTAAGTCGAGAAATTAGGGTCAAGGGAAGGTGTTAGGCACCCTTAACCCTTCCTTAAGGTTTTCTTAATATGTCTCCTAGGGTAAGAGTATTACGGTAAGGTTTATGGTTTATGGTTTGGAAATATCATACAGTTATAACAAATAGGGTAAAGGATAAAACCTTAAACCTATTTGGGTTTGGGAAATGGGACTCGTTTCGGTTGCCCGAATGCCTACGTACCTCCTTAATGGAGGATCATAGTCAACGTAGTTCGTAGGATTTGTTGATGTTTTTTACGGGATTGTACATTAATTTGTAGGTTGAGTATGTTTTAGTAGGTATACGCAGTTCACAGTTATGATTAAAAGTTTTTGGTGTACAATCCCTATTTTTAGATTTTTGTGTATTGAATAATTGTGTTAAATTGAATTAGAAAATTTATGTATTATAATGATGAAATAGAATAGAAAAAGTAGTAATATTAAATTAATAGTTATATTTATTAATTAAATATTTTAAAAAAGAATTAGACGCATTATTAGCGACATACTCTCGATTACCGCTCGCGGCATTAATCGATTTCGTATGATTTCTGTGTATGGGATTTTTGATCGATGCGACATAGAAAGTCGATTGATTCGAGGACACCGTGAAATTGTCATTCACTCATCGTATTATTCGTGGAAGATGTTAGAATTAAATTAATATTTTTATTATTTGATTTTTTATACTTTTGACTTAAATTTGCTAATGTAAAATAAAGTCTAATTAAAAGAGAAATATTTTTTGTTATTTTATAATGTTAAATTAGCCACCCTAAATTTTCTTAACAAAATTTGAGATTTAGATTAAATAGAATAAAATTAATGAAAATTAATGAAAATTAAATAACTATTAATAAATAAGAAAACGTAAAAATGAAATGGGGTTGAAACCGCCCCACCCTTTTTTATTGTTACTTTTAAAACAACATCATGAACACTAAATATTTTTTGACTTTTTCAAACTATAATTAAGGTCCAATAGGATGATGCCACGTGGCATTGAAATAATAAAAGAGAAACAAAATCACACATTTTAAACCCAAACATAAAATTTAGATCTACTTCTTCTCCTCATTTTTTAGCGTCTCTTCCCTCACTTATTTTTTTCCGATGAAATACTCAAACAAAAATTCTCAAATACAAACCACACAACATATTCAACAAAGCTTACAGACAATTAAACATTAAATGGAGAAATCGAAAACAAGTGTTACCGGTGGGGGATTTCGCGGTGGTGGCGTTGCGGTCGGAGATCCGAGGCCGGAAGTTCTGCTACGGTCGTCGTAGTGGATGCTTTCGGAGCAATTTGTCCTTGTTGTTTCGGATCCGTTTTCGACACTGTTTCCACTTCTCCTTTTCTCTTTCTCTGCAAAACAAGAACAGCGAACAAAAACAAACAACAACAAAAGGATGATAGTGATAAATTGATTTAAAAATTATTTGATGGAAAATATTTACAGGTTTCTGATGTGAAAGGTTTTGAAATTGGTGATGATTGTTTATGGTTTAGTGATGATGTAGTTTGAGACAACTTTGTTGTTGTTAGAAAAATGGTGATGATAACGGCTTGTTGTTGTTGTTGTGGTTTTTGGTGATCCCCCTTGTTTCAATTCTTTCCCCTGTTTTTATAATGAAACTTTGACATTTAATCGAATGGTTCACTTTGGTAAGAATTGAAGCAGAATGATTTCATGCGGTTTATGAGCGGATTTGAAATTGATAAAGATGTGATTTTGTGTTGTTTTTGAAGATTTGTAATGAATGAATTCACTTATTGAAAAATATTGGTTAATTAGATGTTGATTTGAGTTGATTTTATGCAACTCTTGATTCATGTGGTAAAGAAGTTGTGAGATTTGGTCTCTGACTTCCTTTCTTGATTTTTTTCTAACAATAATAACAACTTATAATAATACTGAATAATGCTCCAATTAAAATCCTAATAAAAATCAATGTTAAATAACAATAATAATTAGTTAATAATTATTCTAATAATGTTAGTGGAAATTATAATAATTAAGATATAATACTAATAAATTTCCAAAAATGCATAAATATTATATATAACTTAAGCAAATATTATAATTATATTTTTATTTCTAAGGGCCTTAAGGTATAATGGCTTTTCTTAAATGAAATAACCCCACCTTTGAAACAATTGGTATGTTGAGCCTATGGTTTTTTCTAGACACCCCCTCTTAGTATGAACCCACTATTAATTAATAGTAAATTTTTAAAAAAAATCGTAATAACAAATAATAGCAATAAAAATAGAAAAGTAGTAAATGCTTTAACTAGAATAATCAGATATTTAAAATGATAGGGCGAATTTTGGGGTATAACAAAAGACTCAAGTTCTACTTAACCCACCCCTTCTTCGTGACGTTCTCCATTCCTACATCCAGCTAGTTCAACACGAGTATTCACCTTTCAGGAAGGATTGTGATGGATGAGGATCTTTTGTGGCTTTGAGGGAGGTGGTAGTCACCCTTTGGTGTTTTCGTTGATGGTCATAGCAACTTGTCCCTTGGAGGATTTTTTCTTTTTCTTTGTCTTTTGCTTTCCCTAATTTTTGCCTGGACAAAAAGTTTTTTTTGATTTTCGTTTTCGTTTTCCAGCGGGATATGCCCTAATTTTTACCTAAGTCATTTGCTTTCAAGCTTTTTTTCTTTTTTTGACTTAGCGGGCTATTGTTTCTTTTTTTGATAATTTTCTTTCCTTTCTTTTTTGTCTCGTTCGGGAACAAGTTGTATGACATTTGTGATCGACTTGATGAAAAGGTTGTAACTGCCTTATTATCAGTGAGTGAGAGACATCCAATGTGGATTGTGCTCTTCTATTTTTGTTGTGAGAGATGGAATATGATTGATCCTCAGACGGAATACCTGAAAGTTGAACGCTCAGTCGAACTAACTGAAAGACTACCCTGCCCCTGGTTAAGATTGAGGGTTTTGTATTTTTGAAAAGAAACTCCTATTGCTTAGGCTCAAAGGGGTTGACGAGGGTTCCACTCCCTTATAACTCCAGTGTTTGGGAATTGAAACAATGCATGTACATCGTCAGCAGGATTTTTATTCCAAAAGCATACAATTATAAAGTTCATGTGTTTTTTTTATTTTCATCATTCTCCTTTTTCATTTTCTTTAGTCAAATGATTTGAATGAATATCAATGAACATAATGACAAAAATGAAATGATTTGAGAAAAACATATATATTGCATTATTTTTCTTTATTCAAACAGAATGAATTTCTTACAATGAGTAGCACTTGATAACAATGAAAATAGTACAATCGAAATACTAGAGAAATCTATACAATGGCAAGCTTGGCCTTATTCTAATGCAAATGAAATGTTCCAACACAAAGTCTTCATGCCCCACTGGTGGAAAGTGCCCCCCTGAGGAGGCATGGGGTTCTCTGATAATAGCTTGATCTTGTTCGTAATTCTCCTTGATTCTTTGTCTGTTGGTTCTTGTCAGATATCGGTGTTGAGGAATCATCTTGTCTGATCTGATGGAGAGGAATAAGGTAAGATTCTTGGTAATCATGGATGCATATGCATGAATGCAAAATGTTAATGATGATGAATTGCAGCAGAAATCAGGATCAAGGATCAACGGCTCTTGAATAATAGCTTCTTATGGTCAATGATGGTCGAATCCTCCAGATTCAGAGGTTCGATGTTGCATGCTTGACAAATAGTCTGGGCATAAGTCAAATGAGGTCGAATCCTCCAGATTCCGAGGTTTGACGTTGATTCTAATAGATAATATGTGCATAAGTCAAAGAAGGTTGAATCCACTAGATTTAGAGGTTTGACGTTGATTCTGATAGATAATCTGTGCATAATCTCTGGATAACTGATGTAGAACCTCTGTACAGGCCAAATGTCATGAGATCAAAGGTCCGACGTCTTTTTTGATTGCTAGAAATCCGGGTATGATGAAGGTCAAGTATCCTGTCCCATCCCAATCTCACGGGTATGTAGTCTAGACAGGGACAAGTGGTCCCTAATGGTCACTAGGGTTAACGATTCCCATGGGGTACAATGTGTTTGAGGCAACAAACGTGCCAGACATAATGTTCCATGAAAGAACCTCGCATGGCTGTGGTACCCATGTCAAGCTTGATCGTATCAAACTCTATGGGAGTTGACATGGGCATCCACGCTAATCCTATGTGTCACTGGCCTGGGTAGTGGGCCTTTTACCTCATAAAATCCCCCTGTTGGCTGGAGATTTCGTTTAAGATGAAATATTCTTTGAAGGATTATAATTCGAAGAAAGATGGCTACTGATGACCATTTTTGAGATTAAAAATGGCTACTGGACATGTTTCAAAAATGTTGTTTGAGTTGGAATGAAGATGGTTAGAATCGGAGCTAATTCGAAGTGAATTATCTTTAAAGACTTAAACGTTTTGCGAAATACGAAGGGTACTGAAGCTTAACGTGTTTTCGTGACATTCTCGGTTCTGATCACGTTGCCACGCGTCGAAAGAGGATTCAGGCGGGAGGATTTGAATTTCGAAATAGTCTGTGTAACCGAACAAGGACAGATGGCATCCCAGGGATTCTAGTAAGCAACGTGGCATCAGATTAGTGTAGGACCGTTAGGGTCGAAATTAGTATAAATAAGGGTCTTAATGTTAGGATTCCGTTTGTTCATTTTGTACAAATCACTCACAAATCACTCAAGTATCAAGTGTTTAGAGAACGAGTTCGCTGAGAAATGTACGTATGACACCAACACCATTTTAAATACATTTGTATCTTTCTTTATTCAAGTATCTTTTCAATTCCTTTTATTTTCTTTGTTTAACTTTCTTTTCAAAGCAACTTTACTTTCCTGCATTTAGCATTCGAGCACGTTATATTCTTGCACTTTACATTTCTGCAATTTACACGCTTTTATTTATGTTTTCTTTGTCGAAAGTCACATTAACATGTATAACAAGTGTTGTTTCAAGTGAATAGTCATACATCACAAACAAGTTTTCTTGAAGCCAGAACAAACATGAACCAAATCATATCGAAAGACAATTGTTTGACTATGTCCTAGGATCAATCTAGTTGATCCTGCGAGTAACCAAAGTATATTTTATAGTTTGGAGGACTAGCGGTTGTTTACCGGAAATCACCGTAAACAAATTGGCACACCCGATGGGACAGTGTCAAACAGATTGTTATTAATTGATTGTTTTGTTTTGTCTAGAAAATATCAAGACCTTGTATGAACCTTAGGAACGGTAAATTAACCAACAATGCACAACCGATTCCTAAACGAAGGTACAACAAGAAAATGGTCAATACGGCCAGTGGAGGGGGAGATCAAGATCCCCCACAGGGGTTAGGAACAGTAGCGGCAAATTATACGCACGTTTCGACTTCTACTCAAGAGGCGCAGGAAATACCGGGTTCGACAGGATTTGCACCCATAGGTAGTTCCCAGGCTGTACCCGAAAATACATCAGGGACAACAGGGACTGTTCCAGTCTCGAGTTCGACTACCGTGCCTTCACTCACAGGCGCAAGCGAGATACCACTTTTCTCGACAAACGACGCAAGTCAATTATTTACCCCGGGACCATCAACCGCTTTTGAAGGTTGGAGACCCAACTGTTAGAACAAGATTTGTTCTGATCAATTATCTTAGTTTTGATGATAACAATAATATGAATTTTGCTTAAGATTATATGGTACTCTAATCCAATGCAATTTCCTTTTCAGGAAATATATATAAAGAGTACGCATAATTCAGCGCTCAGAAGCTTTGTCTCAAATGGTTCAGTATGCAACATCAGAACATGGTCTGGCAAGACATCAGAAGATGGTCGAAGCAGAATCAGAACATGGGTCTATGGAAGCATCAGAAGAACAAGAGAACAGAAGCACTAAAGTTCTGATGGTATCACGCTCAGAAGCACTTCAAGGTCAGAAGATCAGAAGATGCTATGCACCAAGCTGTTTGACTCTGATGATATTCAAACGTTGTATTCACAAACATCAGATCAGAAGGAAGTACAAGTGGCAGGCTACGCTGACTGACAAAAGGAACGTTAAAAGCTACTAAAGGCTACGTCAGTAGACACAGCGTGAACAAGGCTCGAGGTAGTTGACAAAAGCGTATAACATTAAATGCGATGCTGTACGGAACACGCAAAGCATTAAATGCATTCAACGGTCATCTTCTCCAACGCCTATAAATATGAAGTTCTGATGAGAAGCAAGGTTAACATTTTCTGAACAAGATTATTCAAAAAGACTTGCTGAAACGCTGTTAAACTAAAAGCTCAGAATCTTCATCTTCATCAAAGCTCACTACATTGCTGTTGTAATATATTAGTGAGATTAAGCTTAAACGATTAAGAGAAATATCACAGTTGTGATTATCGCTTGTAAGAAGCATTTGTAAACTCTTAGAATTGATTACCTTAAGTTGTAAGGAACTAGAGTGATCGTGTGGATCAGAATACTCTAGGAAGTCTTAGGAGTGAACTAAGCAAGTTGTAACTAGAGTGATCGTGTGGATCAGTAGACTCTAGAAAAGTCTTAGAGGGTATCTAAGCAGTGTTCCTGGAGTGATCAGTGTGTGATCAGTAGACTCTGGAAGACTTAGTTGCTGACTAAGTGGAAAACCATTGTAATCCGTGCGATTAGTGGATTAAATCCTCAGTTGAGGTAAATCATCTCTGCGGGGGTGGACTGGAGTAGTTTAGTTAACAACGAACCAGGATAAAAATAACTGTGCAATTTATTTTTATCTGTCAAGTTTTTAAAGCTACACTTATTCAAACCCCCCCTTTCTAAGTGTTTTTCTATCCTTCAATTGGTATCAGAGCGCCGGTTCTAAGGTGCAAGCACTTAACCGTGTTTAGAAAAGATTCAGGAAGAGAAAAACGCTTCAGTAAAAGATGGTTGATGAAAGTGAAAAGTCTACACCTACACCTGCATCTACATCTGGCTCTGCTGAGCAATACAACAGTAACAATGGTTATACTAGACCGCCGGTATTTGATGGTGAAAACTTTGAATACTGGAAAGATAAACTGGAAAGTTACTTTCTTGGTCTAGATGGTGATCTATGGGATCTTCTGATGGATGGTTACAAACATCCAGTAAATGCCAGTGGCGTAAAGCTGTCAAGGCAAGAAATGAATGATGATCAAAAGAAGCTTTTCAGGAATCATCATAAATGCAGAACTGTTTTGCTGAATGCTATCTCTCATGCTGAGTATGAGAAGATATCTAACAGGGAAACGGCCTATGACATATATGAGTCCTTGAAAATGACTCATGAAGGAAATGCTCAAGTCAAGGAGACTAAAGCTCTAGCGTTAATCCAGAAGTATGAAGCCTTCAAGATGGAGGATGATGAAGACATTGAAAAGATGTTTTCAAGATTTCAAACTCTTACTGCTGGATTGAGAGTTCTTGACAAGGGATACACCAAGGCTGATCACGTAAAGAAGATCATCAGAAGCTTACCCAGAAGATGGGGTCCTATGGTGACGGCATTCAAGATTGCAAAGAATCTGAATGAAGTTTCTCTGGAAGAGCTTATCAGTGCCTTGAGAAGTCATGAAATAGAGCTGGACGCAGATGAGCCTCAAAAGAAAGGTAAGTCTATTGCATTAAAATCCAATATCAAGAAATGCACTAACGCTTTTCAGGCTAGAGAAGAAGATCCTGAAGAATCAGAATCTGAAGAAGAAGATGAACTGTCCCTGATCTCCAGAAGGCTAAATCAACTCTGGAAGACCAAGCAAAGGAAGTTCAGAGGCTTCAGAAGTTCAAAGAAATTTGAACGTGGAGAATCTTCCGATGACAGAAGATTTGACAAGAAGAAGGTCATGTGCTATGAATGCAATGAGCCTGGACACTACAAGAATGAATGTCCAAATCTTCAGAAGGAAAGTCCCAAGAAAAAGTTTCATAAGAAGAAAGGTCTTATGGCAACCTGGGATGAGTCAGAAGATGATTCAGAAGATGAGCAGGCTAACTGTGCGCTGATGGCGACAGAAGATGACGGATCAGAATCTACATCAGAATCAGATTCTGAAGAGGTATTTTCTGAACTTACTAGAGATGAGTTAGTTTCCGGTCTAACTGAACTTCTGGAACTCAAGTCTCAGATTAGTCTCAAATACAAAAAGCTGAAAAAGCTATTTGAATTTGAAACAAAGAAGCTTGAGTTGGAAAATTCTGAATTAAAAGAAAAACTTTTAAAATTATCCAATAATGTTGGATCTCCTTCTGATTCAGAACAATCCACTCCTAGTCTAAACCATATTCTGAAAGAATATGATTTAAGTTTCAGGAAGTTCTTATCTAGAAGTATTGGCAGAAGTCAGCTAGCTTCTATGATATATGCTGTGTCTGGAAACAAAAGAGTTGGCATTGGTTTTGAGGGTGAAACCCCATATAAACTTGAACCTGTTGATGAAATGAAATTCACATACAAGCCATTGTATGATCAGTTCAAGTATGGCCACTCTCATGATATTAGGCACACTTCACATGCTCAAAGTTTTCACATAACACACACCAAAAAGCATGTGACACAACCTAGGAAATATCATGAAACTCACATTAAGAATTATCATGCTGTTCCTCCTATTGCTTACAATGTTAAACCCAAGTTCAATCAGAACTTGAGAAAATCTAACAAGAAAGGACCCAAGAAAATTTGGGTACCTAAGGATAAGATTATTCCTATTGCAGATATCCTTGACTGCAAAAAGGACAAAGCACAACATGTCATGGTACCTGGACTCTGGATGCTCGCGACACATGACAGGAAGAAGGTCTATGTTCCAAGACCTGGTGTTTAAGTCTGGAGGAGAAGTCAAGTTTGGAGGAGATCAGAAGGGCAAGATAATTGGCTCTGGAACTATAAAGTCTGGTAACTCTCCTTCCATTTCTAATGTACTTCTTGTAGAAGGATTAACACATAACCTCTTATCTATCAGTCAATTGAGTGACAATGGTTATGATATAATCTTTAATCAAGAGTCTTGCAAGGCTGTAAATCAGAAGGATGGCTCAATCCTATTTACAGACAAGAGGAAGAACAACATTTATAAGACAGATCTGCAAGATCTTATGAGTCAGAAGGTGACTTGTCTTATGTCTGTTTCTGAAGAGCAGTGGGTCTGGCACAGAAGATTAGGTCATGCTAGTTTGAGAAAGATTTCTCAGATTAACAAACTGAATCTGGTCAGAGGACTCCCTAATCTGAAATTCAAATCAGATGCTCTTTGTGAAGCATGTCAGAAGGGCAAGTTCTCCAAACCTGCTTTCAAGTCCAAGAATGTTGTTTCTACCTCAAGACCATTAGAACTCTTGCACATTGATCTGTTTGGCCCAGTCAAAACAGCATCTGTCAGAGGGAAGAAATATGGATTAGTCATCGTAGATGATTATATCCGCTGGACATGGGTAAAATTCTTAAAACACAAGGATGAGACTCATTCAGTGTTCTTTGATTTCTGCATTCAGATTCAATCTGAAAAAGAGTGTAAAATCATAAAGGTTAGAAGTGATCATGGTGGTGAATTTGAGAACAGATCCTTTGAAGAGTTCTTCAAAGAAAATGGTATTGCCCATGATTTCTCTTGTCCTAGAACTCCACAGCAAAATGGGGTTGTAGAACGAAAGAATAGGACTCTGCAAGAAATGGCCAGAACCATGATCAATGAAACCAATATGGCTAAGCATTTCTGGGCAGAAGCAATAAACACTGCATGCTATATTCAGAATAGAATCTCTATCAGACCTATTCTAAATAAGACTCCTTATGAATTGTGGAAGAATAGAAAGCCCAACATTTCATATTTCCATCCTTTTGGATGTGTATGCTTTATTCTGAACACTAAAGATCATCTTGGTAAGTTTGATTCCAAAGCTCAAAAATGTTTCCTTCTTGGATATTCTGAACGCTCAAAAGGCTACAGAGTATACAATACTGAAACATTGATTGTAGAAGAATCAATCAATATCAGGTTTGATGATAAGCTTGGTTCTGAAAAACCAAAGCAGTTTGATAATTTTGCAGATTGTGATATTGATATATCAGAAGTTGTTGAGCCAAGAAGCAACGCATCAGAAGCAGAGCTTCTCAGAAGCAAAGAATCTGAAGATCAAGTATCAGCTTCTCTGGAGGATCTAAGCATTTCTGAAGAACCATCTGTCAGAAGATCATCCAGACTCATCTCTGGTCATTCAGAAGATGTCATTCTTGGAAAGAAGGATGATCCAATCAGAACAAGAGCATTCCTTAAGAACAATGCAGACTGTCAATTAGGTCTTGTATCTTTGATCGAGCCAACTTCTGTTGATCATGCTCTAGAAGATCCAGACTGGATAATTGCTATGCAAGAAGAACTGAATCAGTTTACAAGGAATGATGTTTGGGATCTTGTTCCTAGACCAGATGGATTCAATATAATTGGTACAAAATGGGTCTTCAGAAACAAGCTCAGTGAGAAAGGTGAAGTGGTAAGAAACAAAGCCAGACTGGTGGCTCAGGGTTATAGTCAGCAAGAAGGGATTGATTATACAGAAACCTTTGCACCAGTGGCCAGGTTAGAATCTATTCGTCTATTAATTTCATTTGCCACTCAACATAACATCACTCTTTATCAGATGGATGTTAAGAGTGCCTTCTTAAATGGTTATATAGATGAAGAAGTTTATGTCCATCAACCTCCTGGTTTTGAAGACTCTATGTCTCCTAATCATGTTTTTAAACTTAAGAAATCATTATATGGATTGAAACAGGCTCCCAGAGCTTGGTATGAACGCTTAAGTTCTTTCCTTCTGGATAATGGTTTCACTAGAGGAAAAGTGGACACTACTCTCTTTTGTAAAACCTTTAAAAGGGATATTTTAATTTGTCAAATATATGTGGATGATATTATTTTTGGAACATCTAATGCTACACTTGGAAAGGAGTTTGCTGAGTCTATGCAGGCTGAGTTTGAAATGAGCATGATGGGAGAACTCAAGTATTTCCTTGGAATACAAATAAATCAAACATCAGAAGGAACGTATGTTCACCAAACCAAGTATGTGAAGGAACTTCTGAAGAAGTTTAATCTTCTAGACTGCAAAGAAGCCAAAACTCCTATGCATCCAACATGCATCCTAGGTAAGGATGAGGTAAGTAAGAAGATAGATCAGAAGTTATTCAGAGGTATGATTGGATCTCTTCTATATCTGACTGCTTCTAGACCTGACATTCTGTTCAGTGTTTGTTTGTGTGCTAGATTCCAATCAGATCCTAGAGAATCTCATTTAACTGCTGTTAAGAGAATTCTAAGGTATCTGAAAGGTACTACTAATGTTGGCTTAGTTTACAGAAAATCTAAAGAATACAACTTAGTAGGATTCTGCGATGCTGACTATGCTGGAGACAGAATTGAAAGAAAAAGTACTTCAGGAAGTTGCCAATTTCTTGGAAGTCATTTGATCTCTTGGTATAGCAAGAAGCAAGCAACTATTGCTCTATCAACAACAGAAGCAGAATATGTCGCTGCTGCTGGTTGTAGTACACAGATGCTCTGGATGAAGAGTCAGTTAGAAGATTATCAGATATTTGAGAGTAACATTCCTATATTCTGTGATAATACTTCTGCTATATGTTTATCTAAGAATCCTATTCTTCATTCAAAAGCTAAACATATTGAGATAAAACATCATTTCATAAGGGACTATGTTCAGAAGGGTGTTATATCTTTAAACTTTGTTGATACAGACCATCAATGGGCTGATATCTTTACAAAACCCCTGGCTGAAGATAGGTTTAAGTTCATTCTGAAGAACATCAGTATGGATTTATGCCCAGAATGAGAAGATGAGAAGTTCTTATGTATGAGTATCTTCTGAAATGAAAATGGATTATTTTTTTATATATCAGAAGTTCTGATTGAAATCTTTTAGAAATTATGATTCGGTTATTACTAACGTTTCATTGTCTAAGTTGATTCAGAACCTCTTTTAAAGCAAAACAGCTGTTACGTTTTATCTCGGGATGGTAAACCTGTCGTTACTATTCATGGATAAACGTGCGTGCAGTTGAAGGGACGCCGACCATAGGTAACTGTGCCAGTCACCTCATTTGTCTTTATTATCTCTCCTCACGTCACGTAACATTAAATGCTATTCATCATTCGTTTCATTTTATTTTCTTTTAAATACTCTTCAAACACTTCTCCTTTCCTCTCATATTTTCTCTATTCACTCTATCTTGTCTGCATTCATATCAAATCCTTCCTGTTCATTTTCTGCAAATCCATCATGAACTCCTCATCAAGCCCAAGAAATCATAAAAATGATCAAAACAACAAGAGAAAAGCTGATGAAACATCACCTTCCAAACCCAAAAAGATCAAAATCACCTATGATCCTCTCAAGGTGAATCCTTTCGAAGCAATGTTGTCTGGAAACTATTCTAGACGTGTGTTTCATCCCCCTGGTGAAAGCCCTCCATCATCTCCATCTTCTTCCTCATCTTTCGACCTTCAAGACTCAGCTTCCTCTTCATCTAACCTTTCCTCTCCCTTAATCTCTTCTGAAGAAATCTCTTCATCTTCACCCGCTGAGAATGTTGTCTCTGATAAAGATTGTGGCAGATCTGCATCAGAACCAAGTCTCCCTGATCCCTCGCCTGGAAGCCCAAGAAGCAGTCAATGAGGCGTTTCACTCCTTCATGGCATGCTGGCACAGACGTTGTCTTAGCTAGGGTCTTAGGATTTGGTCTTAGTAGTTTTATTTTCCTTGTTGCATCTGCTTGTTAAAACATCTTCTTGTAATCCTTTTTGATTATCAATGAAAAATTTGTTTTACATTCCAGTGATTTTATTTGTCGTTTTATGCATCTGAATCTTTTGGAATATTGCTTTTTGATGTTATGACAAAAAGGGGGAGAAAGATAAATGATAAATGATTTGATTAAATCTATCAGTTGCTGGGTAAAGCTCCCGCACATTTACTAACAAGAACTGCAAGTTCTATACGGTTTTAGTGTTTTGCAGGTATACTGAAGAGAATCTTCAAAGCAAACACAAGAAGCAAAACCATGGAAACTGAAGCAAGCCGAGTGCTGTCAAGCTTCAGAAATCAGAAGCAAGAAAGAAGAATGAATCAGAAGCACTGATAATAGAATTTGATCCATATTTATCTATTTGATTTGACAAAATTCTATTTGCTCTGATATATTGTTTGCTCTGATACATATAATGTTATGGCTCTGATACATAACTCGTTCATGCTGACTTTTGTCGTTTAGTTTTTGTTCTGTAACATTTCAGGATGTAGAGATGCTCAGATGATGCTCTGGTACATTCAACAATGTTCTGATACAAATCTAGCATGAAGTGATGTTGGTAGAAATTCAAAGCTCTGAAGCTATCCGAGGGAAGCAGAAATCAGAAGCTGCGAATGTTCTAAAGATCCAGAAAACTCAAGTTCTGAAGCTGTCCTAAATGGAAGCAGAAATCAGAAGCTGTGAATGTTCAGAAGATCAAAGAAATTCAAGTTCTGAAGCTGTCCTGAATGGAAGCAGAAATCAGAAGCTGTGAATGTTCAGAAGATCAAAGAAATTCAAGTTCTGAAGCTGTCCTAGATGGAAGCAGGAATCAGAAGCTGTGAGTGTTCTAGGGATCTAAAGAAATTCTAGTTCTGAAGCTGTCCTATGGAAGCAGAAGTCAGAAGCTATGAATTCTCTAAAGACAGAAGCTTATATGATCGTCTCTACCGAAATAATCAGGGAAGTCTTTTATTAAAGTTCTTCGAGTATTTATTTCAGGGGGAGATTATTTATCTCAGGGGGAAATTGTTAATCTCAGGGGGAGACATATTCATATGCTTATGCTATAGCTGTGTAATTTGTCTTTTGCCGTCTATTCTTTCTGATCGCAAATTCATATCATTTATATATGTTTTTGTCATCATCAAAAAGGGGGAGATTGTTAGAACAAGATTTGTTCTGATCAATTATCTTAGTTTTGATGATAACAATAATATGAATTTTGCTTAAGATTATATGGTACTCTAATCCAATGCAATTTCCTTTTCAGGAAATATATATAAAGAGTACGCATAATTCAGCGCTCAGAAGCTTTGTCTCAAATGGTTCAGTATGCAACATCAGAACATGGTCTGGCAAGACATCAGAAGATGGTCGAAGCAGAATCAGAACATGGGTCTATGGAAGCATCAGAAGAACAAGAGAACAGAAGCACTAAAGTTCTGATGGTATCACGCTCAGAAGCACTTCAAGGTCAGAAGATCAGAAGATGCTATGCACCAAGCTGTTTGACTCTGATGATATTCAAACGTTGTATTCACAAACATCAGATCAGAAGGAAGTACAAGTGGCAGGCTACGCTGACTGACAAAAGGAACGTTAAAAGCTACTAAAGGCTACGTCAGTAGACACAGCGTGAACAAGGCTCGAGGTAGTTGACAAAAGCGTATAACATTAAATGCGATGCTGTACGGAACACGCAAAGCATTAAATGCATTCAACGGTCATCTTCTCCAACGCCTATAAATATGAAGTTCTGATGAGAAGCAAGGTTAACATTTTCTGAACAAGATTATTCAAAAAGACTTGCTGAAACGCTGTTAAACTAAAAGCTCAGAATCTTCATCTTCATCAAAGCTCACTACATTGCTGTTGTAATATATTAGTGAGATTAAGCTTAAACGATTAAGAGAAATATCACAGTTGTGATTATCGCTTGTAAGAAGCATTTGTAAACTCTTAGAATTGATTACCTTAAGTTGTAAGGAACTAGAGTGATCGTGTGGATCAGAATACTCTAGGAAGTCTTAGGAGTGAACTAAGCAAGTTGTAACTAGAGTGATCGTGTGGATCAGTAGACTCTAGAAAAGTCTTAGAGGGTATCTAAGCAGTGTTCCTGGAGTGATCAGTGTGTGATCAGTAGACTCTGGAAGACTTAGTTGCTGACTAAGTGGAAAACCATTGTAATCCGTGCGATTAGTGGATTAAATCCTCAGTTGAGGTAAATCATCTCTGCGGGGGTGGACTGGAGTAGTTTAGTTAACAACGAACCAGGATAAAAATAACTGTGCAATTTATTTTTATCTGTCAAGTTTTTAAAGCTACACTTATTCAAACCCCCCCTTTCTAAGTGTTTTTCTATCCTTCACCAACAACCCATATGGAATGCCATATTCATACATGGCAGGATTACGAGGAATAGGGCCTACATACACTGCACCTAACCCAACGGCGTTTTCGCCTAATGTCGGTTCGATAGGTCGAAGCGCACAAAACACGGGTTTCTCTGCCCAAATGCCTCCCTTAACCACCAGTAGTCAAGCGGCATTTCGACAGGAAATGGATGCAAGTAACCATGATATGTTAGGGGTCCTTGCTAGAGAATTAGGGTTGATCTTTAATCCATTAGCAACGAACATTGCCAGGACTAACCAAGAGAATGTAGAGACATACCAAAAAATATCGTCACAAATAGGACGAATGGCGGATTTTTTAGGAGTCCCGCAAAACAGGCGAAGAAACAACCAATCAACATATCAGGAAGGGGACCCAGTTCTAGAACAAGTTCGAACCGCAATGCCGCCATCTAGGCCAGCGCTAGTCGAACGAAACCAAGTGGTAGATTTAGAAACTCAAAATCAAACGACCAACGTTGGTCGACAAGCAATTCCCCAGCAACAGCCTAGAGTAGTTGTAGTGGGAAGAGACGAACATCCTGACGAAGTTGTGCATAGGGTTAGGAGAGACAATTTGGCAACAGAAAACAATCTTGCTTCCATGGTAGAGAGAATAATGGCTAACAATGGCCTTAATACAGGACTTCGACGTCCAAACTATGCGTCCCCCATACCCGAATACATTATGCAAACAAAATTACCAAGAGGTACCAAGGTACCCAAATTTACAAAGTTTTCAGGGGACACTAGTGAATCAACGGTGGAACATATAGCCAGGTATTTGACGGAAGCAGGGGATCTAGCAGGGATTGAGGATTTAAGAATTAAATACTTCCCTAGTTCGCTAACAAAAAATGCTTTTGTTTGGTTCACTACCTTACCCCCAAATTCCATAGACGCATGGGCACACTTGGAGAGAATATTCCATGAACAATTCTATATGGGTCAAACCAAGATAAGTCTGAAAGAATTGGCTAGCATCAAGAGGAAATTCACAGAGCCTATAGATGATTACTTAAACAGGTTCCGTTTGATGAAATCAAAATGCTTCACGGTTGTCCCAGAACACGAATTAGTCGAAATGGCTGCAGGCGGTCTAGATTATTCAATCAGAAAGAAACTAGATACCCA
The DNA here is from genome assembly GCF_029867415.1 of Vicia villosa. NCBI lineage: Eukaryota > Viridiplantae > Streptophyta > Magnoliopsida > Fabales > Fabaceae > Vicia > Vicia villosa. The sequence continues at coordinate 192,209,905 of NC_081180.1, forward strand.
ATACCTAAGGGATATGGCCCAATTAGCAGACAGGGTTCGACAAGTCGAACGACTAAAAGCAGAAAAGGCCAGAGCAAATAAAAGTTACAAGAAGGAGAGGGTAGCATATATTGAAGCTGAAGACGTTGACGGCGAATCTTTCGAAGATTCATACAGCGTGGAAGAGGTCGAAATAGATCTAGCCGAATTAAAAGAAGCACCGCCTTATTCTTGCAAATTGCTCACCCCTTCTAATGGAAAAAATCCAGTAGAGAATGATAAAAGTGATAGATTTTCTAAGAAAACTTATACATTTGACGTCACTAAATGTGACGAAATATTTGATTTGTTAGTAAAAGATGGCCAGATGATAGTGCCTCCCAATTCCAAAATTCCTCCGTTAGAACAACGGAAGAAGCGAAGTTTTTACAAATATCACGGTTTCTTAGGCCATAAAACTTCACAATGCTTTCTTTTCAGGGATCTAATTCAGAATGCTATCAAGGATGGACGTCTGAAATTCGCTGATAAAGCCAAGAATCATATGAAGGTTGACATAGACCCTTTGAGTGTTGCTGACACTAACCTGTGTGAACCACTTGACGTCAACATGATAGAAGTATCTGAAATTGATGTTGCTGAATCGGAGATAATTTCAACTGGAAAGTAGGCTACTGAAGGCCTAAATGACAATACAGTCTTCAATACTGATATTGAAGAGTCCTTTGATGCAGAGATGACTGAAGATCTGAAAGGGAAAACTAGCGAGGCCACTAAAGACCTCAGGGCGAAACTTCAGCAGATACAGATTTCTGAAGCTCCTCTGGCAGTTGTTAACATGGTCAATGTTAGGCGGCTTTTATCTGAAGTAGAAGAACTAGAAAAGTGGCTGATAAGGGAGAAAGGAAACATCGAAATCCCATCAAGAGGGGAGAGTCTGAAAGATTATCTCTGGAATTGTCATGAGAAAAATGGTGGAAAAATGCTGATGTCAAGCTAATTTTGAGAGGGCCCTACGAGAAAGAATGGTGGAAAAATGTTGATGTCAAGCTAATTTTGAGAGGGCCCTACGAGAAAGAATGGAGCAACCCTGGAGAGGAGGAAACTTATTGCTAAAAGTATACCCAAGGACTGAAGAAAGCTTAGTAGGATTCTTGGTCAGATGCCACAAAGAAAACACTGAGGTTGCATTGTGCCTCAGATGTGGAGCAGTCTATGATGAACTACTAGCACGATCATTCGAAAGAGTATATTTCTACATGGGTCGAGAAACTCAGGGACTTCGTCCCAACATGTATGTGTTCAATAACTAGACCCCATCGAAGAGGCCTGACAGCCCGCACCCTAGAGCTCGAAGGGTCACATTCAAAGTTCCCGCAGATATGCCTAAAGATAGATGGATGCAAGTTGGTGCGAGGACCAACAAGTGGCAAAGTTGGGACCAAGGGGGAAGAACTGCAATGGCATATAGGAAGCAATTCCAGACCTCAAATCGAGAGATGTACAGGTTGGAGAATTACAAAGGTAGAAATCCTATGTCTAGATCCCAATGGAGAAGGCACCAGAGGATGAAGAAGGCCCAAAGGGAATATAAACCAAAGGAGGTCGGAGAGTCTAGTAGTAACCAAATCCTAACGCAGGGGGCAAGGACAAGTAAACCTCCAGTGGAACGCAGGTTGTTCGATTCTGAGAATGAGAAAGAAGAAGAAAAGATGCATTCCAGTCCATGGAAAGAAGACGATAGGATGACAAATGATTTCGATTCAGACGGAGTATCATCTATAAACCTCAATTGCAATGTTGTGTCAGTACTCCCTCATGAGTTTAATCAAGAGACAGAAGCTGAAGATTGTGAGGAAGCTGATGCGGAAGAGATGGCACAACACAGACCTGTGTGTTATTATGTGCTAAACAACGGGGCAGTCGAAGAACAGAATGCCTTCTTCGAGAGGCCTGATGAAGGTATGAGAAACCATCAAAAACCACTCTACATAAGGGCTAAGATTGAAAATGTTGGCATTAATAAAGTCCTAGTAGATGGGGGGCAACAGTGAACCTAATGCCCCAATACATGGTGACGAGAATTGGTATGTTTGATACTGATATAAGGCCACATAATATGGTCTTGTCTAACTATGAAGGCAAAATAGGGCAAACTTTAGGAGTTATTCAAGTGAATCTAACTGTGGGTTCGGTCACAAGGCCAACGATGTTCATGGTGATACCAGCAAAGGCGAATTACAATCTTTTGCTAGGAAGAGAGAAGATCCATGGAGTCGCTGCAGTGCCTTCGCCCATGCATCAAAGATTAACCATTTGGAGAGAAGATGGCATAGTAGAAAACATTGAAGGAGATCATAGTTACTACATGGCTGAAGTTAATCAAGTTAATAAAACCAGTTTCGACAGGAACTTGGCGAACATAGGACCTTGCCATGCTGCTGAGGATATATACACTCCGAACAAGAATGCTTTATACTATTTGTCTTTACACCCAAATGGATTCCAATGGAATAGAGAAATAATGGACGGTCCAGAATTATCAAACATGACTGTCGATACAGTTCAAAGAGAAGCAGAAACGACGAGTTCTGGGATACATTCGATCCCACAATTCCCTAAAGACACAGTTCAAGCCGAAAAGATCTCAGGTGGAGAGTTGAGCCAAAGGCTGGACGCAATCTACGATGAAGAACCTTTGGGATTCGAGAAAGACCCAATGGCGTCAAATGTAAAAATGTTAGCCCAAGATCCACTTGAAGAGGTAAATCTTGGAGACGGAGATCAGAAAAGGGTGACATACGTCAATGCAAAATTAGAGCCAGCTTTGAAATCAAGAGTCATCGTGTTTTTAAAAGAAAACAAAGATTGCTTTGCATGGGATTACGATGAGATGCCTGGTTTAGGGCGAGATTTGGTCGAATTAAAACTGCCCATAAAGGAAGGAAAAAAGCCCATTAAGCAAAATCCTAGGAGGTTCGCACCAGAGATTCATTCGAAGATCAAAGCAGAGGTCGAGAGACTTCTATGATGCAAGTTCATCAGAACTACAAGGTATGTTGAATGGATTGCTAATATTGTGCCGGTTATTAAAAAGAACGGTTCATTAAGAGTATGCATAGACTTTCGTGATCTGAATGCAGCAACGCCTAAGGATGAATATCCTATGCCTGTGGCAGAAATGCTAGTAGATTCAGCCGCAGGCTTCGAATATCTAAGTATGTTGGATGGATATTCTGGGTATAACCAGATCTTCATTGTAGAAGAAGATGTGTCCAAAACAGCTTTTCGTTGCCCAGGGGCAATAGGCACCTACGAATGGGTTGTAATGCCTTTTGGTCTAAAAAATGCTGGGGCAACTTATCAAAGGGCAATGAATTCTATATTCCATGATTTTATAGAAACTTTCATGCAAGTATACATAGATGACATTGTTGTAAAGTCTGTTTCAGATTACAGTCATCTTGACCATCTGAGCCAATCATTCGAGAGAATGAGAAAACATGGCTTAAAGATGAATCCCCTTAAATGTGCTTTCTTTGTGCAGGCTGGAGACTTCTTGGGCTTCGTAGTCCACAAAAAGGGAATAGAAATTAATCAGAATAAAACAAAGGCTATTATGGAAACAAAGCCTCCATCCACGAAGAAAGAACTACAGTCCTTACTAGGAAAAATAAACTTCTTGAGAAGATTCATCTCTAACTTGAGTGGACGCACGCAAGCTTTTTCTCCCTTACTTCGACTGAAGCAAGGAAGGTTTGAATGGCATGCGGAACATCAGGAAGATTTCGAAAAGATCAAGCAACACTTGATGCATCCACCAATATTATCTCCCCCAAATGGGAAGAAGCACATGTGCCCGTATATTTCAGCGTCAGATAATACAATAGGTAGCATGTTAGCTCAAGAAGACGACGTTGGCATCGAAAGAGCCATTTATTATTGAAGTAGAGTGCTCAATGATGCAGAGACTAGGTATAGCGCAATAGAAAAACTTTGCCTTTGTTTATATTTCTCTTGTATCAAACTCAAGTATTATATAAAGTCAGTTGATGTTTATGTTTCGTCTCATTGCGATGTTATTAAACATATGCTATCAAAACCAATATTGCATAGCCGAATGGGCAAGTGGGCTTTGGCCCTTACTGAGTACTCTTTGATATTTCAACCCCTTAAAGCAATGAAAGGTCAGATCGTATCAGACTTCATTGTTGACCATGCAGTGGTTGAGAACCCTCAACAATATGTAGAACTGAAGCCTTGGAAGCTATACTTCGATGGTTCAACCCATAAAGAAGGAATCGGCGTTGGAATACTAATAATTTCTCCTAATGGAATTCCAACAAAGCTCAAGTACAAGATTGAAGGTCCCTTATGCTCCAACAACGAAGCTGAATACGAAGCACTGATCGCTGGACTTAAAGCTTTGTTAGAATTGGGGGCAACCAGAGTCGAAATTAAAGGAGACTCCGAACTAGTGATTAAGCAACTGACGAAAGAATACAAATGTATCAAAGAGAATTTGATCATGTATTTTGTCATAGCAAATAGGCTGCTTAAAAAATTCGAATATGTGGAGTTAAATCACGTCTCAAGGTTAAATAATCAAGAAGCGAATGATTTGGCACAACTAGCCTCAGGATACAGGGTATCAAAAGAAAAACTAGAGGAACTGATCGAAGTAAGAGGCAAAGAAATGGCCACCAAGCTTTCCCCAAGCGATCTGGAGAACTCACAACTAGGTTTCGCTAACAAAGAGGAGTTTGAAGTTTTGAATATAGACTCTTTAGCAGACACAGATTGGAGGAGTCCAATTGTGAACTATTTAAAAGATCCTTGGAAAAGTGATGTCATCATTTAATGATGGTTACGGCTAGGGAAGTGGAAACGTCAAGTCTAGGCTTGAGAGGCTGCGAAGAGTAATCATGTCACGTGGGTACATTATTAAAATCATTATGATAATGAAAATAAATTGTTGACAATTTTTAGGAATAGTTAAAATGCTACTCGTGACAATTACATAATCTGATGTATGAAAAATGGAAAGGCAAAACTACTTATACATTCTTGGGGAAGTTTGATTACAAAATAAAAGAAAGGAAAGAACTAAGTACGAAACGCAGAAAGATAGTACAAGGTTCAAAGTAATTAATTAAAGTCCCTAGGAAGGTTATCTTTCATCTTCGAATATTGAGATTCCCATAAAGACATACAACGTTCGATTAATGCTCGTTGTCTTTTCAATTCTTCGATTTTTGGCACTAGCTTCTGTGCCGTCTCGAAGTGTCGAATCCCTAATTGCGCCACTTCAGTCAATTCTTCCTGATGAGTTTGTTGGATTGCTTCCTGACGAGACTGGGCTTCCTTTATCTTCTCTTCGAGGAGTTTTAATTTCTTGTTTCCAGGATTCGATATTCGCTTCACAAGCTTCGTATTCTTTCTGGTTCTTCGAACGTTCAAGCTTAAGGGCGTCAGCCTTTGTTGTTGCATCATTTGCAGCTTTCCAAGAAGAACTATGAGAAGTCACCTTTGTTGTGAGTTGTTCGTCAACATTTCGTTTTCGAAGAATATTAGATTGAATCTGTTCAATCAGAGGACTCAGCGAAACAATCACTTGTGAAACTTCCTCTGAGACAAGAAGTAAATCAACTTTCTTCAAAAGATTGTTTAAGCTATAACAGCTGGTGGAATCCTTGCTTAGAACTTCAATGAGGTTGGTTTCAAAGAACTTCTCTCTTATTTGACGAAGGAGATTGGGAATATTATCCTTGTCACCGCTCCCTGCCAGGACATTAGAAGAAGCTTCAAGCCCGATGGGCGAAGCGTTATCAACACTCATCATGGTCTAGAGGAAGCTTACGGGATCAGTTTTCTTGAGTTGCTCCAATTCTGAAGGAGTAAGCATTGCTGGGGTCTGCTTCGAAGTAGCCACAGGAGTAACTACAGCCCCGAAAGTCGAAGTTTCATGCGGACCAGGTGTAGGCAAATTGGAAGTTTCCTCCGCAACATCATGTTCAGAAATAGTATCTTCGCTGCTAGTTGGTTGTACGACTACATTATCACTATCTGAACATTGAGGATTTTCCCCCATATTTTCATTCTGACGAGTAGGTGGAGAATCATCATTTGAGTGGCTTTCTTCAGCAGGCACAGTTGGAATGATGGTTGCAAGGGGCTGAGCGTCTTCGATAACCGGAGAAAGCACAGGAGATTTGTGTCGAGGAACGCCTGTGTTGAATGGCTAGAATTGATCAAAATGAAAAGGTTGCAAGAAATTCATCTGTCACTAGAAAAGGCAGACATTTACCTCGAAGATTGTCAAGATCAATGTTTAGACTTGAGGTTTTGAGATCAGAAGTAGATGTGCCCACATCATCCTACATTTATAAGGTAAGATGTGAACTTAATCATTAGAATTAAAATTTGAAAAGATGATTATGGTTGGAACATTGTCTGGGCTTGAATTGTGGCTCTCTACAATAGGGATGGTACTAGTAGCCTTTAAGGGTGATTCATCAGAAGATACCTTATCACTTGATGAAGTAAGCTTCGAAGTCCCTGATCCTTTTTCTTTGGTTAAAGGGGTGGCAGTTTTCTGTCTTTTCTTTGTTGCTTGTCTAGTACGAGGAGGAGATTTATCTTCGTCATCTGAAGCAGCTGTCTGAGGAATTTTTCGCTTCGAAGGTGCTGGAGGCTTCGAACTCTGAAGATGCATATTAAACCAAGTGAGTAATATTCAGAAAATTGCATAAATTCGAAAATAAGGTATATATGTACCGTGGGTTTCTTGCCAGTGGTGACAGAATCACTCTCACTTGTCTTGGTGCTCCTTGAAGCTCCAGAACCCTTATGTGCAGGGGTTTCCTTGATACTTTTCTTTCGAGTAACGGCTGTGAACAAAATAGGAATTAGTATTTCAGTGAAGAGGGAAAAGTTAATCGAAGAATTGTCTAAACCCCAACCTTCAGATATTGGAGTCAAGACGCGAACGTGCTCAAGACCTATATGAAGATGTCCTTTGAAAGTATCCAAGGTATGCTTAGTCGGGACCACTCGTTCAGCGTGTTTTTTAGATTGTTCCTGAAGGATTTTTATGACATTCCCACACACAAACCAGTCTGGAAAAGGAGGGCTTAGAGCCACACCAAAATCAGCACTAGGTAATGGAGGAAATTTTGGAGGATTAAGTTCAAAAACCACTTCATAACGTAGTTCAGGTCGAACAGACGTGGGCAATTTCAACTTATCCAGTTTAGCAGAAAACTTTTCACGTAAAGTGACCGCAGCCTCACGAACGGTCCGACTAAGATCATCAGGCCTGTAGATAGTTTCAAAGAATTTTTGAAATGCTTGGATTTCTTTAATATGAGTTGAAGTACCTTTATGGAAGTTCGCCTGCACATCAGCAAAAGCTTCAGTTAGTTCTCGAGTAAGGCTTTCAGCATCGAAGATTTGCATGGTATAATAATCTGTCCACCATTGATGAAAATCTATGGTAGAGTAAAAAGCAGGTTCGAAAGAGACGGGAGACAGAGTGGTGATGCCAACATATTTGGAGATTTTTGACTCATATTCATCTTCTGCTAGATGTGAAGTGTGTAGACACATGTGATTCCTTTTGTCGTACAAGCATTTTGGTTTGAGTTGAACCAACCCAAATTGTCTCGAAACCAGACTTGGTTGATAACAAAGAAGACAGCAGTGACTTTTTGGAGATCGAAGTCGGTGGTATAACAGCTTAGGAGTAAGGAAAGCTTCCCAAATGACCATGGATTCGGCTTGTTGGTCGGAAGAAGTTGCTGGAAATTAACGAGTAAACCATTCAGGACCTACCTTCCTTTTTACAAAAGGAGCCATGGACGGGCTAAACTGGTAACGTTTAGCGAACATCATCACATACGCTAAGAAGGTTTCATGAAGTTTTCCCGTTTCTTCTTTTGGTGTTAGGTAAGCTAATCTGGTTCCTTCCACTGTTCGATTCTTTATAGCTGTACTTTCTTCATCCACAACACTTTTGTATGGGAGGTGAGCCTCAAAAGTGGCATTAAGCCATAGTTGCAATAACCAGAAAGGACCGGCAAAAAGAAAGGATCCTGTCTTATAGTTTTTGACGAGATCTGTTGCTTCACCAAGGTTCTCGTAGAGAAATCCTAGAATTAATTGGCTTAAGTTTAGCTTTTTTCCGACATTTATCTAGTTAGCCATACAGAGATATCTCTTTGCTACCTGGATCGACCTAGAACAAAAGACACATCTTGAAAGCCAGAGTGCTAGAAATGCAATGTGTTCTTCATTAGTGACTTCCGTAGTCGCTTGAACATGGTACCTTTGAATGAAAGAAGTGTAGGTGACTGTTCCCTCATTGAACTGGATAGTATCAGTATCCATAAAGTTAGGGTCGAAGAGTTCCCCAGTTGGTCGAAGCCCGATAATGGCAGCTATATCGAAAAGAGTAGGAGTGATCATTCCACAAGGAAGGTGGAAAGTATTGTGAGAAGCATCCCAGAAATGTACTGATGCTACTAGCATGGTTTGGTTATACTCTAAACCTGTTTTAGATAACTGAATTAGGTCATAAATCCCTAATTCTTTCCAAAATGAAGCTTTTTGCTTTTCCACTTTAGCTAGCCAAGCGTAGTACAATTCAGGATCTTTTGCTAAAGGGATTGACTTAAAGACTTTCACGAAATTGGTTACATAGTTTAACCTAATTTTCTCTAAGACCGGAGAAGTTTCAGTCGAGGTTTCTTCTGCGTTGTCAGGATCAGCTAAGATTGGATGACCATCTTCGTCTATCTTATTCTTGCTAACTAAAGGTCTAGTTTTATAATAAGCAGGAAAAAATTTACTCAAAGAGGGGTTATTTCCTCCCGGTAAAGGACCCATGAAAGCGTGAGTTTTTCCAGAAAGTTCAAAAGGGATGATTACCTGAGAAGCGTAGATAGCGCGCGCCTCTGCAGCATTTGGGTCTGGAATGTGTTCTTGATTCCCTATCTGTGTAGGATTTTGAAGTTTTTGAATAGGTTGAAGAGCATTTGATGAAGACGCCATGAGTAAATTTGATTTAAGAAGGGGGTTAAACGACACCAAAGAGAATTTTCTTTCCTGTGATGAACGCAGGAGAATAGAAGTGAAAGTTATGTGAGAGTAGAAGTTCAAGTATTGAAAGGTTTAACGGAAACCCTTTCAAATCTTTTGGGTAAAGGTCAAAAGACACGCGGCAGGCGTTGATTTAATCCAACGGCGGTCGAACAATTGTTAGCCTTACTCCTAATATATAGGAGTAATGATCATGAAGTAATGACAGAACGTGGGAATGTAAGTTCTGAGAAGACATCTTTGAAAATGACAAGACGTTTTGAAAGTGGAGTCATAAATGATTATGACGTTAGTCAGTTGTCTTGGAACTCTAAAAAGCGAGTAAAACGAAATCTCATCAAAACAAGAAACGCCTATTTCTCTTGTTTTCGAAAAAGGCATTTATTGGGGGCAATTTGTTGGCTGGAGATTTCGTTTAAGAGGAAATATTCTTTGAAGGATTATGATTCAAAGAAAGATGGTTACTGATGACCATTTTTTAGATTAAAAATGGCAACTGATGGCCATGTTTCGAGAATGTTGTTTGAGTTGGAATGAAGATGGCTAGAATCAGAGCTAATTCGAAGTGAATTATCTTTAAAGACTTAAACATTTTGCGAAATACGAAGGGTACTGAAGCTTAACGTGTTTTCGTGACATTCTCGGTTCTGATCACGTTGCCACGCGTCGAAAGAGGATTCAGGCGGGAGGATTTGAATTTCGAAATAGTCTATGTAACCGAACAAGGACAGATGGCATCCCAGGGACTCTTGTGAGCAACGTGGCATCAGATTAGTGTAGGACCGTTAGGATCGAAATTAGTATAAATAAGGGTCTTAATGTTAGGATTCCGTGTGTTCATTTTGTACAAATCACTCACAAATCACTCAAGTATCAAGTGTTTAGAGAACGAGTTTGCTGAGAAATGTACGTATAACACCAACACCATTTTAAATATATTTGTATCTTTCTTTATTCAAGTATCTTTTCAATTCCTTTTATTTTCCTTGTTTAACTTTCCTTTCGAAGCAACTTTACTTTCCTGCATTTAGCATTCGAGCACGTTATATTCTTGCACTTTACATTTCTGCAATTTACACGCTTTTATTTATGTTTTCTTTGTTGAAAGTCACATTAACATGTATAACAAGTGTTGTTTCAAGTGAATAGTCATACATCACAAACAAGTTTTCTTGAAGCCAGAACAAACATGAACCAAATCATATCGAAAGACAATTGTTTGACTATGTCCTAGGATCAATCTAGTCGATCCTGCGAGTAACCAAAGTATATTTTATAGTTTGGAGGACTAGCGGTTGTTTACCGGAAATCACCGTAAACAAATTGGCACACCCGGTGGGACAGTGTCAAACAGATTGTTACATTCGCAATCTAGCATTAGGATAGTAGCTCGTTGAGTAGAGTCTTATGCGTTACCTGTCTGCGATCGAAAGGAATCAATGTGTCTAATTAAGAGAAAGAATGCCTTGAAGGCAAGAGAGAAAAGAGAGAAATTTGTCGAGCGTTTCAAGTATCTCCCTTGAACAAGTGAGGTTTGAGCTACTCTTGTTGGTGTTTTTTATGGTTGGGAACTTCCACTCAAGTGATTCCCTTAAACAAGAGATACAAAAGCTTCCATTCCCTTAAACGCAAGAATAAGCAGGGAATTGAGGGAAATTACCTGGATCGGAAGATACGCGTGTGATAACGAGAATACCATGGACGAGGCTCCAGCTAGCTTGGCGAAATAAACGTGAGTTCTTCAGGTAATTTTCAGTTGCTTCAATCTTCGTTCGTGGTCCTTCTTCTTCTTCTTCCTCTTTTCTTGATGACGCATAGATTACTCTGCGATGTTGCGGCGGAGAGAACGAAGCCAAGAATAAACTCAACAAGGCTTGTGAGTTGCATATGAAGATGTGATGATGATTACAGTTGAAGTTGTTGAAATCTCTGCAGATGTGAAGGAAGGTTGGAGAGATCGATTTCCTCCACTGAGCCTTGAAGGATTGTTGAACAGGATGCTATGGACGTGATGGAAATTGAAGATTATGAGAAGAGGATGATGAAGAGCAGAGAGATTGATGATGAGAGATCGTGGGAGTCAGAGTCTTATGATCCTTCTGATGGATTTTGGTGAATGGTAATCTCTAAAGATGAATGGAGGTGAAGTCTGTTTATATAGTATCAGGGAGAGTCAGAATTGATTTAAAGGTAAGTTACTTATCTAATTTTTTCTGTTAAATGTTAGTTACAAAATGTGTTAACAGTTAGTATAGGAACGGTTAGTAATTTCTGTTAGTTATGGTTATGGTAGTTAGAAGTGTGTTTGTTATTGAAACAGTTAGATTAGTGTAAATCAGTTCCCTTTATTGGAAATTCTCATCTGAACTTGTATGCTGCCACATGGTGCCTTGGTTTTTGTTTAGAGTTGTGGTGAATCACTTCTGAAATTATATGCTTTTGAATCCATTTTCCTTTTCTTGCATTCTTATTGGTTGCTTGAATTGTTACTGATCTGTACTACGGATACTATTGCTGGGATTCTTTTTGATGAACATGGTGTTTGGTTGCAGGTTTGAATTTGACAGTAGCAGGGACTGATTTTTTTTCCTTGGAAGTTTTCCTCTTGACTGTGTCTTTAGAATAGGTTTGGCTCATGACATTGTGTAGGATGTAGGTGCTCCTTGGATTTATGAACTGAATGTTTGAAATGGTTTGAATTGTGGCAGGTTCGCTTACAATGGCAAGTTTGCTGCGGAGTCGGTTTATCTGGAGGTTGCAGCTCGGTTTGGACATGACACAAAGATTAGTCCATATGGAAGTAAGTCATGAAGCTGAAGAGGCAGTGACTTGATGGAAGTAAATTGAAGCAGACTTGGAATCAAGATAGGGCTAGGATAGGTCTAGGAAGTAGTCAACAGGGTCAAATTCAGTGGTTAAATGGTCAACAGTACCAATTTTTTAAATTTCCTTTTGTAATGCTCTCATTTTTGTCATTGTTTGTAATTTCACTTGTAATGCAATAAAACTTGGATTTTGATTTTGAATTGGATTTGAATATTATTGACTTTCATTTTCTTTTGAATCTTTTATTTTTTCCCTCCATTTTGTACTTGTAACATCATGGATAAATAAGTAACGTTGCCGTCTAATATGGCTTAAAAGAAATGAATCCGGTTCAAAGTCAATCTCGTCCAAATGCTTCCAATAGATTCCAAATTGTCTCAAATGTTACCCTCAATAATGATCAATGCGTATCAATCCCTAAATATGAAACAAATCCAAATAAATTCATGCACTCCTTTAGCATAAATTCTAAAGCCAAGGCTTATTATTCAAGCCATGAATTTTGAACCAATGACTTGTATACTCCAATTATTTCACTGATGGAAAATTTAATTAGGCTTGTACGAAAGTGAAATCTCAACGGATAATCTTTTAGATCACCACTTGAATAGAGAAATAAACCCTAACTCACTTGGTGGTTGCACACCCCATGAAGATATACCTTACTTCAAGACTCACAAGCGAATTTCATTTCCCAGTTCAAACTTTTGAAAGAAGTCAAAAAGATAACTCTGTCTAGCTCAAATTCCATAGACAAAAACCATAATCTCTCTTCATCCTTGATCCCCATGTCATAATTATTTATTAATGATGCATGAGTGTTAGATGACCTAATGGTGAAATACATATGAATGCGGAGCTTAAACCAGTTAGCATTAAAATTAGGAGGGTAAATTTTGGGGTGAAACAATATGTTTTAAACAGAGTAGCCACCACGCTTTATTATTTCTAAAGGAAATGGGAGAAAGAGCGAATAAAACCCACAGAAGTTTTTAAAATAAAAACTAATAAAATAAACAGAGATTTGGGTACAGGGGGTTTGTTATGCAAGGGAAAGGTTTTAAGCACCCCTCACATCCATGGTACTCCATAGGAACCTCTTTGAAAATATTATTATTACTGTTGTTATAAAATGCTGTCTTTTTTTGTTTTTGTTTAAATAGAGTGGGAGAATGAGAAAAGAAGGTTTTAAAAGTGACCTCGATAAGATATCGCATCTTAGGCCTACATACCCCTTAAGTGCAATAGGGAAGTCAAAGCTTTTGTAGCTCCTCTTAAAAGGAAAATAAAAGAGTCAATTGGAAAAATCTTTTTGGGTGTTGAGATTTAACAATACTCAACGGGTTTTTAAAATGTTAATCTTTAACAATACTTAACAAGTTTAATAAAAGAGCCAAGCTTTAACAATACAAGGCTAGGGTTTAAAAATATTTGGTTGAACTTTAACAATACAAAACCAAGGGTTGATTTTAAAAAGGTTGAGCTTTAAGAATACTAAACCATTTTCAAAAAACAAGTGGAATGCAAAGCATTAACAATACTAAGCACAAAGATAAAAGAGAGTGGAAGAGAGATTGAGTACCTTGACAATTTTAGTCAATACCATTCACATTCCTTTGGATATTTCAACAACAACTTAAGAAGTCAATCATGAATACCTCAAGTGTGTGTGATAACATGTGTCACAAAAGTAAACAAGTGAGTATAACAAAAAGATAAATTCAAACTCAAATGATAATGGATAAAATGATGTTTGTACCTTTGGAATCATTTCATGTATGAATGAATATGATGGATGATTGATGGATAAATATCTCATTCATATGGTTAGTAAACAAAGTATGATAATAACATGAATAAAGTACAAGTGTACAAGGATAAAAATCAACAAGTATATGTACAAAGACGAAGAAAGAGATCAAAGCAACAAGTTATCAACATGAGGATGCTAAAGATCAAAGATTTAAATTAGGGTTTTGAAAATTAGGGTTTTAGAACCATACCTAAATCTAATTGATTTTAAAAATGATTAAAGTACCATACCCTAAAGGAAAGTAGGTCTAAGGGTAGAAGGTAGCATCAAAGAGATTTTAACCTAGCCCTAAATAAATTCACACAAAAATATACAAGCGTTTACTTGGTGGATATATCAAAAAGAAATGATTTTAAAAGCTTTTTAAAAGCATAAAAAGACTTGTTTTTGTTTTAATGTTTAAATGATAAAATAATAAATATTTTTGGATTTTTAAATCATATCCTAAAAATAGACAAAATAAATGAGGAGCGTATAAAATTTCAAGTCAAAATGATTTAATTTGCTATTTTAAATAAATTACCAAAGTTAACTAAAAAGTGAATAAAAACAAGTGATAAAAAAATGTGTTTTGGCCTTGGGAAGACTTCTGGCGATTGGTTCAAAACTTAACCTCTGGGCCAACACGCTATAACTATTAACCAAACACGCGCGTAAATATATAATAAAAAACGTGTTCTAAATCCAAACTGAACTTCGTCTTCAACCTTGAGAAACAAAAATCTGGACTTTCGAACTTGCCCAAATCTTAATCATTTTTGAAAATGTAAAGGTGTATCTTATGTGATTTTTCAAGACGAATTCAACCATATAACTTTCATAAATTTATTCAAACTGAAACTCATGAATTTCTGGAAAACAATCAAGAACCTTAAAATTTCAAACTAAAATTAAATGATGAATATGTACAATCAATCTCTAAAATCTTAGGGCTTTTATTCCCTACATTATGCTGAACTGAATGGTATCAAGTTTTGTTCAAAATGATGCACAAATGAGAGGGTTCGAGTTTGAGTTTATTACCTCTGAACTGAGAATCAAAAGGTGACTTAGAGGTGTTATTGAGATGTTTTTATGATCCAAATACCTTCCTGGTACCTCAAGGATGCTAATTGAATGCTTGGAAGTCTTTGAATTTGTTTGAGTTCCTCTGCTCGACTCCCACTGCAAAACAGAAAAATAAAAATGGAAAACTATGTTCCAAGTGTTACAGGTATGATTCAATGGATTGGATAGCTTCTATATGTTATATAGAAGGTATTTGGATTGGTAGTTTGGACAATGTGAAAACAAAATAGAAGTTTGATGGTTAAGGTTCAAGAATGCTCTTTAATGGAGGTTTAATGGTGATTTCTAGTTTGGGGTGTTTTTTAGGGTGATGATTATGATGAACAACTTATAAATGATATATAGAAGCTATTTGGATGGTTGTTAGACACTCAGAAACTCTAAAACTCAAAATTGTTCTCAAAATGCAACTGGCTAAAAATGAGAATTTCAAGTGGAGGGGTGACTTGGAGAATTCTGGTGTGTTTGTTGCAAGAGGCAATGCTATCTATTTATAGGTAAAAAATGTGACTTGTGGAGGGAAAAATCAGATCAATTGGCTTTGTGGTTTGAAAGTCGTGCAAGTTTGCTTCTTCATGAAGAAAAGTGAAGTTCATGGTTCCAAGAGCAAGGTAAAAGTTCAAGCATGCCTGTAATGACTTTATCTGCCCATTAGGAGCTTGCTTGTTGGATTTGTGTTGATTTTGCTGCGGAAGAAACAATGTATTTGCTCAAGGAGAGTGGACTTTGCATAAAGCCATGCTTTTCTAAAATTTAAGTGATGACTTTTGTACACAAATGGCATGGAACTTGGATAATGCTTAAACACTTGTGTCATACCCCAAAATTTACCCGTTCTAATTCTTGTTTTAACTTATTTAAGGGTATTAAAATTAAGAGTCATGGGGTTTAACATATCCATTGTTAAACCCGACCTCTTATAAAACCTTTAATCAAATTCAAGTGTGTAATTAACAGGTATCTATGCCCAAATATTTGGCCCATTTATTCCTTTGGCTTTTATCCTTTTGGATTTTCTATCACATTTTTATTTTACTCATTTTACCATTCAGTTTTAGGATTATCAATGTTAAATAAATACTATTGCTAATTATTGTTTTAATATTAATATTTATTTAATATTAGTATTAAGTTAATTATTATTAGTATTTATTTAATATTAGCATTAAGTTAATTATTATTAGTATTTATTTAATATTAGTGTGATAGTAAAAATTATCGTTAATTAATATTATTATCATTTCTAGTTAGTATTAATGTTTGATTAATTTAACTAAGTCAGTGGACCATTGACCAACGAAGGTTTGGGCTGGTGGTGATGGGCCAAGTGGGTGGATCAAGGGAGTGGACAGGGTCAGAACCGACCCGGCCACTGTTCACTATCTTCTTCCTCCACGCAAACCCTAAGCGCCGCTGTATGCTTCAGCCTAGCTGTGTAAACCCCCAGGCCAATGGATCAAAACGCAAACAAATCATCAGATATCAATCATAAACAAAATCGATCATAACACAAAATATGAATCAAATCTAAACTTAACAAAATCAAATCAAATTTTTTATTAAACAGAAATCAAATATCAATTACAATCGGAATCAAAACTAAATACAATCTTTCCTAAAATCAATCGAACCCTAGACTATATAAGCTAAAGAAATAAACAGAAGAAGGGGTCGGAGAAAATTGCAGAGAGACCTTGAGCGCCGCCGCGAACGTCCTTTACCTTCGATACCTGCAAACGGAGAGAGAGAGAGAGAGAGAGGGATTAGCAATGATTAGGAGCTTACACGTTCCTGAAAGCAAGACAAAAGGTAAACTGTAAATCCAAACTTAGCTTATGATTTCGTGAGTGCATGTGTTCGGTTGAAGTTTTCCGGAAATTTTGGTTTAGGTTTAGGTTAGGGTTCTTAGGGTTCATGTTTTGGGTTGAAGGTAGGGTTAGGGTTCCAAGGGTTCTTAGGGTTAGGATTGTAGATCATCCATGTTACTGGGTTTTTTGCATGAAGTTCACGGTGGGGAAGATGAAGATCTTACAGATCTTCATTTGGGTTCATGTTTCTGGGCGTTCTGGGTTAGGAATGTTTGAAGGTTTGAGTTTCGCGGTTGAAGATCAACTGGAAACTAGGTTTTAAGGGGCGGATTGGGGTTGTGGGTGGTGGCCGGAGTTTGGTTTCTGGGTTTGTAAGGAGGAGAGAGGTGAGAGCGAACTAGAGAGAGGAAGAGAAGAGAGAGAAAAAAAAAGAAGCGGAATTGGAGAAGGGATCCCGTGTATAGACATGCGTGGTTCACGGGATGAAGACAAGTGGCCTCTCCATGGCCACTCTTCCGTGTTGCTGAACGTGATTCAGCTCGCTATCCTTACCATACACCCCCAGTCAAAAGAACATGCAGGCCATAGGATTAGCTTGGCCCTAGATCCAACGATCATAACCTCGCGAGTACACCATAACACCATGCACATGCGTGCACATGATCCCAGCAGACTAGAAACCATTAATGGGCCCAACCGTTCTATTCACACCCCTTTATCTCTTACCCTTAGTAAATCTGCACCCCCCCTGCGCAAAAGAAAAAAACCTAATGGGCCTAAAGCCTTGCTATTGACACACCCTCCCTTGGCTATCTGTGAATAAAATACACCCCCCTTGCGAATTAAAAATAAAACTTAATTAATTAATTTTGCAAAATGTTAATTGCTCGATTGTCCGATCCTTTTGGTAATTCAAACTAATTTTCTCCCCGAACCGACTATACCTATTAGTCGCATTAGGCGAGAAATAATTTTGATTAATCTAATTTATTTGTTAATAATAATTTAATTAATCCTTTATTTAAGTCCCTCCTCGACCCGAATAAATCCATTAGTCGCATTAGACAAGAGATAAAAATACATAAAATTTAAAACACTTTTATTTGCTGCTCGCGACGATCGAATCTATCGATCAGAGTAACCAGCAATACCCCGTAATCCGTTAGCTATAATGATCAAACCTATTGATCATCGCATCTAACGGTGACATATCAAACTAGGGTTGTACGCCCAAAACCTAAAACACACTAAACCACGACACTACGGATTTTCATCCTTTTCAATCAGGCAATTCAAAAAGCCTTTCAAATCACAACTTTTAAAACTACGATAGGCCATTCAAAAAGCCTTAAAACCATATCAAATTCAAATTCTAAGGCGTACAACCCTGTGCCCGAACTACGTTGACTCTGATTCTCCATAAGGAGATACGTAGGCACTTGGATAACCAAGGCGAGTCCCCTTCCCCAAAATCTCACTTTTTCCCTGTTCATTTCCTTAGCTATAAACCCTTAAAATTTTTAGCCATAAACAGTTACCTTAGATTCAAAGCCATAGGAAAGGGTTGAGGGTGGCTAACACCTTCCCTCGACCTGATTATAATAACTTACCCCGAATCTCTTAACTGCGTAAGGTTTCCTATTCGCCTTGGTAGAATAGGTGGCGACTCTAAAAGTATAATTTTTAGGGCAGGTTGCTACAGCTGGCGACTCTGCTGGGGATTACTATAATGGTGAATTATTATGCTCCTAAGGCTTGAGAGGGTTTAGGTTTTGGTAAACGGTTTAGGTTTTTGGCGAAATTTTTAGGGTTTGGCTAATTCGCCATTTTAGGGTTTGGTTTAGGGTTATGGTTTTTTAATAAATATTTAATTTCTTATTTATTTATTTATTTATTTTTTATTATTTGCCGAAATGTTAATTGTTTATGTTAATATATTTGCATTAAATGTTTAAATGTTATATTAATATATTTGCACTGCTGGGATTATAAAACGGTTGTTAAACCTAAGCGTGGGAATTATATTTAAGACCAGAGGGGAATTACATCGCCTACGAGTCTTATTATAATTCCACTCAGAGTGGGTTGAATATCCGGAAAGGTCTGATATGAGGCTTGACCTTGTTGAGGGCTGGATTTGGTATTTGGCTGATCTCTCTAGGAACCTACCCCTAAAACTCGAACCTCATGGATAAAATGAGTTGTTCCAAAATCCAAAGAGACAAAAAGTCTCGGCGGCTACGAACGACCACATGAGACCTTCTAGAACATACCAATGGGAAGGGTAGGCACCCTAAGCCGTTACGTCGAACCTATGAACCTAGGGCTTATGTGCTTATGTGTTTAACTGTACGCTTTCATTATTTTTTTATATATCGTATAATTGTGGCATTCATCATGCATCATGTGCATTCTCGCATAGTGTCTTATCCACGAAAAATAATGAGAAAGATAAAAAAAAAGGATTTATTATATTTAATCAATGGATTTGGATAAGACATAAACACGAATAAAGCATATCATTCATGGCATGCATATCATTTTTATGGCATTGAAAGAAGATTTCTCTTTTACCTTCAGAGCAAGAAACCATTGGGAAGGATAATCTAACATCCTGACCGTCTTATCAGACAAGATTTCAGCAAAAGAAATCAATGGATCAGCTAGAACAGAATCATGCTGCCCTCCGCGGGGAGATGGATCAACTAAAGGTTAGTATGGAAGAGGTTAAAGGAACCATGGCTCAGATGCTAGGATTCATTAAGGCCCTCCTAGATAAACAAGAAAAGGCAAAAGAGGTTCAGTCTGGGGATACCCTGGTTCAGGATGAGATCCCCAACGACGAAAACCCGCTGCTAGGATTTGTGACAGGCTTTGGCCCTGCTAAGGACAGACCTCAAGTCCGATCTGTTAGAAGAGCTATCCAATTCCAAGAGAAAGGAGAGACCTCTCAAGAAGGATTTGTCCCCACTCCACAGACTAAAGGGACAACCCGCACAGTTCGCATTCCTGCTAGCAATGTCCCTGAGGATGACGATTACTTGGATCTACAATACGGAGTACAAGAGGTGGACAACACGAACCAAGCACCTCAGACACAGCAGTCTATTCCCAACTCTAGGGAAGACTCCAAAGACAATGAACATCTCAAAGCGCTAGAGGAGAGACTAAAAGTGGTAGAAGGATACGATGTTTTCGATGTGGATGCCTTCGAAATGAGCTTGGTCTCAGACTTGACTATCCCACACAAATTCAATATTCCCGACTTCGAGAAATACAAAGGACTCACATGTCCGAGGAATCACTTGCGCATGTATGTGCGAAAAATGGCTGCTTATGCTCACGATCAAAAGCTGATGATACACTTCTTCCAGGATAGCTTAAGCGGAGCGTCTATTGACTGGTACATGCAATTGGAGAAATCCTATATCCGAAGCTGGAATGATCTTGCTAACACATTCTTGAAGCAATACAAGTACAACCTGGACATGACACCCAACCAGATGCAATTACAAAATATGTCACAGAAGAAGGATGAATCATTCAAGGAGTATGCCAAAAGGTGGAGGGAAATGGCTTCTTGAGTCCAACCTCCCTTGATGGAAAAAGAACTGGTGGACATATTTATGGGCACTTTGCAAGGACCATACTATGATAAGATGGTCGGAAGCATATCTTCAGGGTTCTCGGACTAGGTAGTCATTGGTGAAAGGATTGAAAATGGGATAAAAAATGGGAAGATACAAGGGACACCCTCAGGTTCCTATCACACAAAGAAGGCATATGATGGAAAAAAGGAACCCAACACTGTGGGGGCAATCCTGGTTAATCAGACCCCGACACTACAACAGAAGGATCAACAAAAGCAACAGGGTGGCCAACGCACCAGGAGGTCAAAGCCAAAACGATCATTCACCCCGTTGTACATGCCACTGTCTCAAGCTTTGCAACATCTGCTCAGTCAGAACCTGATAACTCTGCTACCTCCATACTCAGCTCCAGCTAACCCCGCTCCTGGGCACAAGCATCATGCTAGGTGCGCTTATCACTCAGATAGTCCTGGTCATGATACAGAGGATTGTGGGCCGTTGAAGCACAAAATCCAAGATTTAATTGAAGAAGGGCTCATTGAGTTCGAAGAGCCTCGCAAGTCTAATGCTATAAGTGGCTAGAAGAAGGATTTCTTAGGTCATTAGTTTTGTTTTCATTCGCAATTTCTTTTCTGTTTATTTAAACATTAATTTCGCGGTATGCGCTATGTACTTTACAATAATCATTAATGCATTGCTTACGTTTGTCTTGATTTATTCCTAGTGTTTCCACTATATTTAAAACTGTGTTTTTACTTGGTTTTCTTATTTGTGATATTCAACTTTCGTTCAAAAGATGTGTACCTTTAGAGGGAGAATGACGAAAACGATATTACAATCTCATACAGTACGCTTTCGAACAGACCATGTTGACGATGTACAAGCATTATTTCAATTCCAATACAGTGGAGAGATAAGGATGTTAATCCCTCGTCAACCCCTTTGAGCCTGAGAAGTAGGAGTTTTCCTTCACGTGCAAAACAAAAACCCTCAAAATATAACCTGGGGTAGGGTAGCTGTTCAGTTAACTTGATTATCCCAAATTGTTCCTTTGAACATAATCACTGATGGTTCTCTGTCATAATTAAGCCTGGCAGTCAATGTCCGCAAAGAAAAAGAAAAAACAACGCAAGGCCTGCCAAGTCAAAACCTATTAAGGAGACTTAGGCAAAATTGGGGCATCCCGCTGATTGTAATTTTAAATAAGTAGTTCAGGCAAAAATTAGGGATAATAAAGTAAAAAAAAAATAGGTCACTGCATACTCTTGACAAAAGGAAAATATTACAAAAGGAGGATGACTGCCTCTGCAGATAAACCTTTGGTTTTTGAACCATCATAAATGTCAATGTTATAATTCCCAAAGTCTTATGGAGCCTAAATGCATAGTTAACTGAGCGTAGGACTGGAAAACATCACGAAGATTGGGATGGGTACAAACAAACTTTGAGCCACTATCCTTTGTTTCTTAAAACCGTGAACCAGACCACGTTACAACCCTTAAAAGTCCTAACTGAAGCATGGTTAGTTTGAAAGCATACTATTACCAAAAGTTATCCCGACTCCTTAAGGTCTACTATAACTCTTGAGTTGATATCACTTTCTTACAAAAAAAAAGGCTTTGTTTTACTCAAAAATGTTTTTAAGCTTTCAAGACAGACGTATGCATTCGCATCTTATGAATTTCATTATAAAGCACACTTGTCTATATAGATTCAAATGTTTTAACATCAGGGAGAAGTTGCATGGGGCATGGCTAATGGCTAAAAATCCTACCGACAGGCAAAATAGCTTTAAAAGCATATAAAAAAAGAAATATCTCTTACGCCTGAGTCGGATGGCTATTGTATACACAGGGCATGACCCGTCGTTATCCCATTTATCTGGGGCAATCTAATCAAGATCTTTGGAACCTCTCAAAGATGCTGAATAGCCCATGGGGCAAGTCCATTACCGGGGGGCACGTTGCAAAGGTCACTCAATATCAAATGGTGTTAATACCACCCTCACATCCTTTCCAGGAACCTTTTCTAGTTAGTTTTCTTTAAAACGTCTCTTAATCTTTTCAGGTAGTCTCCTTTAAGACATGTTCAAATATCTATTATCATTTCTAGGAGCCTTTTTCAGATAGTCTTCTTTAAGACACGTCTTCTCGTCCTTTCTACGAGCCTTTCCAGGTGTCTCTCATCATTTTCAGAAATCTTTCCAGATGGTCTTCTCCAAGACATATCCCTTTCTAAGAACCTCTTTAGGTAGTCTTCTTTAAGGCATTCCTTTCCCTTTCTAGAAACCTCTTCAGGTGATTTTCTCTTAAATATCCCTCATCCTTTCCAGGAACCTTTCTAAATAATCTTCTTTAGGACACCCGTCAGTCTTTTCAGTTAGTCTTTCTTAAGACATGTTCAAACTTCTCTTATGCCTCCAAAAACCTTGTCAAACTTTGTTTAAAGTACAGTCTTCTTTAGGACGGTCTCCTATCCTTTCTAGGGTAATCATCTTCAAAATGTCTTCTCCTGAGTTTTGTTTAAAACACCACATTCCTTAAAAATAATCTTTATCTTCTATGGGATTCTTTGACCCTCTTTAAAAACGTGCCTCCCCGAGCTTTGTTTAAAGCACAGTCTTGTTCAAGACGATCTCATATCCTTTCTAGGAACCTCTTCAGGTAATCTCTTAGAATACATCATCTCATTCTGAGTATTCAGCAAAAATTTTGTCCATCGGACACGACCAAAACGCATGACTAATACTGAAAAGCATCTGCTTCACATTCAAATCAATACCTAGCATTAGGGAAATTGGTTAATCAAAGGAGATCATTTCTAATAAAGACTCTGGAATGGGGGAATCACATCTAGGGGGTTTTCCTAAACAGGGGCAAAATTTCGAGGATTACAGGGGCATACAATCAATGATCCTATTGACTAGGGCATATCTTGCAAGAATTCAAATACTAGGGCAGTGCATATCAGGTTCGTGACATGACAGGGTAATATTCGAACTCCTTCTAAGGATACTTCCTTCAGGTTAAATGGTGCGTCTCTCAAAATTTCTGATATCGGGGAAATCACGCTAGTATCACACGAGGAGCATTGCTGCGTAATTGGCCTTCCTACGCCTGTATTATTTACGACCTACAAGGTGGGATCGTCATACATACATAATTCTCATTTATTTTGAGAATCTCATTACACGACACATGCATCATGACATTGCATAAAACTAACGCTGCCTTTTTAGGTCACTTCACAATCAAAAGGATGTTATCATCCAAGTACGGTGCAAATGCGATCATATCAACGATTTAATGTTAACGCTCACAGATATAGTTCTGATACTTCATTCCAAGTATTTCTTCAAAGGCAACCCAGAAGCAATCAAAGAATGTCGTACCTTTCTAGGTAGGCTTTTCCAAAATGATTATCAACCTTTCTAAGTAGTATGCTCTAAGACCCTCCTTATTCTCTCCAAGAGCCTTTCTAGGTCAATCTTGTTTGAGACATATCCAAGTTAACCTTATAGTCTTGTTTAAGACGTATCATAGCCTCTCTAGGTAATCTTGTTTAAGACATTTCATATTTATTTAGAAGCCTCTCTAGGTAATCTTGTTTAAGACATTTCATATCTTTTTAGAAGCCTCTCTGGGTAATCTTGTTGAAGACATTTCATATCTTTTTAGGAGCCTCTCTAGGTAATCTTGTTTAAGACATTTCATATATTTTTAGAAGCCTCTCTAGGTAATCTTGTCTAAGACATTTCATATCTTTTTAGGAGCCTCTCTAGGTAATCTTGTTTAAGACACTTCATACCTTTTCAGGAGCCTCTTTAGGTAATCTTGTTTAAGACATTTCATACCTTTTTAGGAGCCTCTCTAGGTAATCTTGTTTAAAACATATCTCAACCTCTTTTCAAAAAACATTTATCCAATCTTTTCTAAAAAAGACATATTTTGCTCTTCCAAAGAGTTTCCTCAGTCAGTCTTCTCTAAGACAATTCTTCCTGAGCTTTGTTTGAAGCCTAATCTCCTTCACATATGTCAATGATCTACCCTGTTCAGGAACCTCTTCAGGTAGTCTTATGTAAGACATTACTTCATCTCTCCTCAAATACAACTCGGACTAGGATTCACAAGAATCTCAAAAAGGTTAAACAAAGTCAACGGGTAATAAGGAGATAAGGCGTTGGGGTTATCATACATACTCATTTGCATACACGCAACATCTACGTGTGTAAACATTCTTACATACACATTATACAAACAGCAGGGGCATATGCATGCGCATAATGCATACGCATGATACATACGCATTTACAAAACAAACTTCTACGCATGTGAATTTGTCCGAACCAGGGCAAATGATCCAAATGGTGCAGGTGAGCTTGTCAGAGCTATGACAAGTAATTCTATTGGTGCAGGTGAACTTGCTAGAACTATAGCAAGTGATCCTCTTGGGGTTCACATATTACAGAAACTTACTAAAATCATAGTAAGTGGAGTTCGCAAACTACGGAAGGCTTGCTAGCAATATAGCAAGCTGATCACAATTAACGGCGAGTCCTCGCTATGTAAGACTCAGGCTTTAGCAGGACAATTATTTTCTCTCACACTCGAGCACAAGGTAAATTCAGGGGTCTTCCATTATTTAATAACTCTTCGATTCGAAAGACGTGAGACCTACGTATTCTCACGCCATTCAATCCAAGGTAATTAAATAGGGGCAGCTGTCATACCCCAAATTTACCCGTTCTAATTCTTGTTTTAACTTATTTAAGGGTATTAAAATTAAGAGTCATGGGGTTTAACATATCCATTGTTAAACCCGGCCTCTTATAAAACCTTTAATCAAATTCAAGTGTGTAATTAACAGGTATCTATGCCCAAATATTTGGCCCATTTATTCCTTTGGCTTTTATCCTTTTCGATTTTCTATCACATTTTTATTTTACTCATTTTACCATTCAGTTTTAGGATTATCAATGTTAAATAAATACTATTGGTAATTATTGTTTTAATATAAATATTTATTTAATATTAGTATTAAGTTAATTATTATTAGTATTTATTTAATATTAGTATTAAGTTAATTATTATTAGTATTTATTTAATATTAGTGTGATTGTAAAAATTATCGTTAATTAATATTATTATCATTTCTAGTTAGTATTAATGTTTGATTAATTTAACTAAGTCAGTGGACCATTGACCAACGAAGGTTTGGGCTGGTGGTGATGGGCCAAGTGGGTGGATCAAGGGAGTGGACAGGGTCAGAACCGACCCGGCCATTGTTCACTATCTTCTTCCTCCACGCAAACCCTAAGCGCCGCTGTATGCTTCAGCTAGCAACCCTAGCTGTGTAAACCCCCAGGCCCATGGATCAAAACGCAAACAAATCTTCAGATATCAATCATAAACAAAATCGATCATAACACAAAATATGAATCAAATCTAAACTTAACAAAATCAAATCAAATTTTTTATTAAACAGAAATCAAATATCAATTACAATCGGAATCAAAACTAAATACAATCTTTCCTAAAATCAATCGAACCATAGACTATATAAGCTAAAGAAATAAACAGAAGAAGGGGTCGAAGAAAATTGCAGAGAGACCTTGAGCGCCGTCGCGAACGTCCTTTACCTTCGATACCTGCAAACGGAGAGAGAGAGAGGGATTAGCAATGATTAGGAGCTTACACGTTCCTGAAAGCAAGACAAAAGGTAAACCGTAAATCCAAACTTAGCTTATGATTTCGTGATTGCATGTGTTCGGTTGAAGTTTTCTGGAAATTTTGGTTTAGGTTAGGTTAGGGTTCTTAGGGTTCATGTTTTGGGTTGAAGGTAGGGTTAGGGTTCCAAGGGTTCTTAGGGTTAGGATTGTAGATCATCCATGTTACTGGGTTTTTTGCATGAAGTTCACGGTGGGGAAGATGAAGATCTTAAAGATCTTCATCTGGGTTCATGTTTCTGGGCGTTAAGGGTTAGGAATGTTTGAAGGTTTGAGTTTCGCGGTTGAAGATCAACCGAAAACTGGGTTTTAAGGGGCGGATTGGGGTTGTGGGTGGTGGCCGGAGTTTGGTTTCTGGGTTTGTAAGGAGGAGAGAGGTGAGAGCGAACTAGAGAGAGGAAGAGAAGAGAGAGAAAAAAAAAGAAAGAAAAGAAGGGGAACTGGAGAAGGGATCCCTTGTATAGACATGCGTGGTTCACGGGATGAAGACAAGTGGCCTCTCCATGGCCACTCGTCCGTGTTGCTGAATGTGATTCAGCTCGCTATCCTTACTATACACCCCCAGTCAAAAGAACATGCAGGCCATAGGATTAGCTTGGCCCTAGATCCAACGATCATAACCTCGCGAGTACACCATAACACCATGCACATGCATGCACATGATCCTAGCGGACTAGAAACCATTAATGGGCTCAGCCTTTCTATTCACACCCCCTTTATCTCTTACCCTTAGTAAATCTGCACCCCCTGCGTAAAAGAAAAAAACCTAATGGGCCTAAAGCCTTGCTATTGACACACCCTCCCTTTGCTATCTATGAATAAAATACACCCCCCTTGCAAATTATAAATAAAACTTAATTAATTAATTTTGCAAAATGTTAATTGTTCGATTGTCCGATCCTTTTGGTAATTCAAACTAATTTTCTCCCCGAACCGACTATACCTATAAGTCGCATTAGGCGAGAAATAATTTTGATTAATCTAATTTATTTGTTAATAATAATTTAATTAATCCTTTATTTAAGTCCCTCCTCGACCCGACTAAATCCATTAGTCGCATTAGACGAGAGATATAAATACATAAAATTTAAAACACTTTTATTTGCTGCTCGCGACGATCAAATCTATCAATCAGAGTAACCAGCAATACCCCGTAATACGTTAGCTATAATGATCAAACCTATTGATCATCGCATCTAACGGTGACATATCAAACTAGGGTTGTACGCCCAAAACCTAAAACACACGAAACCACGACACTACGGATTTTCATCCTTTTCAATCAGGCAATTCAAAAAGCCTTTCAAATCACAACTTCTAAAACTACGATAGGCCATTCAAAAAGCCTTAAAACCATATCAAATTCAAATTCTAAGGCGTACAACCCTGTGCCCGAACTACGTTGACTCTGATTCTCCATAAGGAGATACGTAGGCACTTGGATAACCAAGGCGAGTCCCCTTCCCCAAAATATCACTTTTTCCCCTGTTCATTTCCTTAGCTATAAACCCTTAACATTTTTAGCCATAAACTGTTACCTTAGATTCAAAGCCATAGGAAAGGGTTGAGGGTGCCTAACACCTTCCCTCGACCTGATTATAATAACTTACCCCGAATCTCTTAACTGCGTAAGGTTTCCTATTCGCCTTGGTAGAATAGGTGGCGACTCTAAGAGTATAATTTTTAGGGCAGGTTGCTACAACTTGGATCATAGCCCAAAAGCAAGTGTAATCTTCTGAATTTAGTGTTTCAAACAAGCAAGAGGAGCTGTACTTCAAAATTCTTGCATATTTGGATAAGTTTGAAGTTATGTTCTTCATGTTCATGGTTTGGAATTCAAGTGTTATGGTGCCTTATTCGCAAATTCATAACTCATTGCTCAAGTGTTGAAGTTTCATGCTATTGGTCTCTTTGGAAAGCCCTTGCTACATACTTTAATTCACTTGTTAGAAGTTTTCCCAAACTCATTTTGGATCTTGGTGAAAATTGGCCACAAACTTGGAAAAAATCTAGGTTAAAACACTTAGAAAATTACTAAGTCTTTTGTTGGAAACTTCATGATCCTATAACTCTCAAATGATTCATTTTTTTAGGAAAAAGTTCTATGTGACAAAGTTGTTCATTGGTTCAAGATCTACAACTTTATTGTTGGAAGTTTTTTTAGTTGTATACTTGAAATTTGAAGTTACTTGAAAATACTTGAAGTTATGACTAAAACACTTGAAAATACTTAGAATTTTTCTAAGTCTTTGATTTTTCAACTTTGACTTTTGTTGACTTTTTGATTCTTGATTGATTTTCTTGATTTTCCTTAATAAAATGACTTGAATAATCATATGTTGGTGATTTTGATCTTCAAAATTCCATAGTTGACCAAATTTCTCAAAAGTCAAAGGTTGACTTGCACAGTTGACTTTTTCCAAATAAACTGCAATCTTGTGGATTCAATTGAATCAAACTCTCCTCTTCAAATAAATGATGTGAGTGGATTATAATGTTGATTTGAATATCCTTGAATTATAGTTTGAGCGATGGAGCCATATCTTGATTAAAAGTCAACTTCCCAGATGAATTAGGTCAAAAACCCTAATTAGTACACCAGATAAATTTGGAAGTTGTTGATCTTAAATTGAGCCACCCTTGGACTTTGATTTTGATGGGGATAATAATTTTAGCAAATGAGAATGCTTTAACTCCTTTGTGGGTTTCAAAACCCTAATTTGCTTAGTCTCCTTTTGACCAATCTCCTGTCTTGGAACACAAGCAACAAGCAACAATATTTTTAGTATTTTGGTTAACAAATAATATATGCATGATGATAATGATAATGATGATTATCCTACTATTTGAAATGGGGTGGGATCTCAGTGGTCAAAAATTGGGGTACAACAGTATGTGTTTATCTCTTTCTTGACTTTAGCATATTCATGATACTTAGGCTTTTTACAATTTCTATGCCATTCATTCTTTCGTTTACTTGTTCGTTTGTGAATCACTTTAGTTCCTACTGTAACACCCCGAATCTACCCCAAGCATTTATGCGAAAAATATCAGAGTATAAAAATTCTCAACAGAATCAGGATGTCACACATTTAACATAAACATAAACCTGTCATGCTTTTTAAACTAATACATAACACTATCAGGATTGGAGTGAACAAAACTCATAACATATATGTCAACTTATGAATAGCATAGTATTCATAGCATATTCCAAACTTAGGTTCAACATGTAACAGATTCACAATGATTCAACAATTAAGACATAGCATCTTTTGAATCATAAAAAGCAACAATACGAACAACTCCACAAATACATCATAAGGTTCAATCAACAAATAACAACATCAAGCAAGTGTTCATTTCCCCCCAAGTGCTACGTATCAGAGCAATGACACCCAAAACTCGACTATAAGCGGAAACAGCTACTCATCTGGATTACCTGCACGTTACCCACATGGAGGCAACATTCAAACAGAAAGGGTGAGATATCAAACTATATAAATAGGATTATGATAAATAATATATTAGGTAAGGAATATAAATGAATCACCATTTCATACAACATCAACATAAACAACACAAAGATCATCATCAAAGAATAGTCTTGATATCAACACATCGACATCTTCAACAAGTCAACACATAAGCATCACAATGCATAAACAACAACTTCAACCAACAACAACTAACAACGACTCGAATGCGACTCAACTGTGCATATGCATGTGGCACCATTGGAGTAAAACTCCCAACTTAAAACATTGCCAATAATTCCGAGGCATAAGGCAAAGCCTTCAACACGGTCACATATCAACATCACACCGTTCAACTTTATGTTATGTTATGCTATGCGGAAACAGACAACGACCACGATTCGACAACGAAATTACAATAATACAACAACGGTCACATATCAACAATCACACCGTTCAACTTTATCCAAAGGCTCACAACACAATCTTAGCAACGGGATTATCAACTTCATAGCAATATATATATATACAATATCAAAATTCACTAGGATTCACACCTTAAGGCTACCCACAGAACAATGCACAATAATAATCATATTGACTATCACAACATCATTCGCAACAAATGCATCCAAACTCAAACCATAGCTTTCGGTTAATTCGCAAAATAATCACAATATGTCAATATATAAAGTAAACCAAATCGACTTCGATTTATCATCTAACTCAATTAGAAATGATGCTAATTATCAATACAACATCATTGACATAACAATATATTATTCTCAATTTAATTATTCAACCAAAACACAATTACGGTCAAAATCTCAAAATACCGTAATTTACCGATTAACCGAATATTTAAACCAAGTCCAAGTTTATTCCAATTAAATAGACTCGTTGCAATTAATTCAACTATTAAATTTAATCAACCGATTAATATCACATTATATTAGTTTTAATTTACTAATTCATTTTCTCTTCAAAAACCAACATTTATTTATAAAGAATATTTAAATCAAACACAATTTTGGTCGATTCGTAAAATATCACAATTTCAACAAAATATCACTACCACGTTAATCTACTAATTAAACTTAGCTACCACGTAAATTTTCATCAAATTCCGGACAACTAATTATACCGCTTAATTCGGCTATTTCGATCAAACGAGACTGTTTTAGTTCCCACTATAGCATACTACTGTTTCCAATTTAATTTCATTTTCATAACCATATTTCATTTTTATTACATTATCCATTATATATATTATATACATATGTTTTATTAGGTAACAACATAGAAACATGAAAACAGCACAAAGCACATATTGCATTTGGAAACGGCAATGAAAAGTAATTTAACAGGAGAACAATTGCCAGCATGTCGTGAATAGTATACAAACAATTGGCAGCATGCCGTGAATAGTATACAAATATAGATTTCCAGAAACAATTTCTTCTATTTCCTATTTAATCAGTTAGCAATAACGTGCACAGAGACTCCATTGAATATTAAATTTCAACACCAACACAATCAGTTTCAACACAATACAGTAGTAAAACTAATACCCTAAATCCCACATAAAATTCATCATACTCCCATTTAGGTAGAAAGAATCCCCCTTACCTTGGATTGAGTGCAGCTCTAAGAAGATTCAATGAAAAAATTGGAGAAAAAAAGACACTTTAGAGCAACACTTTGGGTCTCTTTCCTCTCCTCTTCAAACCCTAACCCCTCTTTTCTTTATCTCCCACGGTTTCCTCTTTCTTCT
Source organism: Vicia villosa (assembly GCF_029867415.1). Lineage (NCBI taxonomy): Eukaryota > Viridiplantae > Streptophyta > Magnoliopsida > Fabales > Fabaceae > Vicia > Vicia villosa. The sequence continues at coordinate 192,241,063 of NC_081180.1, forward strand.
CTCTTACTGATAACACAACTTCTATTCTACTATTTTCAAAAATAGACTATGTTAATCATTTAATACACAAATGGGCCTAACAAAATATACCCCCTTAATACTTAGAGATGTCATTAATTAAGCCCAATATAATTTTTACACTTAATGTAAAAATAATACTTCCACTTAAACTCCATTAAAATAAATTCCAATTATTTTAATATACCGACTTATTACTCAGTGTCTCATATTTCCGGTCTAAACTTAATTACTCAGAAAATTCCCAAAACGCTAAATATTAACTCATTAATATTTCTAATACTAAAAATATTAAAATTATCGATTAAATGTCGATCCGCTATCCCGAACTAATACCGACTAAATCGCCCCAAAACGCAAAAATTTCAGAAAACATCACAAATGTCTAAATTAAGCAAATAATTATTTTTCCGGGCGTTACAACTCTCCCCTACTAGAATATTTTCGTCCTCGAAAATAGAAATTTACCTGATTAAAATAACTCGGGATAGGAATCTCGCATCTTGCTCTCTAATTCCCATGTCAAGCTTTCACCAGCAGCTCCTAGCCAGACAACTTTCACCAATGTAATCTCTTTACCTCTTAGAATCTTCATCTCACGATCCACAATTCGCACAGGCATCGTCTCCACTGTGAGATTATCACGCACTTGCACATCGTCCATACGAATCACATGAGACGGATCGGAAACATACTTTCGGAGTTGTGACACATGAAACACATCGTGCAAATTAGCAAGATTTGGCGGTAACGCCACACGGTAAGCAACTTTCCCAACTCGATCCGATATCTGATATGGACCAATAAAACGAGGAGTGAGCTTTTTTAGACTTCAGAGCTCGCCCAACACCAGTCACAGGTGTGACTCTCAAAAATACATGATCACCAGCTTGGAATTCCAAATCTTTCCTCCTCTTGTCATGGTAACTTTTCTGCCTACTTTGAGAAGCTTTCATCTTATCTCGAATAAGCTTCACTTTCTCAGTAGTCTCCCTAACAATCTCGGGTCCAAGTACCACACTCTCACCCGATTCATGCCAACACAACGGAGTCCTACACCTCCGACCATACAACGCCTCAAAAGGTGCCATCCCAATACTAGAATGGTAACTGTTATTGTAAGTGAACTCAATCAACGGAAGATACGTATCCCACGAACCTCCCTGCTCAAGAACACATGCTCTCAATAAATCCTCCAATGACTGAATGGTCCTCTCGGTCTGACCATCTGTCTGTGGATGATACGCCGTACTCAACCTCAACTTAGAACCCAACGCCTCTTGCAAACTCTTCCAGAAATCAGAAGTAAACCTTGGATCTCTATCCGACACAATACACAAAGGAACATTATGCAACTTTACAATCACCCTGACATATATCTCTGCTAACTTCGCAATCGGGAATGTGATGTTAATAGGTATAAAGTGTGCCGACTTCGTAAGCCTATCAACAATCACCCAAATCGAATCAAATCCTCTCAAGGTATTAGGTAATCCTGTTACAAAGTCCATCGAAATGCTATCCCATTTCCATTCTGGAACTTCTAACGGTTGCATCAACCCTGCAGGCTTTTGATGCTCAATCTTTGACTTCTGACAAGTCAAACAAGCATACACAAACTGTGCCACATCACGTTTCATACCAGGCCACCAAAACAAACCCTTCAAATCTTGATACATCTTTGTAGCTCCTGGATGAATACTCAAACTGCTTCTATGACTCTCTTCAAGAATTACTTTCTTAATCTCTTCATCATCAGGAATACAAATACGATCTCGGAATCTCAACACACCATGCACATCTAACTTGAAATCATCCTTCTCAATTCAATCGGTTCCTACCATCAAATCCACCAACTTCACATCTAGCTTCTGAGCCTCTTTGATATTGTCGAGAAAGTCATTGTTAATCTTTAACATTCCTAACATAACACTATGCGGTGTCACTTCACAAACTAAGCTCAAATCTCGGAACTGCTCAATCAACTCCAATTCCTTAGCCATCATAGCCGACATATGCAAGGTCTTTCGACTTAAAGTATAGGCCACAACATTATCTTTTCCGGGATGATAATTCAAACCGAAATCATAATCCTTCAATAATTCTAACCACCTTCGCTGCCTCATATTCAACTCTTTCTGATCAAAAAGGTACTTCAAACTCTTATGGTCACTAAACACTTCAAATCTAGAACCATAAAGATAATGCCTCCAAATTTTCAACACAAAGATCACTGCAGCCAACTTTAGATCATGCGTAGGATAATTCTTTTCATGAGTTCTCAACTGCCTAGACGCATAAGCAACCACTTTACCATTCTGCATAAGCACACCACCTAACCCCATCAGACAAGCATCACAGTACACAACGAAAGGCTCTCCCGGATTAGGCAAAGTCAAAACTGGAGCCGACGTCAACCTCTTCTTCAACTCATTGAAACTTTCTTCGCATCGAATATCCCACACGAAAGCTTTTCCCTTGCAAGTCAATCTTGTCAACGGAAGTGCCAATTTAGAAAATCCCTCGATAAACCGTCTATAGTAACCGACTAAACCCAAGAAGCTTCTAATCTCAGTAGCTGATTTCGGAGCTTCCCATTGTAACACAACATCAACTTTAGAAGGATCCACGACAATGCCATCACCAGAAATGACATGACCAAGGAAACTAATTTCATGCAACCAAAATTCACACTTTGACAACTTGGCATACAACTGCTTCTCTTTCAGAACTTGCAACACAATTCTCAGATGCTCTTCATGCTCTTCCTCAGATTTAGAGTAAATCAGAATGTCATCAATGAATACCACTACAAATCGATCCAAGTAAGTATGAAAAATACGGTTCATGTACTCCATGAATACTCCCGGCGCATTAGTAACACCGAAGGGCATCACCGAATACTCGTAGTGTCCATACCGAGTCCTGAACGCGGTCTTCTGAATATCATCTTCTTTGACTCTAATCTGGTGATATCCGGACCTCAAATCAATTTTAGAAAACACACTAGCACCCACCAATTGATCCATCAAGTCATCAATTCTTGGAAGTGGATACTTGTTCTTTATCGTCACTTCATTCAACTCCTGATAATCAACACAAAGTCTCATACTCCCATCTTTCTTCTTTACTAATAACACGGGCGCTCCCCACGGCGATACACTTGGTCTTACAAACTTTTTCTCAAGCAACTCTTCTAATTGCTTCTTCAATTCAGACAACTCAGATGCAGACATCGTGTATGGTGCCATAGACACAGGTCTGGTACCAGGTACAAGAATAATCGCAAACTCAACTTCTCTTTCTGGAGGTACATCAGGAATTTCATCAGGAAACACATCAGGAAATTTCTTGCACCACCTTTAACTCATCAATTCTAACTTGATTCTCAAATAACAATGACGCCATCAACGAGAACATCTGTGCTTCGTCTTGCATCAATTGCCTCAACTGCTTACCAGTCAACAAACCAACTCTTTCTTCCTCGAGAGAAGAAAACCTCAAGGACTTGTTAAAACAGTTGATATGAACATAGTTATACTCTAACCAATTCATACCCAAGATCACATCTAATCCACTCAACGGCAAACAAATCAAGTCAACAGCAAAGTCTTTGTCGAAGATCGACAAAGGACACTTTGAACACATCAGAGAAGTAGTCACCGATCCCTTAGCTGGAAGATCGACAACCATCTCTCCATTCATGGAAGACAACATAAGACCCAATCTTTCAACACAATCAGAAGCAATAAAACAATGAGTAGCACCAGTATCAATAATAGTGATTAAAGGAGTACTATTAATGAAACATATACCTCTGATGAGTCGGTCTCCACTAGCTGTAGAAGTCCCAGCTAAAGCAAACACCTTTCCACTAGATTGTGCCTTCTTCTTTGGACACTGGCTACCAATGTGTCCCTCTTCGCCACACGTGAAACATACCATGTCCTTATGCTTACAATCAGACATTGCATGTCCCATCTTACCACATCTGAAACACTTCCTCGCATCAGCAGTACAAGCATTGCTCTTATGACCAGGTTGACCACACTTGAAGCATACAATCCTAGCAGGAGCATCTCCCCCACTAGACCTCTGACCATGAGTAACTTTTTGTTTCCCTTTACCAGCATCATACGGTTTCCCACGACTTTGTTGATTCTTGCCCCTTCTATCACTAACCATCTTGTGATGAGCATTACTATCTTCCTTAAAGATCCTACAACTGTCAACCAAATCAGAAAACAAACGGATCTTTTGGTACCCAACAGCCTTCTTGATCTCCGAGCGTAACCCATTCTGAAACTTGATGCACTTAGAAAATTCAGCACCTTCGCAATCAAAGTGAGGATAGAACTTAATCAACTCAGTGAACTTGGCATCATACTCGGTCACAGACTTGTTCCCTTGCGTCAACTCTAGGAATTCTATCTCTTTCTTACCCCGAACATCTTCAGGATAGTACTTCCTCAGAAATTCCCTACGGAACACATTCCCAGTGACTTCCTCACCTGAAAACTCCAACCTAGCAAGAGTCTCCAACCATCAATCATCAGCTTCCTTAGCTAGCATATGAGTGTCATATCTGACCTTCTGAGCAGGAGTGCAATCCATAACACGGAAGATTCGCTCGAGCTCCTTCAACCAATCAAGAGCACCATCAGGATCATGTGTACCCTTGAACACCGGCGGATTCTCCCTTTGGAAAGTACGAGATCCAGCATTCTCATCAGCATTTGGTTGGTTCTGCATAGCCTGAGCCATCGCTTCCAAAGCAGCAGCTATCGCAGCATCATTCCTCCCAGCCATAGCGTCACTACAACACAAAAACAATCAGCATGAACAACAATACACGATTGTTAGACTACACTACGACTCGACACTTGGCCGGACAAGACCGACCTGCTCTGATACCACTAATGTAACACCCCAAATCTACCCCAAGCATTTATGCGGAAAATATCAGAGTATAAAAATTCTCAACAGAATCAGGATGTCACACATTCAACATAAACATAAACCTGTCATGCTTTTTAAACTAATACATAACACTATCAGGATTGGAGTGAACAAAACTCATAACATATATGTCAACTAATGAATAGCATAGTATTCATAGCATATTCCAAACTTAGGTTCAACATGCAACAGATTCACAATGATTCAACAATTAAGACATAGCATCTTTTGAATCATAAAAAGCAACAATACGAACAACTCCTCAAATACATCATAAAGTTCAATCAACATATAACAACATCAAGCAAGTGTTCATTTCCCCCCAAGTGCTACGTATCAGAGCAATGACACCCAAAACTCGACTATAAGCGGAAACAGCTACTCATCTGGATTACCTGCACGTTACCCACGTGGAGGCAACATTCAAACAGAAAGGGTGAGATATCAAACTATATAAATAGGATTATGATAAATAATATATTAGGTAAGGAATATAAATGAATCACCATTTCATACAACATCAACATAAACAACACAAAGATCATCATCAAAGAATAGTCTTGATATCAACACATCGACATCTTCAACAAGTCAACACATAAGCATCACAATGCATAAACAACAACTTCAACCAACAACAACTAACAACGACTCGAATGCGACTCAACTGTGCATATGCATGTGGTACCATTGGAGTAAAACTCCCAACTTAAAACATTGCCAGTAATTCCGAGGCATAAGGCAAAGCCTTCAACACGGTCACATATCAACATCACACCGTTCAAATTTATGTTATGTTATGCTATGCGGAAACTTACAACGACCACGATTCGACAACGAAATAACAATAATACAACAACGGTCACATATCAACAATCACACCGTTCAACTTTATCCAAAGGCTCACAACACAATCTTAGTAACGAGATTATCAACTTCATAGCAATATATATATATACAATATCAAAATTCACTAGGATTCACACCTTAAGGCTATCCACAGAACAATGCACAATAATAATCATATTGACTATCACAACATCATTCGCAACAAATGCATCCAAACTCAAACCATAGCTTTCGGTTAATTCGCAAAATAATCACAATATGTCAATATATAAAGTAAACCAAATCGACTTCGATTTATCATCTAACTCAATTAGAAATGATGCTAATTATCAATACAACATCATTGACATAACAATATATTATTTTCAATTTAATTATTCAACCAAAACACAATTACGGTCAAATTCTCAAAATACCATAATTTACCGATAAACCGAATATTTAAACCAAGTCCAAGTTTATTCCAATTAAATAGACTCGTTGCAATTAATTCAACTATTAAACTTAATCAACCGATTAATATCACATTATATTAATTTTAATTTACTAATTCATTTTCTATTCAAAAACCAACATTTATTTATAAAGAATATTTAAATCAAACACAATTTTGGTCGATTCGTAAAATATCACAATTTCAACAAAATATCACTACCACGTTAACCTACTAATTAAACTTAGCTACCAAGTAAATTTTCATCAAATTCCGGACAACTAATTATACCGCTTAATTCGGCTATTTCGATCAAACGGGACTGTTTTAGTTCCCACTATAGCATACTACTGTTTCCAATTTAATTTCATTTTCATAACCATATTTCATTTTTATTACATTATCCATTATATATATTATATACATATGTTTTATTAGGTTACAACATAGAAACATGAAAACAGCACAAAGCACATATTGCATTTGGAAACAGCAATGAAAAGTAATTTAACAGGAGAACAATTTCCAGCATGTCGTTAATAGTATACAAACAATTGCCAGCATGCCGTGAATAGTATACAAATATAGATTTCCAGAAACAATTTCTTCTATTTCCTATTTAATCAGATAGCAATAACATGCACAGAGACTCCATTGAATATTAAATTTCAACACCAACACAATCAGTTTCAACACAATACAGTAGTAAAACTAATACCCTAAATCCCACATAAAATTCATCATACTCCCATTTAGGTAGAAAGAATCCCCCTTACCTTGGATTGAGTGCAGCTCTAAGAAGATTCAATGAAAAAATTGGAGAAAAAAGACACTTTAGAGCAACACTTTGAGTCTCTTTCCTCTCCTCTTCAAACCCTAACCCCTCTTTTCTTTCTCTCCCACGGTTTCCTCTTTCTTCTCTCTTACTGATAACACAACTTCTATTCTACTTCTATTTTCAAAAATAGATTATGTTAATCATTTAATACACAAATGGGCCTAACAAAATATACCCCCTTAATACTTAGAGATGTCATTAATTAAGCCCAATATAATTTTTACACTTAATGTAAAAATAATACTTCCACTTAAACTCCATTAAAATAAAATCCAATTATTTTAATATACCGACTTATTACTCAGTGTCTCATATTTCCGGTCTAAACTTAATTACTCAGAAAATTCCCAAAACGCTAAATATTAACTCATTAATATTTCTAATACTAAAAATATTAAAATTATCGATTAAAAGTCGATCCGCTATCCCGAACTAATACCGACTAAATCGCCCCAAAACGCAAAAATTTCAGAAAACATCACAAATGTCTAAATTAAGCAAATAATTATTTTTCCGGGCGTTACACCTACCCTTTCTGTGAGGTAGCTTTCCATTATTCACATATGCTAGAGACCGACATTCTTGTTCTAACTGAATTTTATTATGCTTAATCTTTTGTTTGTGTTGACTATATGAAAGCATGAAAATGATCAATGCATTTTTGTTTCATTTTGAGCACAACTACCTTGGCCAAATAGTCAATTCACCTTGTGAGTGTGTGATCATTAGTATCCCTTTTGAGCCTTTTTGTTAATGTCCATGTTGTTTTTTCTAAATGCTTGTCAATGAGTGTTTGGTTCTCAATTATGATTTTTAGTTTGAATTTTTTTCCTTGCCTTAGAAAGTAGGGAGTATTCATATTATGATGATGGTTGTATTCAAGTTGGGGAGAGAAATGTTTTGCTCATTTATATTGTGATTGCTATGAGGTTTAGAAAAGAAAAAGAAAAGAAAAAATGTGAAAAAGAAGTGAAAAGAAAAAGAAAGAAAAAAGAGAAAAGTTTAGAAAAAAATAAGAAGAGTATTGAATAACGTTGTGTTAATAAGTATGTGATTGATTTGAGAAATTTGGGATTATGAAGAAGTTTGATTGGAATTTTGTATTTAAACTTTTTTGAGTTGATCCCTCCCTTAGTTTTGGGCAACTTTTTGTTTCGATTAGCCTTAGTAATTATCCCTTGTTTGTTAACCAAGCCACATTACAACCTTGAAAAGTCCTTGTGATTCTTACCTTTGTGTTTTCAACATGAATTTTGTATGATTGCATAATTTAATCTCTTGTTTGCAAGATTGTTGGATGAGTGAAAATATCCCACTTTGGTGGTTTTCATCTACCGATGATTGTGTGCTAGGTGTGATTCATGTGTGAAATAGTTTTATGTGCAAGATATTTGGATAAGTGCCAATTTGTAATGATTTTGTATATATAGTTTTGTGGCACTTATCGTGTTTTTGTGTAAATTCCGTTGAATAATCCCTCGTTTAGTGTATAAATACATTTAGTTTGTTTATACTCGTATTTTGATTCATTTATGTACCATTTGATAGTTTTTTATTCATTTTGTAGGAATTGATGTGTATTTGGAGCATGAGCAATAAAGTGTCGAAGACACCGCTTCAAACGCGCGATTTTTGAGCAATTCGTCAATGAATAAGGCTCAAAATAAATATGATAAAACTCATAAATTTTGTTTATATTTAGTCATTGTTAGATAGTAAATTGAATAAGCTTTCCAACGCTTCGAACCGGGCGCAAATCAGAGTTATGGTTCTCAAGTTATGGCTGAAACAGTGTAGAATTTACTGGTGTAGTTCGCTCGGAGAATCCAGGCTCGCCCGACGAAAATTCCTTGGCAGAAACATGTTAAAAGGGGTCAAAACATATTTTTTAGATGGTTTTGGGGTATTTGTTACCAACTTCATCAACCTTCATTTTTTGGTAGAGAGAGGCTTAGAAACATCAAATGGGGTTGCATCTTGATGATCAGAGGTCGAATTTCTCATCGATTGGTGTTGCCAAACCAAAAAATGTTTGGTTCCTCTTATTCTCTTCTCTTTGTATACTCTATTTCGTTGGGTATGTTTGTCTATTTATTTTGAACATATGTATATGTATTGATCATGGTGTTGTATAATATATTTGCTTTACAAATCATTATTGATGTTTTCCTTAATCTTTTTGCATTTATGTTTAGATTTGGATTGTTATAGACATATACCTCACAAATCTTAATTAGGGATGGGTATCTATTAGTTTCTAGATTCAAGAGATAGACTTAGAGATAATAATCTTTATGGGTGTCGAAGCTTAATGCTTCCATGTTAGTTTTGTTGGTTGAGAGATCGTCGGTACAAATGATATTGATGTCTGATGTGTTGTTGAGGTTGGCTGAGTGATCGTCGCCGAGATGATATATTAGTTCTCTCTACTTTGGGTTAGAAATGACTTAGGGTGTGAGCGATGCTTGATGATTTTGACGAGTATTGTAGGTTGAGTGAAACTTGTCGATAGGTTTAAGTTTGTGATAAGTAGATTATATACATGCTTGATAAATTTCTTCTATCTAAAGAATGAATTCTTTTTGTGATAATATTTACTTTTCCGTTTTTATACTTTTGTTCATACAAACCCAAGTTCGAAACCATTGAATGGCATTCTACACCATTCTCTGTGAACACGATAATTCTCGAAGTAATACTTTCAAATCTCTTGTTGCTTGCCCTATACATGCTTCAACATGGATCACACTTAATGAGTTAAAACTTAATTGTTGTATATTCAGTCATTTTAGAATTTCGATTGGACTGATTTGTACACTCAATTTCCATTATGCTTTAAAATTTGATTCATTTACCTTCGAGTTCTTAACCGCTCCAGCTTTCCTAATTCAAAAGTTTCGCCCATCTATATCTCATGTTCAAATCCTTTTGATGGAACAAATACTATAGATTTTGTAATTACTGACCAATAGATAGTTTCAATGTACAGTTTAGTCCACAACTTATTGCTACATTTTTTCCATAGACATGTGTGGGTTCCATGATTTTCTTTGAAAGAGTCAAAGACAGTTTATATTGGTGAAATTTGATTTACTTTTAGAGAATAAAAATTCAGCACAAACAACGTCGGTTGTGCTTAGTATCATTGAATATATACAAATATTTTCCTTTGACATTATTAAAAATAGGGTAAAATTAGTTCATGTTTATGTTTAGGGATAGCAGTGCAGTTAGTTTGTTGTTCATTTGTCTCTTATTTATGTATATAATGTTGATTATATATGATACGATTTATTATTTTATTTATTCTGAACTAAACAAAGTAAAGGAGAGCACGGGTTAGAAGAGGAAGAGAGCCATTCAAGTTTTATGGAATGGCATTCCTTTTGTAAATCTAAGAAAGTATTAGATAGGAAGGTAGACATTATTTGGTTAGCAACTTCATGGGCTTTATGGTTAAGTAGGAATGGGGTTTGTTTTAGGGAAGAGCTTTGGAGCTTTGACAATGTTGTTTGGAACATCAAAGCTTTGGTGTGGAGGTGGTCTTTTTGTGGAGAAAATACTCATCCCAATTTTTCTTATTATGATTTCGTCAAAGATCCGATCCGGTTCTTATCATAATTTCAATTAGTTTGTATTTTTTCCTTGTTCTGGCTTGTGCCCCCTTTTGTAAACAGGTTGGTGAACCCTTAGTTCACCGGTTTATATTATCTTGTTTACTAAAAAAAAAAAACAAACAATATATTTTCACTACACAATGCACATCCATTAAAGAAAGACTGACAATTTCCAACATATAAGTAAAGAAAACAACTTCATTCAAGCAACTTGTTTTCTGTGCTCGGGTCAAACCTGATTCTCCTAACTAGATGTATTTTTAGTGGTTGCTTTATTTCTTACATAAATATTTAGTTCTAAAAGCATCAGCTCTATCAAAATTAAAGTGTAACTATTTTTTTCATTCTTTGATGGGAATAGCCATGAGAGGCTTGACTTTGTGCAAAGTAATCCCAAATTTTTCAGCCATATCCATGTCTTCAAAATTTACCTCATCAGCTATCTTCCAATCAAATTGGTAAAGGAAAGTGGCCAGCATGGTATGCACAATCCTATGAGCAAATGAAACACCAGGACACATTCTTCTACCACCACCAAAGGGAATGAACCCAAAATCTTCTCCTCTAAAAACCTCTCCACTTTCCAAAAACCTTTCGGGTTGAAACAAATCTGGATTAGCCCAAGTACTTGAGTCTCTTCCCATGCACCACACATTCACAAGAACTTGTGCATCTTTTGGTACCCTAAACCCGCATAAGTCGACATCTGATATTGATTTGTGAATTAATATAGGGGCTGCTGGATGCATCCTAAGGGTTTCTTTTACTACTGCTTGTAGGTAAGGAAGCTTATTAATATCGAACTCTTTAGATTCAAATTTGTCTTTATTGATAACTCGTTGAAGTTCATTTCTTGTTTTCTTCAATTTTTCTGGATTTTTTAGCAACTCTGCCATCGCCCATTCAACTGTTACCGATGTTGTGTCTGTTCCAGCCACAAATAAGTCCTGCCACATAACAAGGAATAAGATGTTGTAAATCCATAACATTCTTTTCAATAGTTTTGGACGAAATTCCAGCTATGTTGAAATAAATTTGTTGAGTTGAATTCATTTCTTACCAGAAATAGATGTAACACATCATGCAGTGTCAATTCAGGATCTTCCTTTCGGGTGATATCGAGCAATAAATCTAATACATCAGTTTGTTCTATTCCATAATCTTTCTTTTGAGTACTTCTTTCTTCAAAGATAGACTCAAAAAGTGTAAGCAACTTCTCGTAATACTTTTTCATCTTTCGTTGCAGGCCCTCCGGATCAATTCTACGAAAAATAGGATAATAGTCTGCAATATTAGGCTTTGAAACATCAATCAACATAGAGGAAATTACATCTCGAAACTTTTGAGAAGAAGCAGAAGTAAAACTAGCCAAGTCAATGGAGAAAAGAGTGTTGGATAGTGAGTTAAGAGACGTAGAAAATGCAGCCTCACCAATATCAATAGCTTTACCCTTTCTACAATTTTCTTGCAAGTAAAAACCGAGTTCTTTCAATTTTTGTAAACGGAGAGGTTGAGTGGAATTAAGAGTTTGAGAAGAGAATATCTTGGTGGCACAAAGTTTTCTAAGGGTCTTCCATTTTGGTGAGACAGGCATGAATATAAGAGAAGCTTTGTGATGTGAAAGTGCTTGGACAGATTGAGGTACAAATCTGTGAGATAAAGCTTGGTCATTTGTATGAAGTGCTTCTTTGGCTATTTTTGGAGAGGAAATGACCACAGTGGTGATAGTTCCAATTTTAACCATCATAATTGGTCCATATGTTTTGGAGAGTTTAGTGAGTGATTGGTGGAGTTTGGAAGGACCAAGTTGCAATATGTTTCCTATGAATGGATAACTAGGAGGACCTGGTGGGAGCCTTGGAGATTTTGTGTTTTTGATAATTAGGACAAAAGCTATGATATGAATGAATGCATAGAGAAAGAAAACGAGAGAGACAAGTTTTATCAAGTCCATGCTTTTTTAATTACTTTTTAAGGCTTTGATAAGAAAAATGAGAGTAACAATGTTTTAATATATATAGAAAAGGGAGTGGGTGTTTGAGTTTAGAGGTGTGCAAATTAGACAAAGGGAGTCAACTTTTTTTTTTCCTTCCATCTTTTGAATTTCTAATAAACTTCCAAAATTAGAAAAAAAGCTCTTCAAAATTTCTACAAAAACAAAAAAAAGTCTTACTATTATTATTATTATTGGAGATTGCGAATTCAACCACAAGAAAAAGTAGCCTCCATTTTATCTTCAGTTAATTAAATTATTTGTGTTAATAATAATAATAATAATAATAATAATAATAATAATAATAATAATAATAATAATAATAATAATAATAATAATAATAATAATTAATAATAATAATAATAATAACTAGTATTTTGAAATATAATGATCTTAATATTAAATTGTAAAACTAATATATACTCATTAATTCAAAAATTAAATTTATATATAATAATATAAGATATCTTAAATTCTATACATATTTAGGCAAAACAACTATGAAGACTTTTTTTTTTTTTTAAAGAAATAATATATTAGATTGGATAAGTGTAATAATAATAATAATAATATTATTATTTTATTCATGAATAAGTAAATATGAAAGAGAACAAAAATTTCAATATGCATAAAAAAAAGTAGAGTGAGAATATAGAGATAATGGATAATGGAAATTAATGGGCGAAATGACTGTTAGTAACATTAAAAAAAATAAGTTTTAAATTTATAAAAATATGTAAATTAACAAAATTAATATTGAAAATTAGTAAACTAATATTATTTTCAGTGTCAAATTGTAGGTATAAAAGTAGTGTGAAAATATAGAGAGAATGTATAGCGGGAATTAATGGGGAAGTGATGCTTCTTAATACTAATAATTAGGGGTGCAGTTTATGGACTTTTGGATCAAATTCTAGACATCAATTGTTATTACTCAATACTCACTACTCAATACTCAATACTTGATTAAAAACATGATTCAATGGCTTATGTAGGCTTATGCATGGTGCATAAGTAAAATCCTTATGCATATTAGCCAAAGCCGATAAAAATCTATGCACCATGCATAGATTATTATGGACCCTTGGATCAAATTCCAGACATCAATTGTTATTACTCAATACTCACCACTCAATACTCAATACTGGATTAAAAACATGATCCAATGGCTTATGTAGGCTTATGCATGGTGTATAAATAAAATTCTTATGCGTATTAGCCAAAGCCAAGAATTAGTACCAGACTTATAAAAATATGTTAATTAAAATAAAGCTAACAAAATTGATATTGGAAATTAATAACTAATATTATTTTGAGCTTCAATTTTATGTAAAAAAATAGTGCGAAAATATGGAGAGAATGTATATTGGGAGTTAATGGGAGAAGTGGTGATGAGTAAAACAAAAGAATTAGCGTTGATCTTATAAAATTATGTCAGTTAAAAAAATCTAATAAAATTACTAAACTAACTTTATTTCATTTCTTATTCATTTAAACATATGGAATTTTGATCTTCAATTATTTAATTGAAAAATATATTAAAGAATTAGAAAATTTCTTCACCCACCTCCTAACCTTCTTACTCACTCCTGGTGAATTTACAACACTACCCCTTGTTTTGGAAGTTCATTTTCGAAAAGGTACTTTTTTTTGAAAAAAAGGTGTTTTCGGAAATGTATCTCCGAAAACGTGTTTTTTTTTATATAAAATATTGATTTCGGAGATGCATCTCCGAAATAAAGTTACATTTTTAGAAAATGTGGTGTTTCGGAAGTTCATCTCCGAACGCACCCCCCTTGGAGAAATTCGGAAATGAACTTCCGAATTTATGTCTGGACAGAAGAAAAATGGAAAACAACAACGATTCGCTTTATTTAATCGGGTGAAGATTTCAACGATAATATTACTGAAAATTAAAGTTACATATTGTTGAACACGGGTAGGTGGGGATGAGTCAACATTTTGATTACGTCGTCCGCCGATCTTTGAAGTTTCGCGTCCAACTCGATCGGGCCTTTCGAAGAAAATCGGTCGAACGTTGTCCACAAAACCGCTAAATCTTCGTCGTTCTTGATCTCAAAAGGTGTGAACTTAATGCCTCCCTCGTCGTTAAGCGATGGCGAGCGGTACTCGAGCTTGACAACCTTTCGATTCTCGGGATAGCGCAAAAGCGTGTTGAGCGACGGTATCAACTCCGCAAACGGCGTGTCGCGCGAGAAGCGAAATTGGAACGGCATCGGGTAGCCGGTTTCAAAGTAGACGAATGCTAAGTGGGGGTAGGTTTGTGTCATTTGTGTTTTGTGGTGTGAAGAGGATGAAGAAGAGTGTGTGGTATTTATAGACTTATTGGAGCATTGATGGCCCAACAAACCTTATCCTGCCTCAGGGGACATTTCGGAAATGAACTTCCGAAAATAGGAGGCAGAAAAGCATATTTCGGAAGTTCATTTCCGAATTATGCAGAAACAGACATAAACTTTGCACTTTGTTGATTGCTTAGTGTGTTGTGTAAATTGAACAAATGAAATTGACATTAAACATAAATTACACAAAGATGACATAAAACATACTTATATTATATATGTATTGAATCGGTCCGATTTTACATGATAAACAACAATACATACAAAAAATGATCGTTACAAACAAAAACGATCCGGAACGAACTAAAATTCACCGAACCAATCGGTGGATCCTAAGTCCAAAATAGGCACGTCCTTCGACCGCTCTCTATTTTGCTCGCGCTCTTGGCTCATCATTTCTTCAAACTCCGCCATTCTTGAAACGAAAGGATCCGGCCAAGTCTCCGCCTCATTTGAACGATGTGCGGTCCATTGACAACAAGTAGCCGGTATAGGACACCCCGGTTTCAAAAACACTTGGACGAAGTGCCGCGATCGTAGATACCCGATGCATATGATCCGGCCCGACGAGTCTAATGGCGGTCGACTATGAAGTGGAAAGAAAGTCTCACTTAGTCCAAACCTCGTCAAATCGACGCATACAATATCATAGGCACTTGCTATTAGATGACCCATATCGGGGAATGACATCCACTTCGAGACCGGAGCGATACCGGTAAGTGATGGAACAAGTGAATCATGAATTTTCGCAAACTTTTCTTGATTTTCATATAGCCGGCCGTAGATGTCCCAATACGAAGTCAACTCCGCAATGAGTTCCCGTCGGACTAAAGTGTGATTATTTTCCCCTTTACCGAGCAAACCCACAACGGCCCGATATCCACAATTGCCGTCGCCGCCAACATCAACGATGTTATCGATATATTTGTGCATAAAAAGTGGCATCTCATCAATGTAGACAATTGGTGATTTTTTGATCGGCGGTGTGCGAGGTGGATTCGAAATACGGGCTCCTTTGTTACCACTACACTTAGACTTCGGTGTCTCATGAATTTCCGGGAACGATGCATCCACATGTTCAAAATAGGAAGGAGATCGTTTTGTTGACGTGTCATCTTGTGTAATTTTGGACTTTTTCGGTGCACCTTTCGTTTTAACCGGTTGAGATGGCGGTTTCAAATCGGTGGTCTCCGGAAATGCGATCTTTCGCAATTTTTCTTTTATGTGCATTTTTGTTGTGTCATCCGCTTTAGCAAACTTCTCCATTATCACTTCCAACTCGTCGGAGATGGTGATTTTGGAGTCATTTTCTTTCGGCGGGTCAAAATCATCAAAACGAAGTTTCTTCCAATGGTCGGCTACCTCATCCATGCGTATGGGTGAATTCCAATTTTTCTTTTTTGCAAGTATACAAGCACACGGAAGGCCATATGTAGTTCTAATGGTGCACCCACATAATGAACTATCCGTCCCCGTGGTCTCCGACCGCTTAGCTTCATGAAAAAAAAATTCAAACCCGTTAGAGATATGTTGTAAATCAATTGGGAGAATAGAATTTGGCCCTTATACCGGTGTTCCATAACCGTCTTGCTCCGACCGAACGATGTTTGAATTTCATTGTGTTGATTTTCAAGCATTTGGTTCACGGTGTCCCATCCGCGACACAAATCTCCATTGCTATCACCCAACCACCTCTTGAAGACCGCATGTGCGGATTCAACTCGGTTAGTCGTGGTGCAACCAAGATGTCTAACCCGATTTGTCCAAGCGCACACGACTTTTTCTCTAACTTTGTCAAGAATGGTGGATTCGACGTAATGACAAAAAGTCTTAATGGAACCACACAAAGACCTAAAGTGTACCAATATCTTGGTATAATCCTCTTCGGAGTATGCATCCAAAATTCCCCTCCATGCCGACATTATCCTATCAACCACAACACCGGCTTTGACAACTTTACCGTTTTCATCCGGCCTATCTTTTGTCCCAACCACGGGTTTCAACTTGCTTCTCACGTTGCAAGTTATGTGATACCGGCAAAGTAAAGCGGTAGATGTCGGGAAGACGATATCGACCGCATTCATCAAAGCATTGTACGTCGAATCCATGACAAGAACGGTTGGAAATGTGTTGAATAATTTGATACTTTCGGGATGAGTCCAAAAAATATCACGCACCGTAACTTTGTCCTCGGAGGTTCGGGAGCTTGAAACATAATTGTTATCGCCTAGTAGTTTCAAAAGTTGTTGCATTTCCGACCGAGGGCCCATATTCAAAACCTTGAGATTGTGCCGTTCATTGTAAATTTGCTTGATATTTGAAACGCTATCCGGTTTCTTACGCTTCAAATCGGCAAGTATGTTGCGAGGCGCCACTTTGACTATCGTTAGGTCCGATATCACATTCCTCTCTTCGCGGGACAAACGACACGCCATTGGATGCCCGTGTAACTTGACATCCAAGGCATGATTATGCATTCCACAAATTACGGTTAACCGCCACAAATCATCAACCCTCCGAGTGGCACGCAACTTAAACGGACACCCGCACTTTCTCGATCCTATGTCCTCATGTTTTAGCACCCGGTTTGATTGTACATAACTACCACCCCGTTCGCAATTCAAAACAACGAAAGCTTTCCGCCTACTATTTCCGTTGTCCGACCTTAAAATAACAATTCCAAATCCATGTTTGTTAGCTTCCTTCCGAACCCAATCAATCAATTGTTCGCGACTACCGAAGCTCCGATCATTTGTAAAATGTTGCCGAACATCGACCGCATTGATCATAGGAGTAACGTCAATAACCGGATCGTTATTAACGTTGACAATTTCTGGAACTAATACTCCATCGTCTTGCACAATGTTGTCCGGATGCACCATACCTAACAAATGAATAAATTAGCAAAATTGACCAAAACTGTTTTTTTTTTAAACTGCCAGGGCATATTTCGGAAGTTCATTTCCGAAATTTTTTAGGTAATATATTTCGGAAATGAACTTCCGAACCATATCAGTTTTCAGCATAAATTTGTTGAATCAATGTAGTGAAATAGGGGATGAAATGAGAGATGTTTACCTGAAATTGTAGCTTTCTATGCTCCCTTTAACGTGATCAACGGTTTGAAACTTGATTTTAGGGCGAAAAATTGATGGAGATTGATTGGGTTTTAGAGAGGGTTTTGAGAAGTTTTGGAGAAAAATGATGAAATAGTGAAGGAGGGAAATTTGTATATGCAGCAACAGTTTCGGAAATGAACTTCCGAAAATATGCACGGATTTTGAATTTTTTTTGACTTCGGAAATGCATCTCCGAAAACACCAAAAAATTGGTGTTTTCGGAGATGCATTTCCGAAGTCAACAAAAATTCAAAAAAAAATATAACTTCGGAGATTCATCTCCGAAGCAGGGGTAGTTTAGATTTTCCGCTGGGGGTGACCCCCATAGGGAGGTGGGTAAAGAAATTTTCAAGAATTAATACCAGTGTTCAATTGAGGAATATTTACAAATTACATGAGTTTAAAAAAAATCTATAGAAAAAATGGCCTTTATCTCTTTTGATTCAAAATTCTTATTGTCATTTTTTCCAATCACATGTCGGTAATAAAAACAAAGTATAAATTTATTATAAATAAAAAATAAATATAAAAAAATAAATAGATATTTAACTTAAAAGAGGTGGGCTAAGGAAAATTTAAAAATAAAAAAAATAAATATAAATTCGAAAATTTTGAATCAAATGAAATGTAATTAACTAAAAAAAAGGCAGCTTAAAGGAAATGAAAAGGTCGATTGAGTCAAAATTAAATATAATAAATAATAATTAAAGTTTTTATGTAAATTAAATAATTAATTAAAATTAATAAATAATAAAATAATAATAAATCATTAAACAAATATAAAAATTACGATAATAATAATAATTAAAAAACCACTTCTGAAACCAAAAGAATAATTTATTATCTATTATAACAAAGTATACTACTAATTAAAAACATCTCATTCACCATTACACTTAATTCATCATAGTTTAAACCTACAAATATAATAAAATTGTATTCATATAATAATAATAATAATTATTTTTATTTTTATAAAATTATTATAAAAAGTTACTGGAAAAAGATGACAAAGTTTACACCTCACCTTACCATGGTTTTTTTAAATACCATATATTCCTTCTACTTTTAAATATAACTAAGGGAAGACTTATTTAGTACATGCATCGAATCCTAGCAAATGTTGTTTATATTTTTATCAATAATATAAGAAAAGTATTTTTTTTTAATTATTGGTCTGCATGTGACACGTGGCATCTTGAGAGAAGAGAGTTTTGGATTTTTCAACATTCTGATTTTTCTATCCCACGTTAGTTTTGTTCCTTCTCCCTTCCACCTTCCATCGGTTACTAATTTACTTCCCTCAATTAGGAAACGATTTAACAAAACACAATTATGTTTATCACAGCGGAATAAGAAACATCATCAACATAATCAAATGGAAGTATAATCCAACACCAATTAAAATAGAGAATTCTCATAAATCTCTATAACTATCGTCCCCAGTGTTACCAGATCAGAGCATGACCGACACGATCCAACATAAACGGATAAACTCTACGAGTCATCCTCACCGAGCACTAATGCCGCTACTCCTCAATCTGAAAATGACAACATGTAAGGGTGAGTCTCATTCTCAATTAGTAAATATTATGCAATTCATAAGCAACAAGCATCATAATATACCGTTCACCCAATTATACACATTCAGATTCACCTCTATTATTCATCAAATCACACAATAATAGATTACAACACAAAACACAGAAATCCACACAATCATGTTATGACAAAATGCATATGACACAACTGACACTATGCATGTGGTACAAAAATTCGTGAATCACATTCACAGGACTTCTCTCTATGATACTGCCCTTCAATCGCTCACACCCCACATGGGCACACGATTAACCTCATCGCTCACACCCCCATGGGCACACGATGACTGCTTACTAATCTCCGCACAATGGGAATTAGCCACCAACGATCCACTCATCAATGGGATCCATCATCAAATGCATATGAATGAATGAAACACACATAACATACTTATAAACATCACCGAATCACGATGAACAACTCATCTCAACACCACATCACCAATAAGTATGTACATGTTTTCTCCATCATTCAAATAGCCATGCATTAATCACAATCACAATATTAATCACAACCAATTCATCATCACATCAAATACATTGTCATACCTATCTCATATGCACACAATGTTCAATTCTCATCAAATAATTAAATCGAGTTTTAAAGAAATAAAGTCGGCCACCGCCCATATTCATCATTCATCGTATAAAACATTTAATTACTTGCACAACGCCCAAAACGGCACTAAGAAATGATACACGGATCAAAAGATATGTTATTTTAAAGTTTAGAAACATTCTCGTTCAGCAAGGTTCGCTCAGCGACGCAAGGCAGAAGCGAATCCTTCAGACCTCCGCTTAGTGGACCTCTAGCGACGTTCAACATAAGCGAACTACGTTGGGACCTCCGCTCAGCGGACCTGCGATTTCAGCAATTCTCAGGTCTGCGACAGACCCTGCGATTCCACCTAGTTTCAGTCCAAAATCGACATCACATACAAGCATATAATCATCATACATTCAATTATACACCACAAAACATCATTTAAACTCATTATTAACCAAATAGTTCACACAATTATCATCAATTCAATCCAAAATAGAACCACCTAACCTAACAATCCCAATGTCTAATTGAATCAAACCATACATCAATCTACCTATTACCTAAGACCACATAAGAGATACTAAAAGGAAGAGTCCCTCCTTACCTCGATGAATCTCTTGAATGCTCTCCTTCCGGTTTCACGTTCTTGCCTCTTTCTCTTCTCTTGCCCTTTTCACATGTTCTTCCCTTCTCTCCCCAAATGGTTCCTTTTCTTATTTTATGAAAATAAAATAAAAAATGATTATAACTTAGTAAAAAGGCCTAACCAAATAGCACCCCTCTTTTACTAACATCACACCATAAGCCCAATAGCTCTTATTCCATCATTTTCCAATTAAATCCAAATAAAATACTAAAATTCCAATTATTTAATTTAAATCCAACTTAAATTAATAAATTGAAATTATGGGGTGTTACAAGTCTCCCCCACTAAAAGAGTTTTCGTCCTCGAAAACATACCTTAGACGAAAAGTTCTAGGTAAGAGTCCTGTATCTGGCTCTCTAACTCCCATGTAACGTTTCCACCGGCTGGGCCTCCCCAAACCACTTTCACCGTTGCTATATCTTTACCTCGCAACTGCTTCACTTTACGATCCTCAATCCTCATAGGTAATGTCTCTACAGTCAAATTATCTCGCACCTGTATATCATCTACCTGAATCTCATGAGACGGATCCGCAATGTATTTCCTCAACTGAGATACATGGAACACATCATGCAAATTAGCGAGTGCAGGCGGTAAAGCAATCTGGTAAGCAACCTTCCCAATCTTCTTAGTAATCTGAAATCGGCCAATGAAACGCGGAGTTAACTTCTTCGACTTCAAGGCTCTCCCAATGCCATTCATCGGAGTAACTCGCATGAATACATGATCTCCCGCTTTAAATTCAATATCCTTTTTTCTTTTGTCATGGTAACTTTTCTGACGACTCTGAGAAGCTCTCATCTTCTCCTGAATCATCTTGATCTTTTCTGTAGTTTTTTGCATAATATCCGGTCCAACCACCGCATTCTCTCCAGATTCGTACCAACACAACGGCGTTCTACATCTCCTACCATACAATGCTTCAAACGGAGCCATACCAATACTCGAATGATAACTATTGTTGTAGGTAAACTCAATCAAAGGTAAGTAACTATCCCAAGTACCATCTTTTTCCAATACACAAGCTCGCAACAAATCCTCTAATGATTGAATCGTTCTCTCCGTCTGACCATCTGTCTGCGGATGATAAGCAGAACTCAACCTCAACTTAGTACCTAAGGTTTCTTGCAATCCTGTCCAGAACTTAGAAGTAAACCTCTGGTCTCTATCTAACACAATACTAGCCGGAACACCATGCAAACTCACTATCTTCTCAACATACAACTGAGCCAACTTCTCAATCGGATAATCCATTCTTATTGGAATAAAGTGAGCAGATTTCGTCAACCTGTCCACAATAACCCAGATAGAATCACAGTTCTTGCTCGTTCTAGGTAAACCAGATACAAAGTCCATAGAAATTCCATCCCACTTCCAATCCGGAACAAACAACGGTTCCATCAATCCAGACGGTTTCTGATGCTTAATTTTCGACTTCTGACAAATTAAACAAGCATAAACAAACTCAGCAATTTCCTTCTTCATTCCAGGCCACCAAAACAACTTCTTCAAGTCACGATACACCTTGGTAGCACCAGGATGAATACTCAATCCACTTCGGTGTCCTTCTTCCAGAATACTCTTTCTGATCTCAGCAACATCGGGTACACACACTCGGTCTCCAAACCTTATAACACCATTCTCGTCAATTCGGAATTCACCTCCTTGACCTTGGTTAATCAATGTCAACTTATCCACCAAGCTAACGTCAGATTTCTGTCCGTTTCTAATTCCTTCAAGGATACTATTAGTCAACTTCAACATTCCCAACTTAACACTATTAGAAGTACTTTCGCATACTAAACTCAAATCTCGGAATTGCTCAATTAAATCCAATTCTCGCACCATTAGCATAGACATATGCAATGACTTCCTACTCAATGCATCAGCAACAACATTTTCTTTACCAGGATGGTAATTCAAACCGAAATCATAATCTTTCAGAAATTCTAACCATCTCCTCTACCTCATATTAAGTTCCTTCTGATCGAAGAGATACTTCAGACTCTTATGATCGCTGAATACCTCAAATCGAGAACCATAAAGATAATGTCTCCACAATTTCAACACAAATACCACAGCCGCCAATTCCAAATCATGAGTCGGATAATTCCTTTCATGAATTTTCAACTGTCTTGAAGCATAAGCTACTACCTGCTTATCTTGCATCAACACACCACCTAAACCCATCAGTGAAGCATCACAGTACACATTGAAAGACTTCACGGGATTAGGCAAAGTTAAGATCGGAGCACTTGTCAATCTCTTCTTCAATTCTTGAAAACCTTTTTCACATTCTGAATCCCATACAAATACTTGTCCTTTCCTCGTTAGCTTAGTCATTGGTAATGCCAACTTTGAAAATCCTTCAATGAACTTTCTATAGTGACCTGCCAGACCAAGAAAACTACGAATTTCTGAAGCATTCTTCGGCGTCTCCCACTGAGATACCGCCTCCACCTTCATTGGATCCACCGCAACACCATTCTTCGAAATTACATGGCCAAGAAAACTTACTTCCTTCAACCAGAATTCACATTTAGACAATTTCGCATACAACTTCTTCTCCTTCAATAGCTCCAATACCACTCTCAAATGCTCTGCATGTTCTTCATCACTCTTCGAGTAAATTACAATGTCATCAATGAACACTACCACGAACTTGTCAAGATACGGGTGAAATATCCTGTTCATATACTCCATGAAAACACCAGGTGCATTAGTAACACCAAATGGCATAACAGAATATTCATAATGTCCATACCTCGTTCGGAATGCCGTCTTCTGAATATCTTCCGCCTTCACACAAATTTGGTAATATCCAGACCTCAGATCAATCTTGCTAAACACACAAGCTCCAACTAACTGATCCATCAAATCATCAATCCTTGGCAAAGGGTATCGATTCTTGATTGTCACCTTGTTCAGTTGTCTATAATCAACACATAGCCTCATTGAACCTTCTTTCTTTTTAACCAACAGTACCGGCGCACCTCACGGTGACAAACTAGGACGAATAAACTTATTTTCCAACAATTCCTCTAATTGTTTCTTCAGTTCAGCCAATTCCGATGCCAACATGCGATACTGTGCCATCGACACAAGACTAGTTCCAGGAATCAATTCTATAGCAAACTCCACTTCTCTTTCAGGTGGCAACTCACTAACATCTTCTGGAAACACTTCTGGAAACTCATTCACTACTCGTAGTTCACCAGTATTATCGTCCCCTTTCACTTCCATTGAAGAGCACAACATAAATACCACCGCTCCATCATTGACAGCTAAATTCATCTGTTTGACCGACATGGTCAAATCCTCAATACTAACCTCTTCAAGAAAGATAACCGTCTTCGTAAAACAATTGATATGAACTCGATTAAATTGTAACCAGTTCATCCCCAAAATGACGTCAAGTTGTTCAAGAGGAAGGCACACTAAGTCCATTCCAAACTTTCTACCAAATATGTCAATAGGACAATTCAAACAAGCAGAAGAAGTAGTTACTGAACCTGACGCAAGAGTGTCAATAACCATACTTCCATGAATAACAGATATTTCTAATCCCAATCGTTTAGCACAATCCAATGAAATGAACGAATGAGTCGCTCCAGTATCGATAATGGCAACTAAAGGTGTGTCATGGATAAAACACGTACCTTTAATCAGACGATCTTCCGGAGTAGTCTCTGACCCAGACAAAGCAAAGACCTTTCCACCAGCCTGATCCTTCTTCGGTTTAGTGCAGTGTGGACTGATGTGACCCTCTTCGCCACAATTGTAGCAAGTCACGATATTCATCCTACAATCAGCCGCAAGATGACCCGCCTTACCACACTTGAAGCATTTCTTCTCTCCACTCTTGCACTCATTCCTTCTATGCCTAGTCTCACCACAGTTGTAGCACCTAACGGGAGCACCAGAATCTCCCCCACTAGGCCTCTTCCAATTCCCAGCTCTAGGATTTCCTCTACCATATGGCTTACCACTATCCATAGGCTTCTTACCTTTCTTGTCAACCAACTCGCGAGAGTGAGATGACTTCAGCTTAAGGTTATCCTCTTCGAAGATCCTACTACAGTCCACCAAATCAACAAACCGTGGAATCCTCTGATACCTGATTCCTTGCTTGATCTCATCACGAAGACCATTCTCAAACTTGATGCACTTCGAGAATTCACTAGCTTCATCATTGTTGTAGTGAACATAATACTTCGCCAACTCAACAAATTTCGAAGCATACTCTGGTACCGTCATATTACCCTGAGTCAGCTCCAAAAATTCGATTTCTTTCCTGCCTCGAACGTCTTCAGGAAAATACCTCCTCAGAAAATCTCTCTTAAACACAGCCCAGGAAATAGCTACACCATCAGCATCCAGTTCAGCTCTAGTAGCCATCCACTAGTCATCAGCCTCTTCAGACAGCATATGAGTACCATACCTGACTTTCAGGTTCTCAGCACAATCAATGACTCTGAAAATCCGCTCGATCTCCTTAAGCCACTTCTGAGCACCTTCAGGATCATGCGTACCCTTGAACAACGGAGGATCGTTCCTCTGAAAACTATTCAACTGCCTATCAGCACCAATCACATCTCCATTTGCATTCCCTCCCAGCACACCAGCAATCATGCCCAAAGCCTCAACGATAGCATCGTCGTTTCTTCCACCTCTTCCAGCCATTGTTCTGCTAATCCATAAAACAATTCCATTAGAACCAAAAGTATCGACAGTGATAACTCGCACTCGTCGCATACAAGGGAAAGACTGACACTAAGACTCTGGTCACAACGATCGACTATGCTCTGATACCACTATTGTAACACCCTCCTAAACCCCGCGGCAATTTTAAACAATTATATCAGAGTAAAACATAAACACAAGGGTGCCACAATTATTTAAAATAAATAAACCAATCATGGTCAAGTCATGCTTCATTAGGAAACGATTTAACAAAACACAATTATGTTTATCACAGCGGAATAAGAAACATCATCAACATAATCAAATGGAAGTATAATCCAACACCAATTAAAATAGAGAATTCTCGTAAATATCTATAACTATCGTCCCTAGTGTTACAAGATCAGGGCAGAACCGACACGACCCAACATAAACGGATAAACTCTACGAGTCATCCTCACCGAGCACTAATGCCGCTACTCCTCAATCTGAAAAATGACAACATGTAAGGGTGAGTCTCATTCTCAATTAGTAAATATTATGCAATTCATAAGCAACAAGCATCATAATATACCGTTCACCCAATTATACACATTCAGATTCACCTCTATTATTCATCAAATCACACAATAATAGATTACAACATAAAACACAGAAATCCACACAATCATGTTATGACAAAATGCATATGACACAACTGACACTATGCATGTGGTACCAAAATTTGTGAATCACATTCACAGGACTTCTCTCTATGATACTGCCCTTCAATCGCTCACACCCCACATGGGCACACGATTAACCTCATAGCTCACACCCCCATGGGCACACGATGACTGCTTACTAATCTCCGCACAATGGGAATTAGCCACCAACGATCCACTCATCAATGGGAACCGTCATCAAATGCATATGAATGAATGAAACACACATAACATACTTATAAACATCACTGAATCACGATGAACAACTCATCTCAACACCACATCACCAATAAGTATGTACATGTTTTCAACATCATTCAAATAGCCATGCATTCATCACAATCACAATATTAATCACAACCAATTCATCATCACATCAAACACAATGTCATACCTATCTCATATGCACACAATGTTCAATTATCATCAAGTAATTAAATCGAGTTTTAAAGAAATAAAGTCGGCCACCGCCCATATTCATCATTCATCATATAAAACATTTAATTACTTGCACAACGCCCAAAACGGCACTAAGAAATGATACACGGATCAAAAGATATGTTATTTTAAAGTTTAGAAACATTCTTGTTCAGCAAGGTTCGCTCAGCGACGCAAGGCAGAAACGAATCCTTCAGACCTCCGCTTAGCGGACCTCTAGCGACGTCCAACAGAAGCGAACTACGTTGGGACCTCCGCTCAGCGGACCTACGATTTCAGCAATTCTCAGGTCTGCGACACCCTGCGAATCCACCTAGTTTTAGTCCAAAATCGACCCCAGACATCACATACAGGCATATAATCATCATACATTCAATTATACACCACAAAACATCATTTAAACTCATTATTAACCAAATAGTTCACACAATTATCATCAATTCAATCCAAATTAGAACCAGCTAACCTAACAATCTCAATGTCTAATTGAATCAAACCATACATCAATCTACCTATTACCTAAGACCACATAAGAGATACTAAAAGGAAGAGTCCCTCCTTACCTCGATGAATCTCTTGAATGCTCTCCTTCCGGTTTCACGTTCTTGCCTCTTTCTCTTCTCTTGCCCTTTTCACATGTTCTTCCCTTCTCTCCCCAAATGGTTCCTTTTCTTATTTTATGAAAATAAAATAAAAAATGATTATAACTTAGTAAAAAGGCCTAACCAAATAGCACCCCTCTTTTACTAACATCACACCATAAGCCCAATAGCTCTTATTCCATCATTTTCCAATTAAATCCAAATAAAATACTAAAATTCCAATTATTTAATTTAAATCCAACTTAAATTAATAAACTAAAATTATGGGGTGTTACACCGGAATGTTTCACATTTTCATCTTCTACAATATCGAATTTTCTTGTTTCACGCAGTCGATTTCACGTTATGGCCAGACCGGTGGCGAAAATCTGCGACATCAACGATAGCAAAGAGCTGTGGAAGGTTTTTGTTCGAGTGCATCACAAATGGAAGGTTCTCTCTAACAATAGGGAACATTTTGAGATGATCTTTATGGACAAGGCAGTAAGTTTTTACATCCTGAAATTTCTTATTCATTTTCTATTTTTTATTTATGGTTTGCTGGTTACTCAATAATGCTTATCTGTGTTGCACAGGGTGGGGACATACATGTTGTTGTCCCTGCAGCACATGTGTCACTATTTGATGATAAATCGGCATTGGACCATACATACTTCGTATCAAATTTTAAGGTTCCGCCTAATCTGTTGGCTTTCAGACCTTCCTCGCATAAGTTTTTGGTTAAGTTCACGGGAGGAACATATGGGATGATAACAAGAATGAAATACTTCCCAAGCCACTAGTCTTTAAAAATTTTTTTGATATAATCAACGGTAACTTTAACAAGGATGTGCTGGTAGGTGAATTTTTCTGCGCCTGATTTGTTTTACACCCATTGTTTTTCAAATGTTGTTTTGACCTTACTTCGTTTCCGTAATTTTTAATTTTTAAGACATCATTGGTATGGTTGACAGTATTGGTTATTCACAGACCGCATCAGGTGCCAAAAAGCAGCAGCTTAACATGGTGCTGAGGGACCCAAGGTTTGTATATATATTTTCAACATTCCTGTAATTTATGCCAAATGTGTTCCATTCTTCTTTAAAACACACCCCTTGTGCGTTATTTATGTAGAAACGACACTATCAACTGTACACTTTGGGAATCATATGTTGAGCAGTTTTTGAAGTTCAACCAGGAACATGGGGATGATTCGGTTCCTACTTTTCTGATGCTTTGATATGCAAAAGTCAAGGAACAGGGTTAGTGGTTTTGGGATTTTTTACTGTTCTCATACCCTAATTTTTGACCCCCCCTGAGATGTCACATCTTAACTACTTCATTAACTCAAAGCAGATACCCAGAGCAGTCACTTGTTCACCAAGTACTTGGGTTAGGGTTTCAAGTAAGGAAATTCAGGAAAAGGATCAATCAAAGATGGAATTGATCCTCAACACAATCATATAGCTTGAGATGTTTCATTCATCTACATGTCATCTCCAATCTCAAGGCATCAAGCCTCAAATCCATCAAGGTCACCAAATTAGGGTTTTAAGCTCAAACATCTTTAAATGATTCCTACATCAATATCAAATGCAAGATGTACTTCAATTCAAGTTCAACAACTCCCATTTTCATATGGTCCACAATTAGGGTTTTTGACCTAACTCACCTGGAGAGTTGACTTTTGACCAGAACAAGATCTCATGGCACAAACCATAGTTCAAGGGTCTCTAATGCTTCAATATAATCCACTCACAACATTCATGGCCAATTTACACCAAGTTCCCAAATGATTTTGAGGAAACACCAAACAAGTGTATTGAAGTACATCATCTAATCTTTCCAAAAAGTCTTGGATCATTTCTTAATACAAATTGAGCAAGAAGTTATGCATGTTCAAAGTAAGGCATTTGAAGTTGGATTTCAAGGCATGATCAACTTTGCATTTCGCCAATTTTGTGCAAGTGCCTCTACCGATTGATGCATCTTCATTCATGTGATATCAGAAGGGATCAAGGGAGATCAAATGCATCATTACATCATTTTGGCTAATTATGAGAGTTTTCAAAAACCATGTGATTATGTAATAATTACAAAATTGAATTTATGGCAAAATTGGTGAATCATCAAAGGAATATTTCCAAAGCTAATTAGATGCATCTAAATATCAGAAATGATCTGCAAGATCAGATTAAATCAAGGGCTACGGCTTGGATCAATTGGAATAAAAAACTCATCATTGCATTTTCAAGATATTCCATTTTTCTTCATCACTAAGTTTCTCTCCAAAGGACATCACTAAGTTTGCCTCACCCTCTTGCTATCTGATAAGTGCCAAAATGTAGTTATTTTGTGTATGTAAATAGTGCCACTTATCGATACTTTTTGTTAATATCGTTTGAATAATTCCCCGTTTTTAGTATATTTGTATCGTTTCTGTTTTAATACGTTTTCGTGTAAATATGTACCGTTTGATAGTTTTGTTGTCTTTTTGTAGGAATTTTTGCATTTTCGGCGCCTCGAGGAATAAATTGCCGAAGACACGGATCCACACGCGTTTCAAAGAAATAAAGCTCCTGTTCTAGTGTAGCTCGCATCGCGCCGGATTAGGGCGCGTCGCGCACTGTAGGAGCAAAAGAATAAATTTTTGGCAGAACTGAGGGCGCGTCGCGCGCTATAGGAGCAAAAGAATATTTTTTTGGCAAAACTGAGGGGGCGTCGCGCCGGATTAGGGCGTGTCACGCGCTAGGGAGGTTTGGTACATTTAGTATAGGGCGCGTCGCGCCCACTGCGAAATTCCGTTTTTGTATAAATAATTTAGCTTTGTGTTTTTAGGTTTTTATCACCTCTTCTTGGACAAAGTTGAGCTCTAATCCATTCTTTGTATTTTAGAGGTTCAAGCAACAATATTGGGTGTCTCATCATGTCGATTTAGCTCGGGTGGTCTCCGATTGTGCCGACAAACACGAGAAGTTTCCGCTTGTTCTTCTTCTTGTTAGAACAAAAATTGTTCTGATCAATATTCTTAGTTTTGATGATAATAATGTATATGAATTTTTCTTAAGACAATGTGGTACTCTAATCCTATGCAATTTCCATTTCAGGAAATATATATAGAGTATGCACAAAATCAACGCAAGAAGCACTGACTCCAAAGGTTCAGCATGCAACATCAGAACATGCTCTCGCAAGACATCAGAAGATGGTCAAGCAGAATCAGAACATGGTCTATTGAAGCATCAGAAGAACTTGAGATCAAAAGCAGAAGCCTTGAAGTTCTCATGGTATCACGCTTGAAGCACTTCAAAGTCAGAAGACAAGAAGATGCTCTGCACCAAGCTGTTTGACTCTGATATATTCAAATGTTGTATCTACAAACATCAGATCAGAAGAAAGTACAAGATGGCAGGCTACGCTGACTAGCAAAAGGAACGTTAGAAGCTATTAAAGGCAAAGTCATTTAAAGCAGAAAAAGCAAGGCTCGAGGTAGTTGACAAAAGAGTGAAACATTAAATGCAATGTTGTACGGATCACGCAACGCATTAAATGCTCCCAACGATCATCTTCTCAAAATGCCTATAAATAGAAGTTCTGATGAGAAGCTAAATACAACACTGTACGCAAACATACAGAAACGCTGTCAAAGTGAAAAGCTCTCAAAACTTCATCTTCAACCTCACTTCATTACTGTTGTAATATCTTAGTGAGATTAAGCTTAAACTTAAGAGAAATATCACAGTTGTGATTATAGCTTATTAAGAAGCATTATAATACTCTTGTAAGAATTTGTTTACATTAATTTGTAAAAGGTTCCTAGAGTGATCAAGGTGTGATCAGAATACTCTAGAAGACTTGGAAGGTATCTAAGTGGAAAACCATTGTAATCAAGGTTGATTAGTGGATTAAATCCTCAGGTGAGGTAAATCACTCTAAGGGGGTGGACTGGAGTAGTTTCGTTAACAACGAACCAGGATAAAAATCATTGTGCAATTGTTTTTATCTTAAGAGTTTTTAAAGTCACACTTATTCAACCCCCCCCCCCCCTTTCTAAGTGTTTTTCTATCCTTCAATTGGCATCAGAGCGCCGGTTCTAAGGTGCAAGCACTTGACCGTGTTTAGAAAAGATTCAGGAAGAGAAAAACGCTAAGTCAAGATGGCTGGTGAGACTCCAACACCTACATCTACATCTAGCTCTGCTGAGCAGCACAATGGAAATGGTAACAATGGTTACACTAGACCACCAGTATTCGATGGTGAAAACTTTGAATATTGGAAAGATAAACTTGAAAGTTACTTTCTTGGTTTAGATGGTGACTTATGGGATCTTCTGGTGGATGGTTACAAACATCCAGTGAAAGCTAGAGGAGTAAAGCTGACAAGACAAGAAATGAGTGATGATCAAAAGAAAGAATTCAAAAATCATCACAAGTGTAGGACTGTTTTGCTGAATGCTATCTCTCATGATGAATATGAGAAGATATCTAACAGGGAAACTGCCTATGACATATATGAATCATTGAAAATGACTCATGAAGGAAATGCCCAAGTCAAGGAGACCAAAGCTCTTGCCTTGATCCAGAAATATGAAGCTTTCAAGATGGAGGATGATGAAAACATTTAGAAAATGTTCTCAAGATTTCAAATGCTAACTGCTGGATTAAGAGTTCTTGACAAGGGATATACTAAAGTTGATCATGTCAAGAACATCATCAGAAGCTTGCCCAGAAGATGGGGCCCAATGGTGACTGCATTCAAGATAGCAAAGGATCTGAATGAAGTCTCTTTGGAAGAGCTGATCAGCGCTTTAAGAAGCCATGAAATAGAGCTGGATGCAAATGAACCTCAGAAGAAAGGTAAGTCTATTGCATTAAAATCTAATTATAAAAAATGCACTAACGCTTTCCAGGCTGAAGAAGAAGATTCTGAAGAATCAGAATCAGAAGAAGAAGATGAACTGTTCATGATCTCCAGAAGGGTAAACCAACTCTGGAAGAGCAAGCATAGGAAGTTCAAGAACTTCAAAAGTTCTGAGAAGCTTGAAAAAGGAGAATCTTCTGGAAGCAGAAGATATGACAAGAAGAAGGTCACTTGCTTTGAGTGCAATGAGCTAGGTCACTATAAGAGTGAGTGTCCAAAACTTCAGAAGGAGAAGCCCAAGAAGAAGTTTCATAAGAAGAAAGGTCTTATGGCAACGTGGGATGATTCAGATTCATCAGAATCAGAATCAGACTCTGAAGGCGAGCAGACAAACATTGCACTGATGGCCACAGTTGATGATGGATCAGAATCTACATCAGAATCAGATTCTGAAGAGGTATTTTCTGAACTATCTAGAGAAGAGTTAGTTTCCAGTTTAAGAGAACTTCTGGAACTCAAGGCTCATCTTAGTATCAAATACAAAAAGCTGAAAAAGCTATTTGATTCTGAAACTAAGAAGCTGGAAGTGGAAAATGCTGAACTGAAGGAAAAAGTTTTAAAATTATCCAAAGATATTGGATCTCCTTCTGACTCAGAAAAGTCCATTCCTAGTCTGAATCATATTCTGAAAGAATATGACTTGAGCTTTAGAAAGTTCTTATCTAGAAGTATTGGCAGAAGTCATCTTGCTTCTATGATATATGTTGTTTCTGGAAACAAGAGAGTTGGCATTGGTTATGAGGGTGATACCCCATACAAACTTGAACCTGTAGATGATATGAAAATCACATACAAGCCATTGTATGATCAGTTCAAGTATGGCCACTCCCATGATATTAGGTTCACATCACATGCCAAAAGCTTTCCCATTACACACACTAAGAAACATGTGACACAACCTAGAAAATATCATGTAACTCAGAATAAGGAATATCATGTTGTACCTCTTGTTGTTTATAGTGCTAAACCCAAGTTCAATTAGAACTTGAGAAGAACTAACAAGAAAGGACCCAAGAAAATGTGGGTACCTAAGGAAAAGATTATTCTCGTTGCAGATATCCTTGGCTGCAAAGAAGACAAAGGAAAGCATGTCATGGTACCTGGACTCTGGGTGCTCTCGACACATGACGGGAAGAAGGTCTATGTTCCAAGACCTGGTGCTTAAATCTGCTGGAGAAGTTAAGTTTGGAGGAGATCAGAAGGGCAAGATAATTGGCTCAGGAACCCTAAGTACATGTAACTCTCCTTCTATAACTAATGTTCTTCTGGTAGATGGATTAGCTCATAACTTGTTGTCCATAAGTCAATTAAGTGACAATGGTTATGACATAATCTTCAATCAAAAGTCTTGCAAGGCTGTAAGTCAGAAGGATGGCTCAATCCTATTTATAGGCAAGAGAAAGAACAACATTTACAAGATTGATCTTCAAGATCTTAAGAATCAGAAGGTAACTTGTCTTATGTCTGTTAGTGAAGAGCAATGGGTCTAGCATAGAAGATTAGGCAATGCTAGTTTGAGAAAGATTTCTCAGATTAACAAACTAAATCTGGTCAGAGGTCTCCCAAATCTGAAATATAAATCAGATGCCCTTTGCGAAGCATGTCAGAAGGGAAAGTTTTCCAAACCTGCATTCAAGTCTAAGGATGTTGTTTCTTCCTCTAGGCCGCTAGAACTTCTGCACATTGATCTGTTTGGCCCAGTCAAAACAGCATTTGTCAGAGGGAATAAATATGGATTAGTTATCGTAGATGATTATAGTCGCTAGACATGGGTAAAGTTCTTAAAACACAAGGATGAGTCCCATTCAGTGTTCTTTGAATTCTGCACTCAGATTCAATCTAAGAAGGAGTGCAAAATCATAAAGGTCAGAAGTGATCATGGTGGCGAATTTGAGAACAGATTCTTTGAGGAGTTCTTCAAAGAAAATGGTATTGCCCATGATTTCTCTTGCCCTAGAACTCCACAGCAAAATGGAGTTGTAGAGCGAAAGAATAGGACTCTACAAGAAATGGCCAGAACCATGATCAATGAAACCAATATGGCTAAGCATTTTAGGGCAGAAGCAATAAATACTGCATGCTATATTTAGAATAGAATCTCTATAAGACCTATTCTTAATAAGACTCCTTATGAATTGTGGAAGAGCAGAAAGCCCAACATTTCATATTTTCATCCTTTTGGATGTGTTTGTTTCATTCTGAATACTAAACTAAAGATCATCTTGGTAAGTTTGATTCTAAGGCACAGAAGTGTTTCCTTCTTGGATATTCTGAACGCTCTAAAGGCTACAGAGTATACAATACTGAAACATTGGTTGTATAAGAATCAATCAATATCAGACTTGATGATAAGCTTGGTCTTGAAAAGCCAAAGCAGTTTGATAATTTTGCAGATATAGATATCTCCATTTCAGAAACTGAAGAACCAAGAAGCAAAGTATCATAAGCTGAAGATCTCAGAAGCAAAGGATCAGAAGATCAAGTTGTTGCATCTTTAGAGAATCTCAGAATTTCTGAAGAGCCAACAGTCAGAAGATCTTCTAGACTCACATCTGCTCACTCAGAAGATGTCATTCTTGGAAAGACGGATGATCCTATAAGAACAAGAGCATTCCTTAAGAATAATGCAGAATGTCAATTAGGTCTTGTTTCTTTGATCGAGCCAACTTCTGTTGATCAAGCTCTAGAAGATGCAGACTGGATAATTGCCATGCAAGAAGAACTAAATCAGTTTACAAGGAATGATGTATGGGATCTTGTTCCTAGACCGAAAGGATTTAACATCATTGGTACAAATTGGGTCTTCAGAAACAAGCTAAGCGAAAAGGGAGATGTTGTAAGAAACAAATCCAGACTGGTTGCTCAGGGTTATAGTCAGCAAGAAGGTATAGACTATACAGAAACCTTTGCACCAGTGGCCAGGTTAGAATCTATTCGCTTATTGATTTCTTTTGCCACTCAACATAACATCACTCTATATCAGATGGATGTTAAGAGTGCCTTCTTAAATGGTTATATAGATGAGGAAGTCTATGTCCACCAACCTCCTGGTTTTGAAGACTCTAAGTCTCCAAATCATGTTTTTAAACTAAAGAAATCATTATACGGATTGAAGCAAGCTCCTAGAGCTTGGTATGAAAGATTAAGTTCTTTCCTTCTGGATAATGGTTTCACTAGAGGAAAAGTGGATACTACTCTCTTTTGTAAAACCTTTAAAAAGGATCTTCTTATTTGCCAAATTTATGTTGATGATATTATATTTGGAACATCTAATGCTACATTTGGAAAGGAGTTTGCTAAGTCTATGCAGGCTGAGTTTGAAATGAGCATGATGGGAGAACTCAAGTACTTCCTTGGGATCCAGATCAATCAAACATCAGAAGGAACGTATGTTCACTAAACCAAGTATGTGAAAGAACTTCTGAAGAAGTTTAATCTTTCTGAAAGCAAAGAAGCAAAGACTCCTATCCATCCAACGTGTATCTTAGGTAAGGATGAGGTAAGTAAGAAGGTAAATCAGAAGTTGTACAGAGGTATGATTGGATCTCTTTTATATCTTACTGCTTCTAGACCTGATATTTTATTCAGTGTTTGTCTGTGTGCAAGATTCCAATCAGATCCTAGAGAATCTCACTTAACAGCTGTTAAGAGAATTCTGAGGTATCTGAAAGGTACTACTAATGTTGGTTTAGTCTACAGAAGATCTAAAGAGTACAACTTAGTAGGATATTGTGATGCTGATTACGCTGGAGATAGAATTGAAAGAAAAAGTACTTATGGAAGTTGTCAATTTCTTGGAAGTCATCTAATCTCCTGGTACAGCAAGAAGCAAGCTACCATTGCTCTCTCTACTACAGAAGCAGAATATGTTGCTGCTGCTGGATGTAGTACACAGATGCTCTGTATGAAGAGTCAGCTAGAAGATTATCGGATATATGAGAGTAACATTCCTATCTTTTGTGATAATACTTCTGCTATATGTTTATCTAAGAATCCTATCTTACATTCCAAATCTAAACATATTGAGATCAAACATCATTTCATTAAGGACTATGTTCAGAAGGGTGTTCTATCTTTGAACTTTGTTGATACAGACCATCAATGGGCTGATATCTTTACAAAACCCCTTGCTAAAGATAGGTTTAAGTTCATTCTGAAGAATATCAGTATGGATTTATGCCCAGAATGAGAAGATGAGAAGTTCTGATGTATGGGTTAGTTCTGAAATGATTTTGTTTTATCTTCTTATAAGAAGTTCAGACTCTGATCAATTAGAAGTTCTGATTCTGTTATTACTAACGTTTCATTATCTAAGTTGATTCAGAAGTTCTTTTAAAGCAAAACAGCTGTCACCAGCTTTCGAGATGTTGAACACATGTTCACTCTATTTGGACAAGCACGCGTGCAGTTGAGGAGACGCCGCCTTAGGTAACTGTGCAAATCATTTCAAATATTACATTATCTCTCCTAACGTTATTTCTCATTAAATGTAATTGATTCTATGTTTATCTGTATTCATATTCATTCATCTCTTTACATTCTCTCTCTTCATTCATTGTCTCTTTCGTTCATCTATTTCTTTCTCTTTGATTGCATAAACCCTAGTTCTAAACCGAATCTCAGAAGTTATTCATGCTTTCATCTACAAGTGCTCAACCAAAAATGTCTTCAGCACATCTTGTTCAACGCAAATATGGTTATAGTCCTCTGAAGACCTGTTCCATTCCGTATGGCGAACTGGAAGTCTTGTGTGAAACAATGGTGGATTTTGAAAGCCTGTTGGAACACGGTTTCAAAATCAAAGATGCAATGTTGACTCAGGATTGGTCAACTTATTTTGAAAGATTGGTTGGACCAGTTTATCCACTCTTGGTAATGGATTTCTGGACGTATGCAACAGTTACTCCAACTGCTATCATCTCCTTCGTTCTAGGGCATGAAGTTGTTGTGATTGAGAAAATGATTAGGAAGCTCTATAGTCTTGATGATTCAGAAGGAATCATATGTGCTCTTCCTGGTAGAGTTGATTGGGAGAAAGTTGATAGGGAATTAGCTGCTTTCAGATCTTCACCAAATCAAACTACTTCGTTGAAGCCTGTCTACAGAGTGTGGGCTGAAATTCTTCTGGGAACTCTGTATCATAGAAAGAGATCTATGGCTGCTACTTATGTGAATCAGGATCAGAAGTATGCACTTTACTGCATTGGAAATGGTACTCAGGTTAATCTCTCAAACATTCTATTTCAACATTTGAAGACAAATATTGAAGAATCAAGAGATGAAGAACGCAAGAAGTATCCTGATTTCAAGAAGAACACTATTCCTCTTGCTAGAATGATCTCAGATATTCTGGTAGAGAGTGACTTGATGGATGTTCTTAAAGCTGTTGGTACGCCCAAGTTCTTATCTGTCATTCAAGGACATGTTCTGAATGGCTTTGATCTACAAAGGATACTTCTGATTGAGAAGGTAACTTCTGTTCCAAGAATATTTCCAGATATTCTGACCAAAAGAACTCCTGTTGAGGGTTTTTCACAACTGTTCAAAGAAGAGCTTGACAAATCTGTTAAGCGTTATTTGAAGAATTGTGTCATTGCTCAATCTTCTGTTGATTCTGCGTGGATCAGAGGACGAACTCTTCCATCTCTGGCTGAGTTAAAGAAGAAAGAACAGAAGAAGACAAAAAAGAGATTAAAAATAAAAGCTTCAGAAGCAGAATCCAAGCCAGCTAAGAAGCCAAAGCTGCCCTATGATCCTCTCAAGGTAAATTCCAAAGAATATCAAGAGAAGCGCATCAGGGAATCTTTCCGTGCATTGAATGCTTCTCGTTCCTCTCAGAAAAAGCCTCCATCTTCTGAACCCCGAAATTCTTCCCCCTCCTCAAACAGTTTTCAACCACCTTCTTCTACCCATATTCTGAACCCTGAACTACTAAATATCATTCCCCCAACACCTTCTGATATTCCATCTTCATCCACTTTCACCACAGATTCTACTCCTTCTCTAACCCATTCTTTACCCTCAAGAAAATCCAAACCCTACTGCCTTATGTATCCTGACTATAAATT
Organism: Vicia villosa; assembly: GCF_029867415.1. Classification (NCBI taxonomy): domain Eukaryota; kingdom Viridiplantae; phylum Streptophyta; class Magnoliopsida; order Fabales; family Fabaceae; genus Vicia; species Vicia villosa. The sequence goes on from NC_081180.1 coordinate 192,279,440, forward strand.
CACATTCAACCCTCCTGAACCACCTATTGATGTTGACTTTGAGCTGTTTAAGCTTATGTTCAGAAAGAGGATGGAAACCTTGAGAGCTGCTTATGACTCCAAGCTGGATCAAGCTGCTACTAGGAGATTATGGAGACTCTTTCGAAAGGATTTTCAGTTTGATGCTATGAACATCCAGAGGAGATGCGTGGCTGAAGCATCTGGTTCTTCTAGTTGTCTTTTGGAAGCTGATGATGGTAGGTACTATCATCCCATCAAAAATTGGAGATCTCTTGAGGAGAAGAAGTTCGTAGACGAGTTGGAAGATGAGCCCTGTCTTGCCATGGTTGTGTGGAAGCCCCCATATTCTGTTCTGACTGGAGACTTTAAGTCTATATCCAACAGGCTAAGGGAGAATCCCTCTGAGAAAGCACCAGATATGGTATATCCAGAAGTTGAATATTCTTCAGAAGTTGCTGCTCCCATTCCTCCAAAGAATCTGGCTGAGATTCTTAAGGCTATGGAGAATGAAGATTCTGAGATCCCTACTCCAGAATATTCTGAAGATGCTTTTATGTCAAAAGCTCATGCTGAGAAACAAAGTGCTGAGAATCATCATGCTGAGAAAGTTCCTGTTGAGGAAAATGAAGATGATATTCTGATATTAGATGCTTATGTTAGGAATGATATCCCTCTAAACGATAGCTGTGAAGCTTCTTCTGCTGGACCTTCTGTTCTGGTGAACGCTATCAAGGCTCTTCAACAGAACCAAGATGCTCTAGCTTCTCGGTTGGATAAGCATGAGGAAACGCATGAGGAATTCAGAACCTTCATGAAGAAGCAGACTGAAAGCACCTCTGAGATTCAAGACCTTCTGGCCAAGATAGTTTCTATGCTAGGCTAGTCGTAGTCCTTTGGTCTTAGCTGTCTCTTGTTTCTTGCATCTGTTTCTTGCATCTCCTTCTGTATCTTCTGATATTTTGTTGAATCAATGAAATATTATCTTCTTCTCTCATATTGTTTGTTTTTCATCTGTAACTTTAATTCTTTTTGATGTTATGACAGAAAGGGGGAGAAAACGTGATAATTGATTTGATTTTTTATATCAGTTGCTGGGAGTAAGTCTCAACATTTCTAACATTATTTGCAAGTTCTATGTCTTTGAGATTTTTGCAGGATTGAAGTCATTCTGAAAAAGCTCAACATAAGAAGCATAGACATAGGGAAAAGCAATTCTGTAAAGAAACATGCTCATGGAAATTGAAGCAAGCTTAGTGCTGAGAAGCTTCAAAATTAGAAGCAAGAAGGAAGAATGTTCTGATATTCTCGTGGCAGAATATGATCTAACACATTCTTATCCCTTATATGTTCTGATATATATTTCTTTTAAGAACTTACCAGAGTCGTTGATCTGATACATGTTCCTTCTTAAAAGAATGATACTGACTCATTCATGCTCTGACTTTTGTCGTATAGTTTGTTCTGAAACATTTCAGGATGTAAAGATGCTCTGATGATGCTCTGGTACATTCAAGAATGCTCTGATACAATCAAAGCATGCAATGATTCAAGAAGAAATTCAAAGCTCTGAAGCTGTCCTATGGAAGCAAGAAGCAGAAGCTCTGAATGTTCTGAAGTTTAAGCAAATGTGAACGTCTCAACTGAAATGGAAAATACTCAGGGAAGTCTTTTATTTTTAAAATCTTCCAGTATTTATTTCAGGGGGAGATTGTTGATCTCAGGGGGAGACATATTCACACACTATGTTTATATGCTTATGCTATAACTGTGTAAATTTCTTTGGTCATCTGTGATTCTGATTGCAAATTCATATCAATTATATATGTTTTTGTCATCATCAAAAAAGGGGAGATTGTTAGAACAAGAATTGTTCTGATCAATATTCTTAGTTTTGATGATAACAATGTATATGAATTTTGCTTAAGACAATGTGGTACTCTAATCCTATGCAATTTCCATTTCAGGAAATATTTATAGAGTATGCACAAAATCAGCGCAATAAGCACTGACTCAGAAGGTTCAGCATGCAACATCAGAACATGCTCTCGCAAGACATCAGAAGATGGTCAAGCAGAATTAGAACATGGTCTATTGAAGCATCAGAAGAACTTGAGATCAGAAGCAGAAGCACTGAAGTTCTCATGGTATCACGCTTGAAGCACTTCAAAGTCAGAAGACAAGAAGATGCTCTGCACCAAGCTGTTTGACTCTGATATATTCAAACGTTGTATCTACAAGCATCAGTTAAAGCAGGAAAAGCAAGGCTCGAGGTAGTTGACAAAAGAGTGAAACATTAAATGCAATGCTGTACGGATCACGCAACGCATTAAATGCTCCCAACGGTCATCTTCTCAAAATGCCTATAAATAGAAGTTCTGATGAGAAGCTGAATACAACACTCTACGCAAACATACAGAAACGCTGTCAAAGTGAAAAGCTCTCAAAACTTCATCTTCAACCTCACTTCATTACTGTTGTAATATCTTAGTGAGATTAAGCTTAAACTTAAGAGAAATATCACAGTTGTGATTATAGCTTATTAAGAAGCATTGTAATACTCTTGTAAGAATTTGTTTACATTAATTTGTAAAAGGTTCCTAGAGTGATCAAGGTGTGATCAGAATACTCTAGAAGACTTAGAAGGTATCTAAGTGGAAAACCATTATAATCAAGGTTGATTAGTTGATTAAATCCTGAAGTGAGGTAAATCACTCTAAGGGGGTGGACTGGAGTATTTTCGTTAACAACGAACCAGGATAAAAATCATTGTGCAATTGTTTTTATCTTAAGAGTTTTTAAAGTCACACTTATTCCACCCCCCCCCCCTTTCTAAGTGTTTTTCTATCCTTCACTTCTTCCCTGTGACCCATTCCAATGGTGGGGTTTATATGTATATTTTTCCTCTCTTATATGTATATTTGTTGATCTTGGGATCGTTTATATATTCGCTTTACAAATCATCATTGTTCTTGATCTTTTTGCTTAAATGCTTCGGATTTGTGTTGTTGCAGAAATGGACATCATAGATCTTGATTAGGAATTATATCTGTTAGTTTCTAGGTTTCAGACATGGATTTAGAGCTAATAACCGTGACGGGTATCGATTTTAATGCTTCTGTGTTGTTTGTGTCGGTGGAGAAATCGCTGATGTGAATAGTAAGGTTGAGCTTTCGTCGGTGTTGCAGAAATAGACACTGATGTGGCGTCTCGAATGATGCCTGGTGATTTTGATGCGTATTGTGATTGTTGAGCGATAGATCTCCAGATTTAAGTATTCTACGGGTTAAGTAAAAATACGATTCTAGACTGAATTCTCTTAAGCTACAATAGATTTTTTAATTGCTTTTATTTACTTTTCCCGCAGTTACTTTTCCTCACCCAATCATGAAACTTAGAACGCGAGATAGTCGAACGACAGTTTTTCTCACCAATATCTGTGGAATACGATACGATATAACCTATATCACCCGGTAATAAATAATACCTATTACTTTTTTCTTGCCGCTTTACAACTTCAACAAGAAAAAGAAAAAGAAAAAAAAAAGAATGTGAGAAAGAAAGAATAGAAAAAGAAAGAAAAAAAAGAGAAAAAGTTTAAAAAAGAAATAACAAAAAGAGTTGAATAAGAATTGTGCTAATAAGTATTGTGTTTGGTGTGAAACTTGTGATGAAGAGAAAAGTTGGATTGAAATTCCTTTATTTGAAACTTTGTGGAAGTAATTACTCCCTTAGGTTTAGGCAAGTTTTTGTTTCGATTAGCTTTAGGACTTATCACTTGTTTGTTAACCGATCCGGATTACAACCTTTAAAGCCCTTGTGATTCGTGTCGTTGCATTTTCAATACTATTTTTGGATGAGTGCATAATTTTGTCTTTTGTTTGCAACTTTGTCGGGTGTGTGTCAAAGTCCTCACCTTTCAGTATTTTTCATCTACCGATGAATTTGTGCTAGGCGTGATTCGTGATTGAGCTTGTTTTGTTTTAGAATTTTTTGTACTTAGGATTCGTTTCGTTTTCATGTTGTCGTTGCAGGATTGTGGTAAGTATTTACTTTGTTCGTACATTTTTGTTTGAATTGTACAATTGTTTCGTTTTTCCAAATCTTGATGCTTCTTGATTCTTTGGATTTTTACTTTTGCGATTTAGGTGTTTGGCCTTGTTTGAGGACAAACATATTCAAGTTGGGGAGAGTTTGATAAGTGCCAAAATGTTGTTATTTTGTGTATGTAAATAGTGACACTTATCAATACTTTTTGTTAATACCGTTTGAATAATTCTCTGTTTTGTGTGTATTTGTATTGTTTGTATTTTAATATGTTTTCGTGTAAATATGTACCATTTGATAGTTTTATTGTCTTTTTGTAGGAATTTTTGTGTTTTCGGCGCCTCGAGGAATAAAGTGTCAAAGACACGGCTGCAGACACGTTTTGAAGAAATAAAGCTGCCGGCACGTCGCGCGCTGTAGGAGCAAAAGAATAAATTTTTGGAAGAACTGAGGGCGCGTCGCGCGCTAGGGCGGTTTGGTACATTTAGTACAGGGCGCGTCGCCCCGACTTTGGGCGCGACGCGCCCACTGGGAAATTATGTTTTTGTATAAATAGTTCAACTTTGTGTTTTAAGGTTTTTATCACCTCTTCTTGGACAAAGTTGAGCTCTAATCCATTCTTTGTAGTTTAGAGGTTCAAGCAACACTATTGGGTGTCTCATCATGTCGATTTAGCTCGGGTGGTCTCCGATTGTGCCGACAAACACAAGAAGTTTCCGCTTGTTCTTCTTCTTCCCTGTGACCCATTCCAATGGTGGGGTTTGTATGTATATTTTTCCTCTCTTGTATGTATATTTGTTGGTCTTGGGATCGTTTATATATTTTCTTTACAAATCATCATTGTTCTTGATCTTTTTGCTTAAATGCTTTGGATTTGTGTTGTTGCAGAAATGGACATCATAGATCTTGATTAGGAATTATATCAGTTAGTTTCTAGGTTTCAGACATGGATTTAAAGCTAATAACCGTGATGGGTATCGATTTTAATGCCTCTGTGTTGTTTGTGTCGGTGGAGAAATTACTGATGTGAATAGTACGGTTGAGCTTTCGTCAGTGTTGCAGAAATGGGCATTGATGTGGCGTCTCGAATGATGCCTGGTTATTTTGATGCGTATTGTGAGTGTTGAGCGATAGATCTTCAGATTTAAGTATTCGACGTGTTAAGTAGAAATACGATTCCAGACTGAATTCTCTTAAGCTACAATAGATTGTTTAATTGCTTTTATTTACTTTTCTCGCATTTACTTTTCCGCACCCAATCATGAAACTTAGAACGCGAGATAGTCGAACGACAGTTTTTCTCACCAATCTCTATGGACTACGATACGATATAACCTATATCACCCGGTAATAAATAATACCTATTACTTTTCGCTTGCTGCTTTACCGCTTCAACACTATCTCAGTCCAATTGCCTATAAATAGAAGGCTCCTTCTCATTCAAAATTACACCAAAGCAACTTCAATCCTTGCTTTCTAACTTCTCCCTCTTTTCTCATATTTTCAAAGGATCTATTGGCAAGAAGAAGTGAATTCTTCAAACTAGATATTATCCCTTGAAAGTGAGGATTCTAACACTTCATATATGCTATATAGAAGTGATCCAAGTCCCCTTTCCAGCTCTGTAAGTGCAGGATCACCATATTCACTTTCAACTTGGAGCTTGAGTAAGTGGAGTCGGGTAGAAGGATTCTAAGGGTGTCAAACCAATTGGAGAACATCAACATCTTCCTTGAGGTCTAAGGGTGCTATCAAGATGCCTGCAACACTTCTGTAGCAGCTGAATCATCATCCTCCATTCTCACTTCAAGCTCTTGCAAGAGGAGTTGAGTAGAGCAATTCAGGGGTATCCAAGGTGAAATAAGCACTCCTTCAGCATCCTTGATGTCCCAAGAAGCTATTCCAATCATTAGAAAATTACTGGGAGTTATTTACCATAGCCTTCGACCTCCATTTTTAGAGGTAAGAAACTCAAACTCAAGCTCCATAATTCTTGTATCATTTTTGATAAAACTCGATACCGTCTTGTTCAGCATCATGAGAGGATCAAAAGCCCTATATTAGCATTCATTTATTCATCACAATCATCATTTAATTTTATTTTTAGGAATTAGGGTTCTCCATGTTCATATGAAAATTCTTAATCCACACTTGAAATAAATAAATTCTGATATCACCATTAGATTACCTATTGAAAAACAAGCAAGATCCATGTTTACTTCATCTCAATTGATTAAGAAACGAGCAAGTTAGAAATTCAAAAATCTAAGAGCTTGAGATTGAAGATGACGATGGTGGCGCCATTTTTGAATTCTTGGGAGAGTTTAAAATATTATTAAATGAACGCGTGTGTTAAACAAACCAAGCGCGTAGCTCAGTTGGTATTAATTTTGAATGGTGAGTACAAGGGCGTGGGTTCAAGCCCTTACAAGACTAAAATCTTCATTTTTATCACTATTTTCTCTCTCTTTTTTTCACAACTTCACACATTTAGTTAACCTATCAAAATTAATCATTTTTAATTGATTTTTTGCACACTCCTCATTTAACATATATATTTTATGAGTATAAAAAAATCATAAAATTTTATTTGATGTATTTTTAATTAGTTGAAAAATCCATATTTTAAAGTATTTTTAATACTTACAAAAATCATAATTTTGATTTCTTTTCTCATCTAATTATTTTCAAACTCTATGTGATTAAATACCTTTGTTTTGGACAATGTTTTGATGTATATATCATGTTCACTTTGATTCAAATAGTCTTTGCACTTCAAATTAAATTATTTCTCCGCATCAATTGGTAGAATGATTAGGGTTTCTTCAACAAATCCCTTCTCTCTTTCTTAAATTAATTTTCTTTCAAATCAAAATCTTTTGGGCCTCTTGATTTTTAAAGAGTGTAAGACCCAACCCTTTTTGTTTTTTTGTTTATTCATCTTCAATTTTCAAATACATACAGTTCAATTTTCAAAATACAGTTAGGCATCTCCTTGAGTATAAGCCCCATTCTTTGTACATACTTGTCTAATTTAAAACCTTGTTTTCTATACAAACTCTCTCATCTCTTTTAATCTCTGGTACTAAGAGGGTCATTATTCCCAGTGAAACTGCTCTTAGACCATTTGGGCCCCCCTTCTAAAGTATAAGTCCCAAGCATTCTCTTCTATTCTTCATCTGTTTTTCAAAACAAAATTCTGGTACTAAGAGGAGCATTATTCCCGGTAAAACTGCTCTTAGACATTTGGGCCCCTCTTCTGAGGTATAAGCCCCAAACGTCTCTTCTTCTTTTTCAAATAACTCTTGTTTTCAAATAAAACCTTCAACAGTTTTCAATTTAAACTTCAATTGTTTTCAATTCAAACTTTTAACTGTTTTCAATTCAAACTTTCAATTGTTTTCAAATCAACTTCTCATCTGTTTTCAATTCAAATTCTAGGGATTCTATTACAACATAAGACCCAACACCCTTTGTACATACAGTAAATAATCTTTTGGGCTTCTCCTTGAGATATAAGACCCAACACCTTTTCTTTTCTTTTTAATAAAACACTTCACTGTTTTCAATAAAACCCTCTGTACATACATTAACTCTGGGCCTCCTCTTCATACTCTAAGTTTTTATAGCTTCCATTTACTGCTTTAATTATCTTGTCAAATATAAACTGCGAAATATATACTGTTTAGATCTCCGTGAGAGAAAAACCTTAAGACAGATAAACTGTATATATATTCTATGACTATGACCTGGGATTGAGGATTACTTTCCGGTGAAGCCTCTCCTAATTAGACGACATAGATTCTTACCATAAGATGAATTATTCCCGGTGAAACATCTTGAAAACCCTTAGCTCAACAATATGGCACATTATCTATTTCAACATACATCTTTAAAATTGGAATGGTTAATATAAGATTCAAGAACAATCAATAATATAAAAAATGAACATAATACCAATCAATTAGCTTTTGAAAATAACATTGCTATACATACCTGTGAAGATACTTTGCCAATTAAAAAACAATCAATCTGGCTGCAGTGAATAAGCACACCATTTTTCTCCCTTTATTCTTATATAACACAATTTTTTATTCAATACAATTTGTAACACATATTTATATCCCCACACCCATTGATGAACCTATATTTTATGTATATCATAACATTCATATTTAATTTCAATTACTAACACCCATAATAAATTATGTTAGCAGATAGTTACAAACTCATGGATACCCCCATCAGCTATGTTAAAAATTCATTAGATAATAAAAGGATATTATTGCGAATGTTAATATAAAACGGTTATAGAATACATCGGTTACTAACATAGCAGAAAAACATTACATGAATACTTATCATACCACAAACAATTAACAACTAACACAATTATCCATAATAAACCTTAAACATTACAAAATACACCACTTATATAGGATGCTTTTAACATTGTTTCCACACAAATTACATCAAAACCTACACACCCATCATGCCAACATATTTTCCTCCACTCCTTTTCCCAATAACATTAACCTTCATCTCAACCTTCGCCACTTCACAACTTTTCTTCCATTCTTTCCCAATATTTCTCTTGTCCAACACCCTCTTAATGAACAACTCCCTATTCAACTTGTCCTATATTGATTCAACCTCCATCTTCAATGACTTCCTGATAAAATAAATAATATAAAATACACAATATATCTTTTCCTGAAAATAAAATCCAACAAAACAAATAGGAAAAAATAGATAATCAGAGAGAATCACCTTGAGTCAGGGTTCAACAAGCAGTTCTGCCCCATTTCATGCATCATTCAAAGCAACTTCAGTGAATATCTTCTTACCACTTACAACACTATCAAGCCTCTCTTTAAACAGTTTCAAAGTAACGTATACAACTAGACAAAAATTTTCCCTTTTCCTTATGTTATGACCTTCTTAACACTATGGTATTGTTGCTTATGGCCCATTCCTATATATATTTGGGCCTTCAGCCCATAACAATCATGAATGCTTAATATTTTACTTCTTCTTTTACAACTTAATTACTCAATTAACAATTATCTTATGTATCAATAAATGACTCCCACCTATTAAATAATTAACAAAATGTTTGCCATTGAAATTGAAATATAACAACTATTGTTTAGGATTTTACATGTATGTTACTCCCTCAAAACGCGTATTGTTTCTGAACAAACATTTCAACTTAGATTACTGCTTGAATGTCAAATATGATTACAAAAAAGGATGTAACTTTATTATTCTACTGTTACTACTAAATTATATGGTTTCGAATATTGATCAAAATCAACTGAAATATCGCATATTTAATGCATTACGTTTGGTGAAATATTCAACTAACAGCATAACTAACTCCCACGATTGCATTTTTCTTTTTCTGTTATCATAAACCAATAACATAGACGCGCTTCCAATGGTGTCAACTTTTAACATGGAAGATCTATTGCAACGGCAACAACTTTACAAATGCAACTGGTGTAATTTTTTACTTCTGTTCTGCTGTAATATTATCATGTTATAACTTTCCGAATTTCATTAAACATTACTTGCTTCAAACCCCATTTGTGTAATTCAATCAACCACAATATCCAATCCAACAAAATACATATACAGAAACATATTCAACCCAAAGACACAACAATATTATAATTTCAAACATAACAAACTTCATCAAAACATTTTGACACAATAATAATGATATTATTCAACATCAACTTAACTTGTATCTTGCACCAAATGGTGCAGCAAAATAACGACATGCCAGCACAACAGGTTCTACCATACATAACAAAATAATCATAGACCAACATTGTGGTTCTACAATACATATTTAAGCCAACCTAACAATAACAACTATTATATATACTGCTACCATCATTACAACTATTATATATACTGCTACCATCATTAACTACAATCAGTGCGCACTAACGCTTGATCAAATTGACGTATAAACGTTTTGTAGGGGACCTTATTCTGAAGCACAAAATATCACCTTTTCCTACATTCCTCTCTTTAGCGTACTCATACCATCATCTTCCCATGAATTTATGCTTCTTGAAGACCTTTTTCTTTCTCCTTGTGCAATGTATTTTAGCATAGTATGTCTTCCGAGTATCTTCATCAATAAGCTCAATCACTTGCTGGTTCCAATACAAGTAGTGTTTGGGGACACATCTTGGGAAATTTTGCATAGGAACACAAATTTAACTTACCTCGTTTAGCTCTATTTTAAATCTAAAATCATAACATATACCTCAACAGATTACACAATTAACTGCACATTATGATGGGTGACTTTGGCATCTTTGATCTCTCTGGTCCAGCTGTACTCGACAGGGTATTCTTTGTCACCCGAATCATCACTGTCTGGCCTACTGCTGTGGACAACCTGATTGGGATCATCCAATATCGCCCGACCACGCATTTGAACACGACTGAGTCTTTCAAACATCCCTTCATAAGAATCATATGAGCTAGTACCACTACAAATTCGTAATCAATGTTAGCTTCTGTGTTTGTAAAATCAAAATACATGCACTACACCTACATGTTTTCCATGATAACCATATCTTAACATAGCGTCAGCCCGCATCCAAACCTAACTGTATATGATATAAATATAATCTCAAACGGAAATATAAAACAGAATGTTCCTCTCCGCCTATTTACTAAACAATATAATAGCAGACATTGCAATATAATCATCATTCACCTAATATATGAATTTTCAGTAACCAAATCATACCTTGTTTCCTCAACACCCTCAACAACAGCAGTTACACCGCTTGCCTGGCCAATGGAAAACTTTGAAGACCTGCGTACACAAACATAATACACCCTACATCAAAAAATCATGACAACCTAAAAAACCAAAAATTATTCACTCATATATTTCAAACCTATTGTCCTGGCATGGCAAATGGGATTTTGAATCATCAACTGATGCAATCGTTTTCCCTTTCAATGTTCCAAACAATGTAACTTATTCTTCTGCCTTCGTCGTACCTTTCTCATCAATATCCTGCTTCGTACTTTCACCACCCGATGGTTCAACAAGATAACATAAATTTTCATACGACATGTACCTGACCTTCTTCCCCGTTCTCTTCTCGTATTCTTCTTCCGCTTCAAAGTAATCAGAGGAAAGTGCTTTTATTTTTTATTCTTCCATTTTTGATTGATTCAAAGCCGACGAACTGCATGTACTTCCAACGTTAACATCACTGTTCTTAAATCATCCAAAACAGGTTAAAAAACAACAATGTTCTTGATAACTTCTCGTATCCCAATGTTTACTATAACACCCATGATGCATTGTTGTGTGTTATGTATCTATTAATTATTATTTTTATAATAATAAAAATAATACATCTAATAATGAAACAGACACTTATAATGATATGAGGTGTCAATCACAAAATTAATTTATGTAATCACTCAAATAAGGAATTTTTTATATTATATCTACTTTATTATAGATTAATAATTCATTTTAATTTAATTAATTTAATTCGTTTAGTAGCATAAGCTGAATTACGAAGAATACATGACGAGAATTAGGTTGGTGACACAACTAATAGAGAATAATGAAGTTGTGGAATCAGTATTTCAAATAATGTTTTAAATTAAAATTATTTTTTAAACAAACTTAAAATAAAAAATTTAGATTAACACGATATTAAAAACATGCCCCTATTATAAATTGAAAAATATATGTTCTAATATATGAATACATATCACCAATGTTATAAAAAACATAATGTACATTAAAAACAAAATTAAAAAAAATAAAAACCTAACTGAACTGAATAATGGAAAATGTATAAAATTATTATTAATAATAAAACTTCTCAAATGTTGATATTCGATTTCAATCAAATACAATTTAAGTATGTATAAGGCCTACTATAATTTAACATTTGCAATGACTTTCATGCTTTTGCTATCATCAAATACATACACATGTGTATATGTATCAAAATTTTCATGAATAACTACCCAAAACATATAACACATTTTAAACACACTTATCCTTAAAACATTGTATCATATAAAACATTTTAAACTTAGTTATCCTTAAAACAGTGCATCATTACATATCCTTTAAACACACCTGCATTATAAGTTACAATCCATACAAAAGATAACTTAACAATCTTCTTATATTGTAACTTACAAACAGACAAAATAATAACAAAAATCCTAAACTACATCACTATTTCAAATCCCTCCGTAAGTTTCACCACTACGTTCCACTGACACCATAATTTCTGCCACTAGAGGGTAACAAATGACAAGGTGGAGTTTATCACCTTCCTTCAAATTTGCCGCCCTTGCGAAGCCAAACCACCCTTTGTACAAATACTTCTCAGTTTTGGTTGCCCTCTTCTTAATCTTACAATCATAAGAAACTTCGTTCTCCAAGTCATATAGAACGATCTTTGAAATTCTATTACCAAGGCAGTTCTTTATTACATGAACTAGAAATTATTGTACATGTTAACAAACATCATCAGCTACATCTAAATCTTACAACTTTTTCATAATACAACATGTCTACTCAAAACTATTCTTACCAACACATTTGACCGCATCTTCCTTGCGTTAGTCACTTCCCGAGTCCTGTACTCTTCGTGCTCTTCCTCATATATAGGAGTATATACCCTGCAAATTAACAAACAACTTAGAAAACCATATCAAACAAACAAGTTATAAATTCGAAATGATGTGTTATATTGACTTTCAACTCACAACATATTTACCTTTCACTATCGAAAGAAATCGTTATGTATTCCTTTGAATCATCACTTTCTGCACCAGCCGCAGCACAAGACCCCACACTCTTATCCTTGCATTTCTCACACCTTCCACCTTCACTCTTTCCCTTCAATAAATCTCCCCCTTGACTTTTGTCCTTCAAAATATCTTCCCCTTCAACAGCTTTTTTCTTCCCTTGATCCATATAATGCATCTCCTTCAGCACTTGACTTTTGGCCTCGCGCATTGTGCATTCTTTCAAACCCCCAACCCTTTATGCCCACTGTTATTCCTTCAAAACATAAACTTATGTAACAACACAACATTGATTTATGTAGAACTATGTATGCTAAACAAACAATAAGCACTATCACCTAAATTTAACATCATATTTTTAACATTTATAAACCAGTATCACTTATCATAATATGCACAATGAATATTCATCTTAGTATTACCCTTATCTTTCAATGTTGATTGCACAGTTCTGCTTCTCCAAAACTAAACATGCACTAGAAACACCTTTTCTTTTAACTCCAGCTACACCTGATGACTTTGCATGTTTTCTTTCACTGTTTGAAAATAAAATATTTCCCGAAAACCCATTGCTTTCATTCATTTCACAAATCCCACCATCATCTACAATAGATCTTTCCCTTTCAAACACTTTCTTCTATATATCACATACTGCACGCTTGTCCAACGACCCTCTTAGTAGCTTTTCTATGGTAAGTTGTTTCCAAGGTGATTGGACTGACAACCAATCTGGTGATCTGCAAAGAAGCAAACACAAAATCTTGAGCAAAACTCAAACTTCAACTTTCGCGAGATTAAAATGCAAAACAAAAGCACGGGAACAAACCTCATTCGAAGAACCACATGTTTGCGTGGACATGTTGCTCTTGGAGACGTTTTGGAGACAATGCTTCTCTGTATTACTTGGACGTGTGTGAGACGTTTCCAAAAGTCAAATCACTTTATGAAACACGAAATGTTTCTAATGCATCAAATTATACTATTATGTTACATTATTAATTAATAATACTATTTAATTTTTTGGCCCATTAATAAAACTATATTGACCTTTTGGCCCATTAATAAAACTATATTGACTAACATTATCCCATTATGTTACATCATTAAGCCCAACCTATTATCTTATCCCATTACGTTTCATACTATGACCCAAACTTTAGCCCAACCTATTAAAAATATATTTCTATATTTTACTCATCTATTTTTAAGACATTTACCTCTGCAATAATATCAATGTTGAACAAAATAATAAGGCCACAACGGGTACCCGTGCGGACGCACGGGTATCACACTAGTTTCTTTAAAAATTAGTCTTTTATTTTCTTTTTTTTTTATTTGTAAATTAAATGATCTATTTCTTCGGTTTCTGTAATAATCAAGGGGTTGGATAAAAAGATTTTACTATAAAAAGTACTCGCTTAAAAATTTTCTCTAAACCTAACTCATCTATTGCAACACCCTAGTTTTTTATTAAATTAATTTAATTGTTATGATTTATATGTATTTGTATGGGTAGTAATTAAATAATTAAGTTGTGTAAGGGTGTTTGATCTTAAAGTAGGGGTGTGAAGAGATTTGAATATTTATTTGAATTAATTAGAATGACTAGAAAATCAGTATTTTAGTTAATTAAATCAAAATGATAAAATAGGAGTAATGGGTAGAAATATTTAATTATTAATTTAAGTAATTAAAATCGAATAGCAGAAAAAATAACGGCAAAGTAGGGATTTCGGTAGTAAGTGAGCATAGAATGAAGAAAGATCAAATTAGGATTTTTGGTCCTTATAAAAACAGAAGTTGAAGGAATTAGAGAGTCTTTTTTTGACGTTACGTGAAATAGGATTGAGAGGAGAATAACAAAATTCTAGAAGAGTAAGGGTTAGGAGAGAAAAACACCAAAGGATTAGTATTTTAATCGATGGAAATTGGAGTAAAAGGTAAGATTACTCTAAATGGGATGCCAATTGCATAAATGGGTTGGGAGAATGCCTTAATCTCCATTAGGTTTTTACCTATATTTTTAATTGATTGAATGGTTGAATATGATGAATATGAATGCATGATAATATCATTAAGGGGATATTATCATGTTGGAAATTTGTGTACAAAAGTATGTGCATAATTCTGTTTTTGAGTTGTGGTTGATTGAAACTCAATTGTTGAGTTTTGAAGATTTTAACCTTGAATCAATGAATTTGATGATCTAATTGTATTAAAATCATGAATTAACTAGAGGTAATTAGAGTATTGCATAAGTTGTAATATTCTAAGCATCTTACTTTTTACGGAATCGAAATTGGAGGTCTAGAAGGCCTCCAACGGTGAAAAATGCATAATTTTGCATTATGCAGCGTTTTATAGTGTTGCGAAAAAGCTAGCGTTAACTATGGTGACGATCCAACCATCGCCGATTAGGCTGATTTTGTTAAGATTTTGTTTTTACCATAACTTTTATTTCGTAAGTCCAAATGAGTTGATGCTCGAAGACTTAGAGAGCTAACATACTAAACTTCATTGTGATAGTGCTTGTTGAGATAGCTGAATTTTATTTATAGGTCTACTATAGATATCTTTGTGACATTATGTATGGTTATGTAGCGAACTGTTGTGGTTCTATAAAGATGAGTTAGGGATATAATGAATTAATATGAATAAATGCTATGTGATATTCATGTATTGGTAATATGTTTGAGTTGAGATATGTAGTTTTGGTGTAGAATCTACTCTGTTGTTGTTGTTGTTGTTGTTGTTGTCTAGGAATACTGTTTTGGAGATATTTTGAGTGTTGTTTATTAATTATGTGTGATTAATTAATTCTTGCAAATTGATGATGAGTGGTGCATATTTTATGATGATTTCGTGATGATTGATTATGCATTTTTTTCGCGAATGTGGAATTATTATTCGATGCATGATTATTATGTTGTTGTCAATGCATGTTATTTCCAGATGGTGCGGGCCTTAAACATTGGGGTTGTTTCAGTGTTGCATTGACTTGTATGACATTTGTTGTGAAAAACGATACCAATAACAAAGTATAATAGGGAATTAGGGAAGAGAATAAGAACACAAGAATTGGTTATAACTGCTATTCTTTCACTTTCTCTTAAAACAAGATTACAAGTTTACAAGAATAACAAATAACCTCTCTCACCCTAAATTAGGATTTGCAGCTTAGCAATGATGAGAGACTAGTATGCTATTTATAATAAAACCTAACATACTAACTAATGGGCTTTTTTCCACAAGACCCATTATACAAGCCAACTTAATAAACAAGCTAACTTAACAAATTAGGGTTTAAACACTAAAACCTAATTTAACATGCTAACAACCCTAGCATCTTCGACACAAGCATGTGAACAACCTTCGACTTCATGCTCAATCCTATCGAACCAAGAAGCTACCTTTCGACCATACTAGAGTTCGATCCAATATCTCACAAATCTCCACCTTGGACCTAACTCTACAACGTCAAGGAACAGACTAGCTTTCTTCATGCAGCTTTATCAACTGCATACAGTGGAAAAACTTGCAACTCGGCAATGTCTTGGTGATCATATCAGCAGCATTGTCTTCAGTCGAAACCTTCAGCACTTGGACTTCTCCACGCTCGATTACTCCTCTGACGAAATGCAGCCTCACATCAATGTGCTTAGTTCGCTCATGATAGGCTGAATTTTTCGACAGGTGTATTGCACTTTGACTATCACATTTAACAGTGATACCTCGACCTTGAAGTTTCAGCTCATTCGCAAAACCTTCAAGCCACAATGCTTCTTTCACAGCTTCAGTTAGGGCAATATACTCCGCTTCAGTGGTTGATAGAGCAACAACCTTCTGAAGTGTTGCTTTCCAACTAATTGCAGTGCCA
This sequence comes from Vicia villosa, assembly GCF_029867415.1. Lineage (NCBI taxonomy): Eukaryota > Viridiplantae > Streptophyta > Magnoliopsida > Fabales > Fabaceae > Vicia > Vicia villosa. Next base: position 192,296,184 of record NC_081180.1, read on the forward strand.
AACATAGTGAAAACATATCCAGAAATAGATTTTCTGGAATCCATACAACCTGCATAATCAGAGTCGACATATCCTTCTATTACTGCTTTACTATCTTCACCCAAGGCTCCACCATAAATTAGGACTCTATTCAGAGACCCATTTATGTACCTTAAAATCCACTTCAATGCTTGCCAGTGAGCCTTTCCAGGATTCGCCATGTACCTGCTTACAAGACTGACTGCGTAAGCTATGTCGGGTCTAGTACAGACCATAGCATACATCAAAGAGCCGACTATATTAGCATATGGGATGCTATTCATATAGGCTCTTTCGACATCAGTACTGGGACACTGATCAATACTCAGCTTGAATTGAGGGTTTGTTGGAGTCACAACTGGCTTCGAATTCGACATACCATACTTTTCAAGAATCTTCCGTAGATATGCCTCTTGAGATAAGCATATCTTCGACTTCTTTCTATCTCTCCGAATGTCAATTCCAAGAATCCTGGAAGCAGCTCCCAGATCCTTCATATCGAACTCCTTATTGAGTTCAGCCTTCACCCTCATCACATCTTCAACACTGTTACTTGCTATGAGAATATCATCCACATAAAGCAACAAAATAACAAATGAATTACCAGGTCGAAATCTGAAGTAAACGCAGTGGTCGAACTGACTTCTAATGAAACTTATGCGTGCCATGAACTTGTCGAATCTCCTATTCCACTGTCGAGGAGATTGTTTCAGCCCATACAAAGATCTCTTTAACTTGCACACATAATCTTCCTTCCCCTTTTCGACATACCCTTCAGGTTGCCTCATCAGGATCGTTTCATCTAGATCACCATACAAGAACGCAGTCTTCACATCCATCTGTTCCAGTTCAAGATCGAACTGTGCCACCATGGCAAGCAACATTCGAATGGACCTATGCTTCACAACAGGAGAAAACACATCATTGAAGTCGACACCTTCTTTCTGAGTGAAACCCCTTGCAACTAACCTTGCCTTGTATCTTTTCGACGTCACTCCTTCAATTCCTTCCTTAACTTTGAAAATCCATTTACAGCTGACTAACCTTGCCCCATCAGGTTTCTTGATCAGTTCCCAAGTATGATTATCATGAAGAGATTTCATCTCATCATCCATGGCCTTCAGCCATTCAGTCTTATTTCGACTCCTCATAACTTCCTTATAGTCTCTAGGTTCTTCGTCTAGAACCTCACTTGCAGAGATTAAGGCATAAACTATAAGATCTGCATATCCAAGTCTTTGAGGTGGCTTGATGACTCTTCTCGACCTATCTCTCGACAATAGGTAGTCATCGTCAGTTTCCTCAACTTCAGCATCTTCTGCTTCTTCTTCGACTTCATCTGGGATATGCAATTCAGCATCAACATGCTCCACCTCAACAGGAATCTCTACCTGTTCCAGCTCTTCGTCAGATGTTTCTGTACTTCGACCAACATCATCAGTTTTCTTAAAAGCCATTTCAGCTTCATTGAAAACTACATCTCGACTGGTGATACACCTCCTGTGACCTGGCTCTAGGCACCATAGCCTATAAGCTTTGACTCCTTCAGGATATCCCATGAACATGCATTTCAGAGCTCTAGGTTCGACCTTGTCTTGCCTAATGTGAGCATAGGCTACGCAGCCAAATACTCTCAGTTTGTCGAGATCTGGTGGATGTCCCGACCAAACTTCTTCAGGTGTCTTCATATCTAACGCTGTCGAAGGACATCTGTTTATCAGATATGTTGCTGTCGAAACAGCCTCAGCCCAGAACACCTTTGTTAACCCCGCACTAGTCAACATGCATCTGACTCTCTCCAAAATAGTTCGATTAAACCTTTCAGCCAAACCATTTTGCTGTGGAGTACCTGCAGTAGTTCTATGCCTTGCAATACCAGAGGCAGCACAAAAACTGTCGAATGCCTCATTGCAAAATTCAAGGCCATTGTCGGTTCTCAACCTCTTGACCTTTCTGCCAGTCTGATTTTCAACCAGAGTCTTCCAACTTTTGAAATTCTCAAAAGTTTCATCCTTAGTCTTCTGGATGAATACCCATAATTTTCTGGAATAATCATCTACTATGGATAGAAAATACCTTGCTCCTGAATGTGATGGACACCTTGCAGGCCCCCAAAGATCAGCATGGATGTAATCAAGGGATCCATGTGTTCTTTGTTTGCCTTTGTTGAACTTCACTCTGCAAGATTTTCCAAGTACACAGGGTTCACAAAACTTCAGCTTTTCGATTTTGTCTCCACCAAGCAGATTTTGTTTCCCTAATTCGACCAGACCCCTTTCACTGACATGGCCCAATCTCATGTGCCAGATTTCTGTCTTCGACAAAGGTTTCGTGGATACAACATTTGTCGAACCACTTACAACTTCAGCCTCAAGGGTATACAAGCCTTGTTTCTTCACGCCTCTCAAGACTTCCTTCGACCCCTTCATGACTCTTAGGATGCTTTTCTCTCCTTGGAAAACATATCCTTTCTTGTCGAATTCACCAAGAGAAAGCAAATTTCTCTTCAAATCAGGAACATACCTGACTTCAGTCAACAACCTTATTGACTCATCATGGAGCTTGAATCTCACAGATCCAACACCTGCAATCTTGCAAGCCTTGTTGTTTCCCAGCAATACTGATCCACCATCTTGATCACATAATTCCTCGAACAAGTCTTTGTTTGGAGTCATGTGCCAAGTGCAACCTGAATCCATAATCCACTCCTTCTTAGAGTCACTGCTTGAAACCACAAGAACATCAGATGATTCGAAATCATCTTGAACAATGGCAGCGTTGCCATTATCCTTACCTCCATGATATTTCAAGCGTTCAGGGCACACCTTTCTTGTGTGACCCTCCTTCTTACAATGGTAGCATCGAATGCCAGATGCTTCGCCACTGTAAGTCTTCGACTGGCTTTTGCCTTTCTTCTTGTCGAACTTACCATCCTTTCGTAAGAGTTTTCCTTTAACGGCCAAACCTTCGCCAACAGTCGAAGGTTTATGCTCCTTTCGTTCATTCAAGTCCTTAGAGTACAAGGCTGATTGAACTTCTTTAAACGTCAGGGACTCCCTTCCATACAAGAGAGTTTCTTTGAAGTGAGCATGTGATCGAGGCAAAGAACACAATAGTAACAGCGCTTGATCTTCATCATCGATTTTCACATCAATATTTTCAAGATCAAGAATCAGCTTGTTGAACATATCCAACTGCTCAGCCAATACTTTGTCTTCAATCATCTTGAATGAATACAAAGCTTGCTTCAGGTAGAGTCGATTTACCAGCGATTTGGTCATGTACAAACTTTCAAGTTTCACCCATAACCCTGATGTCGTCGTCTCCTTTGATACCTGCCTGAGAACCTTATCACCAAGGCTCAACAAAATTGCGCTGTGTGCCTTCTCAATCATAGTCGTCTTCTCCGCTGCCGTTAATGCAGCATTCATGGCTGCCTCTCCCTTCAACGCTTCCAAACAACCCTGCTGAACCAGTAGGGCTTTCATCTTCAAGCGCCACAGACCGAAATCATTCACTCCGGTGAACTTTTCAATCTCATACTTTGTTGACGGCATCTTCTCCACGCTCACCGCACCAATTTGTTGTGAAAAACGATACCAATAACAAAGTATAATAGGGAATTAGGGAAGAGAATAAGAACACAAGAATTGGTTATAACTGCTATTCTTTCACTTTCTCTTAAAACAAGATTACAAGTTTACAAGAATAACAAATAACCTCTCTCACCCTAAATTAGGATTTGCAGCTTAGCAATGATGAGAGACTAGTATGCTATTTATAATAAAACCTAACATACTAACTAATGGGCTTTTTTCCACAAGACCCATTATACAAGCCAACTTAATAAACAAGCTAACTTAACAAATTAGGGTTTAAACACTAAAACCTAATTTAACATGCTAACAACCCTAGCATCTTCGACACAAGCATGTGAACAACCTTCGACTTCATGCTCAATCCTATCGAACCAAGAAGCTACCTTTCGACCATACTAGAGTTCGATCCAATATCTCACAACATTCATCATATGTCATTGTAGTGAAAGAGGCAAGTTCAGAAGTTTGGTGCGGGATTAGTGACTTTTCCTAATCTCGGTGTTGGGGCTTAGAGCTCGGTATGGGGCTCGGGGTACAGCGTGAAACCCGGTTTGGACGAGGAACCATTTTGTTAAGTTAGTACCGCATGCATGAGTTGAGTTTTTTCTGCATTGCATAAAACATAACTTGTTCACATGAATATTGTGATAACTGTTATGATTTGAGTTGTTTGGCTGGTATGTGAGATGCGTTGATTTATGTGAATGACGTGATGTGATGTATGTGAACGATACTGTTCGAATAGAACTACCCATTGCATTCTTTTACGCCATTTCTTATTTTGAGCGTATTCTTACCCTTTTTATGGTCTATGTTACTATTTGGAGTACGGGCAAGCAGATAGATGAGTAGCTATTTTAGAGATGGATGATGGCGTTGAGGGTATTTTCTTTTCCCGTCTTTATGTGCTTTCTATTTCTGTTGCACTGATCTGTAACACTGGGTGGACGAACAATGTTATTTCTTTATTACGTTTTGTTATTTGAGATTTGGATGTTATACTCTCGACATTTAGTGTTTATCATTGAGGCTTTTACCATATTTACTCCAATTTCAATAAATTATTTTTATGAGACTTATTTAATTACATAACATGCTTAGTTGATGAATTTTGCTGCGATGATACCCTAAGTGAAGGTGAGCAAGCGATGACAGGTGTCAACTATTTTATTTTAAATTATAAGTTTTACAAAATAGTTTGTGATTTGAGATGAGTAACACCCTAATGTGAAAATGTGATATATTCTAGATTTATTTCGTTACATTAGGCGCGGGAAAATTAGGGTGTCACATCTATAGCCGCTCCAAACTCATACATATTTTTCTTTGGGATGGATTTTTAGACAGAAAAATATTCAAGGTTTTGTGTTTTATGTTGTTCTTCTAACACCAATCTTGAATAAAACATTTTTCTGCTCTTGCAATCTATCTCACATAATGCTTTTGTTGTTGTTGTTGTTGTTGTTGTTTCCACCTTTTGCAAGGCCATTGTTATATTTTGGAATAACCTTCCTATGTTGTCCATTAAAGAAAACATTCTATAATTTATTATTTTCCTCGATTGACAATATTGAGAAATTTATTCCTACACATATTGTAAATTGCAAGCAATGTTTGAATATTGCAGCACGCAACGTAAGTGGTGAATAGTAAAAAATTGGAAAAAGAAACATTACGTGTTACTTACCTTTTTTACCATTCACCATTTTTGGCAAGTAATATAGTACCTCATTAGTTTTATAAAACTGACGGGAAAATCCCTATTTTAGTTTATTTTTAATTAAAAAAGAAATAACATTTCCCCTCAGTTTAATAAAAGAACCAAAGGGTATATTTACTCAGTTAACCAAAAATGAACCTATGCCCTATATTCATAATATAACCAAAGTAAAATCCCCTTTGCACCCGGGATAAAATGTAATTTTTTTGTAGTAATGCTTCTTCCAAATCTTAGTATAAACAAGAAAAACCTTGTCATTGCCATTTTGAAGGAGAGAGACTAACCCATAGTCATTCCCCTTCTTTGAAACAGAACTAACTGAAAAAGAGATAAAAGAAGATATTTTTTGAAGAAGAATCCATCTACCCCTTATATTCAATGGTTTTTGAGCTTAGTCTGTTTAAAAGCTCAATCAGTTCGAGATCAACCTCGTATAAGATCTCACTTAATTTATGAGTTCAGCATGGTATAAAAACTAAGTAGGTTTGAGATTTTTCTGGTGTAAATCTCAATTCGGGTTGTGGTCAGACTTATAAAACATTGGTTTGGTTCGAAGGATAGTTAACTCAAAATTCCGTCTTGGTTCGATATCAAGATGTGCTAAATCTCTGTTTGGCTTGGTGACTAACTGCTCGAAGCATCGGTCGCTGTTTGACTTGGAGACTAACCACTCTAAGAATTGTTTGCTATTTGGTTTGCAGAGTAACCTCTTTAAGCCAGTGTTCACTTTTTGGTTCGAATTTAGCATGAAAACTTAGTTTCATTGTATAAGGAGGTTCATTGCAACATCCTTCTATAAGCTCTTATATTTAGTCGGTACTCTCAAGAATAATTTATGGGGATAAGAGTATAAGTGGCAAAATGGGTCGCCCGCCAAAAAACAAGCGGACTGGGCAAACCTGTCAAGTAAAATGAAAATAAAAATCATGTCCGCCCCACCAAGGTGGCGGGTTAGAGGACGACGGGAATAGGGTTTGTTATTGTAAGTCTTTGTTCTTGTCCAACAAAGGGGAATAGGGTTTAAGTGTGAAAAACAACAAGACAAAAGTAGTGAGAAGAGAAAAAAATCAGCAGCCACATCAAAATCCCCCAACCCCAATTTTAGCACTGTTCAGTCCCACGAAATTGGAGCTTTCGCAAAATCCAACGATCGTATCGTCCTGATATTTTCACACAACGTTCATGACTTATAAGAACATATTCTGAACGTTGGTGATTGGATTCAGAGCTTTTTAAGTCAGTCTATCGAGTCCATCTTTGAGGTCAAATTTTTTTGGTGTTTTTTAGTTGTTTTGTCTCTCTTGATTTTTGTTGTATTCCAAGATTGATTGCATATTTTGATGATGTTGATGTATACCTCTACCTAGTGTTTGAGTGAACCTTTTTTATAGCAATTGTTGATTACAGTGGAGATTTTAAGAGACATGTGGTTTCTGTAGTATTTTACTCCTAAGTATTTTACTCCTAATTAACGGAGGTTTTTTCACGATAAATTATATTGTTTTGTTTGATATTTGAGAGAATTTATCTTATTAAATTTTATCTTATTGAATTTTTCTTATTGAATTTTATTTTATTGCATGTGATATTTAAGAGAATTTATCTTATTGAATTTTTCCGTTGTGGTACAATATTATGGCACTGATCATCATTATTTGGAAGACTTGACTCACAAGACATTGCATCATTCAAAATATCTCTTAATTTTATTATTTATGAGATGTAAATTTTTGTTGTTGTAAGTAAATGGAAAGAATTTTCTTAGCTTGCACTTCCAGTGAGTTTGGTGCGTTTTTTTCCTTTAAGTTTCACTACTACTTACTTGTTGGTTACGGCATGAGTGAAGTCGTGTGAATTGGTATAACTTGACTTTCGTAGTAGTTTGACAAACAACATGCAAATCAACTATGTGTTGAACACAAAAATATAAAAAAACAAAAAAAACAAAAAAACTATGTGTTGAACTAACTATAGTATAAAATCGTCTATTTATTAATAATATATTAACCTTGAATGGTCTTTATTCAACAAAATTATTGGGCTACTGACTCATTATATGTGATTACTACTAGGGATGGGAGTAGGCTGGGCCGAGCTAGGCTTTGCCAAGCCTGAGCCTGGCCTGCTATAATATTCAAAGCCTAAGCCTGGCCTGTAGCCTATCATAGGCTTATCTTTTGGCCTGGGCCCGGCCCTTTTGAAGGCCTGATTGGCCTATTAGCCTACTTAAAAGCCTATTTCATTTGAACATTTGTAAATAAGTCATTCAACTCGTCTTTATATAGACTAACAAATTAAAAGATCAGTGAGATTAAATGTTTGTTTGCATTAGTTTATTTAAGTTTACCTAGTAGCATAAATTTTGTGATATTATTTGTTTGAGAGAACTTATCGAAACAACTTATGACATTGTTCATAAGATTCTTTTCATCTTATTTTAATAATTTCTTCAAGATAACTAAAATTTATTTTTATATTTTTAGTTCAAAGTAAAAAATATAATATAGTAATAATAAAATTATTCATATCTATTTAAATAGGCCGGCCTCTTAGAGTTAAAAGTCTTTTTATGTGGCCTGTGGCCTAGCCTTTTTAGCTAAATAGGCTTATAAAAAAGCCTAGGCCTTTTCTATTTATCTAAAAAGCCTGGCCTGACCTAGACCTATGTAGGCTGGGCCGTAGGCCCCTGTTAGTCAGCCTGGCTTATTCCCACCCCTAATTTCTACTAAGAAAAAAAAATTATGAGGTCAAATCTAAAGAATGAGGCAATAGATAAATTATACCGTGTTTATGTGGTTAGTTACCCACTTTGTTGTTTAGACTTCGGTGTACCACTTATGAGTGACGATGCTTGCCACTATCAATATTATTTCGAAAATGTAATAATCAGAACTTTCTTTGTCATTTCTTTACTTTAGATACTTTTTACATACTAGTACGATGTTTTTGATATTATATAAAATATATTTAGACATATAAAATTTGAAATGAATGATTTAATTATAAATAAATCATTATCATTTAAATTCAATTGTTTGGTACCATCCCAATCGATAAGATGATTCCAAAATTTTAAAACTTGAAAAATTTTAAAACCTGATCCTCTCAAACCTCTCCATCTTACTTAACGAAAGACTTCTCTATTATAAAAAAAAAAGACATTTTCAATCGGTACTTTGTCTAAGGAGAAGTGTACATCTCTCACTAATTAGAAGAAGAGCTCTTAAAAAATCACCTCTTCTTAGAAGCATTCAATGAGGTCTGTCTAAAGGACTTCTTTTTTGTAGTAACTCAAGAAAATATCATGAATTCGTAAAAATATTCTTCACGAACCTAAGATATTCAAATGGTGTTATTAGCTTCGAAGTTAAGAAACACACCATCTCTCTACCCTTGCACAATTTTCACAAGCTTGCAACCTACTTTTCATCATTAAAGATTTCAGTCAAAACAATGATGAAGATAATGAATTTAAGTTTGAACTCCATGCCCAATCTCTTTTAAGTGATCCATCTTATTGGATTCATTCTCCATTCAATATTGATATTGTACACCTGTACATTAGAATGATTCTCTTTACAATGAATCATATTATTTTCCTAAGGAAAAGAAACTCAAGCACCATCAAAAATTAAATATTCTTGTGGTTTGGTTTTTTGAAAATCAAGCTGCGAAAAATTGGGCAAATGTTATGCTTTGTCATATGTTGTATAGCAAAAAGAAGAAGATGATTCTTCCATATGGTGAATTAATCACAAAAATCCTAGTGTACTACGGCTTTGATTTGGAAGAAGAGGAACTGGAAATTATGCATTTAAAAATTGAAAAAGTTGTTCTATGTCAAATGGGATATCCAAATCAAATAAGATAAATAGTTCCACTACCTCCAAGAAGGAGAAGACAACAAAAAAACAATGACCTTCCTCCAGCCTCCTTAAACATTCTCAATGTAATTCGTGATGATCAAAAGGCAACACACTCAAAGATTAACAAACACATCAAAAAGATGGAGAAATCAAAGCTCATATCTCCACTTACGTTTTGCAAAGTTGATGATGAAATAAAATAAGTGTTTCTTATGTGCTTACTATTACTTGTCTTATTTTATGTCCTTGAAAATTTTTCTATTTTAAAAATACTTCTTTCCCTCTCATAAATGCATGTGTCCAACGTGTGTGCATATTTAAATTAAGGAAATGCATCTTTATCCACCTTTTTTATTTTGACAAAGGGGATGGAGGGAAGTATACTCTCAAGGGGAGTAGAGTATACTTTCTAATTAATTGGGGGAAGTTTAACCTCTGCTATTATATTTGTTTGTTTATATTACCACCTCCCTAAGAGATGCATTGTCATCATCAAAAAGGGGGAGAATGTGAAATCATGTTTTGAAGGTTAAGTAATCAAGGAAGTTATCGATAACATAATAGACTTACTTTTGATGATGAAAATTAAAAGGAGTATCTAATTCAAACGGTTAAAGATGCAAGTGAAAAAGTTAAGGTTTGATGATCACTACAAATATCATCTAATGATGGCACTCAACTTGAAGAAATATCAAGCCTCATCTCCAAGAATAATTCAAGAAATTTTCTATATGATTGGATTACCAGACAAGTCTTAAAGCTACAAAGAGTGAAAGCTCACCCTATCGTGTTTGAGTGAACAATATGTTGTAAAAGCACAAGAGCTTTTTCATAAAGGTATACCGCTAAATCACACACACACATACCCACACACACCCACGCACACACAAACACTAAAACAAGCTTTAAAGATTATTTTTCTTAAATAATTACTTAAAAAAAGTTTTGAAGTCGTGCCAGTTAAATTAAGATCTGTCAGAATGTTTTTGGACAAAATTTGTATTGTCTAGTCGATTGGAACTTATACCCAATCGATAAGGTTAGATAAAAAACTATCCTCAAATATTTAAGACAGCGTCTTAATGAACGAAAAATGACTATATATCATTTCTTTGCTTTTAAAACAACCTTAAGTTTTATTTTCAGGCCTTCCAATTAATTAGAGCATGATGCCAATCGATTGAGACATTAAATTTGACCCGAGAAGTTTTCCTTTCATATGGTAAACTGTAGCCTATAAGTTGAAACCATTCACTTTAGCATTTTACATCCAAAAACATGTGCCTTCATAACTTATTCATCTCTCTCTCTCTTTCTCTCTCTCTCTCTCTCTCTCTCTCTCTCTCTCTCTCTCTCTCTCTCTTTCTCTCTCTAAAAAGTATTTTCTTTACTTTGTCTAACTTAAATTTAGTCGTAGGGCTTCAAGAAAGTTGCTTTGTTTATTGAGGAATTTTGTAACTATGAAATTGTTGTAAATTCACCAAGAAATACTTTCTCTTTGTAGAATAATTTATCAATAAGAGATTGTGTATTTGGGTTAAAAGCTAAGCATGTTAAAGCCTTAGTTTGGGATTTATATTCTAAGTCATTTTTTTGGTTCATAATCTAAGCTTGGTTAAAATCTTACTTTGGTTCGAGATAAGCCCAAATCAAAATCCCAACCTAGTGTGTGCTTATCCATGTAAAAACCTTAGTTCAGTTTGTAAGCTCAGTCCAATCAAAAGCTTTCTTTTGTTTGAGATAAGCCTGGTTTAAAATATTAATGGTTCGTGGTCATCTTGGTTAAAACACCGACTTGCTTTTTGAGTTCATCCTTGTTCAAAAGCTCACATTGTTTCAAGATAAGCCTGTGGAAAATCTTGGTTTAGCTTGGGGACTAACAGCTTTAGATTTCTATTTAGAATGAAGACAAATCGAATCAATCCGCTATTTGAAAGAAAAGCTAACCGCTTCTCTCTGGTGATCATTGTTTGGTTAGAAGTTCCCTTGAAGTTCGTTATCATTGTATAAGAGGGCTCAAGAGCTCAACCTACTAAAATCTCTTAAGAATTATTGGATTTCCTCAAGATCAAATCTTGAGGAGAGGATTAGCTCACTTTATTTTGACGCAACCTGTAACGCCCGTTTTTCAATTAAGTATTTTATTTAACTATGTGCTATGTGATTTATTTAATCATTAAGTGGTAAATTATATGCTTATGTGATATTTGTGTTATTCATTGAGTTTTTATAGTAAATATCATGAGTTAGTGAGTTAGACGAGTTATTGGGCCTAAGTGGACATTAGTGAGTGGGGAGTGTTAATTAGAGCCCATTAGAAATTAGAAAGTTAGTAAGAGTTTTACAAAACAAAGGGTTTTAGAGGAAATAAAAATTATAAGCTCATTTAGGGATTTTGGTGAAAGAAGAGAATAGAGGAGAGAAGAGGAGAATCTCAAGGTTGAAGATAGAGTTGGCTTCAATCTGAAACCCAAGATAAGGGTGGGATTCTTTCTTGCTAAAGGGATGTATGATGATGTTTAGGGTGGATTGGATTGTATGATTGAACCATGGATTATCCTTGTGTAGAAATGTTAGGGTTTATGAACAAAATGCATGAATTTGTGGTTAGAAATGTGTTTTGATTGATGTTTGATGTTAGATGATGGTAGATTTCATGTTTATACATGTTTAATTTCTGTTTAGAATGAGTTTTGGCTAGAGAAAGGGTGATTATGCAGGTCTGTTGCTGTTATCGTTTTTCTGCAAAATCGCTCTCCCGCTAAGCAGACGTGGGTCCGCTAAGAGGATGTTGTTTTATCTGGAAAAATAAATAGGCTCGCTAAGTGGAGCCTATTTCGTAAAAAGCTTCTACCACACGCCGCTTGAAGCGCGGTTATTGAATTTTAGGAGCATAAGCGCGCTTGTGGGCCGCTAAGCGGACCCTGTTTTACAAAACTTGTCCAAACTTTAAAATAATCTATCTTTTGATCCGTAACTCCTTTTTGTATGCCGTTTGAACCTTCATGAAGCTCTAATTGATGTCTTTCCACTGTATATGCTTTGAATATCTTTGGAAACTCTTGTGGATCCTTTTCTTGAATTGGATTGTTGTATGATGTAATTGTTGTTGTGAGATGAATTGTTGTTATATGATGATGCAACATAGTAACGTGATAATGACGTGATGCATTTTATGGATGATGGTGATTTTGTTATTGTGGAAGTTCGACATTATATTGATGATGTTCGATGGTGATTTTTAGTGGTGTTGTGACATATTGTCTGTGTTGTATGTGTTGTGTTGGTGTGGATGTTGCATTCATTGTGTCACATCCATTTGCATAAGCGACGGTGGTCTTTTGGCAAAAGCGATGGTGGCCTTATTGGCAAATAGCGACGGTGTGCCCAATGGCAAAATTGAGACGGTGGGAGTTTTACTCCAAATTGGTACCACATGCATTTGCATAAGTCGAGTCGCATTTAAATGGCATGTGATGTTATGCTCAATATGTGTTTGTATGATGTGGTGATGAGATGTTGTTGAGACGTAGCGATGAGATGTTTGCTTGATGCATTGGTGTTATATTTGTGAATGGGATATGATGTTATACTTGTTACTTGACGATCTTACCGTATTGCTAGATGTTTAGCGAATTGAACTGTATAACATGTTATGTGATGAGAAGTGGTGATATATGTATGTTCTTTACTATGCTTTGAATATTATCATATGTTTCTTTATATTGAATGATATCTCACCCCTTCTGGTTGAATGTTATCCTCTGTTGGTAACATGCACGTAATGATGCGGAGTAGTCGTGTACCTTATAGCTCGAGTCGGTGTGTTGATGCTCTGATACGTAGCATTCAGGGGGATGTCGGATTACTTGCTTATGTCTTGATTCTTGTTGTTTACCTTTTGTTGGATTTCATCATTATGTTATGTTGAGACTTGTTGGATATATTGCGCCATGTTGGCCATGATGTTATGACTTAGATTGTTGTTGATATTTGATTTCCGTTGTGATGTGATTACTTTTTGGCATTGATGATTAATGCATTGAATATTGCCTTCCTTTATATGTGTTATGTATCTATGTTGATGAGCATGGTATGTGAATGTGTTATTAGTCGATTAAATGTGACGCCTCGAATCATGATGTTTGAATTAGTTTTAGGATTTTTGCACTCTGATTTTCCTGTTTATTCTGGGGTAGATTTGGGGTGTTACACAACCTCTATAAGTCCTTGAGTTATTTCTCTTACCCTTAACTCTTTATGTTTTTTTCTTACTTATATTTTTGCAGCTAATTTATTAAAACGATTTGAATATGAGTTTAAACTCTGAAAATATTTATAAAATTTTTCAAACTACCACTTTTATGAAATTTACAATTCACACCCCACTTGTGTGTGCAGTCACATGCCCAACATATAAGACTGGTTAATTTCAAGAACTAAATTCAATTCCTTTTAATGAAGTTCACAGTTTTCAAATCAATTAGCTAAGTTTTAATACAATTTTTAGTTATTTTGTTAGTTAAAATGAGGTTTTTAAAAATTTTTTAAGTGTGTGGGTGTGATGCCTTAGTAGTAGTTACTCTCACTTTCACAACACTCTCGTCACTGAAGGATAGAGAAACACTTAGAAAGGGGGGGGGGGATTGAATAAGTGTAACTCAAAAACTTTGAAGATAAAAACAATCAACACAATGATTTTTATCCTGGTTCGTTGTTAACCAAACTACTCCAGTCCACCCCTTTAGAGTGATTTACCTCAACTGAGGATTTAATCCACTAATCCAACTGATTACAATGGTTTTCCACTTAGATAACCTCTAAGTCTTCTAGAGTCTACAGATCACAACTTGATCACTCTAGGAATCCTTTTACAATCAATGTAAAATAAAGTTTACAAGAGTTTGAATGCTTCTAATAAAGCTGTAATCACAACTGTGATATTTCTCTTAAGTTCTAAACTTAACACTCACTAAATATTACAAAGAGTTTGTGAGGTTGAAGATGAAGTTCGTAAGCTTTTGAATTTGATAGTGTTTCTGTATATTTTGTGTTAGTGTTGTATTCAGCTTCTGGACAGAACTTCTATTTATAGGCGCTGAGATGAAATGATCGTTGGAATGCATTTAATGCTTTGCGTGAATAGTACAACGCTGCATTTAATGTTTCACACTTTTGTCAACTACCTCGAGCCTTTCTTTTGCTGCTTTTACTGACTTTTCCTTTTGTAGCTTCTAACGTTCCTTTTGTCAGTCAGAGATTAGACGTTACAACCTTTCATCTTGTACTTTCTGCTGGACTCAGATTTTGTAGATAACAACGTTTGAATATCAGAGCCATCAGCTTTGGTGTAGAGCATCTTCTGTCTTCTGACTTTGAAGAGCATGAGCGTGTAACCATCAGAACTTCAGAGCTTGTTCTTCTGACTTCCATTCTTCTGATGATTTCCAGTTCATGTTCTGATTCTGCATGAAACCATCCAGAACTTTCTGAGTCAGTTGCTTCTGAATGCTGATTTGTGCATACTCTTTATATATTTCCTGAAATGGAAAATGCAAAGGATTAGAGTACCACATTTTCTTATACAAAATCCATACATGATGTTATCATCAAAACTAAGAATATTGATCAGAACATTTCTTGTTCTAATAATCTCCCCCTTTTTGATGATGACAAAAACATATATAATTGATATGAATTTGTATCCTGAATATCAGATGAACAAAGACAATTACACAGTTATAGCATAAGCATATAATCAAAGTGTGTGAATATGTCTCCCCCTGAGATTAACAATCTCCCCCTGAAATTAATACTAGAAGAATTTATAAATAAAAGACTTCCTTGAGTATTTTTCCATTTCAGTTGAGACTTTCACTTTGAATAGAACTTCAGAACATTCATAGCTTCTCTTTAGAGCTTCCATTGGACGGACAGCTTCAGAACTTTGAATTTCTCTTTGTGATCACTTTTATCAGAACTCTTATGTCTTCAGTCTTCTATGTATCTGATCCATCAGAACTTGAGACTTCTTGTATTAGAGCTTCTGGGTTTGATCACATCATTTCTTGCTTCTGGACTTGAAACTTCAGAGCACCCAGCTTGCTTCAAATCTTTAAGAGCTTTAGAATTGCTTTTCCCCATGTATTTGCTTCTCATTTTGAGCTTTGTCCAGAATATCACATTCCTGCAAAAAACTATCAAAGACAGAGAACTTGCAATATATTTGTTTGGAATGTTGAGACTTAAGCCCAGCAACTGATATTATAAATCAATTCAATCATCACATTTCTCCCCCTTTTTGTCATAACATCAAAAAGCATAAAAGATTCAGATGAAAAGACACACAGAGTGACGAAAGAAAAAGATATTTCATTAATTAATCAGAAGATAAAAAAATACAGAAGCTGATGCAAGAAACAGATGCAGAAACAAAGAAAACAAACTAAGACACAAGACAAACTACGACTGGGTAAACCTAGAGGCTAAGGCGGCCAGAAGGTTCTTAATCTCAGAAGTGTCTTCAGCTTGCTTCTTGGTGGTTTCTTCTTGAGTCTTCATCCAAGATCTGATCTCAGCATTTGTGTCATCTTGCTTATCCAGACGACTAGCCAAGCTTGCTTGATTTTGTTGAAGCTCGTTCATAGTGCTCAGCAGAATAGAAACAGAGGAACCAGCAGAAGCAGCATCAAAGCTGTTATCCAGAACAGGATGATTAGCATCAGCTTCAACCATTAGAACATCTTCATGATTTTCCTCAACAGGACTATTTTCAGCAGGATGCTCTAGGCCTTGAAGAATTTCAGCCAAATTCTCTGGAGCTGTTGGAGTCTCACGTTCTAGAGGATACTCAACTTCTGGGTATACCATTTCATGAGCCTTATAAGAAGGGTTCTCCCAGAACCAGTTGAACAAAGCCTTAAAATCTCCAGTCAGAACTTTTGTATGATTGTGGTTTCCACACAACAATTGCCAGAGGATTTTCTTCTTCAAGCTCATCAATAAATGGCTTCTCTTCCAGAGGCTTCCAGTTGGTGATGGGATGGTAGTATTTGCCATTATCATACTGCAGAAAGAATCCAGAAGGACCAGGAGCAGCAGCCAAACATTCTTTATGAAGATCCAGAAAGTCAGTCTGGATTTCTCTACCAAAAGCTCTCCAGAGCTTACCAGCAGCTACATGATCCAGCTTGGAGTCATGAGCAACCTTTAGAACTTCTAAACCTGACCTGACCTTGTTAGATAAAAACTCAAAACTTGCATCAACAGAAGGTCATGGAGGTTTAGTTCTGGGAGGTGAAATGGGAGTTTGTGGTTGGAGAGAAGAGATTGGTTTATTTGGGTGAGAGAAGGCATATGGTTGAGAAACTCTGTCAGGAACAAATAATGTTTCTGAAGAGGGTGGTTGAGATGATTCAGCTTCATTGTCAGAGTCCAAGACTAAGACAACAGGGTCAGAAGATGGTTTGAGTTTACAGTTATAAGTTCGCATGAGGTTGGTGAAGGAATCAGAATGAGAGGATTCTGATGAGATGAAATTGCAGAACACAACAGTGTCTACATGAGCATAGTTGGAATGTGGAGGAGGTTGAGAAGTGGATATAGTGGCGTGAGGAGGAATGATGGTGTTTAGAGGTGTGGCTTCAAAGATAGGTTCAGAAACAAGGGGTTCAGAATCAAGAATAAGAGATTTTCCTTTAGACTTTGGTGAAGGAGGAGGGGTAGGAAATTTGGTGGTTGGAGGTGGTTTAGAAGGGGCTTTTTCTGGTGGAATTTTTGGGGTAGCTTCTGTTGATACAAAATTTGAATTTAAAACAGGAGCAGAACCAGGTTCAGAAATTACAATACCTGAAGGTCGTTTCTTCTTCCTAGCAGGTCCTTCTCCAATAGTTTTCCTTTTCTTCTCCTTCTGCTTCTCTTTCTGTTCAACTATCTTCTTTCCTTTCAAGTCTTCCTTCTTCTTTTCCTTTTCCACTTCTTTCTTCCCTAATTTCTTTTCTTCTTTCTTTTCTTCTTTCTTTTCTTCTTCTTTCTTTTTCTTATCTTTCTTCTTTTCCTTCTTCTTTTCTACATCTCTTTCTTCCTTCTGTTCCTTCTTCTATTCTTCCTTCTTTTCTTCTTTCTTCTTTCTCCTCTTTACTCCTTTCTTCACTTATTGCGGGAAGATCTAACTTTCTTTTTGTTCTTCTTTCTTTCTCTTGAACTTCTTCTAGAACTTGAGTAACAGTAGTAGAAAGTTTGTGCTTGCTTATCCAAATAGGATCACAATCAGAACCTACTTCCTTGTGCATAGCAATGTATTGAACAATCACTTTTGGAAGTTCATTTCTGAAGAACAGCTCAAAGTCAGCCAGAGCAGGACCTCTTCTGGACCTAACTTCAGCGTTCACTTGGGGAGAAGTTCCAATAGATTCAATTAAGCCAATCTTCTTGAGAGTACGAGCATTCATGATGCTTCCAATTATTGTATGAGGATCCTTGATAATTCCAGCTTTCTCCAGATCTTCAACAATTTTTGTTTGAACCAGAAGATCAGTGATGATTCTTCCAAAAGGAATGATATTTCTCTTGTACTTTGGATTCTTCTTTCTGGATTCATCTCTAGAATCCTTCACATGATGCCACATGTGGTTGAAGATGATGAATGGAAGATCCACCTTTTCCTTTTTACCAATGCAATACAGAATGTATAGTTGGGTCCTGCTGACATATTTTTAAGAAACAGTTGCCTTTTTGTGGTAGACGCAACCCAGAAAAATCTTAGCCAAGATTCTGTAAGAAGGCTTCATTTCCTTGATTTTCGTAGACTCTTTTCCGTCCTTGTAGATTTCCTCATATATAAATTCCCACTCTGTTCTTCTTGGAACAGCTTCAGAAACACCTTCAATAGTTTCCAACCCAAACAACTTCCTTAGAAGATTTTCTGTGATGGAGATGCGTTCACCATGAACGACAGAAAGAATGGCCTTTGGCATGACTGTTGCATGAACCCAGAATTCTTTCACCAGATCTGGATAGACTGGTCCACACAAACCATAGAAGAAAGCTTGCCATCCTTGAAAGGTCATAGCATCTTTTAGATGAATATCATGCGCTTCCAGGTTATCAAAATCAACCATCATCTCGCAGATAACTTCTAATTCATTCAAAGGAATAGAACATGTTTTCTTGGCAACAAGAAGTTGTTGCTGTTGATCTTGAATGTGTTGTTGAGAAGATGAACCAATTTGAGTCTTTGAGGAAGAATCCATTGAAGCACAGCTGAGATTTCTTGGTTTCGGTTTAGGGTTTTTGAAAAGAGACAAGAAGAGGCAGAAATGCATAAACAAGATGATGATGATGAATGCGTGAAAAGAGGAAAATGAATATGAGGTGTGTTTAAATAGCCACGGACGCGAAACAAAATGTAATTAAATTCTGAGAATGAATAGTTACAGAATTGTCATACCCCAAAATTTTCCCAACATATTTATTCATATTTTAGTCCATCTGACTTTCAAATGCTCAAAGATACACAAGAAGGAAGCACACAGTCTCTCTCCTAAACAACAACCTCTAAATTAGGGTTTCTGATTTAATCAAGGAATTTGAACTTCTGATACCTCGAGTGGATTCCATGATCTCTCATATGATTCAAAGTACCCTCATGCCAAGTTTCAAGCCCTGATTCAAAATATTGCTCACTCAAAGGCCCAAATAATCAACAATCGACTGGTTGACCTAAAAGTCAAACTATGGTCAAATCACAGTCAAAGTTCCTGATTTTTTGTCGACATTCTCATTAAGAAGTTTCTTTCATCATTTGATCAAGGGTTGCTCATGATTCATCAAGAAAAGGTCAAAAATCCACAAAAGTACAAAGTTGCTAAATTAGGGTTTTATAGGAGAAAGTCAACTGAACTTTGACCAGCCATAACTCCCACATGGAATATCAGAAATTTTCCATCCAAAGCTCATTTTGAAGGAAATTGAATTCCCTACAATTTTGTCTCTCACAAGCCAAGTCTAAAAAGGCTTCATTTGAGAGATATGGATCAAAACATTATAGGTCCTTTTCAAAAGTCAACCAAAAGTCATCTTTTTCAAAAGAGCATACAAGGAGCATGGAAAATTGTTTTGACATGAGACCAAAAACATTGGTTATAAGACTCTTCAAGGTTTCCAAAAAGTCCTTGAACTCTCGCATACCTTATAAATTGAGGGAGATGTACCTTGTCAAAGTTGGGCGATTTTAAGAGAAAAAATGTGAAGTAAATGGCTCCAAAATGAATCTTTTTGCAAAAGAACCCAATCTTTCTTGGCCCAATCTCCATCCTCATGATATGTGGAGCCCAAGATCCAATTGCCACGAATTTATTTGATTTATTATGGATTTTTATTCATTTAAAAAGAGATTAAAATCAAATAAATCAAGGGAAAAATCAAAGATTTAATTTGGCTCATGGTTCTAATCAAATCCAATCAACATTAACTCCAAAAATCAATCAAATTTCGTGCAAGAATGATTGGAAAGAGAATGGAGCAAAAGTAGAAAGATTTGAATAAATTTTTAATAAAATATTCTTCAAATTTTCTCACACAAATTAACTTGATTTCCAAGCAAGTTTGTAACCCTAATTTCACCATTATATATTCTCACAATTCCAAGCCACAGGGGGTCGAAAATTAGGTAAAGGAGGAGCCAAGAGCAAGGGTTCTAAGGTTACTAAAAGTTCAAGAACTAGGGCATGATCATAAATCTTTCTCAGCTAGTTCCAATCTGTTTCAGCTATCACAATTCATTCCTGAGGTATTAAGAGGTAAGTTTGAATAAAAAATTAAGCTGCATGATGCCTGGGGTATGTATCACGTATTCATCACTTTCATGCATATATTGATTTTAATATCTCTCATATTAAGGTGTTTTAATTCAAACTAACCACCTGTTTGAGTTCTTGGAACCGTTTAGAGAAGCTTTGGATCAGTAAGTGGGAGCTTTGGCGCGTAGAACATAATGCACCATTATTAGGGCTCCAAAGCTTTCTTTTTCGAATCTATACTTGCAGGGACTTTTAGGTTAAATGAGCACCACCATCACGTTCAAAATATGTCTTTAGGTCGATCTGTGCTCTTTTCATTCTCGCTTGGATCATATTTTGGGTGATTGAGTGTTGCAGGTATAGAGGATAAGAACCTACGAAAAAATCCGCAGGTAAATCTGTAGAAAAATCCGTAACAAGTTTCGCAGGTGTGAAGGTAAGAGATAATGAACAGTGAAGCCTATCGTGGGACTGCGTACGTGCTGCTCACTCATTCGCTGGTCAAACGCCTTGGTTCTCTGTCCACTGCATTAATTGGCCAATCAACTTCATCAGTTTCTCTTCCTGATTATCATTGGTCCAGGCGTGCAACTATGGGTCCCACGTTTACGTTTACTTTGAATTCCCCATTCACATTATTTTGCTAATTTATTATTTGAATGTCATATATATTATTGAATGATTGCGCAGACTGATTGGCAGGAGGGAACATGTTATCACCTGGGAAACCTGTGTTCGAGTCCTGGCCTTGGCAGTTATTTTTAGCAATTGTTTTCTTTCAGATCCGATGAAGCCAACCGGTGCAGGCTTATGGTGCGCCCTCATCTCATCACCATCAGATTCCTCCCATTAGCAGATCCAACGCTTGAGAAATTGCAAGCACACCATAGTCCCTCAGAGCACAACCACACCAAATCCAGCTAAGTTTTATTTATTTATTTATTTTTCTTTTTTTAATTACATTATTCTTTTTCAATTATTTTCTTTTCTTAGTAATTATCTTTTTTGTAAAAATATTTTATACTAATTAAATAATGTTATATTTTGACAATTATTTATTTTTAATCAAAAATTCAACTTTTCTCATAACACTTAAAAATAATTATTTTTTTAGGTTTTTTAGCTAATAATTATTTTAGGTAACAATTTTAATTTTGGTCTAATTTAATTTATTTTATGCCTTAAAACCTGATTTTATCATGATCACTAATCACTGTTACTGGTAGGTGTTATCCACTAACGCACTTTTTAAGCCTTATAAACCATTTAGGTCACAATAAAAAAAAGTTTTCTTTTTAGGGTTTATAGATCTTTAATCAATTAAGGTTTGTAGAGCATTCATACACTAAAAATTCTTTTCTTTTGTGCAAATTTTCAGGGTTACCCCTGTATCTTCCGACTACGCGCGTTCATATCAAAAGCTAAGTTCTAATTCTTTTCTTGTTTAAATATCATTTTAATTTTTATTTTTCCTTTTGCCCAAAATAGGGTTTACTGCAAATAGTTAATGAATCTCTCCTACACTCACCCATATTATTGTCCGTTTAATTCTCAGATGTTCAGAGTCAATCGAAGGTTCGAGGAAGATCAAGGCTGAAGATGTGTAAATTGATTGTTGTTCTTTCTTATTTTCTGCCTTTACTTTTCGCTTTTTAATTTCTGCATTCCCCTACAAGTTTTATTGTAATTCCCCATCCCCGCAGGTGTTTATTATAATAGCGTAGGAACTTTTATTTTTCTGCCTTTAATTTATGCAATTTTAAACTGCGTGGTTAGTAACCCTAGGGAGTGCAAGACTATTAACTGAATATAGATCACTAACTTATAAGATAAATATCATCGAAGTGAACCACGTGATTGTTGCACCCACACACCTTTAGGGTAACCCTCTCTTGTTGCCTTGTTGCCTTATTTGTGGAAACTAGTCAAGTCCCTCGATTCCGAGGATACCTAAAGCAAATGTTGCCCTCAGTTCATTCATCACCAAATTTTTCCCTTGGTGTTGCCTCGATAAATGATGATTTGTCCCATTGCTAAGGTATCCTCGCCTGTTGCCTAAAATGACTATTATATCCTTCCCTAAGACTTCTTACCCTCTTTATGGTATGGATAGTCTTATGGCGAACGATAAATTTCGATGACCCTTAAACATCCAATTGAAAGACTTCTTGCCCTCTCATGGTATGGATAGACCCTTTCGTCTGAAAGACTTAAAGAATATGAAAGACAAAATTAGGGTAGGCAGTTCTTAATTGCTTGCTCAACACTTCATAACCTCTTTTCAAATCAATTCAAAAAGGCCACGCTTATTTACAAGCTAAAGTCCTTATTCAAAACATCTTCTTTTTCAAACGATTTCAAACAAACAAGTGAGCTAAGCAATTAAGAGCCCATGGATAACCATGGATACAAAGGGTGCTTTAAACCTTCCCTTTGTATAACCTACCCCCCGAACTCAATCTCTTAAAAAGGTCTTTCTTGTTCTTTTTGCCTTTCGAATTGGATAAAATAAAAGTCGGTGGCGACTCTTGCTTAACCGCGACATTTCAAAAAAGTCAGTTCTCCCACCGTATTACAAGAATGTAGAGAATCAAATGCATTTAATGTTTGAATGACGCGTATTTAAAATAAAATGCAATGGAATTCTGAATGCAAACGGTTACAGAATGTGAATCATTAACATTTAATGTTGAGAGACGTCGGAGGAGATAGCGTGAAATTTGAAAAGATTTGCACAGTTACCTAGGGCGGCGTCTCATCAGCTCCACGCATGCTTGTCCATTCAGAATGAACACGTGGTCATCATCTGGAATAGCTGGTGACAGCTGTTTTGCTTTAACATAAGTTTTGTATCATACTTAGACATATGAAACGTTAGCAATAACAGAACCAGAGTGTCTAAATTATCATACATATTCAGAACGTCTGATAAGAAAATAAATAAGCATTTCAAATCTAATCCATATATAAGGTCTTCTCAACATCTTCATTCTGGGCATAAATCCATACTGATGTTCTTCAGAATGAACTTAAACCTATCTTCAGCAAGGGGTTTTGTGAAGATATCAGCCCACTGATGTTCTATATCCACAAAGTTTAAAGAAAGAACACCCTTCTGAACATAGTCCCTAATTAAGTGATGTTTAATCTCAATATGTTTAGCTTTGGAATGTAAAATAGGATTCTTAGATAAACAAATAGCAGAAGTATTATCACATAATATAGGAATGTTACTCTCATATATCTTATAATCTTCTAGCTGACTCTTCATCCAGAGCATCTGTGTACTACATCCAGCAGCAGCAACATATTTTGCTTCTGTTGTAGAGAGGGCAATTGTGGCTTGTTTCTTGTTGTACCAAGAGATCAGATGACTTCCCAGAAACTGACAGCTTCCAGAAGTACTTTTCCTTTCAACTCTATCTTCAGCGTAATCAGCATCACAATATCCTACTAAGTCGTATTCTTCAGATCTTCTGTAGACTAAACCAACATTAGTAGTACCTTTAAGATACCTTATAATTCTCTTAACAGTAGTTAAGTGAGATTCTCTAGGATCTGATTGGAATCTAGCACACAGGCATACACTGAATAAAATATCAGGTCTAGAAGCAGTAAGATATATAAGAGATCCAATCATACCTCTGTAGAGCTTCTGATCTACCTTCTTACTTACCTCATCCTTACCTAATACACACGTTGGATGCATAGGAGTCTTTGCTTCTTTGCTTTCTGAAAGATTAAACTTCTTCAGAAGTTCTTTCACATACTTGGTCTGATGAACATAAGTTCCTTCAGATGTTTGATTGATCTAGATCCCAAGGAAATACTTGAGTTCTCCCATCATGCTCATTTCAAACTCTTCCTGCATAGACTTAGCAAACTCCTTTCCAAGTGTAGCATTATATGTTCCAAATATAATATCATCAACATATATTTTACAAATTAAAATATCCTTTTTAAAGTTTTTACAGAAGAGAGTTGTATCCACTTGTCCTCTAGTGAAACCATTATCCAGAAGGAAAGAACTTAATCTTTCATACCAAGCTCAGGGAGCTTGCTTCAGGCCATATAATGATTTCTTTAGTTTGAAAACATGTTTTGGAGACATAGAGTCTTCAAAACCAGGAGCTTGGTGGACATATACTTCTTCATCTATATAACCATTTAAGAAGTCACTCTTAACATCCATCTGATATAGAGCGATGTTATTCTGAGTGGCAAAGAAATCTAATAAGCGAATAGATTCTAACCTGGCCACCAGTGCAATGGTTTCTGTATAGTCAATACCTTCTTGCTGACTATAGCCCTGAGCAACCAGTCTGGCTTTATTTCTTACAACTTCTCCTTTCTCAATAAGCTTGTTTCTGAAGACCCACTTAGTTCCAATGATGTTAAATCCTTTTGGTCTTGGAACCAGATCCCAAACATCATTCCTTGTAAACTGATTTAGTTCTTCTTGCATGGCAATTATCCAGTTAGCATCTTCCAGAGCTTGATCAACAGAAGTTGGCTCGATCAGAGATACTAGACCAAATTGACATTCTGCATTGTTCTTAATGAATGCTCTTGTTCTGATAGAATCATCTTTCTTTCTAATGATAACATCTTTTGGATGGGCAAAGTTGAGTCTAGAAGATCTTCTGGGTGTTGGCTCTTCAAATATTTTGAGATTCTCTAAAGAGGCTGCAACTTGATCTTCTGAAACTTTGCTTCTGGGTTCTTCATGATCTGAGTTAGAGATTTCTATATCTGCAAAATTCTCAAACTGCTTTGGCTTTTCAAGACCAAGCTTATCATCAAATCTGATATTGATTGATTCTTCAACTATAAGAGTTTCAGTATTGTATACTCTGTAGCCTTTTGAGCGTTTAGAATATCCAAGTAGAAAACACTTCTGAGCTTTAAAATCAAACTTATGCATATGATCTTTAGTATTCATAATATAGCATACACATCCAAATGGATGGAAATAAGAAATTTTGGGCTTTCTGTTCTTCCACAATTCATAAGGAGTCTTATTTAGAATAGGTCTTATGGAGATTCTATTCTGAATATAACATGCAGTGTTAATTGCTTCTGCCCAGAAATGCTTAGCCATATTGGTTTCATTGATCATGGTTCTGGCCATTTCTTGTAGAGTCCTATTCTTTCGTTCTACAACTCCATTTTGATGTGGAGTTCTAGGACAAGAGAAATCATGGGCAATACCATTTTCTTTGAAATAAATTTCAAAGAATCTGTTTTCAAATTCACCACCATGATCACTTCTGACCTTTATGATTTTGCATTCCTTCTCAGATTGAATTTGAGTGCAGAAGTCAAAGAACACAGTATGTGACTCATCCTTGTGTTTCAAGAACTTTACCCATGTCCATCTGCTATAGTCGTCTACGATGACTAGTCCATATTTCTTCCATTTGATTGATGCTGTTTTAAATGGGACAAAAAGATCAATGTGCAGAAGTTCTAGCGGCCTAGAGGAAGAGACAACATTTTTAGACTTGAATGTAGGTTTTGAAAACTTCGCTTTCTGACATGCTTCGCAAAGAGCATCTGATTTATATTTCAGATTAGGGAGTCCTCTGACCAGATTAAGTTTGTTAATCTGAGAAATATTTCTCAAACTAGCATGACCTAATCTTTTGTGTCAGACCCACTGCTCTTCACTAATAGACATAAGGCAAATAAACTTTGATTCTTTAGATTAGAAAGATCAATCTTATAAATGTTGTTCTTTCTCTTGCCTGTAAATAGAATTGAGCCATCCTTCTGACTGGTAGCTTTACAAGACTTTTGATTGAAGATTATGTCATAACGATTGTCACTTAATTGACTTATTGGCAATAAGTTATGAGCTAATCCATCTACTAAAAGAACATTAGTTATAGAGGGAGAGTCCAGGTCTTGGAACATAGACCTTCTTCCCGTCATGTGTCGTGAGCACCCAGAGTCCAAGTACCATGACATGTTTGCCTTTGTCTTTTGAGCCTTGAAGGAGATCTGCAACAGGAATTATCTTTTCCTTAGGTACCCACATTCTTTTGGGTCCTTTTGGGTTAGTCCTTCTCAAGTTCTGATTGAACTGAGATTTAGCATGAGGTTTAACATAAGATTTTCTAGATTGTGTAGCAACCTGTTTCTTGGTGCGTGTTATGTGGAAACTTTTGGCATGTGATGTGTGCCTAATATCATGAGAATGGCCATACTTGAACTGATCATACAAAGGTTTGTATGCAATAATCATCTCATCAATAGGTTCAAGTTTATATGGGGTTTCACCCTCATAGCCTATACCAATTCTCTTGTTTCCACTTACACCATATATCATAGAGGCTAGCTGACTTCTGCCTATACCTCTAGATAGAAACTTTTTGAAACTCAAGTCATATTCCTTCAGAATATTGTTCAGCATTTTCTATTTCAAGTTTCTTAGTTTCATATGCAAATAGCTTTTTCAGCTTTTTGTATTTGATACTAAGTTGAGCCTTGATTTCTAGAAGTTCAGTTAAGCTGGAAACTAACTCATCTCTAGAAAGTTCAGGAAATACCTCTTCAGAATCTGAGTCTGATGTAGATTCCAATTCTTTATCAATAGTGGCCATCAGTGCTATGTTTGCCTGCTCATCTTCAGAGTCTGACTCTTGATCAGAAGAATTTGAGTCATCCCAAGTAGCCATTAAGCCTTTCTTCTTTTCAAACTTTTTCTTGGGCTTTTCTCTTTGGATCTTTGGACATTCATTTTTGTAGTGTCCAGGTTCCTTGCATTCATAGCACGCCACCTTCTTCTTGTCAGATCTTCCGTGTCTAGAAGATTCTCCTTTTTCAGGCCTTTTGAAGTTCTTGAAGTACTTGAACTTTCTCTGCTTGCTTTTCCAGAGTTGATTTACTCTTCTGGATATTAAAGACAGTTCATCTTCTTCTTCTTCTTCTTCTGATTCTGACTCTTCAGAATCTTCTTCTTCAGCCTGAAAAGCGTTAGTGCATTTTTTATTACTAGATTTTAATGCAATAGACTTACCTTTCTTCTGAGGTTCATTTGCATCTAGCTCAATTTCATGACTCCTCAGGGCACTGATCATCTCCTCAAGAGACACTTCATTCAGATTCTTGGCAATCTTGAATGCAGTCACCATGGGTCCCCATATTCTGGGTAAGCTTCTGATGATCTTCTTTACATGATCAGCTTTGGTGTAGCCTTTGTCTAGCACTCTCAATCCAGCAGTCAGAGTCTGGAATCTTGAAAACATTTCTTCAATGTTCTCATCTTCCTCCATCTTGAATGCTTCATACTTCTGGATTAGAGCCAAGGCCTTTGTCTCCTTTACTTGAGCATTACACTCATGAGTCATCTTTAAGGATTCAAAGATATCATGAGCAGTTTCTCTGTTTGTTATCTTCTCATACTCAGCATGAGAGATAGCATTTAGCAATATGGTTCTAGACTTGTGATGATTCTTGAAGTCTTTATTTTGAGCACCACTCATGGCTTGTCTAGAAATCTTGACACCTTGAGCATTCATAGGATGTGTGTAACCATCCAGCACTAGATCCCATAAGTCACCATCTTGACAAAGAAAGTAACTTTCAAGTCTATCTTTCCAATACTCAAAGTTTTCACCATCAAAAACTGGTGGTCTATTGTAGCCATTGAAACTATTGCTTCCATTACCATTTTTGTTTTGTTCAGGAGTAGGAGTAGATGAAGTTGTTTCAACCATTTTGACTTTGTGTTTTTCCCCTGAATCTTTTGTCTAACACGGTTAAGTGCTTGCACCTAGAACCGGCGCTCTGATGCCAATTGAAGGATAGAGAAACACTTAGAAAGGGAGAGGGGTTGAATAAGTGTAACTCAAAAACTTTGAAGATAAAAACAATCAGCACAATGATTTTTATCCTGGTTCGTTGTGAACCAAAATTCTCCAGTCCACCCCTTTAGAGTGATTTACCTTAACTGAGGATTTAATCCACTAATCATACTGATTACAATGGTTTTCCACTTAGATAACCTCTAAGTCTTCTAGAGTCTATAGATCACAGCTTGATCACTCTAGGAATCCTTTTACAATCAATGTAAAATAAAGTTTACAAGAGTTTGAATGCTTCTAATAAAGCTGTAATCACAACTGTGATATTTCTCTTAAGTTCTGAACTTAAAACTCACAAAATATTACAAAGAGTTTGTGAGGTTGAAGATGAAGTTCGTAAGCTTTTGAATTTGACAGCGTTTCTGTATATTTTGCGCAAGTGTTGTATTCAGCTTCTGGACAGAACTTCTATTTATAGGCGTTGAGAGGAAATGACCGTTGGATTGCATTTAATGCTTTGCGTGAATAGTACAACGCTGCATTTAATGTTTCACACTTTTGTCAACTACCTCAAGTCTTGATTTTGCTGCTTTTACTTTGCCTTTTGTAGCTTCTAACGTTCCTTTTGTCAGTCAGAGATTAGACGTTACAATCTTTCATCTTGTACTTTCTTCTGGACTCAGATTTTGTAGATAACAATGTTTGAATATCAGAGCCATCAGCTTTGGTGCAGAGCATCTTCTGTCTTCTGACTTTGAAGAGCTTGAGCGTGATACCATCAGAACTTCATAGCTTGTTCTCCTGACTTCCATTCTTCTGATGCTTTCCAGTTCATGTTCTGATTCTGCATGACCATCTTCTGATGTCTTGCCAGAGCGTGTTCTGATGAAACCATCCAGAACTTTCTGAGTCAGTTGCTTCTGAACGCTGATTTGTGCATACTCTTTATATATTTCCTGAAATGGAAAATTCAAAGGAATAGAGTACCACATTGTCTTATACAAAATTCATACATAATGTTATCATCAAAACTAAGAATATTGATCAGAACATTTCTTGTTCTAACAGTCACTCGGACAAACACGACCATGTAAGCTTTCACACTTCCTCTCTTTCACAAATTTGAAGCATTATAGTTCCTCTACAAGATTTATCACTCACATAAGCACTTCATTGGAGCTTGAATAATCTAATTGATGTAGCTTGAGATATATTTAAGTCATTAACTATCATCAAGGAGTTAGCGGGAAATTTTCACCAACTTCAACGTGCATTGTCGTGGTCATCATCAAAACACATAGGAAAGTTGTTAATGAGATCATCAACTTCATATCTACAAGTACATAGATCCACAACCAAGGAGTATGAAAACTCGTTTGGTCGTGTCTATCTGAGTGACCAATGTTTTGCAAAAAAAATGGGAATTTATGTAACTATATGGATAAATCACATAGACAATAAAAAGTCTTGAGAAGGCTCTCATGTTTTAATAAAAATGCAAAAATAAAATGTTTTTTAGGCCTAGTTAGTTGATTACGAGAGTGTTTAATTAATTACGAGACTTTTTTAATATAAAAAACCTAGTAGGTTCCAGATCAGTCCATCATAAATCTTAATTCACTTTGTCGTTAGTCTGTATAAATCTATGGTTAAGTTTTGAAGATAGTCAACTCAAAACTCCACTTGGTTTGATATCAGTCAGTGCGAAATCTCTGTTTAGCTTGGAGTCTAATCGCTCGAAGCATTGGTTATTGTTTGGCTTGGAGACTAACAACTCTAAGGATTGTTTGTTGTTTGGTTCGGACACTAGCCGCTCTAAGCCACTGTTCGGTGTTTGGTTTGAAGTTAGTATGAAAATTTTATTTCCTTGTATAAGAAGTTTTGTTGGCACATCATTCAAAAAAATCTCAAGTTTAGTGGATATTCTCAGGAATAACTCTTGGGACAAGATTAGATCACACACTACAAAAAATAAGCTCTCCAGCGACGTGATTTCCATGCCACAAAATGGAATATCACGTCACAACACAAAATTACGTGGACATTTATGTCGCTTGGGAGAGCGTGGCAACTTTGTTGTGTCATGATTATCACGTCACTAAATAGTGGCATGGAAATCACGTTGCAACGTGATACACAGAACCCAACAACTTTTTTATGTTGGAACAGACAGCGCTAGGAAAAAGCAGGATGGCACAGAACACGGAGATAAGTTGTGGCATGGAAAGCATGACACAAACTAGCGACGTGGATATCATGTCACAAAATTTCTTAATAATTTAAAAGTTTAGCGACGTGATATACATGTCACAAATTAGTGACATGTATAACACGTCACAAACGTTAATTTTTAAAAAAAATTTTTTATTATTATTATTATTATTATTATTATAAAAAAGGTTTTATTTTTATTCAATTGAAATAATAATAATAAACAAAATGCTATAGTAATGATAATAATTATTATTTTTATTTTTATTTTTATTAAAATTATTATTATTATTATTATAAAAATATTTATTCAATTGAAATAATAATAATAATAAACAAAATGCTATAATATAATAAACAAAATACTAAAATATATTGAATTTATAATATAATTGTCGTACCCCAAAATTTGCCCATCACATTTTTATACTCAAGCTCATACCAAGACTCTAACCTCAAACACACTCTCCTAAACAATGATCTTCTAAACTAGGGTTTTCACTCCTCTAAAGAAAAATCAGTGAATCAAAGTCTCCAAAGGACTTCATATGGCCTATGATGTTTCAAGCTACCTCCATGACAAAATTCATGTTTTAATTCCAAGGATTGACCAGTCAATTGCTCAGAAAAGTCAACAGTCGACTAGTTTGACCTAAAAGTCAACTGTGGTCAAAGTACAGTCAAAACTCCTGATTTTTTGTCAACATCAATATTTTGAAGTCACATTCATCATTTGATCAAGTTTTGATCATGAATCATCAAGGAAAGATCAGAAATCAACAAATTCAAAAGTTTCTAAATTAGGGTTTTCATAGGAGAAAGTCAACTGAACTTTGACCAGCCATAACATTCACATGAAACATCAGAAATTTCTCATCCAAAGCTCAAATTGAAGGAAATTGAATTATCTACAACTTTGTCTCTCACATGCCAAGTCTAAAAATGCTTCATTTGAGAGATATGGATCAAAAGATTATAGGTCCTTTTTGAAAGTCAACCAAAAGCAGTTTTTTGTCAAAGCCAATATCATCAAGATAAAATCCTTAAATGGAAAAAAGCTTCCAAAGTGGCTTATAGAGGACATCTTGAGGTTTCCAAAAAGTCCTAGAACTCCTTCATATATTAAAAATTGAGGGAGATATGCCTTGTCAAAGTTGGACGATTTTGAGAAAGAAAATATGAAATAAAGGGATTCAAATTGAGTTTTCTTGAAAAAGGACCCAATCTTTTTTGGCCCAAGCCTGATCCTCAAGTTATCCAAGACACCCAATCCAATTGCCACGAAATTTTGAGATTTATTTGATTTTTTTTATTGAATTTTATTAATTAAAATTATGGTTAAAATAAAAAATTTGAAGAAATATAAAAGGATGTGATTTATCCTTGATTCCCAATAAAATTCAATCACTCCAAAACTCTATTTTTTGTTCAAATCTGTGTGTGGCAAGGAAGATTGGAAAGAGACAAACTTTATTTGAGCTAATTTGGAAATATTTCATGAATAATTCCA
Organism: Vicia villosa; assembly: GCF_029867415.1. Taxonomy (NCBI): domain Eukaryota; kingdom Viridiplantae; phylum Streptophyta; class Magnoliopsida; order Fabales; family Fabaceae; genus Vicia; species Vicia villosa. The sequence continues at coordinate 192,327,715 of NC_081180.1, forward strand.
ATCGAATTTTTCAATCATCAATTGCCAAGATTCAGTTGGATTTTCCACAAGTTTAATGACCTAAATCCCTCATATATATATACATATATATATATATATATATATATATATATATATATATATATATATATATATATATATATATATATATATATATATATATATATATATATATATATATATATATATATATATATATATATATATATATGCTAAACCTAATCAGAATTGGGAGGTTTTTTCATAAGGATTCGTAATCAAAAGAAAAGCTCCAACAGAACTTCAAATTTTCTGAAAACAGGGCATGTTCAGATTCAAAGTTGCAGCCATCTTCAACCTTTTCTAAGGATCAAACAGGCAATTCTGATACTCTCTAAAGTTGATACACTCCTCACAAATGTCTAAGGCATTAAGAATCATCTCCACCGCGTTCACGGTTTGGCTCCCTTAACTTAAAGTCGTTTTCGATAAATTGCGCATAATGAATGAAATTTGAGTGCATATTTGTGTTAGTGATGCGATTTTGAAGCTTTCTATATGGTTCAATTGGAGTTTAATTGCAGGTTTAAGATTCCGCCATGACTTGGGTTTAGAAGCTCCGAATTAGGGGTTCCCATTCTAGTCCAAATTGAACCAAGTTAATGGTACCGCCATGCTCAGGAAACCAAAACAAGTTAATCCATGGCTTTCCTTTTGATTTTCGTTGCTTGCATAGTGTTTTGTGATTCCGCAGGGCTAAGAGAACGCGCAAAAACCGTGGCCATAAAAAACGTTGCCTTTTCAATGTTCGCGAGGAAGAAGATGAATGGGCCTGGCGCGCGTTGCTTTCGTTTAAATTTTGAACTTTTATTTAATATAATTTATCTGATGATGGAAGGTTCACAACGAGCAACAATTGGCTTAGTGGTGTGCAGGCGCGTCCAAAGGTTTGTGCACAATGTCAGGGGTTCGATCCCTGTGTGATGCAAACCTTTCTTTTTTTTCTAACCTTTTTATGCAGATCCCATGTTGCCAGCGTATGTGAGCCCATGATGCAGCCTCGTCTCAAGGCCCTAGGATCTTCCCAAGGATATAACGTCTACAGATTGAAGATCCACTATGCACCATCAGGAAGCTACCACACTGGATCATAAGCTGAGTTCTCTATTTTTTATTTTATTATTTTTTATTTATTTATTCAATAATTATATTTTGTGTATGGTTTATTTGTTAAAATTTCTTTTAAATACTTTTAATAAAACTTCTTTTGAATTTCTTTTTTTATATAAAATCATTTATTGTTAATAATATTTATTTTTATAATTAATTTGATTTAATTGTTAATAATAATTCTTATTTGATTTAAATAATTAATTATTTAATTATCAATACTTTTATTAATTGATTTAAAATATATTTTAGGGCTAGAAGATTTAATCGAAACTTTATTTCTAGCCGATTTAATTAATTAGGTTGAAAACTAATAATTGATTACATCAGATTTTATTTATTCTATTAACCAGAGTCAATTCGTGCCCTAATCAGGGTTTACGAAGATCATGCCTACACTGAAATGTTTTCCTTGTGCAGTTTTTCAGGGTTACCATCAGGGCTCGTCCGACTACGCGTCATATCAGATCAAAAGCTAAGTCCCTAATTTTATTATTATTTAGTTATTCATTTATTTTTTGCCTTATAAAATAAATTAGGATTTACTTTCAAATGTCAATGAACTCTTCCTACACTCACCCTTTGTTGTTTATTTTTCCTTTTCCAATTTTCAGGGTTAACCAACCGGTCAAAGCTCGATTAGTCGGTAACCCTAAAATTCAATCTATTTTATTTCTCTTTTTCTATTATTACTTATGTCAGACTTGCTGCTTTATTGGGGTTTTATTATTGCCTTTTCCCCTCCCCATGGTTTATTATGTAACTGCTTCTGGTTGTATTGTATGGCCTTGAAGGTACTTAACACTGTTTATATTAACTGCGTCGTTAGTAATTTAGGGAGTGTAACCTCGAATTGAATTAGAATCATTAATTTTACAAGATAAATGTAATCGAAGTTAACCACGTGATTGTTGCACCCACACACCTTTTATGGTAACCCCTCTTGTTGCTTGTTGCCTGTTGCCTTGTGTTTTCAGTGCAGAATAGCCAAGTCCTTCGAATACGAGGACGCCTCAGCAATGTTGCCCTCAGTTCATTCAGATCATAAGTCCCAATGATGCTGGCTTCGATTCGCTAATATGATCTCGTCCCTCGAAGTTGCCTGCGAAATGCTGAGGTGTCCTCTAGTTGCCTAATAATGATGGCTATTCTGATCCTTCCCTTAGACTACCTGCCCCTCTATGGCAGGGACAGTCTTATGGCGAACGATAATTGCGACGACCCTTCAACCTCCAAATAAAAGGACTTCCTACCCTCCTATGGTATGGGTAGCCCTGAAAGGCTAAAAGAACACTTTTACAAATATCAAGGTAATTTTCCCTTAATTGCATGCTCTGGTTTAAAATTCCTTTTCTACCTTTTTTCTTAAAAAACTTCAATAAGGCTACGCTCATTTACGAGCTAAAGTCCTTATTTTCTTCTTCTACATTTCTAAACTTTTAGTTTCAAAACTAAAGAGCAAAGCAATTAAGAGCCGATGGAAAACCATGGATGCAAAGGGTGCCTTACACCTTCCCTTGGTATAAATTACCCCACGAACTTAGTTTTCTTTTAAAAAGGTTTTTCCTGTTCTTTTAGCCTTTCCTAATTGGATAAAATAAAAGTCGGTGGCGACACTTGCTTACCGTGACATTTCAAATAAAGTCAGTTCACTGTATTACAATAATAAACAAAATATTATATAAAATTAAATTATCCTACACAATTTTAAATTTAAATAAAAATAAAATTAATCCTAAGGGTCATCTGGATCGGGATAATTCTCAAGGTTCATATCTTCATCATCATTCTCTCGCTCATTTCCAACCACTCCTACGTAACCCTAAACGGTTGACTACTACTTCTTTGTTGGGATTGCATAAATAACCGCATTTGCTGCTCCATCTCTGCTTGCCTCTTCGCCATTGCCTCTATTTGTTGTTGTTGCCCCTCCATTTGCGCTTTTAGCGCCGCCTCACGTTGCGCTTGCTCATCCATTTGGGATTTTAGCGCCGCCTCACGTTGCTATGACTCACGTCTCACCTCAGTTAGGGCCAATTGTCTTATTGTTTCCATTACTTGCGATGACAATTGTACTGGACGTGACGATCCTTCCCCATCTCTAACTCTTTAAAATAAAGTTCTATCCCCACTTCTCAAGCTTCCCGCCAAATTTCTACCACCAAAAAAACATCCATTAGGCCCTTTTCCGCCAACGACTTCATTCCAAATATAAAAATCAACATCTGGATGAAACGGCTCTCTTTCTCTAGGAGTATATTGGGGATTATTGACCAAAAATGTTACAAGCAATGTTTGATAATCCTCCTACAATTTTTTTTTTAATATTTAACTTAAATTAAAATATATTAAATAATAAAATGAAAATTAGTTGTCATGTGATTTTTATGCCACAACATCAGAGTTGCTACTTGAAAATCACGCCACAACTTTTTTAGTTGCCACGTGAAAATCACATCACAAAATTGCCATTAAATATTAAAAAATATAATAAAAATTGAATAACTTGTTAGAACAAGATTTGTTCTGATCAATTATCTTAGTTTTGATGATAACAATAATATGAATTTTGCTTAAGATAATATGGTACTCTAATCCAATGCAATTTCCCTTTCAGGAAATATATAAAGAGTATGCATAATTCAGCGCTCAGAAGCTTTGTCTCAAGGGTTCAGCATGCAACATCAGAACATGGTCTGGCAAGACATCAGAAGATGGTCGAAGCAGAATCAGAACATGGGTCTATGGAAGCATCAGAAGAACAAAAGAACAGAAGCACTGAAGTTCTGATGGTATCACGCTCAGAAGCACTTCAAGGTCAGAAGATCAGAAGATGCTATGCACCAAGCTGTTTGACTCTGATGATATTCAAACGTTGTATTCACAAACATCAGATCAGAAGGAAGTACAAGTGGCAAGCTACGCTGACTGACAAAAGGAACGTTAAAAGCTACTAAAGGCTACGTCAGTAGACACAGCGTGAACAAGGCTCGAGGTAGTTGACAAAAGCGTATAACATTAAATGCGATGCTGTACGGAACACGCAAAGCATTAAATGCACTCAACGGTCATCTTCTCCAACGCCTATAAATATGAAGTTCTGATGAGAAGCAAGGTTAACGATTCTGCACCAAAATAACTCATATTAAACTTGCTGAAACTCTGTTCAAATTCAAAGCTCAGAATCTTCATCTTCATCAAAGCTCACTACATTGCTGTTGTAATATATTAGTGAGATTAAGCTTAAACGTTAAGAGAAATATCACAGTTTGTGACTATCGCTTTTAAGAAGCATTTGTAATACTCTTAGAATTGATTACATTAAGTTGTAAGGAACTAGAGTGATCGTGTGGATCAGAATACTCTAGGAAGTCTTAGAGGTTATCTAAGCAGGTTGTAACTAGAGTGATCGTGTGGATCAGTAGACTCTAGAAAAGTCTTAGAGGGTATCTAAGCAGTTGTTCCTGGAGTGATCAGTGTGTGATCAGAAGACTCTGGAAGACTTAGTTGCTGACTAAGTGGAGAACCATTGTAATCCGTGCGATTAGTGGATTAAATCCTCAGTTGAGGTAAATCATCTCTGCGGGGGTGGACTGGAGTAGTTTAGTTAACAACGAACCAGGATAAAAATAACTGTGCAATTTATTTTTATCTGTCAAGTTTTTAAAGCTACACTTATTCAAACCCCCCCTTTCTAAGTGTTTTTCTATCCTTCAATTGGCATCAGAGCGCCGGTTCTAAGGTGCAAGCACTTAACCGTGTTTAGAAAAGATTCAGGAAGAGAAAAACGCTTCAGTAAAAGATGGTTGATGAAAGTGAAAAGTCTACACCTGCATCTACATCTGGCTCTGCTGAGCAATACAACGGTAACAATGGTTATACTAGACCGCCGGTATTTGATGGTGAAAACTTTGAATACTGGAAAGATAAACTGGAAAGTTACTTTCTTGGTCTAGATGGTGATCTATGGGATCTTCTGATGGATGGTTACAAACATCCAGTAAATGCCAGAGGCGTAAAGCTGACAAGGCAAGAAATGAATGATGATCAGAAGAAGCTTTTCAGGAATCATCATAAATGCAGAACTGTTTTGCTGAATGCTATCTCTCATGCTGAGTATGAGAAGATATCTAACAGGGAAACGGCCTATGACATATATGAGTCCTTGAAAATGACTCATGAAGGAAATGCTCAAGTCAAGGAGACTAAAGCTCTAGCTTTAATCCAGAAGTATGAAGCCTTCAAGATGGAGGATGATGAAGACATTGAAAAGATGTTTTCAAGATTTCAAACTCTTACTGCTGGATTGAGAGTTCTTGACAAGGGATACACCAAGGCTGATCACGTAAAGAAGATCATCAGAAGCTTACCCAGAAGATGGGGTCCTATGGTGACTGCATTCAAGATTGCAAAGAATCTGAATGAAGTTTCTCTGGAAGAGCTTATCAGTGCCTTGAGAAGTCATGAAATAGAGCTGGACGCAAATGAGCCTCAAAAGAAAGGTAAGTCTATTGCATTAAAATCCAATATCAAGAAATGCACTAACGCTTTTCAGGCTAGAGAAGAGGATCCTGAAGAATCAGAATCTGAAGAAGAAGATGAACTGTCTTTGATCTCCAGAAGGCTAAATCAACTCTGGAAGACCAAGCAAAGGAAGTTCAGAGGCTTCAGAAGTTCAAAGAAATTTGAATGTGGAGAATCTTCTGATGACAGAAGATTTGACAAGAAGAAGGTCATGTGCTATGAATGCAATGAGCCTGGACACTTCAAGAATGAATGTCCAAATCTTCAGAAGGAAAATCCCAAGAAGAAGTTTCATAAGAAGAAAGGTCTTATGGCAACCTGGGATGAGTCAGAAGATGATTCAGACTCTGAAGATGAGCAGGCCAACTGTGCGCTGATGGCGACAGAAGATGACGGATCAGAATCTACATCAGAATCAGATTCTGAAGAGGTATTTTCTGAACTTACTAGAGATGAGTTAGTTTCCGGTCTAACTGAACTTCTGGAACTCAAGTCTCAGATTAGTCTCAAATACAAAAAGCTGAAAAAGCTATTTGAATTTGAAACAAAGAAGCTTGAGTTGGAGAATTCTGAATTAAAAGAAAAACTTTTAAAATTATCCAATAATGTTGGATCTCCTTCTGATTCAGAAAAATCCACTCCTAGTCTAAACCATATTCTGAAAGAATATGATTTAAGTTTCAGGAAGTTTTTATCTAGAAGTATTGGCAGAAGTCAGCTAGCTTCTATGATATATGCTGTGTCTGGAAACAAAAGAGTTGGCATTGGTTTTGAGGGTGAAACCCCATACAAACTTGAACCTGTTGATGAAATGAAATTCACATACAAGCCATTGTATGATCAGTTCAAGTATGGCCACTCCCATGATATTAGGCACACTTCACATGCTCAAAGTTTTCACATAACACACACCAAAAAGCATGTGACACAACCTAGGAAATATCATGAAACTCACATTAAAAATTATCATGCTGTTCCTCCTATTGCTTACAATGTTAAACCCAAGTTCAATCAGAACTTGAGAAAATCTAACAAGAAAGGACCCAAGAAAATGTGGGTACCTAAGGATAAGATTATTCCTATTGCAGATATCCTTGACTGCAAAAAGGACAAAACACAACATGTCATGGTACCTGGACTGTGGATGCTCACGACACATGACAGGAAGAAGGTCTATGTTCCAAGACCCGGTGTTTAAGTCTGGAGGAGAAGTCAAGTTTGGAGGAGATCAGAAGGGCAAGATAATTGGCTCTGGAACTATAAAGTCTGGTAACTCTCCTTCCATTTCTAATGTACTTCTTGTAGAAGGTTTATCACATAACCTCTTATCTATCAGTCAATTGAGTGACAATGGTTATGATATAATCTTTAATCAAGAGTCTTGCAAGGCTGTAAATCAGAAGGATGGCTCAATCCTATTTACAGGCAAGAGGAAGAACAACATTTATAAGACAGATCTGCAAGATCTTATGAGTCAGAAGGTGACTTGTCTTATGTCTGTTTCTGAAGAGCAGTGGGTCTGGCACAGAAGATTAGGTCATGCTAGTTTGAGAAAGATTTCTCAGATTAACAAACTGAATCTGGTCAGAGGACTCCCTAATCTGAAATTCAAATCAGATGCTCTTTGTGAAGCATGTCAGAAGGGCAAGTTCTCCAAACCTGCATTCAAGTCCAAGAATGTTGTTTCTACCTCAAGGCCATTAGAACTCTTGCACATTGATCTGTTTGGCCCAGTCAAAACAGCATCTGTCAGAGGGAAGAAATATGGATTAGTCATCGTAGATGATTATAGCCGCTGGACATGGGTAAAATTCTTGAAACACAAGGATGAGACTCATTCAGTGTTCTTTGATTTCTGCATTCAGATTCAATCTGAAAAAGAGTGTAAAATCATAAAGGTCAGAAGTGATCATGGTGGTGAATTTGAGAACAGATCCTTTGAAGAATTCTTCAAAGAAAATGGTATTGCCCATGATTTCTCTTGTCCTAGAACTCCACAGCAAAATGGGGTTGTAGAACGAAAGAATAGGACTCTGCAAGAAATGGCCAGAACCAAGTCGGATGGAAGCCTGGGGGATTTCTCAAATGGAGTATTTCTGGAGTCGGTGTAACAATGCATGACAATTTCTCCTTGAACCATGTTGGAAATTGTGCATGAATGACACCAGATGTTGATTGTACACCGGTACTTTAAAAATAGACGTTGTTAAATTCCCTATAAAAAATACAATATAAGTTTCAAGGTAATAATATTTACATATTATAGATAAAATTAAATAGTTGGGTATACTTACTCAAGATAAGGTTTAACTTCAACGTAGTTGATCAAGACATAGACATGTGCAGATTTCATTTCTTGTTGGGTCAACCAATGAACACCTTTATTTCCAGATGGACGACCTGGAAGCCTAAAGACTGACAAGGTGAATTGACTTCATTCGTTTACATTTACAGGATCTCTTATGATTCTTGGAGTTAACATCAAACTGTTGAAATAGTGACTGTAAAAATGTGATGTCTCCCGATGCAAGTAATGTGAACATATTGTAATTGCAAGCTTCTCAAGCATAATTGGTTTTGATGAAGACAATATGGACATCAAGATTTCATAAAGGATGTGCAAAAAGTATTTCAAGTTTTAGGCAAGAAACACATCATTTCAAAGTCTTGAAGAAACAATAAAGATTCAAGGATCGAGCTAAAACGTCAAAGGTACAAACAATACTCACTTTGACATATAATTGTTCACAAATATATTTTCATGCATATCATAAACATACTACAAAGTGTCATCCTTCAAAAGTTCATTTAAAACCTCTTTCAAAGTTAAAATCCAAAATAAAGGTTTTAGGAACCGGGTTGTCCCTATGGGGGAACCGGTTCCCAGCATTTTACATTTTCAGCATTCTGTGTTTTACTACTAGGAACCGGGTTGTCCCTAGGTGGGAACCGGTTCCTCAGTTCAAAATTTGAATTTTCTGCTGTAACGTTCAGCAGGAACCGGGTTGTCCCAGGCAGGAACTGGTTCCTACTGAACCAGTGTGTTTTTCTATTGCATGATTTCATTCAAACGAATTTATCTTCTTACCATTAAATCATTGCATTGCTTCATGGAAAAATAACCATTCAAAGAGGTGTTTAACACGTTATAAATACTACATCTTTCATAATCATTAATCACCTTCTTCATTAACAATTCATAACTTTCATAAATCTTCATCTTTCAATATTTCCAAGTGTTCATCAAATCATTACTTTCAAGTGAAACTTTCTATACACATTTTCATTGAGAAATTCATTCAAAGTTTCATGCATACATTGTGAACACTTATATCCATTTTGAGAATTGTTTATTTGAAGAAGAAGATTAATCCAAGATTGATAGTGCTATACAAACTTCATCTAAATCTCTTGTAAAAATTCAAAGAAAATTATTTCCTTACTATCCAGGATTGTTGGAAGTAAGTGGTGTGTTTGAAGAGGATTGTTCTTCATCCACATTAGTGTTGATTGATCTTAAAGGTGTTAAGAACCTTTGATCACCCTATAGGTTAGATAGTAGGCATAGGCTTGTACAATAATTCTAACTATAATGAAATCTCTTTCGTGTTTGAAAGGGGACTGGAGTACTCTCGGATTGTGAGGGGAACCAGTATATATCGTTGTGTTCTTTATCTTTTCGCTTTTACCGCTTTTATAACCATTACCAAGAAAAAGATAAAAACCATCAAAAGCCTTCAAACACTTAACCAAAAATTAGTAAAGATATTCTCATAAAACCGATTATTTTTGAAAAACCTAATTCACCCCCCCTCTTAGGCATATCTGATACTTACATTTGGCATCAGAGCAAGTTATAGGTAACTTGTTCCTAAAGATCCAGAATGGCTTCCGCAAATCAAAATCCGGTTTTCAAATATGGTGGTTCTAACAACAAGCCTCCATTGTTTTGTGGTGAATATTTTGACTTTTGGAAAATCCGAATGAAGGCTCATCTAGAAGCACAAGGAGAAGAAGTTTGGGAGGCTGTCCTACAAGGTCCTCATGTCCCTATAACGGTCGTTAATGGTGTTGGATCGGAGAAACCTAAAGCGTCATGGGATGATAATGATAGAAAAAGGGTTCTTGCTGACAAAAAGGCGGTCAATCTTCTTCAAGGTGCTCTTAGTATGGATGAATTTTTCTGAGTATCGGCATGTACAACATCAAAGGAAATATGGGATACTCTTGTAGAAACTCATGAAGGTACCACTGAAGTTAAAAGATCAAGATTGAATACTTTAAGCCAAGAGTACGAACTGTTTAGAATGAAGCCCGGAGAAACTATTGTCGATTTGCAAAAACGATTCGTACATTTGACAAATCACTTGAAGGCACTTGGTAAGACTCTTACTACCGAAGAACTTAATCTTAAAGTACTCAGATCTTTGACAAGGGAGTGGCAACCAAAAGTGACGGCGATATCCGAAAAGAAAAATTTATCAAAATTTACTTCCGCAACACTATTTGGAAAACTTCAATAATATGAGACGAAACTTGGAAGATTGGAAAAGCATGAGAACTTAGAGAAGAAATCCAAAGGCGTTGCATTAAAGGTAGATTCAAAAGAAAGCAAAATGAAAGATGCATCGGATGAAGATGAAAATTTCTTGCTTCTTGTAAAAAGGTTAGGCAAATTTTTTGGTAATAAAAATAATATTGATAATACTAACTATGTCAAAAGAAAGAAATTCTCAAAGCATAAAGATAAAGAAGCATCCACTTCATCACAAGAAGTTACATGCTATGAATGTGGGAAACAAGGACACATAAAGCCGGAATGTCCAAAGCTTTCGAAGAAGAATGGATTCAAAGGCAAAAAGGAGTTCAAAAATAAAAGGCCTACATAGCATGGGAAGATAATGAAGTAAGTTCCTCATCGGACTCCGATAGTGACGAAAGTGCAAACCTAGCACTAATGGCATCACATCACTCCGACGATGAAGAAGGCGAGGTTAGTTATGATGATTCTCTTTTTGATAATGGTGCACAAGGTGCAATAGATGAATTATTAAAAGAATGCAAAATTATCTATAAAACTATCTCATCTCAAAAGAAAATAATATCATCTTTAGAAGAGAAGGTTAAGATAATTTAAGTAGAACATAAAGATGACAAAGAAAAAATGATTAGTGTTCAAGAAGATAATGTTGCATGCAAGAATTGTGAATCACTTTCTTTCCAAATTGTCCAATTAAAACGTGTTTTAGAAAGATATAAAAAAGGGCAAACTGGATTGGAAAATGTTCTTAGCACACAAAGATACTCCAATGATAAGAGCGGACTTGGTTTCTCTAAATTTGATAAACCAAGATCCAACAAGACTATCTTTGTCAAGGCTAGTAACCAACCAATTCAAGAGAAAGTGATCAAGCCTAAAGTAATGCAACATTATCCTAAAAGGAAGAACTTTGTTAAGAAGAAATCTTATCCTCCTAGATATAGAAGTAACTTTGAACCTACTTGTTTTTATTGTGGTATTATTGGTCACACACCCAATGCTTGTTATGTAAGGAACTTTAGTGTTCCTAGTGGACATTATGTATGGGTGAAGAAAGGAACTAACTATGATGGACCCAAAGCCACTTGGGTACCTAACAAAACTTAATTTGTTTTGTAGGCATGCTTGAAGACCACCTCAAACCTATGGTATCTAGACAGTGGTTGTTCAAAGCATATGACGGGTGACTTAAACCAATTTTCAGATCTAAGGTTAAAAGCCAAGGGCTTTGTCACTTATGGAGACAACAATAAGGGAAGAAGTCTTGGCAAAGGCAAAGTTGGTGCACCAGCTTTCACATCCATTGAAGATGTTCTTTATGTTGAAGGACTAAAGCATAATCTTCTAAGCATTAGCCAACTTTGTGACAAAGGCTTCAAGATCAAATTCACCAAAGAGGAATGCTTGATCATCGATGAAGTCACCAATGAGGTAAAACTCAAAGGTACAAGAATTAATAACATTTTTATGATTTCTTTAAATGATTTGTCTTTGAAAGTAAAATTTCTTTTGGTAAACAATAATAATGATTCATGGTTATGGCATAAAAGAGAAACCCGTATTCATATGGATCATTTAAATAAGTTAACCAAACATGATCTTGTTATTGGCTTACCTAAGATAAAGTTTGTCAAAGATAAATTATGTGACGCATGTCAAAAGGGAAAGCAAACCAAATCATCTTTCAAACCAAAGAATGTGGTGACTACAACAAGACCACTTCAATTGTTGCATATGGATCTATTTGGTCCATCAAGGACAAGAAGCTTCGGAGGTAATGTATACGCCTTAGTTATTGTTGATGATTATTCTAGATATTCTTGGACTTTGTTTCTTGTGCAAAAAAGTGATGCTTTTAAAGCCTTTAAGAAGTATGCAAAACAAATCCAAAATGAAAAGTCATTAAGGATTGTATCCATAAGAAGTGATCATGGTGGAGAGTTTCAAGATGCATCATTTGAAGAATTTTGTGAAGAACACGGTATCTCTCATAATTTTTCAGCACCAAGAACTCCACAACAAAATGGAGTAGTTGAAAGGAAAAATAGGTTTCTAGTGGAACTTGCAAGAACAATGCTTAGTGATGCAAATCTTCCTAAATACTTTTGGGCGGATGCGGTTAGTACGGCATGTTATGTTGGAAATCGATTAATCATTAGACCTATCTTAAAGAAGACTCCATATGAACTCTTCAAAGGAAGAAAGCCAAACATTGCTCACTTTCACATTTTTGGATGCAAGTGCTTTGTTCTCAACAATGACAAAGACAATCTTGGTAAGTTTGATGAGAAATCCGACGAAGGTATATTTCTTGGTTATTCTCTTTCTAGTAAAGCATATAGAATTTATAATAAAAGAACTTTAACTATTGAAGAATCCATGCATGTATCTTTTGATGAGACTAACACCTCCAAAGAGGAAATAGTTGTTTGTGATGATGATGATTCTTTAGATTTACCCCCGGAAGAACTTTCAAATGATATAATTGTGAAGGCACCGGAAGTTCAACAAGAAAGTGTTCAACAAGAAAATGTTCAACAAGAAAGTGTACAACAAGAATCAAACACCAATGATCTACCAAAAGAATGGAGAACTCATAGAGATCATCCTATTGATAAAGTTATTGGTGATATTAGCCAAGGAGTTGCAACAAGATTAAATCTCAAAGATGCTTGCTTACACATGGCTTTTGTTTCTCAAATTGAACCTTCCAAAGTTGATGAAGCCTTAGGAGAAGATCAATGGATAAATGCAATGCAAGAAGAATTAAATCAATTCGAGAGAAATCAAGTTTGGGAACTTGTTCCTAGACCAAGTAATAAACACATCATAGGTACTCGATGGGTGTTTAAGAACAAACTTGATGAAAATGGTATAATTGTTCGAAACAAAGCAAGATTGGTGGCCCAATGTTACAATCAAGAAGAAGGAATTGACTTTGAAGAAACATTTGCTCCGGTTGCAAGGTTAGAAGCTATTCGTCTTTTACTTGCTTATGCATGTTCATTAAATTTTCAGCTTTATCAAATGGACGTCAAGAGCGCATTCTTGAATGGCTACATCAATGAAGAAGTCTATGTCAAACAACCCCCGGGATTTGAAGACTTCAAGAATCCTACACATGTCTTTAAGTTGAGAAAGGCTCTTTATGGCTTAAAGCAAGCACCAAGAGCATGGTATGATAGACTTAGCAATTTTTTGTGTGAAAAGGGTTTCGAAAAGGGTAAGGTTCATAAAACTTTGTTCATTAACAAAATCAAGAGTAACACTTTATTGGTTCAAGTCTATGTTGATGATATCATTTTTGGATCGACTAACAAAGAAATGTGTGAGGAATTCTCATTGATGATGCAAGGAGAATTCGAGATGTCTATGATGGGAAAGATGAACTACTTTCTTGGACTACAAATTAAGCAACTCAACGATGGAATCTTTATCAATCAATCCAAATATTGTAAAGAACTATTGAAGAAGTTTGATATGGATAATTGTAAAGCAATGAATACTCCAATGGGCTCCGGTACATATGTTGATCAAGATGAATCCGGTACTCCAATTGATATTACTAAGTATCAAGGTATGATTGGTTCTTTATTATATTTGACGGCAAGCCGTCCTGACATAATGTTTAGTGTTTGTCTTTGTGCTCGCTTTCAAGCAAACCCAAAGGAATCACATCTTATGGCGGTTAAAAGGATCATGAAGTATCTCAAAGGAACGACCAACGTTGGCTTATGGTATCCTAAAGGTAGTGTTTGCAATTTAATTGGTTATTCTGACGCGGATTATACAGGATGTAAAACTGATCGTAAAAGCACAAGTGGTACTTGTCACATTCTTGGAAATGCATTAGTATCATGGGCTTGTAAAAAACAAGCATGTGTTGCTCTTAGTACGGCCAAAGTAGAATACATAGCAGCAGGAAGTTGTTGTGCACAAATTCTTTGGCTTAAGCAACAACTTCGTGACTACGGACTTGATCTCGGATGCATTCCTCTTCGATGCGACAATACAAGTGCTATAAATATCACAAAGAATCCGGTCATGCATTCAAGAACCAAACACATAGACATTCGACATCATTTTCTTCGCGATCATGTGCTTAAAGGAGATGTTGAAGTCACTTTTGTAGATACTCATAATCAACTTGCGGATATCTTCACCAAGCCTCTCCCAAAAGAATCGTTTTACAAAATTCGACGAGAGCTTGGAATTTTAGATGAAGGTGATGTTTAAATTCATTCGTCATTATCATAAATCAAAGGTACACGTTTCTAACATTTTATGTGTTAAAAAGTGCTTTATAAATGTTCATATATTATGACTTGGTATTTATGTATGATATGTATGCTTTATATTTCATAAAATTAAAGTTTTTGGACTTTTTCAGTCCAGGAACCGGTTCCCATGTGGGACGAACCGGTTCCCCATAGTAAATTCCAGAGGCAATGTTTTTGTGTGTCTCAGGAACCGGTTCCCATGTAGGGACGAACCGGTTCCCACGTACTTTTTCCAGTTTTTTGCTTATCTTGTTTGGCTGTACGTGAAGGTATGTGTGGTCATTATTGTTTTGCCTTATTTTTTCTATTTATTTATTTTAGTTCAATATATGTTATACCACTTCACACCACTCATTTATTCTAATTTACTCACATTCAACCTCATTCAACATTCATCTTCATCTTCTTCAAACCTTCCACCTCCATTGTCAAACCAAATTAAAACCCCATTATCTCACCATAACTCTCAAAATTAAATTACCCACTACCTCAAAACTCTATATAATCCTCCACTCTTTCACATATCTCACTCAAATCATCTTCCACTCTACAAATCCAAATATCCTAAACCAAAACCCTAACTCTCAACCATGCCACCAAGAGCTACAAGAAATGCTAAGGGGAAGAACAAAGTTGGTTAGACAAGTGAAGAACCTCAAGAGATCCAACCAACTGTCAAGAGTCGGAGACTCACATTCAACATTCGTAGTCGGAAACTCCTTCCGGCAAAGTACGGTAATCTCCTTGACTTTCCAAATCACAGCTTCAATTTTCCGGGTAGATTAGCTAATGCAGGGGTAGTTAACTTTGTGCTTGACCATGGTGATTATTACCCGGATTTGGTTAGAGAATTTTATCATAATCTTAAAATAGTGACCGATGAGTTTGATGATTTCACTTTGTTGTCTGAAGTTTCAAATAAGGAAATATGTTTAGATGTTGAGGAATTTGGGAGAGTGTTAGGAATTCCATCTCAGGGTTTAGTGCTCCTCCAAGGTAACATTCCGGAGGATTGGCAACCATATAGTAAGATTGATGTCTTTGTGGATATGTGCCGACCTACTCAACGAGATACGGTTCGCCAACAACTTGCTACCAAGTTTAACATGTTCAGTTCAAGTTTATCGGTGAGTGATAGGATGCTCCATCTTATCATTGCTTATGTTTTATTTCCAAAGAATTCTAACCATTCCAGGGTCAATGAGTTTGAGTTGATGGTCTTGCTTGCTCTAAGACGTGGCATTGAAGTCAATTGGGCTCTTTCAATTATGCGACACATGCAACTTATGGCTTCCCTTAAAGGAGGCTTACCTTATGCAAGGGCCATTTCTCATATTGTTCAGAATGCCGGTGTTCTCCTCCAAAGGGAACCGAAGAAAAATATGGATGAACAAGAGTGTGCTATCACCACCGCTACCGCTCTTAAAAATACAGGAATTGTTACGGATCGTGAAGGTAGATTTTTCTACAAAGTTGACTTTGAGCCAGCCGTGCCACAAATCCCTCAACCTCCCGAAGGTGGATACACAATGAAGATGATGTTTGACAAGCTTTGCTCCATTCAAACATCTATTGATAACAACAAGCGGGAGAACAACTATGAGCATAATCTAATGAGGAGACAAATGCGGGAAATTCAACGGACTCAAAGGCGGATCTTGGCTCATTATGAGGGAGAGGAAGGAAGTGAAGAAGAAGATGAACAAGAGGATGATGATGAAGAGCAAATGAATGAAAGTGATTAAATTATGTGCTCTTTATTACTATGTTCTCTTTTATTGTTGGTTTTTATTTATGTTTTTAGACATTGTTCCATTTATGTTTCGTGATGTTTAGGATCATTTATTTGTGTTTTTTATGTTGTAATCGTGAAAAACTACGTTTCGTATCGTTTAAGTGTGTTATTTTTATGGTATTTCAAATTGTGTTATGTTTATGTTTCATATATAATTTATCTTTTTCCCCATCCTTTTTGATAATAACAAAGGGGGAGAAGAATATGCATGTGTTTTGTTGTTGTTTTGTTTCAAAGAAAAAAATGCAGGCCATTGTTAACATTAACAAATGAAACTCATCACCATAAATCAAAGAAGGAATCATGGATTTAGGGGGAGTCTCTAACATAGGGGGAGTCTTGCATTGTTCAACATAATTTCAAAAGCACAAAACAAATTTTTCAAAAACATTTCAAGACTTGGTTGTCATCATCAAAAAGGGGGAGAATGTAATTGTAAGCTTCTCAAGCATAATTGGTTTTGATGAAGACAATATGGACATCAAGATTTCATAAAGGATGTGCAAAAAGTATTTCAAGTTTTAGGCAAGAAACACATCATTTCAAAGTCTTTAAGAAACAATAAAGATTCAAGGATCGAGCTAAAACGTCAAAGGTACAAACAATACTCACTTTGACATATAATTGTTCACAAATTTATTTTCATGCATATCATAAACATACTACAAAGTGTCATCCTTCAAAAGTTCATTTAAAACCTCTTTCAAAGTTAAAATCCAAAATAAAGGTTTTAGGAACCGGGTTGTCCCTATGGGGGAACCGGTTCCCAGCATTCTACATTTTCAGCATTCTGTGTTTTACTACTAGGAACCGGGTTGTCCCTAGGTGGGAACCGGTTCCTCAGTTCAAAATTTGAATTTTCTGCTGTAACGTTCAGCAGGAACCGGGTTGTCCCAGGCAGGAACCGGTTCCTACTGAACCAGTGTGTTTTTCCATTGCATGATTTCATTCAAACGAATTTATCTTCTTACCACTAAATCATTACATTGCTTCATGGAAAAATAACCATTCAAAGAGGTGTTTAACACATTATAAATACTACATCTTTCATAATCATTAATCACCTTCTTCATTAACAATTCATAACTTTCATAAATCTTCATCTTTCAATATTTCCAAGTGTTCATCAAATCATTACTTTCAAGTGAAACTTTCTATACACATTTTCATTGAGAAATTCATTCAAAGTTTCATGCATACATTGTGAACACTTATATCCATTTTGAGAATTGTTTATTTGAAGAAGAAGATCAATCCAAAATTGATAGTGCTATACAAACTTCATCTAAATCTCTTGTAAAAATTCAAAGAAAATTATTTCCTTACTATCCAGGATTGTTGGAAGTAAGTGGTGTGTTTGAAGAGGATTGTTCTTCATCCACATTAGTGTTGATTGATCTTAAAGGTGTTAAGAACCTTTGATCACCCTATAGGTTAGATAGTAGGCATAGGCCTGTACAATAATTCTAACTATAGTGAAATCTCTTTCGTGTTTGAAAGGGGACTGGAGTACTCTCGGATTGTGAGGGGAACCAGTATATATCGTTGTGTTCTTTATCTTTTCGCTTTTACCGCTTTTATAACCATTACCAAGAAAAAGATAAAAACCATCAAAAGCCTTCAAACACTTAACCAAAAATTAGTAAAGATATTCTCATAAAACCGATTATTTTTGAAAAACCTAATTCACCCCCCCTCTTAGGCATATCTGATACTTACACATATTGATCCTTCAACTCTAGCTTTATTTTTCACTGATCGCTTATAGAATCACCCATAAACCTTTCAAATGGATACATCCACCTATAATGAACAACTCCTCCAAGATAAGCTTCGTATGCAAGATGCACAGATAGATGTTCCATGGAGGTAAAAAAACCAGGTGGAAATATTTGTTCCAACTTACAGAGAATGACTGGAATATTTTGGTCCAACTTAATGATGTCATCCACTCTTAAAGTTGACACACAAATATCTCTAAAAAATTTACTAATTTCAGTTAGTGGATTTAGCACATGTTTGGGTAGAGAATCGAACGCAAATGATAGCAATTGTTCCATAAATATGTGGCAATCATGACTTTTCATACCATGCAACTTCCCAGTGTTAGCGTCGGCACACCTTGCTAAATTTGAAGAATACCCGTCAGGCATCCTCAATTCTTTTAACCATCTACAAACTGCTTTAGCCTCTTGTGAAGTCAGAGTGTAACTAGCCTTGGATTTTAATAATTTTCCATTCGGTTGAGGCTTCAACTCCAACTCTTTTCGATTACACCACTTTTTCATGTCATGTCTAGCCTTCTCATTATCTTTTGCTTTATCTTTGACATCCATCACCGTGTTAAATACATTATCAAAAAAATTCTTCTCAATATGCATAACATCCAGGTTATGGCGCAACAAATTATCTTTCCAATACGGGAGGTCCCAAAATATACTTCTTTTTGTCCAATTGTGTTCGACCCCGTATCCTGGAATTCTACATGATTTACCACTATCTGTGAATTTTGGTAGGTGGCAAACTTGGTCCCATACTGCACCCGGTGACAATCGGGGCGGAGGAAGATCTTTTACCACTTCATCTTTTTTGAAATTTGTCTTGTTTCTTCGATAGGTATGATTTCTTGGTAGGAATCTTCGATGACAGTCAAACCACAAGCTCTTCCCCCCTTTATCTAACGTAAACGCCTTAGAATATCCCATGCAATGCGGACAACCCATTTTTCCATGTGTACCCCAACCAGACAACATGCCATATGCTGGAAAGTCGTTAATGATCCACATCAAGGCTACTCGCAAAGTAAAGTTATTTTTACGGGATATATCATAGGTGCATTCTCCAATCCACAATCTTTTCAAATCATTAATTAGAGGTTGTAAGTACACAGCAATTCCAACTTTTGGACTCAACGGTCCTGGAATGATACATGTCATAAACATGTACGGTTTTGTCATGCATCTCAGGAGGGAGGTTGTAAGGGGTTACAATAACTGGCCAACAAGAATATGCAGTTCCAGACCCTTGGACATATGGAGTAAATCCATCAGAGCATAATCCAAGCCTGACATTTCTAGGTTCTGCAGCAAAATCAAGATGTATTCGATCAAAGTGCTTCCAAGCCTCGCCATCAGATGGATGTCGCATAGTGCCTGGACTTGTTTTGTTTATATGATGCCATGTCACCTGACTTGCACTATGCATTGAAGCAAACATTCTTTTTAACCTTGGTATAATTGGAAGATAAAACATGGACTTCACTACTAACGTGTTTGCTTACGATTAACAGCTTTACTTTGAATTTGATATCTTGGACTCTCACAGAACTTACATTCCTCCAACATGAAGGAGTGAAAAACACTTAGAAAAGGGGGATTGAATAAGTGTAACTTCAAAAACTTGGAAGACAAAAACAATGAACACAATTGTTTTTATCCTGGTTCGTTGTTAACCAAACTACTCCAGTCCACCCCTGACAAGGTGATTTACCTCAACTGTGGATTTAATCCACTAATCCAACTGATTACAATGGTTTTCCACTTAGATACCCTCTAAGTCTTCTAGAGTCTACAGATCACAACTTGATCACTCTAGGAATCCTTTTACAATCAATGTAAAATAAAGTTTACAAGAGTTTGAATGCTTCTAATAAAGCTGTAATCACAACTGTGATATTTATCTTAAGTTCTATTCTTAACACTCACTAAATATTACAAAGAGTTTGTGAGGTTGAAGATGAAGTTCTTTAGCTTTTGAATTTGACAGCGTTTATGTATATTTTGCGCAAGTGTTGTATTCAGCTTCTGGACAGAACTTCTATTTATAGGCGCTTGAGAGGAAATGACCGTTGGGATGCATTTAATGCTTTGCGTGAATAGTACAATGTTGCATTTAATGTTTCACACTATTGTTAACTACCTTGAGCATTGCTTTTGCTGCTTTTACTGACTTTGCCTTTTGTAGCTTCTAACGTTCCTTTTGTTAGTCAGAGATTTGACGTTTCCAGTTCATGTTCTGATTCTGCATGACCATCTTCTGATGTCTTGCCAGACATGTTCTGATGAAGCCATCCAGAACTTTCTGAGTCAGTTGCTTCTGAATGCTGATTTGTGCACACTTTTTATATATTTCCCAAAATGTAAAACTTAAAGGATTAGAGTACCACATTGTCTTATATAAAATTCATACTTAATGTTATCATCAAAACTAAGAATATTGATCAGAACATTTCTTGTTCTAACAATCTCCCCCTTTTTGATGATGACAAAAACATATATAATTGATATGAATTTGTATCTAGAATATCAGATGAACAAAGACAATTTCACAGATATAGCATAAGCATATAATCAAAGTGTGTGAATATGTCTCCCCCTGAGATTAACAATCTCCCTTTGAAATTAATACTAGAAGAATTTATAAATAAAAGACTTCCCTGAGTATTTTTCCATTTCAGTTGAGACTTTCACGTTGAATTAGAACTTCAGAACATTCAGAGCTTCTCTTCAGAGCTTCCATTGGACAGCTTCAGAGCTTTGAATTTCTCTTTGTGATCACTTGTATCAGAGCTCTTATGTCTTCAGTCTTCTATGTATCTGATCCATCAGAACTTTGAGACTTCATGTATTAGAGCTTCTAGGTTTGATCATAGCATTTCTTGCTTCTAGACTTGAAGCATCAGAGCACTAAGCTAGCTTCAATTCTTTAAGAGCTTTAGAATTGCTTTTCCCCATGTATTTGCTTCTCATTTTGAGCTTTGACCAGAATATCACATTCCTGCAAAAACTATCAAAGACAGAAAACTTGCAATATATTTGTTAGGAATGTTGAGACTTAAGCCCAGCAACTGATATTATAAATTAATTCAATTATCACATTTCTCCCCCTTTTTGTCATAACATCAAAAAGCATAAAAGATTCAGATGAAAAACACACAGAGTGAAGAAAGAAAAAGATATTTCATTGATTAATTATCAGGAAAAAAAATACAGAAGCAGATGCAAGCAAACAGATGCAGAAACAAAGAAAACAACTAAGACACAAGACAGACTACGACTAGCTAAACTTAGAAGCTAAGACGGCCAGAAGGTTCTTAATCTCAGAAGTGTCTTCAACTTACTTCTTAGTAGTTTCTTCTTGACTCTTCATCCAGGTTTTGATCTCAGCATGGGTGTCATCGTGCTTGTCCAAACGACTAGCCAAGGTAGCTTGATTCTGTTGGAGCTCCTTCATAGTGTTCATCAGAATAGAAACAGAAGAACCAGCAGAAGCAGCATCAAAACTGTTTTCCAGAACAAGATGATTAGCATCAGCTTCAACCATTTGAACATCTTCATGATTTTCCTCAACAGGAATATCTTCAGGAGGATGTTCTAGGCCTTGAAGAATTTCAGCCAGATTCTCTGGAGCAGTTGGAGTCTGAGGTTCTTATAAAATTAGAGTTGTTCTTATAAAATTATGTCAGTTAAAAAAATCTAATAAAATTACTAACCTAACTTTATTTCATTTCTTATTCATTTAAACATATGGAATTTTGATCTTCAATTATTTAATTGAAAAATATATTAAATAATTAATGTCAGTGTTCAATTGAGGAATATTTACAAATTACATGAGTTTAAAAAAATCTATAGAAAAAATGGCCTTTATCTCTTTTGATTCAAAATTCTTATTGTCATTTTTTCCAATCACATGTCGATAATAAAAACAAAGTATAAATTTATTATAAATAAAAAATAAATATAAAAAAATAAATAGATACTTAACTTAAAAGAGGTGGGTTAAGGAAATTTTAAAAATAAAGAAAATAAATATAAATTCGAAAATTTTGAATCAAATGAAATGTAATTAACTAAAAAAAGGCAACTTAAAGGAAATGAAAAGGTTGATTGAGTCAAAATTAAATATAATAAATAATAATTAAAGTTTTTATGTAAATTAAATAATTAATTAAAATTAATAAATAATAAAATAATAATAAATCATTAAACAAATAATAAAATTACGATAATAATAATAATTAAAAAACCACTTATGAAATCAAAAGAATAATTTATTATCTATTATAACAAAGTATACTACTAATTAAAAACATCTCATTCACCATTACACTTAATGCATCATAGTTTAAACCTACAAATATAATAAAATTGATTTCATATAATAATAATAATTATTATTATTTTTATAAAATTATTATAAAAAGTTACTGGAAAAAGATGACAAAGTTTACACCTCACCTTACCATGTTTTTTTAAATACCATATATCCCTTCTACTTTTAAATACAACTAAGGGAAGACTAATTTAGTACATGCATCGAATCCTAGCAAATGTTGTTTATATATTTATCAATAATAATATAAGAAAAGTATTTTTTTTTTCAATTATTGATCTGCATGTGACACATGGCATCTTGAGAGAAGAGAGTTTTGTATTTTTCAACATTCTGATTTTGCTATCCCACGTCAGTTTTGTTCCTTCTCCCTTCCACCTTCCATCGGTTACTAATTTACTTCCCTCAACCTTCCAGTTTCCAGCAGTTACACATGCATGACTGTTTTGCTTTTAACTGCTCCACTCTTCAATTATGATTCTGTTATTTAAAATCTTGGCAGTGCCTGAATGTTTCACATTTTCATCTTCTACAATATCGAATTTTCTTGTTTGACGCAGTCGATTTCACGTTATGGCCAGACCGATGGCGAAAATCTACGACATCAACGAGAGCAAAGAGCTGTGGAAGGTTTTTGTTCGAGTGCATCACAAATGGAAGGTTCTCTCTAACAATAGGGAACATTTTGAGATGATCTTTATGGACAAGGCGGTAATATTTTACATCCTGCAATTTCTTATTCATTTTTTATTTTTTATTTATGGTTTGTTGGTTACTCAATAATGCTTATCTGTGCTGCACAGGGTGGGAACATACATGTTGTTGTCCCTGCAGCACATGTGTCTCTATTTGATGATAAATCGACATTGGACCATACATACACCGTATCAAATTTTAAGGTTCCGCCTAATCTGTTGGCTTTCAGACCTTCCTCGCATAATTTTTTGGTTAAGTTCACGAGAGGAACATCTGTTGGGGATGATAACAAGAATGAAATACTTCCTAAGCCACTGGTGTTTACAAAATTTTCTGTTATAATCAACGATAACTTTAACAAGGATGTGCTGGTAGGTGAATTTTTCTGCGCCTGATTTGTTTTACACCCATTGTTTTTCAAATGTTGTTTTGACCTTACTTCGTTTCCCTGATTTTTTATTTTTAAGACATCATTGGTATGGTTGACAGTATTGGTTATTCACAGACCGCATCAGGCTCCATAAAGAAGCAGCTTAACATGGTGCTGAGGGACCCCAGGTTTGTATATATATTTTCAACATTCCTGTAATTTATGCCATATGTGTTCCATTCTTCTTTAAAACACACCCCTTGTGTCTTATTTATGTAGCAACGACACTATCAACTGTACACTTTAGGAATCATATGTTGAGCAGTTTCTGAAGTTCAACCAGGAACATGGGGATGATTCGGTTCCTACTTTTCTGATGCTTTGTGTAATAGGGTGAACTGACTTTTAAAGAAATGTCGCGGTAAGCAAGAGTCGCCACCGACTTTTATTTTATCCAATTTAAAGAAAGGCTAAAAGAACAGAAAAAGACCTTTTAAAGATTTTGAGTTCGGGGGGTAAGTTATACAAAGGGAAGGTGTAAAGCACCCTTTGCATCCATGGTTTTCCATGGGCTCTTAATTGCTTAGCTCACTTTGTTTTCAAAATGTTTGAATTGTTTGAAAAGCGGAGTGTGAATAGTAAAAACTTTGAAGAAGAACTTTAGCTTGTAAATAAGCGTAGTCTTTTTGAATGGTTTCTTTGAAAAGAACTGGGAAAAGATTTTGAATAAGAAAAGATTTCGAAGAAGAACTTTAGCTTGTAAATAAGCGTAGTCTTTTTTAATTTGATTTTGAAAAGAGTGGGAAAATGATTTTGAATTTAGAGCAAGCAATTAGTAGCAACTACCCTAAGTTTTGAAATTCGTTCTTTTAGCTTTTCAGGGTGAAAGGGTCTATCCGTACCATGAGAGGGCAGGAAGTCTTTCAATTGGATGTGAAGGGTCATCGAGTTATCGTTCGCCATAAGACTGTCCCTTGCCATAAAGAGGGCAGGTAGTCTAAGGGAAGGATATAATAGTCATTTTATTTTTTAGGCATCATGCGAGGATACCTTAGCAATAGGGACAATCATTCTTTATAAGGCAACCTCGAGGGAGTTTCAATAACTTTGAAGGTAACAGGCAACATTGCTTTAGGTATCCTCGGAATCGAGGGACTTGACTATTTTTAGACAACAAAATTAAGGCAACCAATTAATAAGGCAACATGCAACAAGAGAAATTACTCTAAAGGTGTGTGGGTGCAACAATCACGTGATTAAGTTCGATTATATTTATCTTGTAAGTTAGTGATCTATATTCAATTCATGGTTATCACTCCCTAAATTACTAACCACGCAATTAAAATAAAAGCAGAAATAAAATTTCCTACGCTATTACAATAAACACCTGCGGGGATGGGGGAAATTAAAAGGCGGAAGAATAAGAGGAATCAATAATTAGTTTTATCATCTTGATCTTGAGCCTTGATCTTCCTCGACCCCTTGATTGACTCTGATCATCTGAGAATTAACAGAAAATAATGGGGTGAGTGTATGTGGAATTCCTTGACATTGAAAATAAACCTTAATTTAACCTATAAGACAAAAATTAAAATAAAATTTAAATAAGAAAAGGATTAGAACTTAGCTTTTCGATTGCCACGGCGTGTAGTCGGAAGATCTTGGCTAACCCTGAAAAATCAGAATGAAAAGGAAAAGAATTGGGCGCGAAAATAAAAGCAGGAAAAGTTGAAAAGAAAATGAAAAGGCGAATAAAATATAGTTAAGAAAAAGAATCAAAGTTAAAAACCTTAGACAAACCCAAAGATTAAAACCTAAGGGTTATAGTTAATAGACAACTCTTACATTGTTGATAATTTATGTTTACCCGTGGTTTATTGATTAAGGCTAAACTTAAAGGTAGAAATTAATCCTAATCGCTTAAACCTAAATTATAAATTAATTATCCTAATTAATTAATCCTAAATTAAACTATTCTAATTTTACCCTAAAAATTATTACTAAATTAATTAAAAGTAAAACCTAATGATTTAAAATAACTAACACCAACCCTAATCTTAATTTTATTAGTTAATTATTGGTTAGTTAGTGATTAAAAATTAATGGATAATTACTAAGTAAGAAAATAAATAAAAAAATGAAGAAAAACAAGAAAGAAAACAACCTGGTAATAAAGTTGAGGGCGTGTGGAATCCTGTGTTGCATGTCCCTGAGTGTCTGTGGTACGCTGCCTCATCATGTACGTTAGATTTAATCTGGATACGATCCAACGGTGATGCTGGGAGAGTGTATCGTAGGCTTAAGAAGTCACTGGCACTGAATCTGCAATCAGAAAAATACAAAGAAAAACAAATGCTTCCCTAGGTATCGAACCCAGGTTTGGGATGACACACACAACACTGCTATGCCAGCTGCGCCAATTCATTGACTTGTTAGTAACATAGGTGAGAGATACTAAGTACAAAATTCAACTCACCTTGGGAAAGTCAAACGATTTCAGGCTGGGGCCCATTATCTTTTGACGAGCCAGTCACATGCGGAGAGAGAAGATAGCCATTGTTGACCAGCCAATCATTCTCCTTGAAAGTGCCAGGCGTGCATTGAAGGATTTCTTGGCCATTTAGACCGCCATCGACGGTGGCTCTTCCTTCTTCTCCGATGGGCATCAAACATGGATCCTGCGAAAACAGTAGAAAAGCAAAAAGAGAACGACACAATCCCACTAAATTGGCCATTCCGAGTTCAATGGTACAATTATCTCACCCTGAAAATGTCCGTAGCTCTCAGTTCGAAGCTTCACCGAGCTTCAGCCCTAACAATGACAAATCATCGTTCTGGTCCAATAAGTCACATGTAACACGTCAAAGTGGCTATAATGGAGTTCATGAATGTAACCATGCACACGAAAAAGTTAACAAGACGTATATACATGGATTCCAATTTCTGAATATACTTACCTCCGGCGAAGATGATAAGTCGCGTTCTGAGAGCGATTGGCTTTACTCCAGACCGTGAACAAACTCCTGGGAATCTTAGGAAGATGATAAACTAAGCATGCGTGGCTGAAACTTGCTGTGGAATAATCTCTTTCGTGCCCTAATTTTTGAAGGTTTTTGAAGCTTTGAAAACCCTATTTCTTTGGCTGCCAGAACGTCCTCTAATTCTGTGGAATGCCTTGAGTACTTATAGTGATGAATTAGGGCAAAGGTTTGATCAAGAAATAAGGTGATTGATTAAATAAGATTTGAAAAAGATTTGATTCAAATTTGATTCAAACTATTCTATTTTTGTCTTAATCTCTCTCCAATCTCTTTCATGTGTATCATTAGTATTATGAATCAATTAGGATCAAATGAAATCAATCACACAATTTTGAATATTGTTTTATAATTTATTTGATTTAATTTTGAATTTAAATGAATAAAATCAAAATTAAAAGAAATAAAAATCATAAAATGAAGATAAATAGCTTTATGGGCCTTTCATGAGATCCTTATCACTTTCATAACTCAACGACATAGGCCCATATGGAAATATTTGGAGTTTTGGACCTTTTCTCTTCATGCATACCCTTGAAAATAGGTGAACTTGTGCACCTTGCCATTTCCTCATATTTCAACATTTTTTCAAGTTCTTGGACTTTTTAGAACCCTTGAAGAGTCCTCTGACCAATGTTTTTGGTCCCATGTCAAAATAATTTTCCATGCTCCTTGTATGCTCTTTTGAAAAAGATGACTTTTGGTTGACTTTTGAAAAGGACCTATAATGTTTTGATCCATATCTCTCAAATGAAGTATTTTTAGACTTGGCTTGTGAGAGACAAAATTGTAGGGAATTCAATTTCCTTCAAAATGAGCTTTGAATGGAAAGTTTCTGATGTTCCATGTGGGAGTTATGGCTGGTCAAAGTTTAGTTGACTTTCTCCTATAAAACCCTAATTTAGAAACTTCTGAAATTATTGATTTTTGATCTTTCCTTGATCAAATGGTGAATGATACTTCAAAATAAGGATGTTGACAAAAAATCAGGAGTTTTGACTGTACTTTGACCACAGTTGACTTTTAGGTCAAATCAGTCGACTGTTGACTTTCTGAGCAATTGAGTGATCAACTCTTTGAATTGAGACCTGAGTTTTGTCATGGAGATAGTTTGGAATATCATAAACCATATGAGATGCTTTGGAGTCTTTTGATCCATTGATTTCTCCTCAGAACAACAAAACCCTAATTCTTTGAACTTTGTTTAGGAGAGGGTGTCTTTGAGCTTTGTACCTTGATTTGAATTTGAATAGGAGAAACAGTATGGGCAAATTTTGGGGTATGACACTTTGATATGAAAAAGTCAAGGAACAGGGTTAGTGGTTTTGGGATTTTTTACTGATGTCATACCCTAATTTTGGACCCCCTTTGAGATGTCACATCTTAACTACTTCATTAACTCAAAGCAGATACCCAGAGCAGTCACTTGTTCACCAAGTACTTGGGTTAGGGTTTCAAGTCAGGAAATTCAGGAAAAGGATCAATGAAAGATGGAATTGATCCTCAACACAATCATATGGCTTGAGATGTTTCATTCATCTACATGTGATCTCCAATCTCAATGCATCAAGCCTCAAATCCATCAAGATCACCAAATTAGGGTTTTGAGCCTATTAGGGACTGGAATCAGGGCTTTTATTTGGGAAGACTAATAAAGCTTTAAGACACGATTCAAAGAGCTCAAACATCTTTAAATGATTCCTACATCAATATCAAATGCAAGATGTACTTCAATTCAAGTTCAACAACTCCCATTTTCATCTGGTCCACAATTAGGGTTTTTGACCTAACTCACCTGGAGAGTTGAGTTTTGACCAGAACAAGATCCCATGGCACAAACCATAGTTCAAGGGTCTCTAATGCTAAATTATAATTCACTCACAACATTCATTTGAAGAGGAGAGCTTGATTCATTTGAAATCTTCAAGAATACAATTCACCTGGAAAAGTCAATTGTTAGAGATCACCACTGACTTTTTGGATATTTGGTCAACTATGAACTTTTGAAGATCAAAA
This sequence comes from Vicia villosa, assembly GCF_029867415.1. NCBI lineage: Eukaryota > Viridiplantae > Streptophyta > Magnoliopsida > Fabales > Fabaceae > Vicia > Vicia villosa. The sequence goes on from NC_081180.1 coordinate 192,356,237, forward strand.
TCATCAACATATGATTATTGAAGTCATTTGATCAAAGAAATTCAAGAAAATCAACCAAGAATAAAAAAGTCAATAAAAGTCAAAGTTGGAAATTTCAAAGACCTAGAAAAATTCTAAGTGTTTTTAAGTATTTTTGTCATAACTTCATGGGCAAGTAACTCCAATTTTTAAGTACAAACTGCAACTTTGGACCTTCATCTTCGTTGAGATGAAGATCAAGGATTTGCGGCCAACGACTCTCCTTCTCCGATTCTTCCGCGTTTTTCTCCGATCTCCAGAAAAAAAATCCCTTTTTCATCTTATAATTTCTTTAGATTTATACTCTTAGGGTTTAGATTTTTTTTAGGAAATGTTAGATTAGATTTGTGATTTGTAAATTGATTCCCGATTGATGGTAATAAAAGTTTGATTGATAAAATCTTTTATTTGTTTTAGTTTGTTAAGATTTGATTGCGTTTTCTGTTGTTTTGACTCGATCTTGTTTTGCTGAGATTCTGTTTCGTTTGATTCATTGGGCCTGGGTTTGCATCACAGAATTAGGGTTTGTGTTGCTGGGGCGGATGTGTCGTGAGCTTAGGGAAGATGAACAGGATTCGGGTTGGGGTTTGACCCGGTCCGTACCCGGTCCATACTTGGCCCAATATCCACCAGCCCACTATGGCTATTAACGGTCCATTACCCAGTTAATTTAGTCAAGTATTAAAAATGACAATCCTAATAATAATAATCTAATAACAACAATGTTGAAAAAAATAATAATGATAATTTATAATAAGAAAGTAATCCTAATTAAGCAAATAATACTAATAACTAACTTATTAATGAATCTAATTAAAACCAAAAAACTCCTAATAGAATAATTAATTTAATAAAAATATTAATATATAATTAATCCCTAATAATAATAAATCAAATAATATTAATAAAACAAGTAATATTAATATTAATATGGTTTATTAATAATATGCTGACTAATAGAGTTAATCGCACCTTCTTTTTTTCGAAAGAAAAAAAAGGTATTAAAAACAAAGCTTTTCTACATGGGCTCAAATTAATTGGGCTTACCATACCCCTTTATTTTTTTGCGTACACTCCTTATTTTAATTAAAAGGTTTTATAAGATATTGGGTTTAACAATAGACATGCTAAACCCCACAGCCCTTATTTTTAACACCCTTAATCAATTAAAAGATGCGAACCGCATCGGGTAAATTTTGGGGTATGACACATATTGAGAAGAATTTTTTTGATAATGTATTTAACACGGTGATGGATGTCAAAGACAAAACAAAAGATAATGAGAAGGCTAGACATGACATGAAAAAGTGGTATAATCGAAAAGAGTTGGAGTTGAAGCCTCAACCGAATGGAAAATTATTAAAATCCAAGGCTAGTTACACTCTGACTTCACAAGAGGCTAAAGCAGTTTGTAGATGGTTAAAAGAATTGAGGATGCCTGATGGGTATTCTTCAAATTTAGCAAGGTGTGCCGACACTAACACTGGGAAGTTGCATGGTATGAAAAGTCATGATTGCCACATATTTATGGAACAATTGCTACCAATTGCGTTCGGTTCTCTACCCAAACATGTGCTAAATCCACTAACTGAAATTAGTCAATTTTATAGAGATATTTGTGCGTCAACTTTAAGAGTGGATGACATCATTAAGTTGGACCAAAATATTCCAATCATTCTCTGTAAGTTGGAACAAATATTTTCACCTGGTTTTTTTGACTCCATGGAACATCTACCTGTGCATCTTGCATACGAAGCTTATCTTGGAGGACTTGTTCATTATAGGTGGATGTATCCATTTGAAAGGTTTATGGGTGATTCTAAGATATCTGTGAAAAATAAAGCTAGAGTTGAAGGATCAATATGTTCACATTACTTGCATCGGGAGACATCACATTTTTGCAGTCACTATTTCAACAGTTTGATGTTAACTCCAAGAATCATAAGAGATCCTGTAAATGTAAACGAAAGAAGTCAATTAACCTTGTCAGTCTTTAGGCTTCCAGGTCGTCCATCTGGTAAGAAAGGTGTTCATTGGTTGACCCAACAAGAAATGCAATCCGCACATGTCCATGTCTTGATCAACTGCGTTGAAGTTAAACCATATCTTGAGTAAGTATACCCAACTATTTAATTTTATCTATAGTGTGTAAATATTATTACCTTGAAACTTATAGTGTATTTTTTATAGGGAATTTAACAACGTCTATTTTCAAAGCATCGGTGTACAATCAACATCTGGTGTCATTCATGCACAATTTCCAACATGGTTCAAGGAGAAATTGTCATGCATTGTTACACCGACTCCAGAAATACTCCATTTGAGAAATCCCCAAGGATTCCAGTCGACTTGGGGATCCCGCACTCCACATCCCACACAGGTGCCCCCAAGCTTCCAACCGACTTAGGGATCCCGCATTCCACTTCCCACACAGGTGCCCCCATCCTTTCAGCAGACCGGGGGGTCACACACCTCTCCTACCACACAGGTGCCCCCATCCTTTCAGCACACTGGAGGGTCACACACCTCACCTACCACACATATACCTACACGTGAGGATGATCATGTGGAGCCGGATGGGGATGATACTGCGCATGGAGGTGATGATCAGTTTGATGGTGACGATACTAGGGGGAGGATGATCCGAGAGAGATTCATATCATTGAAGGAAAATATTATATTTGGCCCGCAGGAAGTTCGTAAGTATCTTATATATTAAATTTTAATTAAGTTTACATTTCTTTTTTTAAATATAAATTTATATTTAATGCATGCTAATTAAAATTATTGTTTTTTAGTTTTGGGACGAGTCGGACTGCTGCCAGGTGTGTGTACTATGTGATTCAACAAACGTATTAAGAAGCTTGGACGAGTTTTGTGGAAGTTCCAAATAAAGATGCCTGGTTTAATTGTTTTAAGGTATAATTAATTTATTTTTTGAGTCATTGTTTATTTAAATTTTTTTACTATAGTTTTCTAACAGTTTATTTAAATGTCATCAGGGAAAGTGTACTTGTGATAAAATAAGCGAGAAACTTGTTTAAAAAAATTATTATAGCAGAACATCATAAAGACTTTCCGACACGTTGTGACGTGTTAGAAAGCATTGGGAACGTGATGGTAGTCGTCTCGAGTGGATGGGCCAAGAAGTTTTTGATAAACTTCTTGTGTATTGGAAATCAGACGAATTTAAGACTAAATCTAAAAATGCCAAAAAAATTAGGGCATCTGAAAAAAGGGGGTCACCTTAATGCAGTTGGAAGTATAAGCACTTATGAACATTCTCGACGCATGGTAATTATTACCACTTTTTAAAGTTATGTTTTGATTAATTATTTGTTTTTAATTAAAGTTAATTTTATTATTTAGGCTAAGAGGTTAGGGAGACAACCACTGATGGTCGATCTAGTTAAAGAAACTCGGACAAAAAAATCTGGTGATTATGTTGATGAGCGTACACGAAAAGCTTTGGTAAGTTATTCAATTTTTATTATATTTTTTATATTTAATGGAAATTTTGTGATGTGATTTTCACGTGGCAACTAAAAAAGTTGCGGCGTGATTTTCACGTGGCAACTAAAAAAGTTGTGGCGTGATTTTCATGTGGCAACTCTAATGTTGTGGCATAAAAATCACATGACAACTAATTTTCATTTTATTATTTAATATATTTTAATTTAAGTTAAATATTAATTTTTTTTGTAGGAGGATTAGCAAACATTGCTTGTAACATTTTTGGTCAATAATCCCCAATATACTCCTAGAGAAAGAGAGCCGCTTTATCCAGATGTTGATTTTTATATTTGGAATGAAGTCGTTGGCGGAAAAAGGGCCTAATGGATGTGTTTTTGGTGGTAGAAATTTGGCGGGAAGCTTGAGAAGTGGGGATAGAACTTTATTTGAAAGAGTTAGAGATAGGGAAGGATCGTCACGTCCAGTACAATTGTCATCGCAAGTAATGGAAACAATAAGACAATTGGCCTTAACTGAGGTGAGACGTGAGTCAGAGCAACGTGAGGCGGCGCTAAAAGCCCAAATGGATGAGCAAGCGCAACGTGAGGTGGCGCTAAAAGCGCAAATGGAGGGCAACAACAACAAATAGAGGCAATGGCGAAGAGGCAAGCAGAGATGGAGCAGCAAATGCGGTTATTTATGCAATCCTAACAAAGAAGTAGTAGTCAACCATTTAGGGTTACGTAGGAGTGGTTGGAAATAAGCGAGAGAATGATGATGAAGATATGAACCTTTAGAATTATCCTGATCCAGATGACCCTTAGGATTAATTTTATTTTTATTTAAATTTAAAATTGTGTAGGATAATTTAATTTTATATAATATTTTGTTTATTATATTATAAATTCAACATATTTTAGTATTTTGTTTATTATATTATAGCATTTTGTTTATTATTATTATTTCAATTGAATAAATATTTTTATAATAATAATAATAAAAATAATAATAATAATAATAATAATTATAGCATTTTGTTTATTATTATTATTTCAATTGAATAAAAATAAAACCTTTTTTATAATAATAATAATAATAATAATAATTTTTTTAAAAAAAATTAACGTTTGTGACGTGTTATACATGTCACTAATTTGTGACGTGTTATACATGTCACTAATTTGTGACATGTATATCACGTCGCTAAACTTTTAAATTATTAAGAAATTTTGTGACATGATATCCACGTCGCTAGTTTGTGTCATGCTTTCCACGCCACAACTTATCTCCGTGTTCTGTGCCATCCTGCTTTTTCCTGGCGCAGTCTATTCCAACAGAAAAAAGTTGTTGGGTTCTGTGTATCACGTTGCGACGTGATTTCCATGCCACTATTTAGTGACGTGATAATTATGACACAACAAAGTTGCCACGCTCTCCCAAGCGACATAAACGTCCACGTCACTAATTTTGTGTTGTGACGTGATATTCCATTTTGTGGCATGGAAATCACGTCCAGGAGAGCTTATTTTATGTAGTGTGTGATCTAATCTTGTCCCAAGAGTTATGCCTGAGAATATCCACTAAACTTGAGAGTTTTTTGAATGATGTGCCCAACAAATCTCCTTATACAAGGAAATAAAATTTTCATACTAACTTCAAACCAAACACTGAACAGTGGCTTAGAGCAGCTAGTGTCCGAACCAAACAACAAACAATCCTTAGAGTTGTTAGTCTCCAAGCCAAACAATAACCAATGCTTCGAGCGATTAGACTCCAAGCTAAACAGAGATTTCGCACTGACTGATATCAAACAAAGTGGAGTTTTGAGTTGACTATCTTCAAAACTTAACCATAGATTTATACAGGCTAACCACAAACTGAATTAAGATTTATGATGGACTCATCTGGAACCTACTAGGTTTTTTATATTAAAGGGTTAATACTAATTTACCCCCTGCCATATAAGCGAGATTCGGTTTACCCCCCTCTAAAAAAAAACTTATTGGACAAACCTTGCAAAATAAAGATTCCATCAAATTTGACCCTGATCAATTTTTTTGACCAAGATTCTTAGAATATTGCCTACATGGCATTTTTGGTAGTGCTGATTGTACAACACATAAGCAATGTGGCACAGTCAGCACTGCCACGTGGAATTTAATTTTTTTTAATTTTTTAAAATTTTTTTTGTTGATTTTTTTTATTATTTTTTTTTTAAAAAAAAATTAATATTTTTTTTGTTGATTTTTTTAAAAAAAAATTTTTTATTATTTTTTTAAAAAAAATATTTGACAGTACCTGCGGATTTACCTACGGATTTAAAAATACCTGCGGATTAACCTACGAATTTGACAATACCTGCGAATTTACCTACAAATTTGACAATACCTGGGGATTTACCTTTAAAAATACCTGCGAATTTGACAATACCTGCGGATGTACCTACGAATTTACCTGCGGATTTACCTACAAATTTGACAATACCTGCGGATGTACCTGCGGATGTACCTACGAATTTACCTGCGGATGTACCTACGAATGCCATGTTGGCAAGATTCTAAGAATCTTGGCCAAAAAACTTGATGGAATCTTTATTTTGCAAGGTTTGTCCAATAATTTTTTTTTTAGAGGGGGGTAAACCGAATCTCGCCTATATGGCAGGGGGTAAAGTTGTATTAACCCTATATTAAAAAAGTCTCGTAATTAATTAAACACTCTCGTAATCAACTAACTAGGCCTAAAAAACATTTTGTTTTTGCATTTTTATTAAAACATGAGAGCCTTCTCAAGACTTTTTATTGTCTATGTGATTTATCCATATAGTTACATAAATTCCCATTTTTTTTACAAAACATTGGTCACTCAGATAGACACGACCAAACGAGCTTTCATACTCCTTGGTTGTGGATCTATGTACTTGTAGGTATGAAGTTGATGATCTCATTAACAACTTTCCTATGTGTTTTGATGATGACCACGACAATGCACGTTGAAGTTGGTGGAAATTTCCCGCTAACTCCTTGATGATAGTGAATGACTTAAATATATCTCAAGCTACATCAATTAGATTATTCAAGTTCCAATGAAGTGCTTATGTGAGTGATAAATCTTGTAGAGGAACTATAATGCTTCAAATTTGTGAAAGAGAGGAAGTGTGAAAGCTCACATGGTTGTGTTTGTCCGAGTGACGAGAGTCTTGTGAAAGTGAGAGTAACTACTACTAAGGAAACACACCCACACACTTAAAACATTTTTAAAAACCTCATTTTAACTAACAAAATACCTAAAAATTGCATTAAACCTTAGCTAATTGATTTGAAAACTATGAACTTCATTAAAAGGAATTAAATTTAGTTCTTGAAATTAACCAGTCTTATATGTTAGGCATGTGACTTCACACACAAGTGGAGTGTGAATTGTAAATTTCATGAAAGTGGTAGTTTGAAAAATTTTATAAATATTTTTAGAGTTTAAACTCATATTCAAATCGTTTTAATAAATTAGCTGCGAAAATATAAGTAAGAAAAAACATAAATAGTTAAGGGTAAGAGAAATAACTCAAGGACTTATAGAGGTTGTGTAACACCCCAAATCTACCCCGAAATAAACAGGAAAATCTGAGTGCAAAAATCCTAAAACTAATTCAAACATCATGATTCGAGGCGTCACATTTAATCCACTAATAAAACATTCACATACCATGCTCATCAACATAGATACATAACACATATAAAGGAGGGCAATATTCAATGCATTAATCAGCAATGCCAAAAAGTAATCACATCACAGCGGAAATCAAATATCAATACCAATCTAAGTCATAACATCATGGCCAACATGGCGCAATATATCCAACAACTCTCAACATAACATACTGATGAAATACGACAAAAGGTAAACAACAAGAATCAAGACATAAGCAAGTAATCTGACATCCCCCCGAGTGCTACGTATCAGAGCATCGACACACCGACTCGAGCTATGAGGTACACGACTACTCTGCATCATTACCTGCACGTTACCAACAAAGGATAACATTCAAACAGAAGGGGTGAGATATCATTCAGTATAAATAAACATATGATAATATTCAAAGCGTAGTAAAGATCATACATATATCACCACTTCTCATCACATAACATGTTATACAGTTCAATTCGCTAAACATCTATCAATACGGTAAGATCGTCAAGGAACAAGTATAACATCATATCCCATTCACAAATATAACACCAATGCATCAAGCAAACATCTCATCGCTACATCTCAACAACATCTCATCACCACATCATACAAACACATATTGAGCATAACACCACGTGCCATTTAAATGCGACTCGACTTATGCAAATGCATGTGGTACCAATTTGGAGTAAAACTCCCACCGTCTCAATTTTGCCATTAGGAACACCGTCGCTATTTGCCAATAAGGCCACCGTCGCTTTTGCAAAAAGATCACCATCGCTTATGCAAATGGATGTGACACAATGAATGTAAAATCCACACCAACACAACACATACAACACGGACAATATGTCACAACACCACTAAAAATCACCATTGAACATCATCAATATAATGTCGAACTTCAACAACAACAAAATCACCATCATCCATAAAATGCATCACGTCATTATCATGTTACTATGTTGCACCATCATACAACAATAATTCATCTCACAACAACAATTACATCATACAACAATTAGGGGTGGGAGTAGGCTGGGCCGAGCTAGGCTTTGCCAAGCCTGAGGCTGGCCTGCTATAACATTCAAAGCCTAAGCCTGGCCTGTAGCCTATCATAGGCTTATTTTTTTGGCCTGGGCCCGGCCCTTTTGAAGGCCTGATTGGCCTATTAGCCTACTTAAAAGCCTATTTCATTTGAACATTTGTAAATAAGTCATTCAACTCGTCTTTATATAGACTAACAAATTAAAAGATCAGTGAGATTAAATGTTTGTTTGCATTAGTTTATTTAAGTTTACCTAGTAGCATAAATTTTGTGATATTATTTGTTTGAGAGAACTTATCGAAACAACTTATGACATTGTTCATAAGATTCTTTTCATCTTATTTTAATAATTTCTTCAAGATAACTAAAATTTATTTTTATATTTTTAGTTCAAAGTAAAAAATATAATATAGTAATAATAAAATTATTCATATTTATTTAAATAGGCCGGCCTCTTAGAGTTAAAAGGCTTTTTATGTGGCCTGTGGCCTAGCCTTTTTAGCTAAATAGGCTTATAAAAAAGCCTAGGCCTTTTCTATTTATCTAAAAAGCCTGGCCTGACCTAGACCTATGTAGGCTGGGCCGCAGGCCCCTGTTAGTCAGCCTGGCCTATTCCCACCCCTAACAACAATCCAATTCAAGAAAAGGATCCACAAGAGTTTCTAAATATATTCAAAGCATATACAATGGAAAGACATCAATTAGAGCTTCACGATGGTTCAAACGACATACAAAAAGGAGTTACAGATCAAAAGATACATTATTTTAAAGTTTGGACAACTTTTGTAAAATAGGGTCCGCTTAGCGGCCCACAAGCGCGCTTATGCTCCTAAAATTCAATAATCGCGCTTCAAGTGGCGTGTGGCAGAAGCTTTTTACGAAACAGGCTCCACTTAGCGAGCCTATTTATTTTTTCAGATAAAACAACATCCACTTAGCGGACCCACGTCCGCTTAGCGGGAGCGCGATTTTGTAGAAAAACGATAACAGTAACAGACCTGCATAATCACCCTTTCTCCAGCCAAAACTCATTCTAAATAGAAATTAAACATGTATAAACACGAAATATACCATCATCTAAGATCAAACATCAATCAAAACACATTTCTAATCACAAATTCATGCATTTTGTCATAAACCCTAACATTTCTACACAAGGATAATCCATGGTTCAATCATACAATCCAACCCACCCTAAACATCATCATACATCCCTTTAGCAAGAATGAATCCCACCCTTACCTTGGGTTTTGGATTGAAGCCAACTCTATCTTCAACCTTGAGATTCTCCTCTTCTCTCCTCTCTTCTCTTCTTTCACCAAAATCCCCAAATGAGCTTATAATTTTTATTTCCTCTAAAACCCTTGTTTTGTGAAACTCTTACAACAACAACAACAAAACCATTATGTGAGATAGATTGCAAGAGCAGAAAAATGTTTTATTCAAGATTGGTGTTAGAAGAACAACATAAAACACAAAACCTTGAATATTTTTCTGTCTAAAAATTCATCCCAAAGAATAATATGTATGAGTTTGGAGCGGCTATAGATGTGACACCTTAATTTTCCCGCGCTTAATGTAACGAAATAAATCTAGAATATATCACATTTTCACATTAGGGTGTTACTCATCTCAAATCAAAAACTATTCTGTAAAACTTATAATTTAAAATAAAATAGTTGACACCTGTCATCGCTTGCTCACCTTCACTTAGGGTATCATCGCAGCAGAATTCATCAACTAAGCATGTTATGTAATTAAATAAGTCTCATAAAAATACTTTATTGAAATTGGAGTAAATATGGTAAAAGCCTCAATGATAAACACCAAATGTCGAGAGTATAACATCCAAATCTCAAATAACAAAACGTAATAAAGAAATAACATTGTTCGTCCACCTAGTGTTAAAAGATTAATGCAACAGAAATAGAAAGCACATAAAGACGGGAAAAGAAAATACCCTCAACGCCATCATCCATCTCTAAAATAGCTACTCATCTATCTGCTTGCTTGTACTCCAAAGAGTAGCATAGACCATAATAAGGGTGAGAATACGCTCAAAATAAGAAATGGCACAAAAGAATGCAATGGGTAGTTCTATTCGAACAGTATCGTTCACATACATCACATCACGTCATTCACATAAATCAACGCATCTCACATACTAGCCAAACAACTCAAATCATAACAGTTATCACAATATTCATGTGAACAAGTTATGTTTTATGTAATGCAGAAAAAACTCAACTCATGCATGCGGTACTAACTTAACAAAATGGTTCCTCGTCCAAACCGGGTTTCACGCTGTACCTCGAGCCCCATACCGAGCTCTAAGCCCTAACACCGAGATTAGGACAAGTCACTAATCCTGCACCAAACTTCTGAACTTGCCTCTTTCACTACAATGACATATGATGAATGTCATACAAGTCAATGCAACACAGAAACAACCCCAATGTTTAAGGCCCGCACCATCTGGAAATAACATGCATTGACAACAACATAATAATCATGCATCGAATAATAATTCCACATTCACGAAAAAAGTGCATAATCAATCATCACGAAATCATCATAAAATATGCACCACTCATCACAATTTGCAAGAATTAATTAATCACACATAATTAATAAACAACACTCAAAATATCTCCAAAACGGTATTCCTACACAACAACAACAACAACAGAGTAGATTCCACACCAAAACTACACATCTCAACTCAAACATATTACCAATACACGAATATCACATAGCATTTTTTCATATTAATTCATTATATCCCTAAATCATATTTATAGAACCACAACGGTTTGCTACATAACCATACATAATGTCACAAAGATCTCTATAGTAGACCTATAAATAAAATTCAGCTATCTCACTAAGCACTGTCACGAGGAAGTTTAGTATGTTAGCTCTCTAAGTCTTCGAGCATCAACTCATTTGGACTTACGGAATAAAAGTTATGGTAAAAACAAAATCTTAACAAAATCAGCCTAATCGGCGATGGTTGGATCGTCACCATAGTTAACGCTAGCTTTTTCGCAACACTCTAAAACGCTGCATAATGCAAAATTATGCATTTTTCACCGTTGGAGGCCTTCTAGACCTCCAATTTCGATTCCGTAAAAAGTAAGACGCTTAGAATATTACAACTTATGCAATACTCTAATTACCTCTAGTTAATTCATGATTTTAATACAATTAGATCATCAAATTCATTGATTCAAGGTTAAAATCTTCAAAACTCAACAATTGAGTTTCAATCAACGATAACTCAAAAACAGAATTATGCACATACTTTTGCACACAAATTTCCAACATGATAATATCCCCTTAATTATATTATCATGCATTCATATTCATCATATTCAACCATTCAATCAATTAAAAATATAGGTAAAAACCTAATGGAGATTAAGGCATTCTCCCAACCCTTTTATGCAATTTCCATCGATTAAAATACTAATCCTTTGGTGTTTTTCTCTCCTAACCCTTGCTCTTCTAGAATTTTGTTATTCTCCTCTCATTCCTATTTCACGTAACGTTAAAAAAAGACTCTCTAATTCCTTCAACTCCTGTTTTATAAGGACCAAAAATCCCTAATTTAATCTTTCTTCATTCTATGCTCACTTACTACCGAAATCCCTACTTTGCCGTTATTTTTTCTGCTATTCGATTTTAATTATTTAAATTAATAATTAAATATTTCTACCCATTACTCCTATTTTATCATTTTGATTTAATTAACTAAAATACTGATTTTCTAGTCATTCTAATTAATTCCAGCAAATATTCAAATCTCTTCACACCCCTACTTTAAGATCACACACCCTTACACAACTTAATTATTTAATTACTACCCATACAAATACATATAAATCATAAAAATTAAATTAATTTAATAAAAACTAGGGTGTTGCAATAGATGAGTTAGGTTTAGAGAAAATTTTTAAGCGAGTACTTTTTATAGTAAAATCTTTTTATCCAACCCCTTGATTATTACAGAAACCGAAGAAATAGATCATTTAATTTACAAATAAAAAAAGAAAATAAAAGACTAATTTTTAAAGAAACTAGTGTGAGCACGGGTACCCGTTGTGGCCTTGTTATTTTGTTTAACATTGATATTATTGCAGAGGTAAATGTCTTAAAAATAGATGAGTAAAATATAGAAATATATTTTTAATAGGTTGAAGTTTGGGTCATAGTATGAAACATAATGGGATAAGATAATAGGTTGGGCTTAATGATGTAACATAATGGGATAATGTTAGTCAATATAGTTTTATTAATGGGCCAAAAGGTCTATATAGTTTTATTAATGGGCCAAAAGGTCAATATAGTTTTATTAATGGGCCAAAAACTTAAATAGTATTATTAATTAATAATGTAACATAATAGTATAATTTGATGCATTAGAAACATTTCGTGTTTCATAAAGTGATTTGACTTTTGGAAACGTCTCACACACGTCCAAGTAATACAGAGAAGCATTGTCTCCAAAACGCCTCCAAGAGCAACATGTCCATGCAAAGCCATGTGGTTCTTCGAATGAGGTTTGTTCCCGTGCTTTTGTTTTGCGTTTTAATCTCGCGAAAGTTGAAGTTTTAGTTTTGTTGAAGATTTTGTGTTGGCTTCTTTGCAGATCACCAGATTGGTTGTTAGTCCAATCACCTTGGAAACAACTTACCATAGAAAAGCTACTAAGAGGGTCGTTGGAGAAGCGTGCGGTATGTGATAAATAGAAGAAAGTGTTTGAAAGGGCAAGATCTATTGTAGATGATAGTGGGATTTGTGAAATGAATGAAAACAATGGGTTTTCGGGTAATATTTTATTTTCAAACAGTGAAAGAAAACATGCAAAGTCATCAGGTGTAGCTGGAGTTAAAAGAAAAGGTGTTTCTGGTGCAAGTTTAGTTTTGGAGAAGCAGAACTATGCAATCAACATTGAAAGATAAGGGTAATACTAAGATGAATATTCATTGTGCATGTTATGATAGGTGATACTGATTTATAAATGTTAAAAATGTGATGTTAAATTTAGGTGATAGTGCTTATTGTTTGTTTAGCATACATAGTTCTACATAAATCAATGTTGTGTTGTTACATAAGTTTATGTTTTGAAGGAATAACAGTGGCCATAAAGGGTTGGGGGTTTGAAAGAATGCACAATGCGCGAGGCCAAAAGTCAAGTGTTGAAGGAGACGCATTCTGTGGATCAAGGAAAGAAAAAAGCTGTTGAAGGGGAAGATATTTTGAAGGACAAAAGTCAAGGGGAGATTTATTGAAGGGAAAGAGTGAAGGTGGAAGGTGTGAGAAATGCAAGGATAAGAGTGTGGGGTCTTGTGCTGCGGCTGATGCAGAAAGTGATTATTCAAAGGAATACATAACGATTTCTTTCGATAGTGAAAGGTAAATATGTTGTGAGTTGAAAGTCAATATAACACATCATTTTGAATTTATAATTTGTTAGTTTGATATGGTTTTCTAAGTTGCTTGTTAATTTGTAGGGTATATACTCCTATATATGAGGAAGAGCACGAAGAGTACAGGACTCGGGAAGTGACTAACGCAAGGAAGATGCGGTCGAATGTGTTGGTAAGAATAGTTTTGAGTAGACATGTTGTATTATGAAAAAGTTGTAAGATTTAGATGTAGCTGATGATGTTTGTTAACATGTACAATAATTTCTAGTTCATGTAATAAAGAACTGCCTTGGTAATAGAATTTCGAAGATCGTTCTATATGACTTGGAGAACGAAGTTTGTTATGATTGTAAGATTAATAAGAGGGCAACCAAAACTGAGAAGTATTTGTACAAAGGGTGGTTTGACTTCGCAAGGGCGGCAAATTTGAAGGAACGTGATAAACTCTACCTTGTCAGAAATTATGGTGTCAGTGGAACGCAGTGGTGAAACTTACGGAGGGATTTGAAATAGTGATATAGTTTAGGATTTGTTATTATTTTGTCTGTTCGTAAGTTACAATATAAGAAGATTGTTTTTTTTTTGTGTAAGCAAGAATATAATAACCGGAGAACTAAGGGTTCTCCAACCTTGTTACACAGGAAACGGATTAATACCGTCAAAAGTCAATATTACAAACTAATTATAATTACGACATAAAAGACACTAGGTCCTTAACAAAATCGTAAAAGCTACAATTGGGATGAGCAATATCGCCTATAAAAGACCATCTCCATATCAAGATCTTGATATTCCAAATCATATTATTAACATTCCAAGCCTCATTCCTAAAGCAAAAACCATTTCTTGTCAACCAAATAATCCAAGAATTGGCTAACCAAAACACCCCCAATTTGCCTTTTTTAATACCTTTTCTACGGCCCATCGAATACCATTCCATAAAAAAAGGAATACAATCCTCCATGTTCCAACCCGGAAAATCCACCCACTTTGCAATTTCCTTCCAAACATAATTAATCACAACGCATTTGAAAAAGATATGGTCCCTATCTTCCAAATGCAAATCACAAAAAACACACTTTAAATTAGTAGAAGTTAAGTTAATACCTCTATACACCAATAGATCCTTTGTGGGAAGCCTATTCACAAAAAGCCTCCAACCAAAACTTTTAATCCTAAAGGGAATCTCCACCTTCCAAATTAACTCCAATGCCTCATCGTGCCTATTAAAAGGACCAAAAGGAATGCGCTTTTGCGCATAAATGGAATAGCACGAAGATACCGTAAATCCTTTCTCCGAGTCAAGAGACCATTCAACTAAATCCTTCCCTTCTTGAAATCCGCCAAAACTCTCCAAAAGATTTCGCAAAATCGAATAATCCAAAGCAATTCCGGGCTCAAGAAACGCCGTCCCCGAAATACCTAAATCCCCCCACTTCCAAATACCCTCACTCCACCCTCCCATAGCCGCCACCGAAACTTTTTTCAAAGAAGATAGCAAAAAAAAATTCGGAAATGAATCCATCAAAGCACAATTGTTTAACCACCGCACCTCCCAAAAAGGTGTGTTGAAACCATTTCCCACTTTGAAACAACAATTAGAAATCAACGGATCACCGGAAGAAAGGGATGAAATAGATGAGTTAAAAAAACCAACCTTTAAAATATCCCTCCACCAATGGGATGAAGAAGAGCACACATGAGCGCCGCCTCCGCATAGGATATGCAAGGATAAATCTCCGTAACGGGCTTTCAAGATCTCATACCACAAAGAATTGGAACCATTAATAATCTTCCATCTCCACTTGTTTAAAAGAGCTAAATTGAAGTCGGAAATATCCTTGATAGCTATACCCCCCTTTATAAAGGGTAAAGTCACAACCTTCCAACTTATCCAATGAATTTTTCTTTTTTCCGCCACCCCTCCCTATAAGAAATTGCTTTGAATCTTATTGAATTCTTTGACCACTTTAACCGGCATCTTGTAGAAAGATAAAGTGAAGATAGAAAGAGAACACAATATAGATTTCAAGAGAGTGATTCTACCTCCAAGATTGAGAAATCGATTCTTCCAACCCGCCACACGATTTTTCACCTTCTCCAATAGCGGCTTCCAAGAAGAAGCCTTCCTAGGATTTATACCAATATGAATCCCAAGAAATAAAAAGTTACTTTCTTCCCTTTTACAAGAAAGAAAACAAGCGGCGGCCTCCAAAAAATTATGCGACACATTAATTCCAATCAACTTGCTTTTATGAAAATTAATTCCAAGACCCGACACCAACTCAAAAGCTCTCAACACCAACTTCATTGCTTTAACATGTTTCCATGTCCCCTTTCCGACCAACAAAGTGTCATCCGCAAATTGGAGAATATCCATATTACACCTTCGATTAATATCAAACATCTCAAAACCCCCTAAATCCACGGATTTTCTAACCAACCGAGCAAGTGCTTCCGCTACCAAAACAAAAAGAAAAGGAGATAAAGGGTCACCTTGTCTAAGCCCCCGTTTGACAACAAACTCCTTGGTTGGACTACCATTTATCACCACCGACATGTTGCTATTGAAAATTAATAACTCCATCCATTTCCTCCATCTGTCACCAAACCCCATTTTAACCAACAAAAACCGAAGAAACTTCCATGAAACCTTGTCATAAGCTTTCTCAAAATCCACTTTGAAAAGAAGACAAGAATTACCTTCTTTCCGAGCATAATCTACCACTTCATTAGCAACGAGAGCACCGTCGAGTAATTGCCTTCCCGGAACAAAAGCACTTTGACAATGAGAGACTATAGAATCCAAAACAAGTTTCAATCTACCCGCCAAAATTTTAGCTACCACCTTGTACATACACCCCACCAAACAAATAGGCCTATAGTCATCAAGATCTAACGGGTTAGAAGATTTCGGAATAAGAGCCAAAAAAGAAGATGTCACCGCCTTTGACAACTCTCCCCCCACATAAAAATGATCAAGGAATCGCATGAAATCGGCACTAAGAAAAGACCAACATTTCTTGATGAAATGAAAAGTGTAACCGTTGGGCCCCGGGCTCTTGGAACCCCCACAACAAGCTAAAGCTTCCTTTACCTCTTCTTCTTGAAAAGGCCTTTCAATCCACCTTTTGTTCTCCCCACTTATAAAATCAAACGGTATCCCCTCTAACGTCATGCCAAAGTCCCCCTCATCTTCGAATTTACTTGAAAAATGGCGAAAAACTTCATCTTAAATCTCCCTTACGGAATTCAAGGATCCGCCCGGAGTATTTAACGGCCCAATGTGATTTTGTCTCCTCTTATCTTTCAAAACTTTGTGGAAAAAACCGCTATTTGAATCCCCCTCATTTAGCCACTTTAATCTAGATTTTTGAAGCAACATATTCTCTTTAATTCTCAACTTATTCCAAAACCGACTAGTAGCCTCCTTCCTATTTTGAAGAAATTCGGATTGAAAATCTCCCTCCATCTCATTCAACAACTCATCCCCACAATTAATATCCCTAACGCCCTCCTCAATCTCCAAATCGATTCTACCAAACACCTCTTTGTTCCACCAATTAAGTCTTCCTTTAAGAAGTCGGAGTTTTTCTTTCAAGACAAAATCCCCTCTTCCTTCTACCTTTAGATCTTCCCACTCCTTCTTCACAAAAGGTAAAAAAGAATCAATAGAGAACCATTCATTGTTAAACTTGAACGGTTTTGGCCCCCAATTATTGTTATCCACCTCTAACCAAATAGGACAATGGTCGGATAAATCTCTATCCCCCACAAATTGACCAACAATCCCCCAATCGTTCACCACTTTATCCGACACCAAAAATCTATCAATCCTACTCCTCGATCTACCATCACCTCCTTGCCAAGTAAATTTTTTTCCTTTGCAAGGAATATCCACCAACATGCTTTCCGAAATAAATCCGCAAATTCTTCCATTTCATTTGTGTTAGACATCACCATCCTACCCTTTCGTTCTCCACGCTCTTTAATCGCATTAAAGTCCCCTCCTATAATCCATTCCCCATCATTGAACAACCCCTTTAAATCCAACAACCTTCTCCAAAGAATTCTTTTCTTATCCAAAACACAAGAGGAATAAACATTCACTAAGTAAAAGAAATTATTGTTTTTCCTAAATTTGATGCCAAGATAACCTTCTCCTTTGAAACTAGTAATTACCTCTAACGCATCTTCCTTCCACAAAGTTAAAAGACCCCCCGATCTACCCGTCGCATTAGAAAACGAAAATCCAATACCGTTTGTACACCAAAAACTTTTAGCAACAAAGTCTTGAATATCTACCAATTTAGTTTCTTGTAACATGAACACATCCGCATTACCCTTAAAAATCAAAGAATTAATTCTTCTCCTTTTTAGAGCATTGCCACCCCCTCTAATGTTTAAGGATCCAATAATCATGATACAACTTTTTTGGACTCCTTCTTTCTTAAAGCTTCTTTCTCCAAAAACTCAAGTCGCTCCAAGATAACACTTTCATTGCCCACACCCGAAACCCCTAATGCTTCCATAGCCTTCCACATTTTTGAACCGGCTTCACAGTCCAAGTTGCCCCACATCCTACAATTATTTTTGTTGATGTCTGAAAATCCTCTGTCAACACCACAAGACCCCGAAGCCTTATCATCACACAATAAAGCTGGGGCAGAATACAACATATCCGTCCCACTACCTTTAGAGGATGGAAGTTCATTATTTGACATGGCTTTACGCCTCCTTCCTGTGAATAGTCCCGACGGGTTCTGAGTTTTCCCTAAAATCTTTTTAACAGGCCAAATTGACCTCCTGTGAATAACACCTCCCACATCCGCTAATTTTTTAATCCTGGCCTTCTTTAGCAACTTACTCTTCTTCACTCTAGCCGAAGACACCGCGTTATCAAACAAACCGTTTCCGCTGTCCAGAATTCCCACACAATCTTGAGACTGTGCATGGCAGTGCTGCTCCTCACTCCGCGAAACTGATGGTTGTGCCGGTAGAAAACTGTCAGCCACAAAGGAATTAGAAACTGTCTCCGACGACCCTTCAAGATTGTTGACCACAACCCCTTCCACTCTCGCTGCTTCCTTCCCCCTAATACCTCTCGAACAGCCCGACAAATTGTCAGCCTCCTCCGCCCTTCTCGAAACCAAAACAGCACCAGATTTGATACCCTCCCCTGCAACCGGACCCAACAACACCGTATTCGACGAGAATTCCTCAATAACATCTTCGACCTCTTCATCGTTCTCAGAAAAATCTCCTATCCAAACATCCTCAGAATCCACTGAACCAGAAACAGAATCAGAGATTAGAGATTTTGAAAAACCTGAGTTCGAGAAACGATCACCCTTGTCTTCCTGAACCACTAAACGAAACAAACTGCTATTAATCTCAACCAAGACCGAGTCTGACAAAGTACAGTTCAGAGGGACTGCCAACTTCATTCTCGCTACATCTCCGAAATTCCCGCTAGCTGTGTGATCATCCAAGCAGATAAACTTCCCCATCGAGTTAGCCAGCGCCATGAAAAAATCTGCATTCCAGGCTTGGAAAGGCACCCCGAAAATCCTCACCCAGATTATTCTTTCTTTATCCAAAACCCCATCGTCCCACTTCAAGACCTCCTCAAAACAATTCCTCCACCACACTTCACCTTCCTCAATAAGATTGTTTATAATACCCTCTTCAGATTCTTCCAGCAAGCATAAAGATGCTCCCAGAGGGGTGACATTGATGTTAAAGAAACCTTCCATTTCCAATTTTGTTTGAATATGATAAGTGGATCCTAGCAGCACTACCCTCCCCACAAAGGCCCTCCGGAGTCTCTGTAAATCAGCTTCAGTTGAGGAGAAAGACACTGAAACCGACTCCGCCTCTGCTCTGCCTTCCTGCTTGTTGGTGACTACGTCCACAAAAGACCTGTTCCCGTTGACGTTCGCCAACTTCTTGAAAGTCATACCTGGTTTTCTCAAGGATGTTTCAGCTGCCTCCAAACCTCCCCCAAAACGCCTCAAATCCTGCTGCCTCCTCTGAACAACCGGTCTACTCCGCTCGTACTTAGGAATATTAGCTTTAATTTTGAATCCCCCAATCTGGACGTTGTCCACACTGATTTCCAGCAGCCTCAAATCTTCAACTTCCCTAAACCTCGCAAACCCGAATCTTTTCCCTAAGTTGTTCCTTCTCGGTGCTATCGAAACCTCCGCCACATTGCCTATGCATCCAAATAGATCAAACAACTCCTTTGCTTTGATGTCTTCTGGGAAATCAGTGATGTAAAGAGACAAGAGCTTGGAATATTCTTCCCTTCTTAGAAAACCAGAAGTGGAAAACGATTCCCACCTCGGAGCCCAATGCCTGAACTGTTTCCTCCTTGTCTCTACCCAGTTGTCTTGATAGATGGAACCGCTACCCATGCTCTAACAAAAAAAGAATAAGAACGAACAACGAAATACCCAAAACCAGAAATTGAAACACCTTCAAAACCTAAATCGGAAGCCCCAAATCACCTCCTCGACAAGGTCCCTGACCCGAAGACCAGGAGTTTAAACCGAAATCGAAGAAGTGATGAAGCCCAGATTTGGTCGGAAAAGGTTTCAGATAGAGAAATAGAACGCCGTACACACTCGCCGGAGTCCGTTGTTCTTACTCATCGGAAATTGCTTTTTTAAATCAGATTGACTGAAAATATCTTTTATTACTAATGGTTAATATAAGAAGATTGTTAATTTATCTTTTGTATGGATTGTAACTTATTATGCAGGTGTGTTTAAAGGATATGTAATGATGCACTGTTTTAAGGATAACTAAGTTTAAAATGTTTTATATGATACAGTGTTTTAAGGATAAGTATGTTTAAAATGTGTTATATGTTTTGGGTAGTTATTCATGAAGTTTTGATACTGATGCACATGTGTATGTATTTGATGATAGCAGAAGCATGAAAGTTATTGCAAATGTTAAATTATAGTAGGCCTTATACATACTTAAATTGTATTTGATTGAAATCGAATATCAACATTTGAGAAGTTTTATTATTAATAATAATTTTATACATTTTCCATTATTCAGTTGAGTTAGGTTTTTGTTTTTTTTTTAATTTTGTTTTTAATGTACATTATGTTTTTTATAACATTGGTGATATGTATTCATATATTAGAACATATATTTTTCAATTTATAATAGGGGCATGTTTTTAATATCGTGTTAACCTTAATTTTTTATTTTAAGTTTGTTTAAAAAATAATTTTAATTTAAAGCATTATTTGAAATACTGATTCCACAACTTCGTTATTCTCTATTAGTTGTGTCACCAACCTAATTCTCGTCATGTATTCTTCGTAATTCAGCTTACGCTACTAAACGAATTAAATTAATTAAATTAAAATGAATTATTAATCTATAATAAAGTAGATATAATATAAAAAATTCCTTATTTGAGTGATTACATAAATTAATTTTGTGATTTACACCTCATATCATTATAAGTGTCTGTTTCATTATTAGATGTATTATTTTTATTATTATAAAAATAATAAATAATAGATACATAACACACAACAATGCATCATGGGTGTTATAGTAAACATTGGGATACGAAGAGGTAGTACGTTAGACATTACAAAATATATTTGGTAATCGTACAATTTTGAAAGTACTTCCGAAAAAAGAAGTAGGATAGCCTTCTCCAAAAACTCGCGCTTTTAGAACCGCTCCTATCTCTCTTGAAGATGAGAGCCCTGACCGAAAAAGAGAAGAAAAGAGGTAAGTTCACTTGTTGATTTTAACATGAAGAACTGCATGTTTATATTAAGCCTTGCACGATCATTGTTCGTTACCCATTTTTTCGTTTTGGTTTCTATTTGGAAAATATCCATGTTTTGCATAAGTTATCAAGAACATCGCTGTTTTTTAACCTGTTTTGGATGATTTAAAAATGGAAGAATAAAAAATAAAAGCACTTTCCTCTGATTACCTTGAAGCAGAAGAAGAATACGAGAAGAGAACGGGGAAGACGGTCAGGTTCATGTCGTATGAAAAATTTTGTTATCTTGTTGAACCATCGGGTGGTGAAAGTACGAAGCAGGATATTGATGAGAAAGGTACGACGAAGGCAGACGAATAAGTTACATTGTTTGGAACATTGAAAGGGAAAACGATTGCATCAGTTGATGATTCAAAATCCCATTTGCCATGCCAGGACAATAGGTTTGAAATATATGAGTGAATAATTTTTTGTTTGTTAGGTTGTCATGATTTTTTGATGTAGGGTGTATTATGTTTGTGTACGCAGGTCTTCAAAGTTTTCCATTGGCTAGGTAAGCGGTGTAACTGCTGTTGTTGAGGGTGTTGAGGCAACAGGGTATGATTTGGTTACTGAAAATTCATATATTAGGTGAATGATGATTATACTACAATGTCTGCTATTATAATGTTTAGTAAATAGGCAGAGAGGATCATTCTGTTTTATATTTTCATTTGAGATTATATTTATATCATATATAGTAAGGTTTGGATGCGGGCTGACGCTATGTTAAGATATGGTTATCATGGAAAACATGTAGGTGTAGTGCATGTATTTTGATTTTACAAACACAGAAGCTAACATTGATTACAAATTTGTAGTGGTACCATCTCATATGATTCTTATGAAGGGATGTTTGAAAGACTCAGTCGTGTTCAAATGCGTGGTCGGGC
The DNA here is from genome assembly GCF_029867415.1 of Vicia villosa. Lineage (NCBI taxonomy): Eukaryota > Viridiplantae > Streptophyta > Magnoliopsida > Fabales > Fabaceae > Vicia > Vicia villosa. The sequence continues at coordinate 192,378,572 of NC_081180.1, forward strand.
GGTATTGGATGATCCCAATCAGGTTGTCCACAGCAGTGGGCCAGACAGTGATGATTCGGGTGATGAAGAATACCCTGTCGAGTACAGCTGGACCAGATAGATCAAAGATGCCAAAGTCATCCATCATAATGTGCAGTTAATTGTGTAATCTATTGAGGTATATGTTATGATATTAGATCTAAAATAGAGCTAAACGAGGTAAGTTAAATTTGTGTTCCTGTGCAAAATTTCCCAAGATGTGTCACCAAACACTACTTGTATTGGAACCAGCAAGTGATTGAGCTTATTGATGAAGATACTCGGAAGACATACTATGCTAAAATACATTGCACAAGGAGAAAGAAAAAGGTTTTCAAGAAGCATAAATTCATGGGAAGATGATGGTATGAGTACGCTGAAGAGAGGAATGTAGGAAAAGGTGATATTTTGTGCTTCAGAATAAGGTCCCCTACAAAATGTTTATACGTCAATTTGATCAAGCGTTAGTGCGCACTGATTGTAGTTAATGATGGTAGCAGTATATATAATAGTTGTTATTGTTAGGTTGGCTTAAATATGTATTGTAGAACCACAATGTTGGTCTATGATTATTTTGTTATGTATGGTAGAACCTGTTGTGTTGGCATGTCGTTATTTTGCTGCACCATTTGGTGCAAGATACAAGTTAAGTTGATGTTGAATAATATCAGTATTATTGTGTCAAAATGTTTTGATGAAGTTTGTTATGCTTGAAATTATAATATTGTTGTGTCTTTGGGTTGAATATGTTTCTATATATGTATTTTGTTGGATTGGATATTGTGGTTGATTGAATTACACAAAGGGGGTTTGAAGCAAGTAATGTTTAATGAAATTTGGAAAGTTATAACATGATAATATTACAGCAGAACATAAGTAAAAATTACACCAGTTGCATTTGTAAAGTTGTTGCCGTTGCAACAGATCTTCCATGTTAAAAGTTGACACCATTGGAAGCGCGTCTATTTTATTGGTTTATGATAACAGAAAAAGAAAAATGCAATCGTGGGAGTTAGTTATGCTGTTAGTTGAATATTTCACCAAACATAATGCATTAAATATGCGATATTTCAGTTGATTTTGATCAATATTCGAAACCATATAATTTAGTAGTAACAGTAGAATAATAAAGTTACATCCTTTTTTGTAATCATGTTTGACATTCAAGCAAGTATCTAAGTTGAAGTGTTTGTTCAGAAACAATACGCGTTTTGAGGGAGTAACATACATGTAAAATCCTAAACAATAGTTGTTATATTTCTATTTCAATGGCAAACATTTTGTTAATTATTTAATAAGTGGGAGTCATTTATTGATACATAAGATAATTGTTAATTGAGTAATTAAGTTGTAAAAGAAGAAGTAAAATATTAAGCATTCATGATTGTTATGGGCTGAAGGCCCAAATATATATAGGAATGGGCCATAAGAAACAATACCATAGTGTTGAGAAGGTCATAACATAAGGAAAAGTGAAACATTTTGTCTAGTTGTATACATTACTTTGAAACTGTTTAAAGAGAGGCTTGATAGTGTTGTAGTGGTAAGAAGATATTCACTGAAGTTGCTTTGAATGATGCATGAAATGGGGCAGAAATGCTTGTTGAACCCTGATCCGAGGTGATTCTCTTTGATTATCTATTTTTTCCTGTTTGTTTTGTTGGATTTTATTTTCAGGAAAAGATATATTGTGTATTTTAAATTATTTATTTTATTAGGAAGTCATTGAAGATGGAGGTTGAATCAATATAGGATAAGTTGAATAGGGAGTTGTTCATTAAGAGGGTGTTGGACAAGAGAAATGTTGGGAAAGAATGGAAGAAAAGTTGTGAAGTGGCGAAGGTTGAGATGAAGGTTAATGTTATTGGGAAAAGGAGTGGAGGAAAATATGTTGGCATGATGGGTGTGTAGGTTTTGATGTAATTTGTGTGGAAACAATGTTAAAAGCATCCTATATAAGTGGTGTATTTTGTAATGTTTAAGGTTTGTTATGGATAATTGTGTTATAGTTAATTGTTTGTGGTATGATAAGTATTCATGTAATGTTTTTCTGCTATGTTAGTTACCGATGTATTCTATAACCGTTTTATATTAACATTCGCAATAATATCCTTTTATTATCTAATGAATTTTTAACATAGCTGATGGGGGTATCCATGAGTTTGTAACTATCTGTTAACATAATTTATTATGGGTGTTAGTAATTGAAATTAAATAGGAATGTTATGATATACATAAAATATAGGTTCATCAATGGGTGTGGGGATATAAATATGTGTCACAAATTGTATTGAATAAAAAATTGTGTTATATCAGAATAAAGGAAGAAAAATGGTGTGCTTATTCACTGCAGCCAGATTGATTATTTTTTAATTGGCAAAGTATCTTCACAGGTATGTATAGCAATGTTATTTTCAAAAGCTAATTGATTGGTATTATGTCCATGTTTTATATTATTGATTGTTCTTGAATCTTATATTAACCATTCCAATTTTAAAGATGTATGCTGAAATAGATAATGTGCCATATTGTTAAGCTAAGGGTTTTCAAGATGTTTCACCGGGAATAATTCATCTTGTGGTAAGAATCTATGCCGTCTAATTAGGAGAGGCTTCACCGGAAAGTAATCCTCAATCCCAGGTCATAGTCCTATAATATATATAGTTTATCTATCTTAAGGTTTTTCTCTCACGGAGATCTAAGCAGTATATATTTCGCAGTTTATATTTGACAAGATAATTAAAGCAGTAAATGGAAGCTATAAAAACTTAGAGTATGAAGAGGAGGCCCAGGATTAATGTATGTACAGAGGGTTTTATTGAAAACAGTGAAGTGTTTTATTAAAAAGAAAAGAAAAGGTGTTGGGTCTTATATCTCAAGGAGAAGCCCAAAAGATTATTTACTGTATGTACAAAGGGTGTTGGGTCTTATGTTGTAATAGAATCCCTAGAATTTGAATTGAAAACAGATGAGAAGTTGATTTGAAAACAATTGAAAGTTTGAATTGAAAACAGTTGAAAGTTTGAATTGAAAAAAATTGAAGTTTAAATTGAAAACTGTTTAAGGTTTTATTTGAAAACAAGAGTTATTTGAAAAAGAAGAATAGAAGTTTGAGGCTTATACCTCAGAAGAGGGGCCCAAAGGTCTAAGAGCAGTTTCACCGGGAATAATGCTCCTCTTAGTACCAGAATTTTGTTTTGAAAAACAGATGAAGAATAGAAGAGAAGGCTTGGGACTTATACTTCATAAGAGGGGCCCAAATGGTTTAAGAGCAGTTTCACTGAGAATAATGACCCTCTTAGTACCAGAGATTAAAAGAGATGAGAGAGTTTGTACAGAAAACAAGGTTTTAAATCAGACAAGTATGTACAAAGAATGGGGCTTATACTTTAGGAGATGCCCAATTGTATTTTGAAAATTGAACTGTATGTATTTGAAAATTGAAGATGAATAAACAAAAAAAACAAAAAGGGTTGGGTCTCACACTCTTTAAAAATCAAGAGGTCCAAAAGATTTTGATTTGAAAGAAAATTAATTTAAGAAAGCGAGAAGGGATTTGTTGAAGAAACCCTAATCATTCTACCAATCGATGCGGAGAAATAATTTGATTTGAAGTGCAAAGACTATTTGAATCAAAGTGAACATGATATATACATCAAAACATTGTCCAAAACAAAGGTATTTAATCACATAGAGTTTTGAAAATAATTAGATGAGAAAAGAAATCAAAATTATGATTTTTGTAAGTATTAAAAATACTTTAAAATATGGACTTTTCAACTAATTAAAAATACATCAAATAAAATTTTATGATTTTTTTATACTTATAAAATATATATGTTAAATGAGGATTGTGCAAAAAATTAATTAAAAATGATTAATTTTGTGAAGTTGTGAAAAAAAAAAGAGAGAAAATAGTGATAAAAAGGAAGGTTTTGAAAATAGTGATAAAAAGGAAGGTTTTAGTCTTGTAAGGGCTTGAATCCACGCCCTTGTACTCACCATTCGAAATTAATACCAACTGAGCTACGCGCTTGGTTTGTTTAACACACGCGTTCATTTAATAATATTTTAAACTCTCCCAAGAATTCAAAAATCGCGCCACCATCTTCATCTTCAACCTTAAGCTCTTAGATTTTTGAATTTCTAACTTGCTCGTTTCTTAATCAATTGAGATGAAGTAAACATGGATCTTACTTGTTTTTCAATAGGGAATCTAATGGTGATCTCAGAATTTATTTATTTCAAGTGTGGATTTAGAATTTTCATATGAACACGGAGAACCCTAATTCTTAAAAATAAAATTAAATGATGATCGTGATGAATAAATGAATGCTAATGTAGGGCTTTTGATCCTCTCATGATGCTGAACAAGATGGTTTCGAGTTTTATCAAAAATGATACAAGAATTATGGAGCTTGAGTTTGAGTTTCTTACCTCTAAAAATGGAGGTCGAAGGATATAGCAAATAACTCCCAGTAATTTTCTAATGATTGGAATAGCTTCTTGGGACATCAAGGATGCTGAAGGAGTGCTTATTTCACCTTGGATACCCCTGAATTGCTCTACTCAACTCCTCTTGCAAGAGCTTGAACTGAGAATGGAGGATTATGATCCAGCTGCTACAGAAGTGTTGCAGGCATCTGGATAGCTTCATTAGACCTTAAGGAAGATGTTGATGTTCTCCAATTGGTTTGACACCCTTAGAATCCTTCTACCCGACTCCACTTGCTCAAGCTCCAAGTTGAAAGTGGATATGATGATCGTGCACTTACAGAGCTGGAAAGGGGACTTGGATCACTTCTATATAGCATATATGAAGTGTTAGAATCCTCACTTTCAAGGGAGAATCTCTGGTTTGAAGAATTAACTTCTTCTTGCCAAGAGATCCTTTGAAAATATGAGAAAAGAGGGAGAAGTTAGAAAGCAAGGATTGAAGTTGCTTTGGTGTAATTTTGAATGAGAAAGAGACTTCTATTTATAGGCAATTGGACTGAGATAGTGTTGAAGCGGTAAAGCAGCAAGCAAAAAGTAATAGGTATTATTTATTACCGGATGATATATGTTATATCGTATCGTAGTCCACATAGATTGGTGAGAAAAACTGTTGTTCGACTATCTCGCGTTTTAAGTTTCATGATTGGGTGTGGAAAAGTAAATGCGAGAAAAGTAAATAAAAGCAATTAAACAATCTATTGTAGCTTAAGAGAATTCAGTCTGGAATCGTATTTCTACTTAACATGTCGAATACTTAAATCTGAAGATCTATCGCTCAACACTCACAATATGCATCAAAATCACCAGGCATCATTCGAGACGCCACATCAGTGTCCATTTCTGCAACACCGACGAAAGCTCAACCGTACTATTCACATCAGCAATTTCTCCACCGACACACACAACACGGAGGCATTAAAATCGATACCCATCACGGTTATTAGCTTTAAATCCATGTCTGAAACATAGAAACTAACAGATATAATTCCTAATCAAGATCTATGATGTCCATTTCTGCAACAACACAAATCCGAAGCATTTAAGCAAAAAGATCAAGAACAATGATAATTTGTAAAGCAAATATATAAACGATCCCAAGATCAACAAATATACATACAAGAGAGGAAAAATATACATACAAACCCCACCATTGGAATGAGTCACAGGGAAGAAGAAGAACAAGCGGAAACTTCTTGTGTTTGTCGGCACAATCGGAGACCACCCGAGCTAAATCGACATGATGAGACACCCAATAGTGTTGCTTGAACCTCTAAACTACAAAGAATGGATCAGAGCTCAACTTTGTCCACGAAGAGGTGATAAAAACCTAAAAACACAAAGTTGAACTATTTATACAAAAACATAATTTCCCAGTGGGCGCGACGCGCCCAAAGTCGGCGCGACGCGCCCTGTACTAAATGTACCAAACCGCCCTAGCGCGCGACGCGCCCTCAGTTCTGCCAAAAATTTATTCTTTTGCTCCTACAACGCGCGACGCGCCGGAAGCTTTATTTCTTTAAAACGTGTGCGCAGCCGTGTCTTCGACACTTTATTCCTCGAGGCGTCGAAAACGCAAAAATTCCTACAAAAAGACAACAAAACTATCAAACGGTACATATTTACACAAAAACGTATTAAAACACAAACGATACAAATATACACAAAACGGAGAATTATTCAAACAGAATTAACAAAAAGTATTGATAAGTGCCACTATTTACATACACAAAATAACTACATTTTGGCACTCATCAAACTCTCCCCAACTTGAATATGTTTGTCCTCAAACAAGGCCAAACACTAAAATCGCAATAGTAAAAATCCAAAGAATCAAGAATCAACAAGATTTGGAAAAACAAAACAATTGTACGGTTCAAACAAAAACGTACGAACAAAGTAAATACTTACCAAAATCCTACAACGACAACATGAAAACGAAACGAATCCTAAGTACAAAAAATCATACAAAACATTCTAAAACAAAACGAGCTCAATCACGAATCACGCCTAGTAAAAATTCATCGGTAGATTAAAAACACCGAAAGGTGAGGACTTTGACACACACCTGACAAACTTGCAAACAAAAGACAAATTATGCACTCATCCAAAAATAGTATTGAAAATGCAACGGCACGAATCACAAGGGCTTTAAAGGTTGTAATGCGGCTCGGTAAACAAACAAGTGATAAGTCTTAAAGCTAATCGAAACAAAAACTTGCCTAAACCTAATGGATTAATTACTTCCACAAAGTTTCAAACAAAGGAATTTCAATCCAACTTTTCTCTTCATCACAAGTTTCACACCAAACACAATACTTATTAGCACAATTCTTATTCAACTCTTTTTGTTATTTCTTTTTTAAACTTTTTCTCTTTTTTTTTTATTTCTTTCTCTATTCTTTTTCTTGTTGAAGCGGTAAAGCGGCAAGCAAAAAGTAATAGGTATTATTTATTACCGAGTGATATAGGTTATATCGTATCGTAGTCCACATAGATTGGGGAGAAAAACTGCCGTTCGACTATCTCGCATTTTAAGTTTCATGATTGGGTGCGGAAAAGTAAATGCGGGAAGAGTAAATTAAAGCAATTAAACAATCTATTGTAGCTTAAGAGAATTCAGTCTAGAATCGTATTTCTATTTAACCCGTAGAATACTTAATTCTGAAGATCTATCGCTCAACACTCACAATACGCATCAAAATCACCAGGCATTATTCGAGACGCCACATCAGTGTCCATTTCTGCAACACCGACAAAAGCTCAACCTTACTATTCACATCAGCAATTTCTCCACCGACACAAACAACACAGAGGCATTAAAATCGATACCTATCACGGTTATTAGCTCTAAATCCATGTCTGAAACCTAGAAACTAAGAGATATAATTCCTAATCAAGATCTATGATTTCCATTTTTGCAACAACACAAATCCGAAGCATTTAAGCAAAAAGATCAAGAACAATGATGATTTGTAAAGCGAATATATAAACGATCCCAAGATCAACAAATATACATACAAGAGAGGAAAAATATACATACAAACCCCACCATTGGAATGGGTCACAGAGAAGAAGAAGAACAAGCGGAAACTTCTCGTGTTTGTCGGCACAATCGGAGACCACCCGAGCTAAATCGACATGATGAGACACCCAATATTGTTGCTTGAACCTCTAAACTACAAAGAATGGATTAGAGCTCAACTTTGTCCAAGAAGAGGTGATAAAAACCTAAAAACACAAAGCTAAACTATTTATACAAAAACAAAATTTCGTAGTGGGCGCAACGCGCCCAAAGTCGGAGCGACGTGCCCTATACTAAATGTACCAAACCTCCCTAGCGCGCGACACGCCCTAATCCGGCGTGACGCGCCCTCAGTTTAGTCAAAAATTTATTCTTTTGCTCCTAAAGCGCGCGACGCGCCCTTAGTTCTGCAAAAAGTTTATTCTTTTGCTCCTACAGCGCGTGACGCGCCCTTATCCGGCGCGACGCGAGCTACACCTGAACAGCAGCTTTATTTCTTCAAAACGCGTGTGGATCCGTGTCTTGGACAATTTATTCCTCGAGGCGCCGAAAATGCAAAAATTCCTACAAAAAGACAACAAAACTATCAAACGATACAAATTTACACGAAAATGTATTAAAACACAAACGATACAAATATACACAAAACGGGGAATTATTCAAACGGTATTAACAAAAAGTATCGATAAGTGGCACTATTTACATACACAAAATAACTACATTTTGGCACTTATCAGATAGAAATAGGGTGAGGAAAACTTAGTGATGTCCTTTGGAGAGAAACTTAGTGATGAAGAAAAATGGAATATCTTGAAAATGCAATGATGAGTTTTTTATTCAAATTGATCCAAGCCGTAGCCCTTGATTTAATCTGATCTTGCAGATCATTTCTGATATTTAGATGCATCTAATTAGCTTTGGAAATATTCCTTTGACCAATTTTGCCATAAATTCAATTTTGTAATCATTACATAATCACATGGTTTTTGAAAATTCTCATAATTGGCCAAAATGATGTAATGATGCATTTGATCTCCCTTTATCCCTTCTGATATCACATGAATGAAGATGCATCAATTGGTAGAGGCACTTGCACAAAATTGGCAAAATGCAAAGTTGGTCATGCCTTGAAATCCAACTTCAAATGCCTTACTTTGAACATGCATAACTTCTTGCTCAATTTAAACTAAGAGATGATCCAAGACTTTTTGGAAAGATTAGATGATTTACTTCAATACACTTGTTTGGTGTTTCCTCAAAATCATTTGGGAACTTGGTGTAAATTGGCCATGAAGTTAAGAAAAAACTAGGGTTAAACACTTAGAAATTTTCGAAGTGTTTTTGGAAGGAACTTCATGAGCCCATATCTCTTAAATGTTTGATCTTTTGAGGAAATGTTGTATCGGACCGCATGCATACATACGTAAGTAACTTAGTGCAACATGGCAAATTTAATTGAGAGGAATCAGCAAAGAAAAGAAAAACAGGTCAACATCTTAATGTGTATTTTTTATAAATTGTCCTCGGCTCGGGCTGAGGAGTGTCCACATGAGTTCATTGAGGTGTCTACACAGGTTCGAAGACGCTCTTTTATATTCTTTCGAGAGTAGAATCGGAGAAGGAGAGTTGTTGGCCGCAAGTCCTTGATCTTCATCTTCATCCTTGCCGGACCTTGATACCTGAAACGAAGAATAAGGAAGATTAGATCGGAGAGGACGAAAACGGAGAGATTTGCGCGTGAGGTAAACCGAAAAACACTTAGCTCATGATATTGGTTTGCATGCTTGATTTTCGTGTTCGATTGTTGTTTTTTTTCTGAATTTTGGGTCGATGAGGGTTAGGGTTCATCCTATATAGGGTTAGGGTTCATATCTTCATAGGGTTCTTAGGGTATGGGTTTGGTTTTGGGTTGAGGTTAATGAATTTGTGATAATCTTCATCATGTTTTGGGTTTTGGGGCGGTGGCTATGGAGGAATCCGGCGGAGCCATGACGGTTCACGGTGAGTGGGGTGGTGTGTGGTTCGGTGAGATTGAGAGAATACAAAGAGAAAGAGGGGAAGGTTTTTCGGAAAAAAGGAAGAAAGGAAGAAGGATATGCTTTGGGTAGTGGGAGAGTTTTCTTGGGAAATGATGGTGGAGATAAGATTATCTCCTTCGGTCCATTCCCAGAATGACACGTGGCCACCATAAGGCCACGCGATTGAATGACCGGATGTGGCCCTCTATTTCATCTTACCATGGCCTTTCATTCAACATTACATGCAGACCGTCAGATTGTTCTTGTTTGGATCTGAAGGCATCAGATCTAGATCCAACAATCAGGTTTCTGCAAACACACCTTAACCCCATAGACGCGCATGCACCATGTTTCACGGGTCCATCAAGTTTGAATGGGCCTGGCCCCTTGCTATTTGCACTCCTAGTTTTTACTACCGTTAACAAAATACACCCCCCTGCGAAAATAAAAAAGTAGTTAATTTATTTTGTTAATTTTAGTAAATTGTTTAATTGTTTTGTTTATTTAATTTTCTCCTCGATCCGACTACACCTATTAGTCGCATTGACGAGAAATAAATTTACTCGAAATTAATTTGCTTTTAATGCTAATTTAACTAATTCTTGGATAATTCTCTCCTCGACCCGACTAAATCCATTAGTCGCATTAGACAAGAGATAAAAAAATTTAAATAAATTAAAACACACCTCATTTGCTGCCCGTGACGATCGAATCTATCGATCAGAGCAACCAGCAATACAGTATTTAATCTGTTAACTATAATGATCAAACCTATTGATCATCGCAACTAACGGTGACATATTAAATCAGGGTTGTACGCCCAAATCTAAAACACACTAAACCACGGAACTACAAAATTCTTCTCTTCAACACTGCGATGTTCAAAACTACGATAAGGTAATTCAAAATACCTTGCGAACTTCGTATTTCAAAACTACGATAGGCCATTCAAAAAGCCTTTAAAACAACTTCAAACCATATCATATCAAATTCAATGGCGTACAACCCTGTGCCCGAACTACGTTGACTCTGATTCTTCCTAAAGAGATACGTAGGCACTTGGATAACCAAGGCGAGTCCCCCTCCCTAAAATCTCAATTCACTTAAAATCTCAATTTTGCCCTTTTCACTTCTTTAGCTATTTTCCTAAATATTTTAACCATAAGCCTTAACCTTAGATACAAACCTTAGGAAAGGGTTGAGGGTGCCTAACACCTTCCCTCGACCTAATTATAATAATCTTACCCCGATCTCTATACTGCGTAGGGTTTCCTATTCGCCCTTCAGAATAGGTGGCGACTCTAAAATCTTCAATTTTAGGGCAGGTTTCTACAGCTGGCGACTCTGCTGGGGATAACTTAAAATGGTGAACTATTATGCTCCTATAGGTTTTGGCAGGGTTTAGGTTTGGCAAATTATTTAGGTTTGTGGTTAGCTATTAAGGTTTGACTAATTTGCCTAAATTAGGGTTCAGATTAGGATTTAGATTTTTCTTTTTTTTATTATAGTAAATATTTAAATTTTTATTTATCTATTTATTTACAATATCTTGGATTTAGGTTTTTCGTATCTAAATATTTAAATTTTCATTTATATATTTATTCACAATTTCTAGGATTTAGATTTTTATAATTAAATATTTAAATTTCGTTTATTTATTTATTTGCAATTTCATTTATTCATAGCAATGCATTTATTTACCGCAATTTAATTAAATATTTGAATATTTGTTATGTTATCGCATTTCTTTTGGGATACATAAATTGTGTTAAACCTAAGCGTGGGAATTATATTTAAGACCAGAGGAGAATTACATCGCCTACGAGTCCTATTATAATTCCACTCAGAGTGGGTTGAATATCCGGAAATGTCTGATACGAAGCTTGACTTTGTTGAAGGCAGGACTTGGTATTTGCCTGATCTCTCTGGGAACCTACCCCTAAAATTCGAACCTCATGGATAAATGAGTTATTCTAAAATCCAAAGAGACAAAAAGTCTCGGCAGCTACGAACACCCCATGAGACCTTCTAGAACATACCAATGGGAAGGGTAGGCACCCTAAGCCGTTACGTCGGACCTATGAACCTAGGGCTTATGTGCTTATGTGCTTGTTATGTGTTTGCAATCTATATACTGCGAGTGTTGATCGGAAAAATAACAAGTGTACTATTTTTCCTCTGTAGTAATAATAGGGAAATTCCCCGAATGTCGATCTCAAGGACTGCATGTTAATATCGAGTTTCAATAGTGGTTCAATTAAACAAAAACTATATTTGGAGTTTTGTTTGCAAATTGTTACTAAAAATAATTAAAATAAGCAGAAAAGTAAATTGGCTTTTTGACAAATATGAGTATTATGCTAGGGTAAAGTGTGTGACTATTTCTATAATAACCTTGGATTTAGATCTCTTCAACAAGTTCATACTATTCAATTACCAGCCCTTTAGGATATTTTCCCCTAATTCCTTAGCGGGAAAACCTTTGAACATTCAACCTAAATCCTAATTCCTTAGAGATTTATTATGAAATCAAGCAATTGTTTTATCAAGAGTTAACCGGTAACTATAGGGTATCCCTAGTCCTAGGTGATATCTACTATAGTCTAATCGTACAAAAACCTTAACAACCGCTGTCCAGCTGGTTGTTAACCGTAAATCAATCTTGTTGGTCCGACAAAGAAAGCATAAAAACCTTGTACAATTAAATTAAATAAGAAAACAAATCTATTGATGAACTCAGGAATTCAAAATCATTACAGAATCAAATCAGGGACACCCCCTAGCATTAGGGTTTAGTTACTCATATTGTTCAAAGAAAACAAAATATAAAATAGAGACATTACAAGAATTGAGATGAAAGTTGATCTTCAATCGCTTCCGTTCATGAAAACCTTCTTCTCTCCCAAACCCTTGTTTCCTCCAATCTTCAATCTTGTATCTTCTCTCGGTCAAAAAAGTCCCTTCTTTCCTAGAAAAATAGGTTTAAGTAGTGATATTGTGTTTCCATCTAGTGCAGAATGACAAAATTGCCCTTAATGAGTCCAAATTGAGCAAACAGCAAAAATTCAGCATTTCTACACATTCACGCTGACACGGCCGTGTCAAATGACACGGGCTGCCCGTGTCAGCTTTTGCCCACGCCCTTCTCTTGCTGTTTACACGACACGCCCGCGTCAAACGACACTGGCAGCCCGTGTCAAACTGGCAGCCCGCGTCAAACGACACTGGCAGCCCGCGTCAAACTGGCAGCCCACGTTTTCTTCTGCTCTTGTTCTAATTCTTTTAGAAACTTTCTTTTTTTCCTGAAATCAATAAACACTACCAAAACAACGTCTCAAAAGCATCTTATATAAAAAAATTAAAACAAGAACTAATTTGCAAAATGTTAGAAAATTAAATAAAATGATAGAAAACTAAACCATGGTGTTACCGGAATGGGCGATTTCTTACCAAATAATCGATGGAAAGTATGTAAAATTGGTGACCGATCAAGTGTCTTGCGTTTTTATTTTTTGCAGGGACCCCATTCCTAAGACCATGTCATTCCCACGAAGGACACCTCCATTTATGCACGTTGATTGGCCTCTCGATGGCCATGAGACTTAGTGACTGTTATGAACAGTCACCCCATGCTTACATCTACGTATTCCCTAGCCTATAGGGATCCTATTTCCAAGACCACGTCCTTCCCACAAAGGACATCCCCATTAATGCACGTCGATTGGCCTTTCGATGGCCATGAGATCTGGTGACTGTCTTGAACGGTCATCATGTGCCCGCTCCTACGCGTTCCCTAGCCTGTAGGGATTTCCTATATTGTGTCATAGTAACCCCCACCCTATGCCACATTGCATTGCATGAAGAAAAAAAAACCATAAAATAAAATATATTCATATACCATTGCATCATATGAGTTTATCATTCATACACGACATGCATTTCTACAAGGAGCTCATTCGCATCTTAACTTGTATTTGGAATCAGAGACTGCGAAATTGATTTCCCGACATTTGAGGTTAATCATGGAACAAATTCAGACAGACATGGCAGAGATTAAGGCTCAGATAGGGACTACTATGGGTCCATTTTTGGAAGCTATCCAAACCGTTACCCGTGGACAAGGAGAGTTAAGGCAGCCTGTTCAGAGGCCGGATGTTACTGTTGATCCAAGTGGCGTTCATCGAAAAGTCATCAATCCTACCCAAGAGGTCCCTTTGAATCAGAATGTTAGAAACACTACGCAAGTTCCCGTCAACGAGGGTCCGCACCGTGAGAATCTTTCTGTTTCGTCATATGATACCTTTAAGTTTCCAATGGATGGAGATGAGGGTAAGCTTCGTCTTTTGGATAAGAGATTGAAAGCTGTTGAGGATCGTGATTGCCTTGGTTTGGATGCTGCTAGTTTATGCCTGGTGCCTGATATCAAGATTCCTCCTAAGTTCAAAGTCCCCAACTTTGAGAAGTACAAGGGTACCACTTGCCCAATAACACACATCAAGGAATTTTGCAACAAGATGGCTCCTTATGCAGAAAATGATAAACTTCTAATGCACTTATTTCAGGATAGTCTTAGTGGGGCATCTCTTGAATGGTATACCCAGCTTGAAAGGACCAACATCCGAACTTGGAAAGATCTAGCCAAAGCCTTTCTCAAGCATTACAAACATAACAGTGATATGGTTCCTACCAGAATTCAACTTCAGGGTTTGACTCAGAAGGTTGACGAATCCTTTAGAGAGTATGCACAAAGATGGAGGGAGCTAGCTGCCAGAGTTCAACCTCCCCTTTTGGAACGAGAACTTATAGAAATGTTCATGGACACTTTACAAGACCCCTATCTGAATCGGATGGTTGGATGTGTCGCTTCTGAATTCTCAACTTTGGTTGTCATAGGAGAAAGAATTGAGCATGGTCTTATGACTGGTAAGATTCAGAATGCTGCTACTAATTTTGAATTCCCAGAACAGGATGGTGAAGAAACAAGTACAATTTCCGAAGCTGAAGAGAAAGATCATGCTTATTCTCCAGTTCAGATCCCTTGCTATCAGATGACAGAAATTATTCCTGACCAGGATGCTCCACAAATCTGTGCTGCAACTATTAGCCAGCCACCAGTTCAATTTATGCAACAAGAGCCTGTTCTATATGATCAATCAGTTAAGTATGCTCCGCAACAACAACAGGAATATAGACAAAATCGTCGACCACAAGGTGGACAGAATCTGAGAAGGCCAAGAAGGGTACATGAACCAATCCCAATGCCTCATAGTCAGTTGCTCTCTCATTTACTCCGAAATTCTTTAGTGGAATTAAAACAGCTTGGGCCTCCTCCTTTTTGTTATCCTGAGGGATATGATCCCAACGCCTACTGTGAGTTCCATTCCGGGGCACCTGGCCATTCGATTGAAGATTGCAATATATTCAAAGGCACAGTCCAAAACCTCATTGATTCCAAGGCAATCTGCTTCACGCCAAACGGTCTGCGCATAAATTGAATTTCCCACGCCTGAGTAGAAGTCGAGATTGCAAGATGTACCTTATGAAGCAATAGATCCAGACGGAGTCAAGTCTCTTCAATGTTGGCAATTTGTGTGTCATTCTGCATTCTCATTTGTAATTTTCTTGTTTCGTTTAGCACTTTCTCGTATGCAAAACTTGTTTGTTTTTTAATAATAATCATAATACATTGAACGTTTTTGTCTTGAAACAATCCATTCGCTTTTATTTTTCTTGTTGTACTCAACTCTTGTAAAAAAAAAGCAAGTAACTCTAGAGGGAGGATGATGAGCGTGATACCAAGAATTTCAAACGGTGCGCTTTCGAATAAAACCTTGCTGATGATGTACAGGCATTGTTTTAAATCCCCAAACACCGGAGATATAAGGGAGATAAACCCTCGTTAACCACTTTGAGCCTTGAAGTAGAAGTTTCGTTTCTATTTAGAAAAAACCTTCATTTTAACCCAGGGGCAGGGTAGTGTTCAGTTAATCTGACCGAGTGTTCAAAACTCATCAAGGATATGGATTTAAGGATACAATAATGGTTATCTATCAAAAAGGTTGAGGAATGTCAAAACCACAATGTTTATCCTTCATTCTTCGAGAGGTCAAAAGATGACGATGCCATAATGGTCATTCTCCGTCGATCATGGAATGAGGCAGTCGCAATCACTTCCAACAAATCAAAGACAATGCAAAGTCACACGACTTGTAAAAAAAAAATACATATATAAAAAAAAGGAGAAGGAAAAATGATGAAAAATGGTGAAAAGAAAAAAGTGAAAGGCAAAGAAAAATAATGATAAAATTGCCAGGCGAGGACAAAGTCGTGTGACTACAAGAAGAAAAGGTGAGCGACTGCCATGTCCGAAAAGCCTCATTGATTCCTCAACCATTCCAAAATTCCTTCGGGGGGATGAACACTCATGTCAAGTTAATTGAACTTAGGATCGGAGAACATCACGGAGAGTGGGTGGGCACCAAATATGTTTGAGCCTTAAGTCCTTTTTTTTTAAAACCGCGAACCACGGCCACGTTACAACCGTCAAAAGTCCTAATTGAAGTAGGGTTTATTTGAAAGCATACTAAACGAGAGTACGGTAATCTGACTCCTATGAGGCTTGCTAAAACTTTTGAGTTGGTATCATACAACTTTTCAAAAAAATCGATGTTACGACATCATTTCAATAAAAATTTCTTTAAATTTCAAGACAAACATAAACTTTGCATTAGAATTATCATTCTCATAATAAACATCCTTGGCATATGAACGAGTGCATGACATCCAAGAAGATTCCATAATGAATTTCTGATAAAAAGGTGTATCTTCCCCAAGAACAAGTTGTCTTCATAACTCTGTCAAGTTGGGGGCAAAAATATCTCAAAGTGGATTACCCTAAGGAGCAGAGAAGCAGTTGAATACTCCGTTGAGTGAGAATGCAGAGGCTATCATTTCTAATAAAGACTCTTGAATGGGGGAACCACGTCCAGGGGGTTCTCCTAACCAGGGGCAAAACCCCAATGATCACAGGGGTATACAAGGATCCTATTAACTAGGGGCATCCACCCTAAGACCCAATCGACTTGGGTCGAGTCTCGAAGCAATAACACTCAGGGGCATATCTTTTACAAATCCAAAAATGGGGCAATCACTCAAGGTTCGAAGAATGTCTCAAAGTATTGAGTAATTAGGGGCTGCTACTCAAACGTGGGTGAAACCATCTCTAACTTTGATTAGTCAGGGGCACTATTCCATAGTTCACGACACTAGGGCATTCTATCTCGATGGCATAGATCTCTGAAAATCCTCTCGTGGCGATCTCTTCAAAAGCCCTGCAGGCTGGGGCTAGACAATAGGCAGGGGCATCTCCTCTTCTTCAACTATTTGATCCAGTTAAGTTCAGGCGCAGGATAAACAACTCGTGTATACGAAGAGAATGTCGGGAAGTCATGATCTTTATCCTCAGCAAGAATCAAGATTTAAATCCAGATGGTTGGCGTTCCTCAACAGTCAAAAGACTTCATCCTTTGAGCTCCTGATAGATATCATTGCATATCGCATTGCATCCACCTAAAATGCATAGCATTTTCATTTAGGTAGAGCATTACCCTGAAAAAGGGATTCAAACATGCATCGAAGCATAAGTCAAATTAGAGTTTTGTCAAGCACCCTTTACCTCCCTAGTTAGGCCGGTGTAACTTCTCCAAGAGAACTCTTTCTTCATCAGGTATCTCGAGCGGTATTCCCCACATCTCTTCCTTAAATCATTTATTCTTGTTGGTACTTTCTACAAGCTTGCCCAACCTTATGTCATTTTATTCCCTCAAATACAAATCTTTTCCAAAGACCAATACCAGTACCATACTGTCCGACTATTTTCCGGTAACCTTACCGATGCCAGTAACCTTACTGAGATATTCTTTCCAATCACCTGATTGATGTTTTCCGGTAACCTTACCGATGCCAGTAACCTTACTGAGATATTCTTTCCAATCACCTGATTGATGTTTTCTGGTAACCTTACCGATGCTAGTAACCTTACTGAGATATTCTTTCTAATCACCTGATTGATGTTTTCCGGTAACCTTACCGATGCCAATAACCTTACTGAGATATTCTTTCCAATCACCTGATTGATGTTTTCCGGTAACCTTACCGATGCCAGTAACCTTACTGAGATATTCTTCCCTATCACCTGATTGATGTTTCCCGGTAAACTTGCTGATGATAACAACCTTGTTGTTCATAGATAAACTACGCATAGGCATTATACATACACACTATCATACATACTCACGTACACGCAACATTTACATATGTGAACATGCATACATTTGCATTGTACAAACAACAGGATCATATGCATACACATGATGCATACGCATTTACAAGACAATCCTCTATACAGGTAAACTTGTCCAAACCATGACAAGTGATCCTATTGGTGCAGGTGAGCTTGCTAGAGCTATAGCAAGTGATCCTTTTGGGGTTCGCAAACTACGGAAACTTACTAGAACTATAGTAAGTGGGGTTCACAAACTACGAAAGCTTGCTAGCGCTATAGCAAGTTAACTATCTTCTACAACAAACTGCGAGTCGTCGCTATTGATAGTTATGTTTACCCATCACGTTAGTCCCTCGACAGTGATCAAAGGGTTTTACAAAGGGTTCTTCAATGGGGTTTATCACGTTAGTCCCTCGGCAGTCATTTACTTCGAAAATACAAAGGGTTTTACAAAGGATTTTACAACAAGGTTTTCAAAGGGCTCCTCAATTGGGTTTATCACGTTAGTCCCTCGGCAGTGATCTTCTCCAAAACATCATCAATAACACACAAAGGTTTTATTTTTCTTTTCCAAAGTTACTAACATACTTCAACTAACATAACTAACAATCATGCATCATTCAACTAACATACCTCAAGCATACATAATGCATATACATACATTGCTCTCATTTATTTTGAGGAAGCTCATTGCATCATAACATTGCATAAAATTCAGGTTGCCTTTTTAGGCCGTGCTACAATTAAAACACCGCGGTTCCTTTCAAAAAGCATCTGCTTCACATCCAAGAAAAAAGGGGGTATTTACCCTGGGTGGCATCTCTAAGCCCATCTTCTATGGAATTTCTTCCCATGCAAATTTCAGGGCATTTCAGTGTTCAATCATCTTCTACCATTAGATCATGATAGGCAGACGTGCCTATCTGACTCTTCAGGTTTAAGAAGATTGAACAGGGGCAGCTGTCATACCCCAAAATTTACCCGATGCGGTTC
Source organism: Vicia villosa (assembly GCF_029867415.1). Taxonomy (NCBI): domain Eukaryota; kingdom Viridiplantae; phylum Streptophyta; class Magnoliopsida; order Fabales; family Fabaceae; genus Vicia; species Vicia villosa. The sequence continues at coordinate 192,397,404 of NC_081180.1, forward strand.
ACATCTTTTAATTGATTAAGGGTGTTAAAATTAAGGGCTGTGGGATTTAGCATATCTATTGTTAAACCCAATCTCTTATAAAACCTTTTAATTAAAATAAGGAGTGTACGCAAAAAAATAGAGGGGTATGGTAAGCCCAATTAATCTGAGCCCATGTAGAAAAGCTTTGTTTTTAATACCTTTTTTTTCTTTCGAAAAAAAGAAGGTGTGATTAACTCTATTAGTCAGCACATTATTAATAAACCATATTAATATTAATATTACTTGTTTTATTAATATTATTTGATTTATTATTATTAGGGATTAATTATATATTAATATTTTTATTAAATTAATTATTCTATTAGGAGTTTTTGGTTTTAATTAGATTCATTAATAAGTTAGTTATTGGTATTATTTGCTTAATTAGGATTACTTTCTTATTATAAATTATCATTATTATTTTTTTCAACATTATTGTTATTAGATTATTATTATTAGGATTGTCATTTTTAATACTTGACTAAATTAACTCGGTAATGGACCGTTAATAGCCATAGTGGGCTGGTGGATATTGGGCCAAGTATGGACCGGGTACGGACCGGGTCAAACCCCAACCCGAATCTTGTTCATCTTTCCCAAGCTCACGACGCAGCCGCCCCAGCAACACAAACCCTAATTCTGTGATGCAAACCCAGGCCCAGTGAATCAAACGAAACAGAATCTCAGCAAAACAAGATCGAGTCAAAACAACAGAAAACGCAATCAAATATTAACAAACTAAAACAAATAAAAGATTTTATCAATCAAACTTTTATTACCATCAATCGGGAATCAATTTATAAATCACAAATCTAATCTAACATTTCCTAAAAAAAATCTAAACCCTAAGAGTATAAATCTAAAGAAATTATAAGATGAAAAAAGGATTTTTTTTTCCGGAGATCAGAGAAAAAACGCGAAAGAATCGGAGAAGGAGAGTCGTTGGCCGCAAATCCTTGATCTTCATCTTCATCCTTGCCGGACCTTGATACCTGAAACGAAGAATAAGGAAGATTAGATCGGAGAGGACGAAAACAGAGAGATTTGCGCGTGAGGTAAACCGAAAAACACTTAGCTCATGATATTGGTTTGCATGCTTGATTTTCTTGTTCGATTGTTGTTTTTTTTCTGAATTTTGGGTCGATGAGGGTTAGGGTTCATCCTATATAGGGTTAGGGTTCATATCTTCATAGGGTTCTTAGGGTATGGGTTTGGTTTTGGGTTGAGGTTGATGAATTTGTGATAATCTTTATCATGTTTTGGGTTTTGAGGCGGTGGCTATGGAGGAATCCGGCGGAGCCATGATGGTTCACGGTGAGTGGGGTGGTGTGTGGTTCGGTGAGATTGAGAGAATACAGAGAGAAAGAGGGGAAGGTTTTTCGGAAAAAAGGAAGAAAGGAAGAAGGATATGCTTTGGGTAGTGGGAGAGTTTTCTTGGGAAATGATAGTGGAGATAAAATTATCTCCTTCGGTCCATTCCCAGAATGACACGTGGCCACCATAAGGCCACGCGATTGAATGACCGGATGTGGCCCTCTATTTCATCTTACCATGGCCTTTCATTCAACATTACATGCAGACCGTCAGATTGTTCTTGTTTGGATCTGAAGGCATCAGATCTAGATCCAACAATCAGGTTTCTGCAAACACACCTTAACCCCATAGACGCGCATGCACCATGTTTCACGGGTCCATCAAGTTTGAATGGGCCTGGCCCCTTGCTATTTGCACTCCTAGTTTTTACTACCCTTAACAAAATACACCCCCCTGCGAAAATAAAAAAAGTAGTTAATTTATTTTGTTAATTTTAGTAAATTGTTTAATTGTTTTGTTTATTTAATTTTCTCCTCGATCCGACTACACCTATTAGTCGCATTGACGAGAAATAAATTTACTCGAAATTAATTTGCTTTTAATGCTAATTTAACTAATTCTTGGATAATTCTCTCCTCGACCCGACTAAATCCATTAGTCGCATTAGACAAGAGATAAAAAAATTTAAATAAATTAAAACACACCTCATTTGCTGCCCGTGACGATCGAATCTATCGATCAGAGCAACCAGCAATACATTATTTAATCTGTTAACTATAATGATCAAACCTATTGATCATCGCAACTAACGGTGACATATTAAATCAGGGTTGTACGCTCAAATCTAAAACACACTAAACCATGGAACTACAAAATTCTTCTCTTCAACACTGCGATGTTCAAAACTACGATAAGGTAATTCAAAATACCTTGCGAACTTCGTATTTCAAAACTACGATAGGCCATTCAAAAAGCCTTTAAAACAACTTCAAACCATATCATATCAAATTCAATGGCGTACAACCCTGTGCCCGAACTACGTTGACTCTGATTCTCCCTAAGGAGATACGTAGGCACTTGGATAACCAAGGCGAGTCCCCCTCCCTAAAATCTCAATTTACTTGAAATCTCAATTTTGTCCTTTTCACTTCTTTAGCTATTATCCTAAATATTTTAGCCATAAGCCTTAACCTTAGATACAAACCTTAGGAAAGGGTTAAGGGTGCCTAACACCTTCCCTCGACCTGATTATAATAATCTTACCCCGATCTCTATACTGCGTAGGTTTTCCTATTCGCCCTTCATAATAGGTGGCGACTCTAAAATCTTCAATTTTAGGGCAGGTTGCTACAATATGCATAACATCCAGGTTAATGGCGCAACAAATTATCTTTCCAATATGGGAGGTCCCAAAATATACTTCTTTTTGTCCAATTGTGTTCGACCCCGTATCCTGGAATTCTACATGCTTTACCAATATCTGTGAATTTTGGTAGGTGGCAAACTTAGTCCCATACTGCACCCGGTGACAATCTGGGCGGAGGAAGATCTTTTATCACTTCGTCTTTTTTGAAATTTGTCTTGTTTCTTCGATAGGTATGATTTCTTGGTAGGAATCTTCGATGATAGTCAAACCACAAGCTCTTCCCCCCCTTTATCTAACTTAAACGCCTTAGAATATCCCATGCAATGCGGACAACCCATTTTTCCATGTGTACCCCAACCAGACAACATGCCATATGTTGGAAAGTCGTTAATGATCCGCATCAAGGCTGCTCGCAAAGTAAAGTTTTTTTTATGGGATATATCATAGGTGCATTCTCCAATCCACAATCTTTTCAAATCATCAATTAGAGGTTGTAAGTACACATCAATTCCAACTTTTGGACTCGACGGTCCTGGAATGATACATGTCAGAAACATGTACGGTTTTGTCATGCATCTCAGGAGGGAGGTGTCATACCCCAATTTTTGACCTAAGATACCACCTCATATCATCTGCATATGCATCATTTGCATCTCTAACAAATTGCATAGCTTGTGTTTGCTACTTGTGCTCAGCAATGTTTAATCAAGAAATCACTCATCAGTACTGGTAACAACCAATTAGGGTTTTGTTCTCCCGTCATTTCAAAAGAACTATCTTCATCAACAGTCACCATCTGGTCCTCAAAGTTTCATTTCAACAAGCTCAAAAGCTATGAATCAACCAGATTAGGGTTTTGACTGAAGGCAGCATACTCCTGACTTTTGCTCAGAATTTGACCCAATGGCTTGGGACATGACTTCAAGACCCCAAGTGCATTATCTTGACCTAATTTATTGGTTCAAGACATCCCTCACACAGAGATTGATTAAACAAATCCTCAGATTAGGATTTTGAACTATCAGGGACTGAAAATCAAAGGCTTCAATCATCTTCAAATAATCCCTATGACAATATACAATGGAAATTGTATCTCAATTCAAGACCTACAGTCATCAATTTCATCTGGTCGACAATTAGGGTTTTTGACCTAATTCATCTGAACAACTGACTTTTTAATCAGGACATGGTGCCACAACTCAAGCTATGATTAAATATCCTCTAATACCTCAATATTATCCATTCATACCATTCATTTGGTGAGGATAGCCTGGTTCATTTGAAATCTCCAGAAACGCGATTCGTCTGAAAAAGTCAATTGTACAAGATCACCATTGACTTTTGGGGAATTTTGGTCAACCATGACTTTTGAAGTTTCAAATCATCAATATATGATATATGAAGTCATTTGATCAAGAAAAATCAAGAAAATCAATCAAGAATCAAAAAGTCAAAAGTTTGACTTTCATACTTAGAAAAATTTCTGTTTTTCAATGATTTTTTCCAAACTTTGGAAGGGAATAACTCAAAATTTCACCTACAAACTGAAAAAAACTTCCAACATGAAAATTGTATATTTTGATCCAATAAACAACTTTGACACATATAATTTTTTTTCAAAAGATCAACCATTTAAGAGATATGGAGCTTCAAAGTTGGTATCTTTTGAAAAATGCACTTAAAATCTCACTTTTCTCAAAGTTCATGGATCTTTTTCACTCATTTCCTTAAAGGTCTTGAAGAAACTTTCAACTAGGGTTTTGAAGTACATAACATGAGCTTTCCAAAATGTCCAAGAGCATGAAAAAATATGGAGCATAGCTATGGTTTTGAATTATGCATTTAGTGATCATTTTCACTTGAAATTTCAAGCCATTTTCACAAAGTTATGAACCATTTTTCCTAATGATGCAAGCAATGACATAAACCACCAATAATTGTGAGATATTTCTGGTTTGAGATCAGAATAGAAAGAGATAAGAAGCACTTGAGATTTTTAACCATGGTTAACATTTTTAACCTAATGCATTTAATGGTAAGATTCCATTCTATCTCTTAAGTGCCAAATCACCAAAGGAAGAGCAACTTGCAAAGCTCTGCATTCAGAAAGCTTGGCCTATAAATAGAGGTCCAAACTTCATTCAAAATCACACCAAAACCTCATAAATTATAGGTTTTCTCTTTCTTTCTTAGAATGCAAGTTTCTTAAGTTTCTAAGAGGTAGAAAACTCAACCTCCAAACCCTTGAAGTTATGGCCAAAGTGATGGTTCTAGCAACTCATAAACATCATATGGGATGTGTTTGAACCACTCACACACCCCAAATCACCCCAAAACTCAGATTCACTCTTCAACCTCCATATGAACACATGATGAGCCTTATCATGCCAATTTTCATTCCAGTTCATTTTTGTCCAAATTAACACTTCCCACACCTCATATATATCACATATGAGCTATCCAAACACTCATCATCAACCTGAAACATCAGAATCATCGAGCTCGATTCACACTTAGGCTTAACTGCAGATCGGGTACCACCAACTGCTCCAGGTGTTTTCAATTCACTCCAAGCATCCAGACACCTTCCATAATCATCATTGAAGCTATCCAGATTGTTACAAAGCATCTGTAACACCTCCAGATCAAAATTCAATTCTCAGTTTGGCCGTTTTTGAGGTAAGTACACTTGAACTTCGAACTCTATGAATCATGCATCATAAATGAAATATTGCTTTGCCATCTTGTTTCTGCACTATCACTGATCATTAACCCTCAATCAATTTCATAATTCATCAATCATACACGATTTCATGTTGAAATTCAGTTTTAGGGTTCTTCATGTTCATGCGAAAATTAACCATCTTAGAACAAAAATATATGAAATTAAAGATCACCATCATGTTCCGTATGGAAAATCGAGTGAAATAGACCCTTTACTTGATCAAAACAATTCAGTTTCAAAGATTTTCAAAAAATCAGTTGAAGGTGTGTTCTTGGCGCCATTTTTGATTCAGAAAATTCAAATCCTTGTTTTAAAATATAATCAGTTCAACGCGTGTTATTAACAAGCCACAAGCGTGGCGCAGTTGGTTCATGTTTTGGTTGGTGAGAGTGAGGGCGTGGGTTCAAACCCTGGCAGGACCAAACTCTATTTTTTTATCACTTTTTTTCTTCAATTTCTTCACAACTTTAACTAATTATTTAACCAATCAAAACTCATCATTTTTACTTCATTTTTTGTACACTCTTTATTTAATATATGTATTTTATGAATATCAAAAAAATCACAAAAAAAATGTTTATTTAATTTGTTTTTTATTAGGTTAAAAAGGACATGTTTTTTAAGTGTTTTAAAATACTTTAAATATTGTTTTTATTTGATTTTTCAAACCTAATTACTTGTAAATATTTTTTGTGATCAAACCCTAATCACTTAGGTCTCAATTAAGCATAAAATTTGTTTTTTACCTTAATTAAGTTAATTTCTTTCAAATTCAAAAACTGTTTTAAAACAAGCGATCGCCGTTTTTCAAAACAATAAACCATTTCTTTTTGGTTTTCTTTTCAAAAAAAAAACTCTTGATCAAATCTTTTTGGATTAATCAATTGATTTTCAAAAACAATGTGCCTCTCGAATATTAGAGAGTATAAGTCCCTTTCCTTTTTATTTGTACAGTTTTTCTTTGTACAGAAAACTTTTCCAAAACAAAACTTTCAAACAATTTTAAAACGACGAAACCTCTCGTTTTTTAACAAAACAATCAACCATGTTTTATAAAATAAAACATGGGCCTCCACATAGGTATAAGTCCCATTCCTGTACATGAAATTAGGTATTTCATTGTACAAACACCTTTTTGTACATACCTCGATTAATTTGGTTTTTTAACTTTGAATAACAAATCAAAAAATGAAGGTTTTCTTTAAGTCTTCCCAAAAAATACCATGGGCCTCCATGTAGGTATAAGTCCCAAGCCCCTTTTGTAAATACTTGTTTACATAGCTTTTGAATAAACTCAAGTGGGCCTCTCCCCGAGTATAAGTCCCGAGCCCCCTATTTACAAACGGATCATGCTTACAGGTATATTTCCTTCATAAACTCCATTGTATACACACACCTTGTCATATATATGTGCTTGTTCATACTTGTTCATGTTTGTTCATGTACTTGTTCATATTTGTACGTACTTGTTCATATTTGTGATTGTGTTATATACTTGTTCAACTTAGTACAACACTAGGTCCCCCATAGCCTCCTATTGGGCTTCGTGCAAAGAATCTCCCTAGTTTAGGTTAGGACATAGAGTATGGTTTCCCGGTGAAATCGCTCTAAGAGCTCAAACCAACTATACCACGCCTCCTCTTGGGCTTTGTACAAACGACTTGTCCCTCCCATAGCCTCCTCTTGGGCTTACAATGCAAGGACCCTCGATTGTCCCTCCCATAGCCTCCTCTTGGGCTTACAATGCAAGGACCCCCGGATAGCCTCCTCTTGGGCTTCGTACAAGGACCCACGGGCTTCTTATAAGCACCCCCAATATCCAAATCAAATACCCTAGGAGATTAGACATTTATCATCTCTATGATAGGAGTATCTCTTCTATATCATCACAAACAATCAATCAATCAAATTTCTCTTTTGCCACAAGGCTGCCTAATCAATCAAACTTCTTTTTGCCACCATACTGGCTGATTAATCAAAGTTTTTGTCACAAGGCTGACTTCATGGAAACTTTTGCCACAAGGCTGGCGGATTAATCAAAACTTTTTGTCACAAGGCTGACTTCATTGAAAGTTTTTGCCACAAGGCTGGCTAAAAAACATCTTTATCATTCTAAGCACCATAAGTGGCATGGCCCAGGGCTTATAATGAAAAGATTTTCAAACAAAATCAAACAGATGTATGTGATGGTATAGATTAGATACATCGAACATTTAGATGACATTTGTCTCTTATCCTTTGCTTCCACTAGCATAAGTGGGAACTACGATTGCTTTGACTTTCTCAACATCCCTTTGAGAATACGTAGGCACAAAGTCGTATCCTTGGCGAGCAAAACTTCTCCCTCAAACCATTCAAACCTTAGCACCCGTAGACCCGAGCTACAGATGCTCTGATTCCCTCTAAGGGATATGTATGCAGAGGATCGCGATGATCTTTGCGAGCATAATCAAACAAACACCCTAGGTCCCACCTATCTCACAAGAACCTCCCAATAACATAGAATGAAAAATATAACAAAGAAACCTATAGAGTACTATAGATACGTTGGGTGCTAATACCTTCCCTTCGTATAACCAACCCTCTTACCCAAAGATCTCTCCCCCACTTTTAAGGTTATTGCAGCTTTTTTCCTTTTCCTACTTTGGAAACAATAAAAAGTTTGGTCGAAACAAAAGAAAAATCATTTTTTGAGCACTCGAGCCCAAGGAAGGCATCAGGTGTCTCATCCCGAGAAAAAGATACGATTTTTCCCCGCGACAGAAAAATGGCGACTTCACTGGGGAATCATCTTTTTATTGTTTCCAAAGAAAGGGTTATTTCTAATTGCTGTTTTTTCATTTTAATTCTTGTTACATGTGTGGTTCTTTGGTTCTGTTACTTGTGTGGCTCTGTTACAAGTGATACATTATGGACAAATCCTAACCCGGATTAAGTACACATAAGAATTAGGTGGAGGGTATAGTCATGTACAGGCGTACGTGAGAATCCTTCCGCTCAGTGGAGGTTCCTTGTTGGTAATATATGTTTAGCATGTTTCGTAGCGAAAACATTATTGCTGCATTGAACTGTAGAAGCTGAGTTGGCCGTAGAACCCCAACCCATCCTGGCCTTATTAGGTTGTGGCGCAGAAACAATTCAGGTGAAGACTTGGATAGTTGTCATGCGGAGAGCCACACTCAGACGAGTTTTTCTTGAGAATATTTCTGGCTCACAAGTTCAGTCGTGCAAGCCGGTAATATCCGAAAGAAGAATGTAGACTCTGACGTATCAGTAGAACATGTTGTGCAGGTGATTAACTAGAACTATCCCATTTTTGGTTCTCTGACCTCATGCTCGTGACGCTGGACCTTTGAACCTATGTGTACCATGTTTGTGTACCATGTTTGTATTAATATGTTTTACCATGTTCGTGTTACCATGTTTGTTTTACCATGTTTGAATATGTGGCATCGATGCATCCATGCATTCATACATTCATTAAAAAACCCATCTTTTTCCATAAAAACATGATTTCTCCAAAGATTTAGAGGATTTTCTTTGCAAACATTATAGGATTAAGTTATGGAAGGGGTAAAAAGGTATACCAAAAAGTACGGTTTCAAAGCGCCTGATGTGGAAAAACTAAGAGAGTTAGCATCTTCTGTACAAGATCCTTCCGATTTTAGGAAAAGTTATGGAAAGCTTTTGCCTATCCTGAACACTCATGTTGATGAAGGACTTCTCAAGACTCTGGTTCAGTTCTATGATCCCGTCTCCCGGTGTTTTACCTTTCCAGACTACCAGTTGGTACCGACCTTGGAAGAATATGCCAATCTTTTGGGTATTCCTGTGTCTGACAAAATACCCTTCAATGGTTTGGAAGCCATTCCTAAGTCACACGTCATTGCAGCAAGTATCCATTTGAAGAAATCTGAAGTAGAGAGTAATTGGACTACCAAAGGAAACCTCTCGGGTTTAACTTCACACTTCCTAATGAAGAAAGCCTTTGATTTCATCGAAACTGGTAGCATGATAGCTTTTGAAGCTATACTAGCCTTGCTCATCTATGGGTTGGTTCTGTTTCCCAACGTCAACGATTTTGTTGATATCAACGCCATAAAGATCTTTCTGATTGGAAATCCTGTTCCGACTTTGCTTGGTGACATGTATTTCTCTGTTCATCATAGGAATCTCCAAGGCGGTGGAGTCATTGTATGTTGTGCACCTCTGTTGTTCAAATGGATTGTTTCACACTTACCTGAGTCTCCTATTTTCACGGAAAACCGAGAAGGCTTACGTTGGCCTCGAAGACTTATGTCTCTTACTAATAATGATATTCGTTGGTATACCTTGGCTCGCTGTGGTACAGAAACCATTGAAAGTTGTGGAGAGTTCGCCAACGTACTCCTCGTTGGTACACAAGGAGGAATTAACTACAATCCGGTCCTAGCCTGACGACAACTCGGGTATGCAAATTCAGCTAAACCCATTGGTCTCGCAGTGGAATGCTACTTTTACCGAGAAGGGGATGATCCTCAAAGGTTGAAAACAAGAATGGTGAGAGCTTGGTACAACGTCCGATGGAAAGAAAAAGGTGAGGCAAGAAATTGCATTGTCGTGGACGCCCACACCTGCTAGGTAAAGAAAAGAGCAAAGGAGTTTCAAATGCCTTATGTTTATGAAGAACCCATGTTTCCTGCAGTATCTCAACTGCCCAACATTCCCACTATGGAGGAATACCAAGACACTTTAGCCAAGATGAGGATAGAGAAGGATGCTTGGGAAGAAAAGTTTCGTAAAACTGATGTGGAAAACAGAAAGTTGAAGAAAAGAGTGAAAGATCACGAAGAAACTCTTTATTATCAAGATGGATGGCTCATGAGTAAAGATGAGAAGATCCGTCAGAAAGACGCTGCAATCAAGAGGTACATCAAAGAAAGCAAGAAAAAGCTTGAAGGCTCAACAAGCAACGCTCCAACTCCTGACGATTGGAAGAATGTTGTTGACAAGCTGAAAACCGAAAAGGCCGAATTGAAAGCTCACTATGGGAAAGAAATCCTGAAGCTCAAGCTGCACAACGCATTTGGTTCTTCGTCTGATGAAGATGCTTAGGATTGTTTAGCTTTTATTTATCATTTGCTTCTGTAAGGAGCTATGCTCCAATGTTGTAACATTTCCCATTATTTCAATAAAAGAACAGTTTGTGTTCAAATGTTTGCAAGAAAATAATCTTTAAAATAATTGGAAAAATCATAAATTTCTTTTTGCATACATCATTCTGCATATCGAGTCTGTTGTCTAGAGTCTTATCTTTTGGATCTTTCTCCAATAGATCGTCAAGCTGTCGCGTCTCAAAGTTTCTCGACCGCGCTCGCAATCAGATCACAGATACAATACTCGTTCAAGCAGAAGAAGAGTAATGGAACACTCTGAACAAGAGAATATTGAGCTTCGTGGTACAGTGACTGTTAGACGCTGGCCTAAGGATCTAGAGGGGGGGTGAATAGATCCTACACAGTTTTTCCGGGATTTTTACAGCTTATAGCGAAAGCGGTTCTGAATCGACTTGCGTCTATTCCGGACCGCTATTGCAAAGGGTTATATGTGTTACAAAACCACAAAATATTTGAAATCACAGATAAAGAGATATACTCTCGAGTCAATACGCGTCACAATTGAATATCGATTACGTTCTAGATTGACAAACTTTGATTTGCAATGCAGTAAGGTGGATTAAACAAATAGACAAACACTTGGTGACAATATTCAAATTGATGCTTATTCAAGATGTGGTGAATTGTGATGTTTATGCAGAACTTTTAATTCACAATTTTAACACTTGAATCATTGATCAATTTAGCAATTATACCAATTATGAATAGAATGAAAAGGAAAAGATAAAAGCGATAAGATCACGATATTTGTTTAGGCAGTTCGTCGACCGTCCTCGCTACGACTACGTCTGCCCCCAATTCCAAATTGAAATTGGGAAATCTTTCATTAATGTTGAAAGCAGTTTATACAAAGAAGATAACAAAGCGATAAACGATAAACCAATTATGTCGATCCTTTGAATCTTCTTCCCCCTTAATCTTGATCAAGATCAAGGTTATCCAAGAGCTTCACTTCGATTCCCTTCTGCAGTGTCTTGATTCCTTGAACTCCCCGTTCCTCAATCGTTACACTCAGCCGAATCCTCAATGAACGCCTCTTGATAAAAACCCCCAAGAACCACCCGTCGTGGAGGACAAAACCCGCAGATTTTATTCACCAACAAACCCCACAAATCTTCACCCACTAGGAATCTTCAATTCCGTTCCATGGACGTTATCGAACTCATCACTAACCCTCAACGCAAGAATGATTATGTGTAATTGTGTTGGAGATGACGAAGAACGAAGATGAGAAGCCTTTGTGTATCTTTCAGTCGTTGGTGTTGAATGAATAATTAACATGGAATGATATATATAGTTGCTGGTATGTTGGAGCAGAGAAAACACATAATTTGGGAAGTTTTCAGCAAATAGGTTGACCTACTTTAGTGCTTAGGTCGACCTAACAGAAGCAGAGTTGAAATTGTCCCATTTAGGTTGACCTGTTAGGTTGGCCTAAAATCTGTTAGGTTGACCTGCTGAAGGTTTAGGTCGACCTAAAGTCAGTTAGGTTGACCTGTTGAAGGTTTGTTCCCAGTTAGGTCGACCTGATGTCGAAGTAGGTCGACCAGAATTCACTTCAGATGCGATTTGAAGCATTTTTCTCAGATTAGGTCGACCTAGTTGCTATGTAGGTCGACCTAACAGACTGATATGAAGATTTCTTCATTTTGAGTCGACCTAAATGGTCTGTGAGTCGACCTAGCAGAAGTATATGGATTTTCCTTCATTTTAGGTCGACCTGGGTTGACAGTAGGTCGACCTAACTGCTGATTTTCTGCATTTTTCATGTCCAGCTTGTGTTGAGTCGACTTATATGCATAGTGGATCATCTTGTGCTTTCATGAGTGATCAAATGCTTTGCTTTTCTGATTCCTCCTTGTTGTTTGGATGCTCATTTGAGTTTGCCATAAATCAAAAACATCTTTGAGTGTAATCTTGTATTCACATACTCCCCCTTTTTGATGATGGCAAACCAATAGTCAAAAGCTTTGGTAGTAAGTGATGAAGACTCAACAAGGCTCCCCCGTACATCCAGCATCTATCTCTCAACCAAGAAGTCTCTTGACAAAGCTCCCCCGTACACTCAGCATCTATTGTATTTATCTCCCCCTTTGACAACATCAAAAAGAGAAACAAGAAAACAGAGTAGAAGAGTAACAAGAGAAATAAAGAATAAAACTCGAGCATGCATAGTCGGACATTAAAATGAAACGTGTACAAGAGTGAGAGATATATGTATATAAAGTCACTATAAGCATGTTAATTGATAGCATATTATAGTATCAATGGAATTTTTGGAAGTGAACAGTAAACATGTTACCCTCTTCTCATTGTATAGGTGTCATTTGTTCATGGAAGTCCTTAGTCATTGACTTGAGGAAGAGCTACCTTCAAGAGATGATGTTAGCTTGATAATAAACAATATATATAGAAATAAAGTAAGGAAATAAAATTAGGAGGAACAAACGTAGTTAGCCCAAATTAGAGATATCTAGTATCCCTAATTCCCTACGGATGTTGAAGTGTTGCTCCGTTGCTAGAGGTTTGATGAATATGTCGGCTAGTTGCTTCTTGCTTTCTATATGTTCAAGTGTAACGTCTCCTTTCTCTACATGATCTCTTAGGAAGTGATGCCTTATTTCAATATGTTTGGTTCGTGAGTGTAGGACAGGATTCTAGCTTAAGTTTATTGCCCTTGTGTTGTCGCACATGATAGGTATGTGATCAAGCGTAATGCCAAAGTCAAGAAGTTGTTGCTTGAGCCATAATATCTGCGCACAACAGCTTCCTGCAGCTACATATTCTGCTTCAGCAGTAGATAATGCAACCGATACTTGTTTCTTGCTATGCCAACTTATCAATGAATTTGAGAATAGATGACATGTTCCACTGGTGCTCTTTCTATCGGATTTGCAGTCAGCAAAATCTGAGTCGGAGAATCCTACCAAATAACACTCATTTCCCTTCGGATACCATAGGCCATATGTAGGAGTTCCATGTAGATATAGCAGAATTCTTTTGACAAATTTTAAGTGAGATTCCTTTGGACAAGATTGATATCTTTCTCATCTTTGTCTAGGCTAGTATTTGTTGCCATAGGTGTGTCAATCTCCTTCGCTTCACTCATTCCAAATCTTTTGAGCAGCTCCATGAGAGTCATCTCAAGTTCACTCTGCATAAACTTAGAAAATTCTTTGACAAGTTTTGCATTAGTCGACCCAAATATAATATCATCCATTTGGAATAGTTTGAAGTCTTTTGAACAAGCATAGGCAAGTAAGAGGTGAATAGCTTCGAGACGTGCTACAGGAGCGTACGTCTCTTCATAATCAATACCTTCCTATTGATTGTAACCTTAAGCAACTAATCTAGCTTTGTTTCTAGTAATAACGTCGTTTTCATCAAGTTTGTTACGAAAAACCCATCTAGTGCCTATTACTTGATGATCTCCCGGATGAGGGACTAAGTCCCAAACATCATTCCGTTTAAATTGGTTTAATTCTTCTTGCATGGCCATTAGCCAATGCTCATCAAGTAATGCATCCTTAGCGTTTTTCGGCTCAACTTGTGAAACAAAAGCAAAATGATGACAGAAGTTACTTATCTTTGAGCGTGTTGTAACGCCCCTTGAGATGTCTCCTATTATATTGTCAATTGGATGGTCTTTCACATTTGTCCAGGCCTTGGGAAGTTCTTCATTGTTTGAGATGCTTTCTTTTTCATTTTCATTGTGAGACTCATCTTTCTCTCTCTCAGCATCTTTCTTTACAATACTTTCATTCTCGTCTTCCTTATCCTTGACAATGTCTTCAGTGGACGGACCTGCACCATTAAATGAAAGACCTTTCTCGACATATTTTGCATAAGATTCATCAAAAGACACGTGTACTGACTCTTCTACTATAAGTAATCTCTTATTATATATCAGATATGCTTTGCTAGATTGTGAGTAACCAAGGAATATGCCCTCATCAGCTTTAGCATGTAGATGTTGTTTACTCTTAAGCCCTTAAACATAATGTCTCTTTTCTTAGTATGTTCTATTGTGCAGCCAGAATTTGTAAACATTACTTTAAAATCTTTGTCACACAATTGACTTATACTTAAAAGATTATGTTTAAGACCTTCTACTAGCAGCACATCAGTTATAGTAGTGGTAGAAGGGTTACCTACACTTCCTTTACCAAGTATGGCTCCCCGATTGTTATCTCCATAGGTGACATACCCCTTTTTCTTTGCTTGAAACTCAACGAAAAGAGATAGGTCTCCAGTCATGTGTCTTGAACATCCGCTATCAAGGAACCACAACCTTTCGGCAATGTCAAGACACTTTTCCTGCAAGATTAATTTAAAGAGGGAGGTCCCCAATTTTCATTGGGTCCTTGGTAGTGAGTACACAATTTGTTGCACTTAGGCAACCATTGAAATACTCCTTTAGGAACTAAAATTCTCCTAAATTTGCATTTTTCAATGGTATGTCCCTTTTTGCAACAATAATGACAGGTAATATGATGAGAATATGGAGTTTTGCTAGTTGATACTTTTGGTACAAAAGTGTATTTACTATATAAAGGAGTATACGATCTTTTGCCTTTGTCGGAATGTTTTGCTCCATTTTTCTTTAGATATTTGTTGTATCTTCGCACAAACAGTCCCATTTCCTCATCATCGGAGTCTTCGTCATCACTTGTGTCACTATCCTTTGGCTCTCGTTTTGAGGTCTTGGAGCTCGAAGCTTTTAGAGCTATTGACTTCTTCTCTACCTCTTTCTCCATGTTCTTTTCTTTCTTTGTCCTTTTCTCATGCATGTCAAGGCATTTAAGGTGTTGTTCATGTTCCTCTAGTTTACCAAATAGAGTTGTGATGTCTAAAGTGTTTAGATCATTTGCTTCCTTTATTGCTGTAACTTTGGGTTGCCATTTCCTGTTCAAACATCTTAAGATTTTGTTAGTAGCAACTGCATTGGAAACAGGTTTATCAAGAGAATTTAACCGATTTTTCAGATGAACGAATCTCTTCTGCATGTTTTCGATGGATTCACCATCTTCCATGTGGAAGAGTTCGAACTCTTGAGTTAACGTATTGATCCTAGCTAGTTTGACATCATCCGTTCCCTCGTGGGCAACTTGCAATGTGTCCCACATAGCTTTAGCTGATCTACAATGGGAAACGCGATAGTATTCATCAACTCCTAGAGCTGAGATTAGAATGTTTCTCGCTTTCCAATCGTATGCATATCTCTTTTCATCTTCAGCATCCCAAGTATTTTCTGGTTTTGGAACAACTGCACCAGCTGCATTTGTCATGGTGATCTGAAAGGGACCATTGACAATAGCTGTCCAGATGTTCCTATCAATTGCATTGATATGGACACACATACAATCCTTCCAATAGCCGTAGTTTTCGCCGTTGAAAACTGGAGCTCTATTATGAGCCCCTTTAGGTCCGCAAGCCATCTTTCCAATAAGTGTTTCACGTAGCACGGAATTAACCAGAGCTCTTGATGCCACTTGTTAGACGCTGGCCTAAGGATCTAGAGGGGGGGTGAATAGATCCTACACAGTTTTTCCGGGATTTTTACAGCTTATAGCGAAAGCGGTTCTGAATCGACTTGCGTCTATTCCGGACCGCTATTGCAAAGGGTTATATGTGTTACAAAACCACAAAATATTTGAAATCACAGATAAAGAGATATACTCTCGAGTCAATACGCGTCACAATTGAATATCGATTACGTTCTAGATTGACAAACTTTGATTTGCAATGCAGTAAGGTGGATTAAACAAATAGACAAACACTTGGTGACAATATTCAAATTGATGCTTATTCAAGATGTGGTGAATTGTGATGTTTATGCAGAACTTTTAATTCACAATTTTAACACTTGAATCATTGATCAATTTAGCAATTATACCAATTATGAATAGAATGAAAAGGAAAAGATAAAAGCGATAAGATCACGATATTTGTTTAGGCAGTTCGTCGACCGTCCTCGCTACGACTACGTCTGCCCCCAATTCCAAATTGAAATTGGGAAATCTTTCATTAATGTTGAAAGCAGTTTATACAAAGAAGATAACAAAGCGATAAACGATAAACCAATTATGTCGATCCTTTGAATCTTCTTCCCCCTTAATCTTGATCAAGATCAAGGTTATCCAAGAGCTTCACTTCGATTCCCTTCTGCAGTGTCTTGATTCCTTGAACTCCCCGTTCCTCAATCGTTACACTCAGCCGAATCCTCAATGAACGCCTCTTGATAAAAACCCCCAAGAACCACCCGTCGTGGAGGACAAAACCCGCAGATTTTATTCACCAACAAACCCCACAAATCTTCACCCACTAGGAATCTTCAATTCCGTTCCATGGACGTTATCGAACTCATCACTAACCCTCAACGCAAGAATGATTATGTGTAATTGTGTTGGAGATGACGAAGAACGAAGATGAGAAGCCTTTGTGTATCTTTCAGTCGTTGGTGTTGAATGAATAATTAACATGGAATGATATATATAGTTGCTGGTATGTTGGAGCAGAGAAAACACATAATTTGGGAAGTTTTCAGCAAATAGGTTGACCTACTTTAGTGCTTAGGTCGACCTAACAGAAGCAGAGTTGAAATTGTCCCATTTAGGTTGACCTGTTAGGTTGGCCTAAAATCTGTTAGGTTGACCTGCTGAAGGTTTAGGTCGACCTAAAGTCAGTTAGGTTGACCTGTTGAAGGTTTGTTCCCAGTTAGGTCGACCTGATGTCGAAGTAGGTCGACCAGAATTCACTTCAGATGCGATTTGAAGCATTTTTCTCAGATTAGGTCGACCTAGTTGCTATGTAGGTCGACCTAACAGACTGATATGAAGATTTCTTCATTTTGAGTCGACCTAAATGGTCTGTGAGTCGACCTAGCAGAAGTATATGGATTTTCCTTCATTTTAGGTCGACCTGGGTTGACAGTAGGTCGACCTAACTGCTGATTTTCTGCATTTTTCATGTCCAGCTTGTGTTGAGTCGACTTATATGCATAGTGGATCATCTTGTGCTTTCATGAGTGATCAAATGCTTTGCTTTTCTGATTCCTCCTTGTTGTTTGGATGCTCATTTGAGTTTGCCATAAATCAAAAACATCTTTGAGTGTAATCTTGTATTCACAGTGACCACCCTTCAGGAAAAATTGGAAAGTCTCACTACTCTGGTTGACTCCCTAATGGCCGCACAGAATCAGCAGCCGCCACCCAACAGTCAAGCAACGGTAACATCTGAAGTCACTACTCCAGTCTCTACAGTTGCATTCAGCATTCCATCTTTCTCTATGCCAGAAGGTTGGGGCACGCCTTTCAGCTTTGGTGCAGGTTTCCGCCATAATTTCTCTGGGGTTCAAACAACCACAACTGAAGCGCCTGCTACGCAAGGTTCGGCGTTTATTCCACATTCAGGGGTAACTTTTTCCCAGATTACTATGGCACTCTCTCAACCCACTATGACAGTTCCGACCCCTACGGTTCACACTGTTCCTTATGATGGCAATGAGATTTATCATGATCAAGGTGATAGCACAAATCAGCGAAACCTTGTGGAAGATCTCCAAGAACAATTCAACAAGATACAGCTAGAAGTCAAAGCTATTCGCGGGAAAGATTTGTTTGGGAAGAATGCCCAGGAGCTATGTTTAGTTCCCAGTGTACAAATACCTGCTAAATTTAAGGTCCCTGACTTTGAGAAGTACAAAGGTAGTTCTTGTCCACAAAGCCATCTTGTGATGTATGCTAGGAAGATGTCTACTTATGCAGATAATCATCAGTTGCTTATCCATTACTTTCAAGACAGTTTAACTTGTGCCGCACTGAAGTGGTACACAGGATTGGATAGCACTAATATTCGAACTTTCAACGACCTAGGTGAGGCCTTTGTCCGACAATACAAATACAATTCGGATATGGCTCTAGACAGAGATCAGCTCCGATCCATGGCTCAGAAAGATCATGAAGCTTTCAAAGAATATGCCCAACGATGGAGAGAAACTGCTGCTCAGATTAATCCACCGTTAAAAGAGAAAGAGATGAAAAAGATCTTCTTGAATACTCTTGGTCCGTTTTATTATGAACGCATGATTGCTAGTGCTCCAAGTGATTTCACCGAAATGGTAAACATGGGGATGCGTCTAGAAGAAGGAGTCCGAACCGAACGTCTAACTAAAGAAGGTGGATCTTCAAGCGGAACCAAAAAGTTCGGAAATGGTTTCCCAAAGAAGAAAGAACAAAGTGTTGACATGGTATCCCAAGGGAAGCCAAGAGGAAACGTCCATCGTCAACGTCAAATTGCTGCTATTGCGCCAGTTGTTAATACAGCACCAAATCCGGGATTTACCCCGCAATTTCAACAACAACAGCCTCGACAACAGGCTCAGCAGTTTAACAACAATCAGAATCGTGTACAAAGAGCTCCACAGTTTGATCTGATTCCAATGACCTACACAGAGTTATATCCTGCTTTGATTGAAAGAGGTCTTGTTCAAACTAAAGCACCACCACCAGTACCTGAGAAACTCCCATGGTGGTACAAAGCTGAGGTCTCATGCCCTTATCATCAAGGAGCACCTGGCCATGATCTTGAGCATTGCATAGCTTTGAAATATGAAGTTCAGAGGTTGGTTAGATCTAATCTTCTCTCTTTCAGAAATTTGAATCCTAATGTGCAAGCAAATCCGCTGCCCAATCATGGAGGGCATGTTGTAAACATGGTGTATGGATGTCCTGGTCCATATCGAGTCTATAATATCAACTTCTCAAGAGCAGATTTGGTACAAATGCACGCTACTCTCTGTCAAGGGCAAAATTTTCGCCAGCATCACTATGGTTCCTGTAGCATATGTTGCGTAGATCCTCACGGATGTTCAATTGTGAGAAGAGATCTTCAAGTTTTGCTAGATAATGGTACTATTCAAATCTACAGAAATAGGAATGAAGATGAAGTTAACATGATAGGATGTTATTCGCATGAGCTTTTAGTCTCAGATATCAACTCTGAAATGCCTAAAGTTAACGTCATCGTTCCTCATTTCAACATGCCTGAGCGCATAGAAGTTACTTACAACAAGCCAAAGGTTCCTATTGCTCCTCTGATCAATTGTCTACCTGGACCTGTTCCTTATGACTCTGACAAGGCAGTTCCCTACAACTACAATGCAACAATGATAAAGAATGGACAAGAAGTTCCTTTACCTACTCTTTCATCTGTCGTGAATATCGCCGATGTAAGTCGAGTAACAAGAAGTGGACGTGTGTACACTCCACTACCTCCAAAGCAGCCTGTTGCTCAAGCAACCGAGCAAAATCCTGTCAATACACCAGTGGGGAATCCTGTGGAAACTCCTATCAGTAATACAAACATTGATGTTGGTCAATTCAGTGGAACCAATGTCAATCCTGACTTTGATGAAATTTTGAAGCTTATCAAAAGAAGTGAATACAAGATTGTGGATCAGCTCATGCAGACTCCTTCAAAAATCTCAATACTTTCATTGCTGTTGAATTCAGAAGCCCACAGGGAAGCCCTGATGAGAGTCTTGGATCAAGCTTTTGTAGATCAAGATGTGACTGTTGACCATTTTGATGGGATAATAGCCAACATAACAGCTTGCAACAATTTAAGCTTCTGTGATGAAGAACTTCCCGAGGAGGGTAGAAATCACAATCTTGCTTTGCACATTTCTATGAACTGTCAGTCAGACTCTTTGTCCAATGTGTTGGTAGACACCGGATCTTCCTTGAATGTGATGCCAAGTAGCCATAAGACCTTTCTTCTTTTCAAATCTTTTCTTGGGCTTTTCCCTCTGAAGCTCTGGACATTCATTCTTGTAGTGTCCAGGCTCTTTACATTCATAGCACGTCACCTTCTTCTTGTCAGATCTTCTGTGTCCAGAAGATTCTCCTTTTTCAGGCCTTTTGAAGTTCTTGAAGTTCTTGAAGTTCTTGAACTTCCTCTGCTTGCTTTTCCAGAGTTGATTTACTCTTCTGGATATTAGAGACAGTTCATCTTCTTCTTCTTCTTTTGATTCTGACTCTTCAGAATCTTCTTCTTCAGTCTGAAAAGCGTTAGTGCATATTTTATTACTAGATTTTATTGCAATAGACTTACCTTTCTTCTGAGGTTCATTTGCAACCAGCTCAATCTCGTGACTCCTTAGGGCACTCATCAGCTCTTCAAGAGACACTTCATTCAGATTCTTAGCAATCTTGAATGCAGTCACCATGGGTCTCCATCTTCTGGGTAAGCTTCTGATGATCTTCTTTACATGATCAGCTTTGGTGTAGCCTTTATCTAACACTATCAATCCAGTAGTCAGAGTTTGGAATCTAGAAAACATTGCTTTAATGTTCTCATCTTCCTCCATCTTGAATGCTTCATACTTCTGGATTAGAGCTAAGGCCTTTGTCTCCTTTACTTGAGCATTACCCTCATGAGTCATCTTTAAAGATTCAAAGATATCATGAGTTGTTTCTCTGTTTGTTATCTTCTCATACACAGCACGAGAGATAGCATTTAGCAATATGGTTCTAGACTTGTGATGATTCTTAAAGTCTTTATTTTGAGCATCACTCATGGCTTGTCTAGAAATCTTGACACTTTGAGCATTCACAGAATGTGTGTAACCATCCAGCACTAGATCCCATAAGTCACCATCTTGACAAAGAAAGTAACTTTTGAGTCTATCTTTCCAATACTCACAGTTTTCGCCACCAAAGACTGGTGGTCTATTGTAGCCATTGAAACTATTTATTCCATTACCATTGTTGTTTTGTTCAGGAGTAGGAGTAGATGAAGTTGTTTCAACCATTTTGACTTTGTGTTTTTCTCCCTGAATCTTTTGTCTAACACAGTTAAGTGCTTGCACCTAGAACCGACGCTTTGATGCCAGATGAAGGAGTGAAAAACACTTAGAAAGGGGGTATTGAATAAGTGTAACTTAAAAAACTTGGAAGATAAAAACAATGAACACAATTATTTTTATCCTGGTTTGTTGTTAACCAAACTACTCCAGTCCACCCCTGACAAGGTGATTTACCTCAACTGAGGATTTAATCCACTAATCCAACTGATTACAATGGTTTTCCACTTAGATACCCTCTAAGTCTTCTAGAATCTACAGATCACAACTTGATATCTCTAGGAATCCTTTTACAATCAATGTAAAATAAAGTTTACAAGAGTTTGAATGCTTCTAATAAAGCTGTAATCACAACTGTGATATTTCTCTTAAGTTCTATTCTTAACGCTCACTAAATATTACAAAGAGTTTGTGAGGTTGAAGATGAAGTTCTTTAGCTTTTGAATTTGACAGCGTTTCTGTATATTTTGCGCAAGTGTTGTATTCAGCTTCTGGACAGAACTTCTATTTATAGGCGCTTGAGAGGAAATGACCGTTGGGATGCATTTAATGCTTTGTGTGAATAGTACAACGCTGCATTTAATGTTTCACACTTTTGTCAACTACCTCGAGCCTTGGTTTTGCTGCTTTTACTGACTTTGCCTTTTGTAGCTTCTAACGTTCCTTTTGTCAGTCAGAGATTAGACGTTACAGCCTTTCATCTTGTACTTTCTTCTGGACTCAGATTTTTTAGATAACAACGTTTGAATATTAGAGCCATCAGCTTTGGTGCAGAGCATCTTCTGTCTTCTGACTTTGAAGAGCTTGAGAGTGATACCATCAGAACTTCAGAGCTTGTTCTTATGACTTTCATTCTTCTGATGCTTTCCAGTTCATGTTCTGATTCTGCATGACCATCTTCTGATGTCTTGCCAGAGCATGTTCTGATGCAGCCATCCAAAACCTTCTGAGTCAGTGCTTCTGAGCGCTGAATTGTGCATACTCTTTATATATTTCCTGAAATGGAAAATGCAAAGGATTAGAGTACCATATTGTCTTATACAAAATTCATATATAACGTTATCATCAAAACAAGAATATTGATCAGAACAAATCTTGTTCTAACAATCTCCCCCTTTTTGATGATGATAAAAACATATATAATTGATATGAATTTGTAACCATAATGTCATATGACACAAGACAATTACACAGATATAGCATAAGCATATAATCAGAGCGTGTGAATATGTCTCCCCCTGAAATTAATACTAGAAGAATTTATACATAAAAGACTTCCCTGAGTATTTTTCCATTTCAGTAGAGACTTTGACTTAGCATAGAACTTCAGAATATTCAGAGCTTCTGCTTCTTGCTTCCATAGGACAGCTTCAGAGCTTTGAATTTCTCCTTTGTAATCAATTGAAACATAGCATGCTTGATTGTATCAGAACATTCTTGAATATATCAGAGCATCGTCAGAACATCTTTACATCCTGGAATGTATCAAGCATACTAAACCAAAAATATCAGAGCGTGAATGTATCATAGCATTCTTGAGAAAGAATATGTATCAGAACTTTCTAAGAAGAATATCAGAACATTCTTCTTGCTTCTGATCTTGAAGCTTCACAGAACTAAGCTAGCTTCAAATCTCCAAGAGCATGCTTCTTTATAGAGATTTCCAGCTTCTGATGGGAAAGAAGTAGCTTTCTTCAAAGTCCCTTAGAAATCCAGAAGGACCAGGGGCATCAGCTACACAAGCTTCTTGCAACTTCAGAAGGTCGGAATTAATCTCTCTTTTGAAAGCTCTCTAGAGATTCCCGGAAGCAACATAATCCATGTTGGCATTATGTGCTACCTTCAGTGCATCTAAACTTGCTTGTACCTTAAGCTTAATAAATTCAAAACGTACACCAACAGAAAGTTCAGAAGGTTTGGTTTTGAAATTGGTGGTTGAGGAGTCTGGGTTCAGAAAGAAGTATGGTTCAGGTTCTCTTGAGAATAAAGTAGAGGTGAAAGAAGAGGTTAAAGAGGATGAAGAATCTGCGGTAGAGGTGGTTGAATGATCAATTATAGGTGAGATAGCATAAGGAATGGATGTGGTTGAGAATATATTTTCAGATGGAATTTGAGGAAAAACAGCATTTAGAGGTTGGGGGTTAAGAATTGGTAGAGAATGGATTCTATTTGAAGTGGCGGAAGAGGATGGAATTT
The DNA here is from genome assembly GCF_029867415.1 of Vicia villosa. NCBI lineage: Eukaryota > Viridiplantae > Streptophyta > Magnoliopsida > Fabales > Fabaceae > Vicia > Vicia villosa. Next base: position 192,421,046 of record NC_081180.1, read on the forward strand.
CAGAAGGAGTAGGCTTTTTCTGAGGGGGAAGGGCAGAAGTAGATTGAGAGCTAGAGGAGTCTGCTTTGAAAGCATCTTTTATGAGCTTCTGAAATTGTTCAGAAGTTCTGGGTACTTTAAGAGAGTCTGTTGATATACGTTCAGAATTAGTAGCAGGTACAGATTCATAAATTACAATACCTGAAGATTTCTTCTACTTCTTTGCTTTCTTAGCATCAGGTCCTTCTTCTGTGACCTTTCTCTTCAGCTTCTTCTCTTTCTTCTTCTTATCCTTCTTCCTTAACTCATCCAGAGATCGAAGAGTTCTTCCACGAATCCAAGCAGGATCAACAGAAATTTGTGCTTTAACACATGATTTCAGATAGCATTTAACAGATCTATCTAGCTCCTCTTTGAACATATGAGAGAAGCTCACAACAGGCGTTCTTTTAGTCAGAATATCTGGAAACACTTTTGGAGGAGTGGTCACTTTTTCAATCAGCTACATCCTTCTTAGAGACTGAGCATTCAGAATACTCCCACGAATAGCAGTCAAGTTTTGAGAAGAGCCTGCTGCTCTCAGAGCATCTAACAAACCACTTTCAGTCAGAATATCTGATTTCATTCTTCCAAAAGGAATATTATTTCTCTTAATCTTGGGATACTTCTGACGTTCTTCTTCCCTTGATTCTTCCACAGTTGTTTTCAGATGCTGAAACAGAATGTGAGGAAGATTTACTCTCATGGCTTTTCCAATGCAGAACAAGACATACTTCTGATCCTGATTGACTTAGGTAGCAGAGTTTGTTGGTCTTCTGTGATAGAGAGATCCCAGAATGATATTTGCCCATACTCTGTAGGGAGGCTTCAAATCAGTAGTGTACGGAGAGGCGACACCAGAAGTAAACAACTCTAGGTCAACTTTTTCCCAATCAGTTCTTCCTGAGAGAGCTCCAGTAATTCCACCTATACCATCAAGATTGTACAGTTTCCTTATTAGCTTTTCAGTTACAAAAACTTCATGCCCTAACACAAAGGAGATGATAGCAGTTGAAGTAACAGTAGCGTGTGTCTAGAATTCTTTAACCAAAATAGGATAAACTGGTCCAATCAACCTTTCAAAGAAATTAGTCGATCCTTGTACTAGCATTCTAGTTTTGATTTTGAAATAATGAGCCATAAGATTTTCAAAATCCACCATAGTTTCATAGAGAACCTCTAGTTCATCATAAAGAATCAAACAGGTCTTCAAAGGAGGGTTTGCAGATTTCTTTTGTTGAACTTGGTTTGATGAGACCTTGCGTTGAACATTTGATGAAGAAGCCATGGATTCACACTAAGATTATTGGGTTACGTAACTAGGGTTCATGAAAAAGAGAGAGAGAGAGAGAGAGAGAGAGAGAGAGAGAGAGAGAGAGAGAGAGAGAGACGAACAATCACAGACAATGAATAATGAAGATGAATGGAAAGAGATGAAATGATATGGAGATGTGTTTAAATAGGCACGGATTTGAAATGATATGCAATATGATTCTGAATGAATAAGATTACAGAGTTTGAATCAGTTAGCATTTAATGTTGAGTGACGTTAGGGTAAAACGCGATATTTGAAATGATTTGCACAGTTACCTAGGGCGGCGTCTCATCAACTGCACGTATGCTTGTCCCTTCAGAGTGAACACGTGTTCATCTTCTGGAATAGCTGGTGACAGTTGTTTTGCTTTAAAAGAGATTCTGAATCAACTTAGACATATGAAACGTTAGCAATAATAGAATCAGAATATCTAACTGATCAACATTTTCAGAACTTATAAGAAAATAAACTGAGCATTTCAAATCTAATCCATATATCAGAACTTCTCATCTTTTCACTCTAGGCATAAATCCATACTGATATTCTTCATAATGAACTTAAACCTATCTTCAGCGAGGGGTTTTGTAAAGATATCATCCCATTGATGGTCTGTATCAACAAAGTTTAAAGATAGAACACCCTTCTGAACATAGTCCCTAATGAAATGATGTTTAATCTCAATATGTTTAGCTTTGTAATGTAAGATTGGATTCTTAGATAAAGAAATAGCAGAAGTATTATCACAGAAGATAGGAATGTTACTCTCATATATCTGATAATCTTCTAGCTGACTCTTCATCCAGAGCATCTGTGTACTACATCCAGCAGCAGCAACATATTCTACTTCTGTTGTAGAGAGGGCAATTGTAGCTTGCTTCTTGCTGTACCAGGAGATCAAGTGACTTCCAAGAAATTGACAACTTCCAGAAGTACTTTTCCTTTCAACTCTATCTCCAGCGTAATCAGCATCACAAAATCCTACTAAGTTGTATTCTTCAGATCTTCTGTAGACTAAACCAACATTAGTAGTACCTTTCAGATACCTCAGAATTCTCTTAACAGCAGTTAAGTGAGATTCTCTAGGATCTGATTGGAATCTTGCACACAGACAATAACTGAATAAAATGTCAGGTCTAGAAGCAGTAAGATATAGAAGAGAGCCAATCATACCTCTGTAGAACTTCTGATCTACCTTCTTACTTACCTCATCCTTACCTAGAACACGCGTTAGATGCATAGGAGTTTTTGCTTCTTTGCTTTCTGAAAGATTAAACTTCTTCAGAAGTTCTTTCACATACTTGGTCTGATAAACATAAGTTCCTTCAGAAGTTTGATTGATCTGGATCCCAAGGAAGTACTTGAGTTCTCCCATCATGCTCATTTCAAACTCAGCCTGCATAGACTTAGCAAACTCCTTTCCAAGTGTAGCATTAGAGGTTCCAAATATAATATCATCAACATATATTTGACAAATTAAAATATCCTTTTTAAAGGTTTTACAGAAGAGAGTTGTATCTGTAACACCCCGTTAATTCTTGTTTATTAATTTAATTATTATTTTTAATTAAATTATTAGAATTAATAATTTTTGGGAATTATTTGGAAAATGATTAAATATTGGCATTGGGCCTAGAGTGGTGGTTAGCAGTAAGGGGGTGTTAGCTAAGCAAGCCCATTATAATATTTTATTTTAGTTTTCATAAAATAAAAGAAATTGGGAAAAGAGGAAGAGAAGAAAAGGAGACAGACTCTGAGAAAGGAAGAACACGTGAAAGAGAGAAGAGCCAAAGGGGAAGAAGACCTTCGAAGATTTGACTCTGAGGTAAGGGGGGATTCTTCGGGTTAGTAATCCTTATGCGATTGTAGGTAGTAGGATTGATTAGGATTGTTGTCTATTTCAATCGTACGTGTCGGGTTTGGGAATTTGTTAGGTTTTGATGAATTTGTATGAATTACATGATTCTGTTAATACTCATGATATATGCTGTTAATACTTGTGTAAAATTTGTCTGAAATATGTGATGATGTGAAAATTGATGGTATTTGTGTGCTATGATCGTATGTACCTGAAATTGGGGAAATGGGATATGGTAAATGCTGTCAAACTGGTGAATTTGGCTGTGCAGGTACGTAGGAACCGGTTCCCATGTGGGACGAACCGGTTCCCCCTTATGAAAACAGAGAGGTATGAATTCTGGGGTGCTGGGAACCGGTTCCCAGATAGGGACAACCCGGTTCCCCATAGTAAAAATCAGAGGCGTGATTTTGGAAGCAGCCAGGAACCGGTTCCCACGTAGGGACAACCCGGGTTCTGCAGCATATTTTCTAAAAACGTTTTATTTTTACAAAACCATAACTTTTGATCCGAGTATCCGATTTATGTGCCGTTTTGGGCGTTGAGAAGCTAATTAGGTGCTTTATTTGATAAAGTGATAAAATGGGCAGTAGCCGACTTTACTTTAAAAACTCGAATTAATTGTTGATGAATTGAAACATGGTATATGTATATGTGCTTATTCATATGACTATTGATGCATGTAGTTATGTTGGTGATGGGATTATGATATCCAATGAGTGATGTTGGTATATAACATGTCGTAAATGATACATGCTTTGTGACTTTACTGTTGAGTTGTTTTAGCAATTTATTACATGGTGTGTAATGATGATAGATGTAACGATGTATGATGATGGTGATGATTGATGATTGTGAATATTAATATGTTGTTAATATTAATATGTTGGTTATGGTGAACGTATGTGAATGATTGAATGATGCCTATACATGTACATACTTGTTGTGACGTTATTGGTACGAGGTGATAAGCGATGTTAAGCATCGGAATGATGATGATGTATGATGATGTAAGTATGTGTCATGTGTGCATTATTCATAAATCATTTGCATTGGAAGGCTAATTCCCATTGTGCGGAGATTAGCGGGAAGTCATCGTGTGCCCATGTGGGGTGTGAGCGATGAGGCAGTAGTCGTGTGCCCATGTGGGGTGTGAGCGACTAGAGGGCAGTATCAAAGAGAGAAGTCCTGTGAATGTGATTCACGAATTTTGGTACCACATGCATAGTGTCAGTTGAATCATATGCATTGGTTATAACATGATTGGATGAGATCCAGTGTTATGCCTTGGTGTGTTTACATGATTGATGTATTAAGGAGTTGTTGTTAATATAACTTGATTATTTGATGGAATGAAGAGTTGTGGGCCGATGGCCAAACATTGTTGAATTGATGCTTGCTTATTGTAATAATTCCGACTATATGTATGTTGGATGGATGACAATTGCTATGAGATTTTATTGCTTATGATTGTATAATGGTTATTAATTCGAATGAAACTCACCCTTACTTTGATGATTTCAGATTAAGGATGTAGCGGCGTCTTGATTGGGTGAAGATAGCTTGTAGGCTAGCCCGTAGTTTGTGTCGAGTCATGCTCTGATTGTAACACTGGGATCGATTAGTCTTAGCGTTACTTGTTATACATTGTTGCCATTTTGGCTATGGATTTATGTATTGAGTATTTGTGTGGAGATGTTTCCTAATACTGTTGAATTAAATTCCGCTGTGCTAAACACATGTTTGATATTGGTTAATTTCTAATAAAGCATGACAATCGACTTGATGTTTTTTTTATTTATTTTAATAATTGTAGCATCCTTGATGTGTTATTACTCTGATTATATTATATTTCCGCGGGGGTTTAGAAGGGTGTTACAATAGTGGTATCAGAGCATAGTCGGTCGTTGTGACCAGAGTCTTGTTGTTAATTTTTCCTTTCGGTATGCGACATGTGTGTGAAACACTGTCGGTACTCAGTGTGTTCTAACTGTTTTCCTGCAGAAGTGGGATTGAAACTAGTGGGGGAGAAGTCATGCTTCTCGGATATGTCTCAGATGCAAGATGTTAGAGTGATGCGTAGGGCAGCAGTACAAGAGTGTGGAGTTATTGTTTTCTGAAGTGAATGTGACATGGGCTGAAGACTGTGGTTGTTATTCAGTCGGAGTGTCTCGGAGTAGATGATGGTTATTTCTGAGAAATGGAATTTCGAAGTTGTGATGCTTCAAGTGCTACTGATGGACTGTGATGTTGTTGTGTGAGTAGCCCTATGTGAAAGGTCGCTGTTGAAGTAGTGATTAAAGGAAGTATTATCGTAGACCTTGTCGTAGGATTCCTAGTAAGTAATTGAGATGATGGTAGAGGTTATAGATGTTGTTGAGAACGTTCTGAAGTGCGAGTAATGTGAAGAGACGAGTATGGTCTCAAGGATAAGAAGGTTGATGATGGCGTACATGAATTTGGTTTCAGGATGTTGCAGAAATCGAACTTCAGCGATGAAATGTGTTGTTTAAGTTATAAGAAGTTTGGAAGCGAAGAGATGTGATAAGATGATGTTAATAATGAGATTGATTTGAAAAGGATGAGTTTTGGAGCAGAATTTCCGTAAGCAAATCGCAGGAAGATTGCTGAATCGTTATGAAATTTCGAAAATTCATAACTGGAGTTCTGGACATCCGATTTGAGTTCCGTTTGAAGCGTCGGAAAGCTAACGAGATGAACTTTGTTATAAAAATGGTTGCAGTAGCTGTAACATATTTAATTGTGTCAGGATGATGTTAGAAAGAGGTGAAGTTACGGTTACACTTGTCCTTAGAACTAAACTTGTTCGTTGGTACCGCACGAGACTTCAGCGTCAGAGTTGAACGGATTGAGAGAATAATGAGAAGGCTTGTTGTGAAGCAATTTTAGGAATAGGTGTTCCAATTGAGGAGTTTTGGAGATATCGTATAGAGTGTCGCAGCATGGCGTCGGTGTTGCATTTTTGGATAACAATTAGAAAATTCATGTCTTGAGCTCTTAGTGTCGGATTAATGTACCGTTTGAACCCACGAAGAGGAGAGATTATGTTCTACATTGTGGAAGAGTTATGAATACCATGGACTGGTCCTATGAGGAGATATAATGATGTCGGTTATAGAAGCATGAACCAGTGTGGAAATAGGAATGCTTACTACCGCGATTGTTTGAAACGAGGTTGAATAGAATGTGACGTGGATGGATAAGCTAATAAGGATGATTTAAGTACCGATGGATTTGAGTGAAGTAGTAGAGAAGGTGAAAAATACTTGAAACTGTTTGTAGTATATTGTGATCCGTCACTGATGGGTTTGGGTGGTGTATTGATGTTAAACCAGTAAGTAGTAGCTCATGCGTCGAGACAACTCAAGGAGCATGAAGGGAATTATCCGACCCATGACTTAGAGTTGACGACTGTGGCTTGGTTTGTGGCGACATTATTTGTATGGTTCGAGATTCGAAGTGTTTAGTGATCATAAGAGTCTGGAGTACCCCTTTGATCAGCAAGGGCTTAATGTGAAGCAATAGAAATAGTTAGAGTTTTTGGATTACCATCTTGGTGAGGAAAAATGTTGTGCCAATGCACTGAGTAGGGAACCTCTAAAATGTCGATGCTGATGGTGAAAGAGTTGGATTTAATTGAACAATTCAGAGAAATGGTGTTCTTGACGAGGATGGTGTAATGAGGTCTAGAAGTCGCGGTTGTGTTCCAGATGTTACCGAGTTGAGAAAGAATATTCTAGAAGCAGGACAACATCGAGAATTATTAGACTATGATAATGTTAATGAGTTTGGGTGCAAACTCGGAAAAGACACTATTATGTAGTAACGACGGTTTATGCTTAAATATGATTGTCGGCTATCTATTGACAAATTGAGGACTTGATCACCCTTAATCTCTTGTTGATAGTAGGCGGAATCATATAGATGGTATGAGATTGCTTGTTACCTTAATGGTATAAGATGTGATGAAGGTTGAGAGGTGAGAATAACCACTCACCATATTGTGGGAACTTATGAGGAAGTGAATATGAAGGAGTGCAAAGTATTGGACGGTGACTTAAGACGAGTAGTCGTAGTCGTACAGCGAAAGTATGATGTAGAGTGGTGTTATGAGTGCTACTTGTGAGCAGTGAGGAATTAATATGTCGGAATCCTACATAGAGAATATGTGTTTATCTATATGTTGGGTTTAGAATCTCGTGGACGTAAAGATGTCGTGCCAAAGGATTCGGACCCTTTTGAATAATTGCCGAGACGATGAATATGTTGTTATGGTTGTACGTAGTTAACGAGTATGTATTTGGAGAAGTTAAGACGAAGAGTTGATACTACACGATGCTATAATAATCTTGTGATGTTGTAAGGTGTTATGTAAATTTCTAAATATAATGAGGGATTATACTCTGCGAAGGACGAAGTTAATTTGATTCTTAGTGCAGAGTGGTACTCAGTTGAGCTATCTTGTAAGCAATGGTATATTGAGGATGATGAGCTATGTAATTATAACTACTGATGTGTGCTTGTTCCGATAGTGGGAATGTTTTTAATAGATGAAGTAACTCGGGAATTTGCTTTGAGTAAGTGTAAGTATTACTTTATCGCTCAATTGGAAGAGTGTGCCTAAAGTTGGTACGTGGATAAATGGAATCCATTACTACAGTGTTGATCAGTTGTGATCATACCATGGATTGTGTAATTGTATTATTCAGTTATTGAGCGTATTGTATGGATCGCACCTCGAAGTTCATTGTTGTTAACCGTTGGAGTTATAGCGAGTGGTACACCTGGGGATGGTCAAATGCAACGTAAGAACTGAGATTGAATGCATGAGATATGCTTATGTTGGTTATGTCAGATGAATTTTGAGACTCGACTAAGAAGGTGTTAACGGAGAATGGGGGGTCAAATGAAGGACTCTTATCTGGGACTTTTCACTTGAAGGATGTTTTCGAGGACGAAAACTCTTTTAGTGGGGGAGAGTTGTAACACCCTGTTAATTCTTGTTTATTAATTTAATTATTATTTTTAATTAAATTATTAGAATTAATAATTTTTGGGAATTATTTGGAAAATGATGAAATATTGGCATTGGGCCTAGAGTGGTGGTTGGCAGTAAGGGGGTGTTAGCTAAGCAAGCCCATTATAATATTTTATTTTAGTTTTCATAAAATAAAAGAAATTGGGAAAAGAGGAAGAGAAGAAAAGGAGACAGACTCTGAGAAAGGAAGAACACGTGAAAGAGAGAAGAGCCAAAGGGGAAGAAGACCTTCGAAGATTCGACTCTGAGGTAAGGGGGGATTCTTCAGGTTAGTAATCCTTATGCGATTGTAGGTAGTAGGATTGATTAGGATTGTTGTCTATTTCAATCGTACGTGTCGGGTTTGGGAATTTGTTAGGTTTTGATGAATTTGTATGAATTACATGATTCTGTTAATACTCATGATATATGCTGTTAATACTTGTGTAAAATTTGTCTGAAATATGTGATGATGTGAAAATTGATGGTATTTGTGTGCTATGTTCGTATGTACCTGAAATCGGGGAAATGGGATATGGTAAATGCTGTCAAACTGGTGAATTTGGCTGTGCAGGTACGTAGGAACCGGTTCCCATGTGGGACGAACCGGTTCCCCCTTATAAAAACAGAGAGGTATGAATTCTGGGTTGCTGGGAACCGGTTCCCAGATAGGGACAACCCGGTTCCCCATAGTAAAAATCAGAGGCGTGATTTTGGAAGCAGCCAGGAACCGGTTCCCACGTAGGGACAACCCGGGTTCTGCAGCATATTTTCTAAAAACGTTTTATTTTTACAAAACCATAACTTTTGATCCGAGTATCCGATTTATGTGCCGTTTTGGGCGTTGAGAAGCTAATTAGGTACTTTATTTGATAAAGTGATAAAATGGGCAGTAGCCGACTTTACTTTAAAAACTCGAATTAATTGTTGATGAATTGAAATATGGTATATGTATATGTGCTTATTCATATGACTATTGATGCATGTAGTTATGTTGGTGATGGGATTATGATATCCAATGAGTGATGTTGGTATATAACATGTCGTAAATGATACATGCTTTGTAACTTTACTATTGAGTTGTTTTAGCAATTTATTACATGGTGTGTAATGATGATAGATGTAACGATGTATGATGATGGTGGTGATTGATGATTGTGAATATTAATATGTTGTTAATATTAATATGTTGGTTATGGTGAACGTATGTGAATGATTGAATGATGCCTATACATGTACATACTTGTTGTGACGTTATTGGTACGAGGTGATAAGCGATGTTAAGCATCGGAATGATGATGATGTATGATGATGTAAGTATGTGTCATGTGTGCATTATTCATAAATCATTTGCATTGGAAGGCTAATTCCCATTGTGCGGAGATTAGCGGGAAGTCATCGTGTGCCCATGTGGGGTGTGAGCGATGAGGCAGTAGTCGTGTGCCCATGTGGGGTGTGAGCGACTAGAGGGCAGTATCAAAGAGAGAAGTCCTGTGAATGTGATTCACGAATTTTGGTACCACATGCATAGTGTCAGTTGAATCATATGCATTGGTTATAACATGATTGGATGAGATCCAGTGTTATGCCTTGGTGTGTTTACATGATTGATGTATTAAGGAGTTGTTGTTAATATAACTTGATTATTTGAGGGAATGAAGAGTTGTGGGCCGATGGCCAAACATTGTTGAATTGATGCTTGCTTATTGTAATAATTCTGACTATATGTATGTTGGATGGATGACAATTGCTATGAGATTTTATTGCTTATGATTGTATAATGGTTATTAATTCGAATGAAACTCACCCTTACTTTGATGATTTCAGATTAAGGATGTAGCGGCGTCTTGATTGGGTGAAGATAGCTTGTAGGCTAGCCCGTAGTTTGTGTCGAGTCATGCTCTGATTGTAACACTGGGATCGATTAGTCTTAGCGTTACTTGTTATACATTGTTGCCATTTTGGCTATGGATTTATGTATTGAGTATTTGTGTGGAGATGTTTCCTAATACTGTTGAATTAAATTCCGCTGTGCTAAACACATGTTTGATATTGGTTAATTTCTAATAAAGCATGACAATCGACTTGATGTTTTTTTATTTATTTTAATAATTGTAGCATCCTTGATGTGTTATTACTCTGATTATATTATATTTCTGCGGGGGTTTAGAAGGGTGTTACAGTATCCACTTTTCCTCTAGTGAAACCATTATCCAGAAGGAAAGAACTTAATCTTTCATACCAAGTTCTAGGAGCTTGCTTTAGGCCATATAATGATTTCTTTAATTTGAAAACATGTTCTAGAGACTTAGAGTCTTCAAAACCAGGAGGTTGGTGGACATATACTTCCTCATCTATGTAACCATTTAAGAAGGCACTCTTAACATCCATCTGATACAGAGTGATGTTATGTTGAGTGGCAAAATAAATTAATAAGCGAATAGATTCTAACCTGGCCACTGGTGCAAAGGTTTCAGTATAGTCAGTACCTTCTTGCTGACTATAGCCCTGAGCAACCAGTATGGCTTTGTTTCTTACAACTTCTCCTTTTTCGCTTAGCTTGTTTCTGAAGACCCACTTTGTTCCAATGATGTTAAATCCTTTTGGTCTTGGAACTAGATCCCAAACATCATTCCTTGTAAACTGGTTTAGTTCTTCTTGCATGGCAATTATCCAGTCAGCATCCTCCAGAGCTTGATCAACAGAAGTTGGCTCAATAAGAGATACTAGACCAAATTGACATTATGCATTGTTCTTAAGGAATGCTCTTGTTTTGATAGGATCTTCTTTCTTCCCAATGATAACATCTTCTGAGTGAGCAGAGTTGAGTCTAGAAGATCTTCTGATAGTTGACTCTTCAGAAATTCTAAGATTCTCTAATGAAGCAACAACTTGATCTTCTGAAACTTTCCTTCTGGGTTTTTCAGAGTCTGAATTAGAGATTTCTATATCTGCAAAATTCTCAAACTGCTTTGGCTTTTCAAGACCAAGCTTATCATCATATCTGATATTGATTGACTCTTCAACAACCAATGTTTCAGTATTGTATACTCTGTAGCCTTTAGAGCGTTCAGAATATCCAAGAAGGAAACACTTTTGTGCCTTAGAATCAAACTTATGCAGATGATCTTTAGTGTTCAGAATATAACATACACATCCAAATGGATGGAAATAAGAAATGTTGGGCTTTCTGTTCTTCCATAATTCATAAGGAGTCTTATTAAGAATAGGTCTTATGGAGATTCTATTCTGAATATAACATGCAGTGTTGATTGCTTCTGCCCAGAAATGCTTAGCCATATTGGTTTCATTGATCATGGTTCTGGCCATTTCTTGTAGAGTCTTATTCTTTCGTTCTACAACTCCATTTTGCTGTGGAGTTCTAGGACAAGAGAAATCATGGGCAATGCCATTTTCTTTGAAATAAATCTCAAAGAATTTGTTCTCAAATTCGCCACCATGATCACTTCTGACCTTTATGATTTTACACTCTTTCTCAGATTGGATCTGAGTGCAGAAGTCAAAGAACACTGTATAAGACTCATCCTTGTGTTTCAAGAACTTTACCCATGTCCATCTGCTATAGTCGTCTACAATGACTAATCCATATTTCTTCCCTCTAATTGATGCTGTTTTGACTGGGCCAAAAGATCAATATGCAGAAATTCTAGCGGCCTAGAGGAAGAGACAACATTCTTAGATTTGAATGCAGGTTTTGAGAACTTCCCTTTCTGACATGCTTCGCAAAGAGCATTTGATTTGTATTTCATATTAGGGAGTCCTCTGACCAGATTAAGTTTGTTAATCTGAAAAATCTTTCTCAAACTAGCATGACCTAATCTTCTGTTCCAGACCCATTGCTCTTCGCTAACAGACATAAGGCAAGTAACCTTCTGATTCTTAAGATCTTGAAGATCAATCTTGTAAATGTTGTTCTTTCTCTTGCCTGTAAATAGGATTGAGCCATCCTTCTGACTAATAGCTTTACAAGACTTTTGATTGAAGATTATGTCATAACCATTGTCACATAATTGACTTATGGACAATAACTTATGAGCTAATCCATCTACTAGCAGAACATTAGTTATGGAACGAGAGTTACCAATACTTATGGTTCCAGAGCCAATGATCTTGCCCTTCTGGTTCCCTCCAAACTTAACTTCTCCAGCAGATTTAAGCACCAGGTCTTGGAACATAGACCTTTTTCCCGTCATGTGCCGCGAGCACCCAGAGTCCAGGTACCATGACATGTTTTCCTTTGTCTTCTTGGCGGCCAAGGATATCTGCAACAGGAATTATCTTTTCCTTAGGTACCCACATTTTCTTGGGTCCTTTTGGGTTAGTTCTCCTTAATTTCTGATAGAACTTGGGTTTAACATGAAAATTAACAAGAGGTACAGCATGATATTCCCTATTCTGAGCAACATGATATTTTCTAGTGTGTGTCACATGCTTCTTGGTGTGTGTAATGTGGAAACTTTTTGCATGTGATGTGAGCCTAAAATCATGGGAGTGGCCATACTTGAATTGATCATACAAAGGTTTGTATGTGATTTTCATATCATCAACAGATTCAAGTTTGTATGGGGTTTCACCCTCATAGCCAATGTCAACTCTCTTGTTTCCACTAACTGCATATATCTTAGAGGCAAGTTGACTTCTTCCAATACCTCTGGATAGAAATTTTCTGAAACTCAAGTCATATTCCTTAAGAATATTGTTCATACTTGGAATAGACTTTTCTGAACTAGAAGATGACTCAGCATCTTTAGATAGTTTTAAAACTTTTTCCTTAAGTTCAGAATTTTCTAATTCAAGCTTCTTAGTTTCAGATGCAAAGAGCTTTCTCAGCTTTTTGTATTTGATACTAAGCTTAGCCTTGATTTCCAGAATTTCAGTTAAGCTGGAAACTAGCTCATCTCTAGAAAGTTCAGAAAATACCTCTTCAGAGTCTGAGTCTGATTCTGATGTAGATTCTGATTCATCATCAACAGTGGCCATCAGCGCAATGTTTGCCTGCTCATCTTCAGAGTCTGACTCCTGATCAGAAGAATCTGAGTCATCCCAAGTAGCCATCAGGCCTTTCTTCTTTTCAAACTTCTTCTTGGGCTTTTCCCTCTGAAGCTTTGGACACTCGTTCTTATAATGACCAGGTTCCTTGCATTCATAGCATGTCACCTTCTTTTTATCAGGTCTTCTGTGTCCAAAAGATTCTCCTCTTTTAGGCCTTTTGGAACTTCTGAAGTTCTTGAACTTCCTTTGCTTACTTTTCCAGAGTTGATTTACTCTTCTGGAGATCATGGAGAGTTCATCTTCTACTTCTTCTTCTAATTCTGACTCTTCAGAATATTCTTCTTCAGCCTGAAAAGCGTTAGTGCATTTTTTTATTATTTGATTATAAAGCAATTGACTTACCTTTCTTCTGAGGTTCATTTGCATCCAGCTCTATTTCATGACTCCTCAGGGCACTGATCAGCTCTTCAAGAGAGACTTCATTCAGATTCTTAGCAATCTTGAATGCAGTCACCATTGGGCCCCATCTTCTGGGCAAGCTTCTGATGATCTTCTTGACATGATCAGCCTTTGTGTATCCCTTGTCAAGCACTCTTAGTCCAGCAGTCAGAGTCTGGAATCTTGAGAATATTGCTTCGATGTTTTCATCTTCCTCCATCTTGAAAGCTTCATATTGCTGGATTAAGGCAAGAGCTTTTGTCTCCTTGACTTGGGCATTACCTTCATGAGTTATCTTCAAGGATTCAAAGATGTCATAGGCAGTTTCTCGGTTTGTTATCTTCTCGTATTCAGCATGAGAAATAGCATTAATCAGAATAGTCCTAGACTTGTGATGATTCTTGAATTGTTTCTTTTGGTCATCACTCATTTCTTGTCTTGATATCTTTATTCCACGAGCATTTACAGGATGTCTGTAACCATCCAAGACTAGATCCCATAAGTCACCATCTTTACAAATAAAGTAACTTTCTAGTCTATCTTTCCAATATTCAAAATTTTCACCATTAAAGACTGGTGGTCTATTATATCCATTGAAGCTGCTGCTTCCATTACCATTGTTGTTCTGTTCAGGTATAGGAGTAGATGTAGTTGTTTCAACCATATTGACTTTGTGTTTTACTCCCTGAATCTTTTATCTAACACGGTTAAGTGCTTGCACCTAGAACCGGCGCTCTGATGCCAATTGAAGGATAGAAAAACACTTAGAAAGGGGGGGGGAGGTTTGAATAAGTGTGACTTTAAAAACTTATAAGATAAAAGCAATGAACACAATTATTTTTATCCTGGTTCGTTGTTAACGAAACTACTCCAGTCCACCCCCTTAGAGTGCTTTACCTCAACTGAGGATTTAATCCACTAATCCAACTGATTATAATGGTTTTCCACTTAGATAACCTCTAAGTCTTCTAGAGTATACAGATCACAACTTGATCACTCTAGGAAATCACCACTTAGATAACCTCTAAGTCTTCTAGAGTCTACTGATCAAACCGATCACTCTAGGAACCTTTTACAATCAATGTAAAATAAAGTTTACAAGAGTATGAATTGCTTCTTATAAAGCTATAACTACAACAGTAATATTTCTCTTAAGTTCTAAGCTTAACACTCACTAAATATTACAAGAGTTTGTGAGGTTGAAGATGAAGTTCGTGAGCTTTGATTTTGATAGTGTTTCAGTATTTTGCAAGAGTTGGTTTGCTGCTTCTGATCAGAACTTCCATATATATAGGCGTTTGAGAAGATGATCGTTGGGTTTCATTTAATGCATTGCGTGAATAGTACAGCTTTGCATTTAATGTTTCACACTTTTGTCAAGTACCTCGAGCCATGCTTTTGCTGCTTTTACTGACTTTGCCTTTTGTAGCTTCTAACTTTTCTTTTGTCAGTCAGAGATTAGACTTAATAGCCTGTCATCTTGTACTTGCTTCTGAACTCATGTTTGTGAATACAACGTTTGAATATCAGAGTCAATCAGCTTGGTGCAGAGCATCTTCTTGTCTTCTGACTTTGAAGTGTTTGAGCGTGATACCGTTCAGAACATCAGTGCTTCTGCTTCTGACTTCATGTTCTTCTGATGCTTCTAGTCCATGTTCTGATTCTGCTTGACCATTTTCTGATGTCTTGCCAGAGCATGTTCTGATGCAGCCATCCAGAACCTTCTGAGTCAGTGCTTCTGAGCACTGAATTGTGCATACTCTTCATATACTTCCTGAAATGGAAAATGCAAAGGATTAGAGTACCACATTGTCTTATACAAAATTCATATATATGTTATCATCAAAACAAGAATATTGATCAGAACAAATCTTGTTCTAACATCTACTACTTGAAGCATGCGTCCGACACGTTCGTCGGAAGTTTTTCACCATTAGACGTCCGAACCCAATAATTATTAATGAAACTCCTTATATGTAAATGACGTGTTACTTCCTCTGGATCACTAATTATACGTCTACATTCACATTTAAGACAAGGACACCTAACCCCTCCTTCGCTTCGACAACATTCCTGAACAAATGCCCACTTGATAAACCCATCAACCCCATTAGACGTCCGAACCCAATAATTATTAATGAAACTCCTTATATGTAAATGACGTGTTACTTCCTCTGGATCACTAATTATACGTCTACATTCACATTTAAGACAAGGACACCTAACCCCTCCTTCGCTTCGACAACATTCCTGAACAAATGCCCACTTGATAAACCCATCAACCCCTTCTATGAAATTTGGTTTAAGTGCACGTCTTCCTGGTTTCAATCTATCGTACATCCAACTACGATAGTACAGATAATATTCCATACTGCATATTTGTGCAATCATACAATTTCATATGAGTAAATTTTTAACTATTTAATATATGCTCAACTAATACATTATATACTAATAACTTTTTGTAACTAATCTGAATTTATTTAGTCTACATTATATACTAATACATGCTACAAATTATAAAATGTTTTTTAAATATAAATACTACAAATAATACATATAATAATATGAGAAAAGGGGATATGCACTGACAGTGTAAAATATTTTTACACTGTCAACCAATCACAACCATGTATCCAATTAAAACACAATTTTAATTTAAAAAAACTAATATGACATGACAAGTGTAAGGATTTTGATTGGTTGTATGTGTAAAATTAGTTTACACTGTCAGTGCACTACCTTTAAACTCTAATAATATTATGTGTTTGTTTTAAATACATATTTAATAAAGTATTTTTAATACATAACTATTATTTTCTATTTCAAAAAAAACATATAATAAAAATCTAACATATAATACATACTATATATTCTATTTTTTTTAAGTAATCTACTTTATTAGTCTACATTTTATACCAATACACTATATGTAACAAATTTTATAAATAATACATATAATAATATTATGTGTTTGTTTTAAATACATATTTAATAAAAAAAGTTTAATACATAACTATTATTTTTTAATTAAAAAAACATACAATACATACTATGCATTCTATTTTTTTAACTTCTATTTTAATAGATTCTAATTTATAAATTCTGTTTTTTGTAGATTCTATTTTTAATAAATATTATATATTTAAAAATGAATTATGTTTTTAATAAAAATAAAATAAAATAATATATTATATATTCTGTTTATAGATTTATTTTACCAAATATTATATATTTAAAAATAAAATTTGTTTTAATAATTACCAATATTTACCTATTAAAAAAATAGATTATGTTTTATTAAAAAATATATATATAACATATTATGTTTTTTTAATAATTATATTTTTAATAAATAAACTATTTTCTTGATAATTCTGTTTTTAATAAATAAAAAAATATTATGTTTTTCATTATGTTTTTAATTATATATTTTATTTTACTAAATAAAACATATTCTGTATTTTTATAAATAATAAAATAGATTTGAATATAAAAAATATATATACATATAAATATTACATATATTATAAAATCTGTTATAACCACACACAAAAATATTTTCCTATTATAATTAAATATAATAACATATATTAAATCTAAACAACATAAATCAATAATATACCTACATATATTATAAAATCTGTTATAACAAAAAAAAAATTCTATTATAATCAAATTAAAACTAATTTTAATATATATTAAATCTAAACAACATAAATCAATAATATCAACAATAACCAAACAACACCAAACAAACAACACCAAAATTTTAAACAAACACATAAATTAATTAAAAATTATATTGTTAAAACTGAAAGCTTACCTCTACCAAGCTTTCAAATAAACTCTCAAATACACCAACCATGCTTGATATCTTCAAGCTAAGTAAACCTCAACTACAAAAAAAATCAAATATTAGAGATTATTATGTAAACGAAAATTAAATAAAAATAAAAGCAATTAAATTTTACCTATTGTGTGAAGAAGAAGAATGAAAATCTGTTGATGGTGGTGGAAGAAGAGAAGGGAGGAACATATAACATTTGGTGGTGGTGGTGGTGGTGGTGGTGGAAGAAGGGAGAAGTGAGGAAGAGAAGGGGAGATAATAATGAAGAAGGAAGAAAGAGGGAGGAATGAAGGAAGGAAGAAAGAGGGATGGCGTTACTGATGATGACGCTGTTTGTATATAAAGGTTTTTACCGACGTGATTTTCATGACGCAATGCAGCGAAGTAAAAATCACGTCGCTAATGCTACAACGGTCAGAAATTTCCCACGTGCGTTACATGACGCTAATTGCGACGTGAAAACCACAACGCAACAGTTCCAACGGCTAATGCATTTATTACGTTTACTGAGTCAAGTCAGACATATGGCAGTGAATGTTCCCAATAAAGTGTAGCGACGTGCATATCATGACACAACCAAAAATTTCAAAATTTCAGAAATCCCTTCATTTAGTTGTTAGTGTTTTTAATGTTTTTTAAATTAATTTAATTACAGCGACGTTTTGACCACGTCGCTAATGTTTTAAAAAAAAATCTCTGACTCCCCCCATTTTAACGTTATCATCAATATTTTATTTATAAAAGGATTAGCAACATGGATACCACATCGCAACCACCAATTTCTAGCCACATTTTTACCACGTCACAAATTCACGTGGGTGGGAAACACATTTCTTGTAGTGACATTAAGGCCGAACCTTTATTATTCTCTAGTGTTATCTATCTTCCCTTAATTCTTTTATTTTTCTATATATGTTATTTCCTTTGGTTTTTCTACGGCTGATTTATTCAAAATGTCATTAAACTCTGATTTTTCAACTAAGTTTTTTTTAAATCAAAGTTTTTCAAACTTCCACATTTATCTGACCTCTTGTATATGGAGTCACATATCTAACACGACACTTGGTACTTCCTGTCAATCTTCAATTTCTGCAAACCACTAAATTAAGCACTATCATCCCTCCTAAAAGTCCTAAATTATTAGGAATATTGATACATTAATTAATTGCAACACTTTATAAGGTTATTTGAAGAGGCTCGCAAATGGTGTCTAGATGTTCACTATGTAATTAAGATATTGAAACTAGCGATCGTCTCTTCCTCAGTTGTAGGCACACTATAGAGTTTTGGTAGAGGATAGAAAGCTTGACTGATAATAGAATGAATATCTCTGGTTAAGAAAATCTATCTAGGATAGCATATAGAGATTGGAGCTCTTGAATCCAAAATCATATTATGCCACTTATCATTGACATTATTTCAAAGACTTGAGACACAAGAAATTGCATCATTCAATATATTTCATACATATAGATAATACAATTCTTGTGCAGATTAATGTAAGATATTTTATAGATCACGATGATTGGTGAAGTTTTCTTCCTCATTACGCTTTAGAGGACTTTTTAAGATATAGACTTGTATTAACCAATTTTAGTATTTATTAAGTTTTTTATGAGTTAGGTTCTTGTCCTAATCTTTTCTTTTAATTTCTTTTTTATTAAAGAATTGCCCTTACAAAAAAAATAATTCGAAAAGTATGGATAACGGACACATATTAAGTCTAGCCGACGGAAATTATATAAAACTTGATGTGTTTGATTAGAGTAATGCTATTTAGTACGAAGGAAATTGGTGAAGAAATGCAAGAATGTCCACATGTCACTATATTATAGGGAAAATTTTAATTTATTTTTAATTTAATTTCCTTTTTAATAAGAATCATAGGGTGGTGGTGATAATGAATGGTTGAGATTTATTCTTGCCTTTCTTGTTTTTATGTTTTCTTAACAATTAGCATTTTCCGTTTCATTATTTATAAAATATGATAAGAATTGTGTAAAAAAAAAAAACACACATATATATATATATATATATATATATATATATATATATGTATATGTATATATATGTATATGTATATATATGTATATGTATATATATGTATATGTATATATATGTATATGTATATATATGTATATGTATATATATGTATATGTATATATATGTATATGTATATATATGTATATGTATATATATGTATATGTATATATATGTATATGTATATATATGTATATGTATATATATGTATATGTATATATATGTATATGTATATATATATATATATATATATATATATATATATATAGAGAGAGAGAGAGAGAAAAGGGGCCATGCACTGACAGTGTAAAATATTTTTACACTGTCAACCAATCACCACCATGTATTCAATTAAAACATTCTTTTATTTAAAAAAAACTTTAATGACATGGCATATTGATGATTCTTTATTGGTTGACAGTGTAAAACTATTTTACACTGGCAGTGCACTACCTTTTAACTCATATATATATATATATATATATATATATATATATATATATATATAGAGGAGGGATCAAATTACACCCGAAGAGTTACACCACGAGTTACACTCGTTCAATAACTACATCTCGAAATAATATTTTTTAAATTCAACCGTTGGATTGAAACATAATATCATATAGATCATTCCTATAAAGTTTGAGCTTAATCTATAATGATTTACTATGTCATTGAATTCTATCAAAATTAACGTTATATGAAAGCTCATTTTGACGTTAATCTTTGGATATCTTGATGATATAGTAAATCATTATAGATTAAGCTCAAACTTTATAGGTATGATCTATATGATATTATGTTTCAATCCAACGGTTGAATTTAAAAAATATTATTTCGAGATGTAGTTATTGAACGAGTGTAACTCGTGGTGTAACTCTTCGGGTGTAATTTGATCCCTCCTCATATATATATATATATATATATATATATATATATATATATATATATATATATATATATATATATATATATATATATATATATATATATATATATATATATATATATATATATATATATATATATATATATATATATAGAGGAGGGATCAAATTACACCCGAAGAGTTACACCACGAGTTACACTCGTTCAATAACTACATCTCGAAATAATATTTTTTAAATTCAACCGTTGGATTGAAACATAATATCATATAGATCATTCCTATAAAGTTTGAGCTTAATGTATAATGATTTACTATGTCATTGAATAACATCAAAATTAACGTTATATGAAAGCTCATTTTGACGTTAATCTTTGGATATCTTGATGATATAGTAAATCATTATAGATTAAGCTCAAACTTTATAGGTATGATCTATATGATATTATGTTTCAATCCAACGGTTGAATTTAAAAAATATTATTTCGAGATGTAGTTATTGAACGAGTGTAACTCGTGGTGTAACTCTTCGAGTGTAATTTGATCCCTCCTCATATATATATATATATATATATATATATATATATATATATATATATATATATATATATATATATATATATATATATATATATATATATATATATATATATATATATATATATATATATATATATATATGATAAGAATTCAATGTCTATTTTATTCTCTCTATTGGATGTAAATTTTTGTTGTTGTAAGTAAATGGAAAGAATTTTCTTAGCTTACACTTGTAGTGTATTTGGTGCGTCCTTTTCCTTTAAGTTTCACTACTACTTGTTGGTTACGGCATTAGTGAAGTCTTGTGATGACTTGACTTTCGCATTAGTTTGACAAACAACATGCAAATGAACGATGTGTTGAAATAACTATAATATAAAAACTCTACTACGTTCTATATATTAATAATGCATAAGCTTTGAATGGTATATATATATATATATATATATATATATATATATATATATATATATATATATATGATAAGAGTTTAATGTCTATTTTATTCTCTCTATTGGATGTAAATTTTTGTTGTTGTAAGTAAATGGAAAGAATTTTCTTAGCTTACACTTGCAGTGTATTTGGTGCGTCCTTTTCCTTTAAGTTTCACTACTACTTGTTGGTTACGGCATTAGTGAAGTCTTGTGATGACTTGACTTTCGCATTAGTTTGACAAACAACATGCAAATGAACGATGTGTTGAAATAACTATAATATAAAAACTCTACTACGTTCTATATATTAATAATGCATAAGCTTTGAATGGTATATATATATATATATATATATATATATATATATATATATATATATATATATATATATATATATATATATATATATATATATATATATATATATATATATATATATATATATATATATATATATATATATATATATGATAAGAGTTTAATGTCTATTTTATTCTCTCTATTGGATGTAAATTTTTGTTGTTGTAAGTAAATGGAAAGAATTTTCTTAGCTTACACTTGCAGTGTATTTGGTGCGTCCTTTTCCTTTAAGTTTCACTACTACTTGTTGGTTACGGCATTAGTGAAGTCTTGTGATGACTTGACTTTCGCAGTAGTTTGACAAACAACGTGCAAATGAACGATGTGTTGAAATAACTATAATATAAAAACTCTACTACGTTCTATATATTAATAATGCATAAGCTTTGAATGGTCTTTATTCAACAAAATTATTGGGCTACTGACCCATTATATGTGATTACTACTAAGAAAAAAATATAATGTGATCAAATCTAAAGAATAAGGCAATAGCTAAATTATACCGTGTTTATGCGTTTAGTTACCGACTTTGATGTTTAGATTTCGGTGTACCACTTATGTGTGACGAGTCCATGCTTGCCACTATCAATATATTTCAAAAATGTAATAATCAGAACTTTTTTGTTATTTCTTTAGTCTGCATACTTCATGACTGAGATCACGGCCCAATACAACATTTAACTTTCGCATCTGCATATCAAGTTTTACTATTATAAAAATTGTAACTTTCTAAGTTTAATTTCCAATAAAAAAAAGTTATTTGAATTTTAATCTATATGTTTTTTTTTGGGCAAGAATACTCATCACTATTATAGTGAGCATTCGGGTGCAATTTAAATAAAATAGGGTTACTATTATTTTGGTTTTTGCCATATACACTAGTTTTGATAAGTTTCTCGATAAAAAAAAAATTAGGATTTCAACCTTAATATTCAAAGATTTCCTCATTTTATCCATGTAACTCAGTCATAAGAATCTTTGACGTGACATGTTATTTTTTAATTTTTTTTAATGACATGGATTGCCAAGTTGACTTCATATTTTTGTTTTTAATTTTTTTAAAATATGTAGCAGTATAAGTATTGTGATCTCATTAATAATCACACATTTTCTCTGATTACAAGTATTATGCTCTGGTAGCTCATCTAGAAGCTATTAGATTACTTCTGGCATTTGTTTGCTGCGAGGATTTTAAGCTTTATCAAATGGATGTCAAATTTACTTTTCTTAACGGTCATATGAACGAGGAGGTGTATGTCTCACAACCCCCTAGTTTTAAAGATCACGAAAATCTTAATCACGTTTTTAAACTAAAAAGAGCCATATGTGGTCTCAAACAAGATCATGTAGCTTGGTAGGAGAGGTTGAGTGGATTTTTTATTAAGCAAGGATTCAATCGTGGCAAAGTCGACACCACTTTGTTTATCAGACGTGAAGTAAAGCATATTCTTTTAATTTAAATATATGTGGATGATATGATATTTGGTTCTACTAACGGATATTATAGACGATCTCCAATCCAAGGTAAGGGTGGGGTTCGAATTTTATAATCGGGATTATGATAGTTGTATGTGGGATCGGGATTGTATAATTATGTACCATGGAATGCTTTGTTGTTTTCGGTGATACCAATTCCATGTTAAATTGTTGATTTTTAAGATTTATAGTGGTGTTGCTAAATTGTTATTTTCGGTTGAGAATTGTTACTGTGATGAGGTGTTGATAAGTTGTTGGCACCTGTTATTCGTTTGATCCGTGGCTGGTAGTATTGAATGATTGTTGAGGTAATCAAGTAATCCAAACTGTTAAATAATTACTTGACCAATTGAAAAAGAAATTTGCAGAAGAGGAATCAGCGAATGAGATGAAACTGGAAAATAATGGAGGCGGGGGCCCCATATATTAAGGGCGGGTGCCCTGCATTGTGGAAAATGAAAAAAAATTAATATTTATATATATTAAGGGGGTGGACGCCCCTTGTTGGGGTGGGGGCCTCAAAGCCCTGGGATAGGCGCCCAGCCACTGGTGTGGCTTATTTGTTTTGTTTTTGTTTCATTTCTTTTCTGTAGCATATAATTAATATATTCACATATATATTTTGACATAATGGGTTATTAATTGACTAAGTAGCATGATAACATTGATTTAAAAATAATGATAATAGGTGTGGAAGTAATAGAAATTGTTGCAGACAGAAATTATGCAGAAACAGGGAATAACAGCTCTTAGCAGAAAACAGGGGGAAATGGTATTTTGACAGAAACTGATAAAAAGTAGCCTGATATATATTCTTATGATGGTAATATTTGGTAGCAGAAATATGTATATCAGTAAGCCAATCTTAGCAGAACCATAAATTAACAAGTAGTAACAGCTGAGCATAATAACAGTCCCGATTAGCCGAATTAAGCGGTATATTTAGTTGTTCGGAATCGAATGAAAATTTACGGGGTAGTTCGTGTATGCGAGTAGATAATTGTGGTTGGTTGTTTTTGTTGAATATTATGTCAAATAATGTGATTTGCAGGTGCAGTAGAATTATTCCGGTTGATGGAATTGTGTTGTTGATGAGTTGCTACTGAATGTGTTGTTCTGAATACTTCTTGTTGATTTTGTTGTTGTTAAATATGTCTTTGTTGTTGAGCTGCTGTTGATTATAAGTTGTTGTTGATCAGTTGAATTGTTCTGATTTATGGACATGTTTGAGTTGTAGGTCTGATGACCAATGTTGATTTAAGTTGATGCAGTTGATGCATGTTTAAGTTGTTGTTGTTTTGTTGTTGTTGTATGTTGATGTTGTTGTTGCATTGTTGTGTATTTGTTGTTTAAGTTGAAGTCACATGGCATACACTGCATGATTAAGTTGGCTTTGATGGCACCATGTTGAAAGTTGAAGGTTTATGCCTTGGCTTTAATGACACCATGTTGAAGGCTTATGCCTTGTTAATGCCTCGATAAACTGACATATGTTTAAGTTGGGAGTTCTGCTCCAAATGGTACCACATGCATTTGCATAGTTGAGTCGCATAATGCGTCGTATGTTGTTTTGTTGTTGCTATTAAGTTGTTGTTATTAAGTTGTTGTTATTAAGTTGTTGTTGTTGTAAAAGTTGATGTTGTTATTAAGTAGTTTTTGTGATAAAGTTGTTGTGATAAAGTTGTTGTTATAATGTTGTTGTTTGGTGATTACTTGTCGTTGTGGTAATTGTAGTAAAATTGTATGATTCTAATCTAATATATCAGTTATCATACTCCTGTTTATATTATTGGATATCTCACCCCTTCTGTTGATGTTTCCCCTACCATTGGAAATGGGCAGGTACTCAAGATTAACTGTGGAAGTTCGAAGTAACTTTATGAAGTCTTTAGTTGTTGTTAGTCGAGTTGGTGTCTTTCTCTTATACGTAGCACTCAGGGGAATGTTTATATTAATTGTTGTTAAGCTGTTGTTATTATTAAGTGTCGAATAATTATAAATTGAAAGCTACTTTAGTTGAATAAAGTTGTTAACCGATTTGTAAATTGGAAGTTGTAATTTCATTGTTTTAATAATAAAAAGTTTGTTATGTTCATATGAATAAATATGTTGTGAGTTGTTCAGCCGAATGCTATGTATCATATTAAAAGAAATACATGTTGTTTGTTGTTTGTTGTTTTAAGTTGAAATGTGACATCCTGTTTTATGTTTAAAATTTTGCCACTCTGATTTTAATAAAAAAAATGTTAGATAGAAAATGGGGGTGTTACAGGGAGAATTTGTAATGAGTCTATGAGTGGTTTTATGTGTTTTATGTTGTGGTTTATGTACAATGTTTTAGGGGAAGCATAAACATTTTTGCTTTTGGCTCATGTTGACTCAATTACAAGTGAAAGCTTGCCAAGCATCAAAAAGGGGGACATTGTAGTTGCATATCCCTAGGGGGAGTTATTATTACACATCATCATCTTATGTAGGAGGAAATCCCGATACAGTTATGTTTTGATTGCTTATCTTATCTCTTTCGTATTTTATCTTTGGTGAGTATCTCTCGTAGACTGCTTAACATGATTCATATCTTTTAGCATGCATAAACCTTTTTGTTGTGTTTGAACTTGATAAAAATGACATTAATCAAGTGAAATGAGTCTGTGGAATAAAATCATTACGCGTTCTCTTCAAATCACGTGCAAAGATAAATGTTATAAATATGACAAATCTGTTTTTTGAAGCATTTGATTCTAATCATTCAATCGCACATGAGTTTTGATTTTAATCAAATCAAACAGAGACTTGAAAAATATTTTGAAGTCTCTAGAACCAATGATTTGAATCACACTTTTGTACATGATTCGAATCATGCACTTTTCTGGTTTTTCATTTGGTCCCTGGAGCAATTGATTCGAATCAAAGATTGCACATGATTCAAATCACGTGGTCTATGATTTGAATCATGCACTGCACTTGATTTGAATCAACTGTAAATGGGTTAAAATTTCAAATTTTCTTTTATTCCACTCACTTGCTCATTTGACACATTACATGCTTTGACCTTTCATCTAACCAACTTTTTTCAGTCTTTTGTGTGCTTAATCTCAAACACATATATAAGTTTTTAGTCAACCTTTTCATAAGAGAATGCATAATCATTTGTGAAAGTTCTCATAACTAGTTTGTGAATTTTATGTGAAAATCAATCACCTCTTGAAAACTCTATCAAAATTCTTTCATCTTCAACCTCGTTTCTTTTTCATATCTTAATCATGGATGGATGTTAAATAATTGTGGTAGACGATGTCTTAAAAGTAATCGTTCTTGGAGATTTGTTCAAATACTTTTTAGGTTCTTGCAAGTTTGGGGTTGTTTTCACTAGTGCTTAAAAATTCGAGTAAAAAGAAGAAGGTTTTCTCTCCAGATTTGCATTAGTAGTAACGGTGTGGAAGGTTACAGATAAGGAGGAGTTCTTTTTACATCTTCGGACAATTTCACCAGTTAAGGAATCGGTAGGATCAAATGGTTGATTGTTACGGACGAAAGCATTGAGAAGAATTGGTGATATTGGAATATTGGAAGCGTTAATCGAGTAAAGATTGCGCACAAGGGTTTGGTAGTTGGCCATCTTACAAGTCAAGATCGGAGTCGAAATTTAATTGTCTTCAGCATTATTAAGGATAAGTGATAGTATGAACTCTTTGATATTTATCAAAATTAGGACTGTTAAAAAAATCCAAGAACTGAATCGAACCGTCAAACTGAATCGAACTGAAGTTAAAATAATCGAACAGTTATGTTTGGTTAGTGAACCAAACCATAAGGCACAAGCATTTCTAGAACTGAAACTGAAACCGAACTAAACTGAAACTAAACTCGAACCGAAGCAAAACTTTAAAATGAAAAATATTTAAAAACAAGTTAAATTTTTTTTTTCAAAATTAAATAGCTTAACGGTTCGGTTTGAGAAAAATTGTCTTCTAAAGGTTCGAAACGGTATACCAAACCAATGATTTTGATTCGGTTCGGTTCTTAGTAAATTGAAACGATTAAGTTCAGTTGAGTGAATTTTTACTATGGTTTGGTTCGGTTCATTTTCTCACGAATTGTACCATGAACAACCCTAGTCAAAATCTAATGGAATTATGCAGGTATTTTCAACACTGCACGTAGACTCGCGCGAAGACGAAGAGTCGAAGCACATTAAATCACCTTGTCATCTCTCTCTCTCTCACTCTTTAATTTGCATTTCGTAGAACATACATGCTTAGGTTTATATTTTGGTAATAGCAATTTAATTTGAAAAGCTTAGGTTTTGTTGGAATTGGAAAACCATTAAGTGCTTTAGTGGTGATTAAAATTTGTGAAACATTGTGCTTTTTAGAATTATCCTTAATTGATAAGTTGTGTAACCACATTTCGTGATCTATTCAATTGAATCAATTTCATACATTGTGTTTCCCTATCTAATCATTAGGATATTTGTAAAGTGACATGAGTTGCTACCTAATAAATGTCTATTGAGTATAATTTTACGTTTTTGCTCAATAAATCTTCCGCGCGCAAACTTTGAGAAACCTCTGATTATTCTTATTTGAAGAATCGGTTGACTGATTACTTCTTCAATAATCTGCAAAACACGTTTCTACATTCTTCCCTATTTTTGATGAAGACAACACATCTTTCAGGGAGGTGGTAAAAGAAAAACAAATATATTTAAAGTTGTCAAACTCCCCCTCAATTAAGTAGATAGTATAATTTACTCCCTGAGCGATTATACTTCTCCCCTTTATCAAAAAGACAGATAAAAGATGCATGATGAAAATTTAAATATACATACTTATAGGCACAAACGCATTTAAGAAAGGAAGAATATTATTTTATATTATTCAATATTCAAGGGAAAAGTACAAAAGGAAAACCTTATTTCAATACTAGTGCTTGAAAACTAACATATGAGGTACAAAAACACCAAAACTAGAAGTGCCAAATTGTCTGAGCTATAACATAGAACCATTAAATTTAGCAATCATCTCCTCCACCTCAAAATTCTATACATCTTCCCTTCGTGCTGTTCCAACCCAAAATCAAGTTGTGGAATGATCCTATAAAGCATCTCATCTACATGTTTAGAATACCACAACCTCCATTTTTTCCAAAAAATAAGAGGGAGAATGGAAATTCCAAAGCCAAAAATAAACCCCAACTCCACACTTAAGAAATTCCAATCAATTGGACTCTCATTATGGGAATTAGGTGTTTCAGATGCATGTGGTGGCAACCCTTTTCCTCCATTTTCCTTGCAAATATTGATTAGAGGAGGCCCACATAACCCTTTGTTCCCTTCAAAAGAATCTGCCTGAAAGGTTTGGATTTGAGTACCTAAAGGAATTTGTCCCTCTAGGTGATTGAAGGAGAGATTTAGATATTCCAGGAAAGAAAGATTTGACAGCTCTGGAGGAATCTCTCCATTGAAGGAATTGTTTGACAAGTCCATAGATTCAAGGTTCCTCAAATTCCCCATAGATGATGGTATATGACCTGTAAGTGCATTATGTGACAAGTTCAGAGCATTCAATGCTTTGAATTCCGTTAGCTCATTGGGTATTTTCCCCTCCAAATAGTTGTTTGACATATCCACATAAGTAAAGGCCATTTGAATTTTAACTAACTTCATCTGTTGACCTTTGTTGACAATAATAACCGAATCTTGATAACGAGAAAGATCTACTTCGTTAACATCAACGAACCCTTGGTCAAGAATAGAGCGAGGCATATTTGAAACAAGTTTCACCAATTTCATTGCGAGATATTTGTTCAAATGTGGTAACACGGCATTTAAACTCATGGGATGGTAGTTATCATCAATTTCAAAAAATAAATGGCCAAATTCTGGCCCAAGCATGCCTTCATCACGCATCATTGCCTTCCAACTTTTTAATAGTGCTCCTTGTATCGTTCCACTCAAGTTATTGGATGCTAGATCCACCATATGAAGCATTTTCCAATCCACATTGTTATGTGGGCACTCGATAGACCCGTGGAGCTCATTAGACCTTAAAACCATTATCCTAAGAGTGGAAATGTTGCTCAAAAAACATGGAAATCTATCAGTTAAAGCATTCTTTCCGAGATTTAGGACTTGTAGTTTCATACAATTTGCCAAAGATTTCGGTATGGTGCCATCCAAGAGATTGTCGTTCAGGTCCAAATATCTCAGTGCACATGAATTTGGGAATATAGTGTCAGGGATATGACCTCGAAGCTTGTTTCCACCAAAATTCATCATCCTAAGACTCCTACTAATTGCTGCAAAACACTTGGGAATTGTCCCATCAAAGTTGTTGTAAGAAAGATCTAGCAATCGAAGAGTTGAAGCATTGCAAAAGGATTCATGAATTTCTCCTTTAAAACTATTGTTTGAAAGAAACAATATACGTATGAAAGGGAGATAGTTTCCGATGTCTGGTGGTATGATAGAGCTCAACAAGTTACTTGAGAAGTCCAAATAACTTGCGTACTTAGGAATGAAAGAAATAGGTCCTTGGATTCGATTAGAACTTAGATCAACCACATAGAGGTTAGAACTCAAGTTCCAAATAGTTTCTTCAAAGTTAGTCAAAGAGTTCCTAGAAAGATTCAAGCTAGTGAGAGATTCAAGTTTCCAAATCCAATTAGGTATCGGTCCTTTAATATTGTTGCCAGATAAGTCAAGAGATAATAATGTGGATTGGTTTTTCAAGAAACTTGGGATTTCTCTTAATTTGCAAAAAGCCAGCGTAAAAACTCTTATCTCTGGAAAGGGAGACATTTCATGATCATCTCGGAAGCTGATATCAATCGACAAATTGTTATGTGAGAGGCCTAACGTAGTTAAATTACTTAGCCTTCGAATGACATCCAACTGCACTGTGCCATTAAACTTGTTGGAAGAGAGTTGAATGACACGAAGTCTTCTAAGGTTAAAGATAGACATAGGAAGATGTCCTTGTAAGTTATTGCTTGCCAAATCAAGCATCTCCAATACAGATGATAGTGCATTATCGAAGTCAACCAAGATCCCATCCAGTTGATTAAAGGGGAGTTTTAGCTCTCGCAAACATGGGAGATTAAGTAGACTAGAGGGAATGTTCCCTTTAAAAAAATTGTACCCTAAATCAATGCTGACAAGATTTGTAAGGCCCTCGAAATGGCCAGATGGCAAATCCCCGCTCAAATGATTGAGAAATAAGGACAGATGTGAGAGGTTCTTTGACATATTGAAAGAAGGGAGTGGACCTGAGAGGTTATTGGAAGACATGTCTAAGTAAACAAGTTGGGTGAGTTCTGACATTGAACTGGGAAGTGTTTCGTTAAACTTGCAGTAAGATAGATCAATGAATGATAACTGCTTCAGGTTTGAGATAGTACTTGGAAGTGGTCCTGAGAAATTTGTATTGGCAAGATTCAAGTAGTAAAGAGATGCAAGTGGTGGAAAGTCTGGCAAAGAACCATTAAGATTTTGATTGTCTGATATGTCAATGACCTCTAATGTATGTATTTGGAAGATTTCTTTTGGGAAAAAACCAATCAAACCACAACTACTGAGATGTAGGATGGTTAAATTGGAGAAATTTGCAAAGGAATCTGGCACTATGCTTGACAAATTGTTGTTGCTCAATTTTAGAACCGAGAGTGACCGGTGATTAGCTAGTGATGAATCAATAGGTCCTGAGAGATTGCATGATGACAAACTCAAAACATGGAGCCTTTCCAACGAAGATAAAGCACGGCCCCATTCATCTCCGCCGGCAAATATTGCTACACCATCTAAATATAATTCTGTGATGTTTGTGAGGTTTTCCACCAGCATCTCTATATTTGGATTCTCCAATTTTAAGCTGTGATTTGAAGTAACTGAAGAAGACAAATCAAGAGTGACGAGCCTTTTGAGGTGAGAAATTTCTTTTGGGACTTGTCCCTCAAAGCCTGCGTCAGAGAAGTTCATATACTTCAAATTCTGCAGCTTATGCAGTTCTGAAGGAATCACAGAATGGAAATTATTGAAAGCCAAATTCAGACTCTCGAGATAGTGCAGGTTGAAAAGAGGACTTGAATCATTAAGTGCTCCTGAAATAGACTCGTGACTAAGATCGAGGGCTGTAACATATCCGTCTTTGCATGTTACCCCATGCCATTGACAACAATCTTCATCACTTTGGTTCCAATGAACTAGCTTTGAGGATTTTGTGGGATTGAATATCAGGTTGTTTTTCAAATGGAGCAACAAGGAATGCTGATGGCCGAGACAGTGGCCATTCACCACAGAATTATTAGTCCAGGAATTTATTAGGCTAAATGGTAGAAAGAAAAGCCAAAAGATTACGTGTGGTTTCATAGTGAATTATGAGTTGCTTGTGTCTAATGGTTTGAGAATGAAAAAGTGGTGTTATGCTGATACCGTTATCTTTTTCTCCTTTTATAGACGGTATGCAATGCAACAATCAGCTTAACTATTACTAGTAGTTTGTTCATCCAACCCAATTTCACACGCAATTAAGACTTCTTGGAACCGCGCATTACTGCCACAAGAAAATTAATATCCTGGTCTCATTACGCTATGAAGCTACTCCATCTTAGAAGATATTATAATTATATTTGAATTAACTTCTTCAACGTCATAATTATATTTGAATTAACTTCTTGATTGTTAAATTGTTCCGGTAAAAACGCAGCGTGTGTTGCTAGCAAATAAGTAGTCAATATTGTATACTTTAAAATTATGAACACGTTTGTTTTACTTTTAAAAAATGCATTTTTAGTTTTATTTTTAAAAATGCATTTAGAAAAATATTTTTTAAAATATTATAGGTTTTTTAAATTCATTTTTTATAAATTAAAAATTAATTTTGATATCTTATAACATAAATATATATTATTGAAGATCTAAACTTAGTCGAAATCGCTATTTTTTAAAAAAGTTTGATCTCAAAAATGATTTTTATGAAAATTTATTTGAAACAGTTTCAAAATAGTAATCAAATCTCGTAATACAAGAGGCCTTTGTTACTTTTTTTTGTCTCATCGTGAGCTTCATCTACAACGATACGAAATTTAAAATCACCAATTTTCTCACAAATTTGCTTTTCACCCTACTAGAAAGAATTTGTTGACGCTTTATTTGAATTTGAAGTGAAGTATATTTGCACTTTTGTGAAGTATTTTTCAACACAACTTTTGCAATTTCATCATTGTAAGATGCTAGAAATTTTAACAACTCATGAAAGCTGCCTTGATTTCTTGAAGTTTTAGTTTTGTTGCGACCCCTTAAAGCATAAGTTTGAAGTGTTAACTAAGGAACAATGTAAATTGAAAGTCTCGAAACGCAATCAATTATTCCTTCTTTTACTCAAATTTTCACTTAAATAACATTTATAATATGACCATCTTGATTTAATAAGCCGTATTGCATCATTGTTTTATGAACATAAACCCTTTTTTGTGTGTTTAAGAAAGGAACAGTGTTTTCATTCATAACTTTCTTCAAACTACTAAAATTCATTGAAATGAACACATGTAATCTAGGACGTATATTTGATTCTTTTTTATAAAAATATAACATGGTAAGCAATATGCATCATTTTTAAATAATGAATATTATTTTACTCATGAAGGAAATATGTTTAACCAAGTGTGTTGAAACTGTCTTGAATGATCCTCATAACTATACAAGGGATAGATTTCTAAATGCAGTTGATACGTAGGCCTAAGTGGGTGGATTTTGTTATAAGCCGGCCAAAGGTTCAATACGTAGGTCCAACCATTCACCACCCCAATTAAGAATATCTAACTAATACTATCACCACACATAACATTCTAGGAACACTTTTTAATCTCCACTTTTTAATATACTCATCTTGGACTATGTAACTTACTTGGATGTTGGAGGACTAACCTTGTAGATCGACCTTGCCCTGTGACATCCTAAACCCCGATTTTTTTATAAAAATATAATGTAGAATAAGTATCTCATATAATTAAAAAGGACATCACATTAACATAAGTAACATAAACTTCTCATAATTGAATACTTAATAAAAACATAGAATTAAACATAATAATGTGAAAGCTACTAATCCTGACCCTGATGTCACAATATTACAACCTTATTACAACCAACATATGAGCTGACTTAACAATTCATCAACAATAAACATAAAGAAAAATAAAAAAAGTGCTCTCCCATGCACCATTTTCAATATACTTACAAAAAGGCGCTTGCTCCTCAGTATCCACTTATTTGAGAAAGTATATAGGACTGAAAGGAGGATTGGCTAAGTTTAAGGGCCCGTGAAAAATTATAAAATCGGTATTACCCAACAATGGTTGAACCCTAACATTGAATGAAAAAAAGAGAATAAAGATGTTTGCTTATATGGTGTAACCCAAAAAAAAATCTTGATTGATCTTGTATGTATATATATATCAGTGATGGCTATCAAAATTCTAGAATGCCTTAATTTGATTGTCCAAACAAAAAAGAAAAAATTGGAAAGAGCTTTAAGTCAAAAGCGTAGCTAGAGAGGTGGCCAAAGTACGAAATTTTTTACTGTATTTGTTTTATGGTTTTGTGTTCCAGTAATACTTTTTGTGTCGGTAAGTACAAGGGAACTTACATCTTAGTCAATCAGAATGAAGGACCATGTATAAGTATCAATCAATCTCATTTTTTGAGCTTTTGAAGAACCAAAACCGCTTGATCCTAATTCTTTCTAAGAAAACTTGATGCTTGAGGAAAAGCAATTGTTTAAGTTTGGGGGTATATGATAACGGTAAATGCATCGTGATTCTTGCTTGTTTACCTTTCGATTTCATGTATGATTTCATTTACCTAGTTCAATTTTATGCATTTTTGTCTCCTTTTATGATTTAAGGTAATAAAAGGTCAATGGATCGAATCAGCACAAATAAGGCCAAAGATCGCACAAAAAGAGGCTATTCACATACAACTTTTCTGCAGCCAACACGGCCTGGAAGTGTCGCATGACACGGGACGTGTTGGCCCCTTAGCGCCTCTCCCGTACAGCAAACTGAGACTAACACGGCCTGCCCGTGTCAGCACCCAGGAAGTTTTAAATTCTTGATTTTTAAGTAGTTTTTATGACCTCTTGGCATCTTTAACCTCCCAAGCTTTAATGATTATTGATTACTAGTAGTTGAGCTCAAAATTATTGGCTATTATAAGTGACTTATTACCTTGGATTAGTATAAATAGATACTTAGGCATCACTTACTACTTATCATACACTATAATTGTTACTTTTCTTTTGCTTTTATTTTAAAGCTTAAGTTCTTGCTACTCTTGTAATCACTCATCACTTGTGGTATTTTAATCTTGCTTTCCTTTTGATTTCAAGTTATTACTCTTGATTGCTTTGCTTATTTATTTACTTGCAATGTCTCTAAATTGTTTGATTGTTGTCCATCTCGTCATGAGTGAGTAGATCCGTAGAGACATAGGATTATGAGAGTCCTTCTCATGATAAATCCCAATTAAATCATTCATTTGTAATTACTAGAAATATATGTTTGATTTATTTTAGAATTCAAACTCTTGACCACGTCTATGCCGGTTGCGAAAGCAAAGGTAATATAGATGTTGATTATGTATCGAAAGATAATGATTCGACATCCGAAAGTGAATTGCTAGATGGTTAAGTTAAAGGTGCCACTAACAAGACAACTTGATCTCACTTGAAAAATAATCAAGATGTGGCGTCGCGTGACAAGGCATAACACTCTCGATTGAACTTCTTAGGTGTGCTTTTAATTATTTGTTAATCTCAATTTCAATTTGCATCAAACAAACACTTTTGTGATCGTAGATAAACAAAGTTAGAGAAAAAATTTGGTAACCATACATCTCTTTGTGGGTTCGATCTTTTTACCACTTGACACAATCGTGCACTTGCAGTTCACACGCGTCAAGTTTTTGGCACTGTCGTCGAGGAGATAGTTGTGATATCGAAATTAAATTTGAACACCATTTAGACTAAAGCACTCCTTTTTGTTTTATTTGTTCTAATTTTTATGCGAAAGACCCATTCGATTGGAAATTTGGTTGAATGGGTTAACGAGATTGAGCGTTTTCTTCACGAAAGTCACTGAATCTTAGCTTTGTGACAACTATGTGGTTAAGTAGATACCAAACCTCTTAAGGACTATACAGTTCCCATCGATGAGGAACGACATAGTAGAATTGTGCATCCGCCTATAGCAGTTAATAATTTTGAACTAAAGTCTTCTTTGATAGGCATGATCCAATAGGAATAGTTCTTATGGTTACCTATTGAAAACCCAAATTTGCATCTATCAATTTTTATTGATAATTGTGGTACTTTGAAGGCCAATGGCGTTGACCAAAACGTTATCCGCCTTAAATTGTTCCCACTCTCGTTGCGAGATCTAGCCCAGGCTTGGCTCTAATATTTGCCTGCAAAATTTATAACTTCTTGGGCATAACTTAAAGCTTCTTTCCTTGCAGGGTATTTTCTGCCAAGTAAAATTGCCCAAGTAAGAGGTAAAATCAATAGCTTTAGGCTGGAAGATGGGGAATCTATATTTGATGCGTGGAGACGCTTCAAAGACTTGCTGAGACTTTGCCCGTTTCATGGGTTGGCTAAGTTGTTAGTGATACACACCTTCTATAATGGTCTCATCTAGTCTACAAGGATGAATCTCGATGCGGCTATTGGTGGTGCGTTAATGAATAGCTCGTAAGACGTTACTTACAATTTGATTGAGGATATGGCAAGGAACCACCATTCATGGGGTAAATTCTCGTGAAAAAAGGTGCTAAGGCCCCTCAAAATGGTGGAATGTATGAGGTTAGCTAGTTTTACCATATGAACACAAAGGTTGACGCGTTACATCAAAAACTTGAAAATATAGTTGTAGCTTCAGCAGCGCCTACATTGGTAGCTACTACGACTCCAACCACCCCGGCATGACCTTTCTGTGAGGTCTGCGAGGTGAATGGACATTCTGTAGGGAATTTCCAAATGATTATTGGTAGGATGAGCCAATCGTGTTACTGACAATTATGTTAATAATCAAAGAGGAAATCCGTACTCGAATACCTATACCCGGGGTGGTAAAACCACCCCAACTTCTCTTTCAAAAATAACCAAAAGGTCATGTAAATGTTGTTGTCACTAGAAGAGGAAAGTTGGTGGAAAGTCTTAAGAGAAGGGGGTTCAGGTAGAGAGTTCTTAAAAAAATAATAACAAAAGTGATAAAAAAATAAGAAAGTGTTAGTGAAAATGAAGCAGAGGTTAGAGAGGATGTTCCGAAACCACCTAAAAGGGAGAAGTATATTTGTTAGTTAGTCAACGATATTTTAACTTAATTAGATCGCACAGTTGGGCCAATTTATTAGACAATTGGCCAACTCAATACAAAACAAAGAATTATTATTATTATTATTATTATTATTATTATTATTATTATTATTATTATTATTATTATTATTATTATTATTATTATATTACTAATAATACATTTTATTAGGAGATAAGAAACTGGAAAAAGATAATTTTATTAAGTTGAAAGTCATAGGTTGAACCCAAATCCTCACAGTTGTTTGTGAGTATAAGTTTTTAATTAGTACACTTTGTCTAAAAAAATGCAATCTTTAATTTATTTAAAAATATATTTTATTTATTAAAATTTATGTGTATCTACAAATATATTTTAAATTTCATTTGATAGAGTTCATATAAATTTTAATCAATAAAAATAATAATTAAAAGTGTGTAAATAATACTGTTTAGCCTTCTCATTTTAAGATTTAAAAGAGTCCCGCACAAGATACAGTCCGAGCCTTTCAATAACTTCCTAAAGGCAGTTGCTTTTAATCAACTTGTCTTTAGAGCCGTGGCAGTTAGTTCATGTCACTTGATCAACTCAATGGCCTTTAGAACCTCACCACGTGTTTTGTATCGGACACTTGTGAAGATTATACAGGTTCATCAACCTCTATATAAACCAAGCTTTCCCTCTAATCTTTCAAACAAAGTGAAACTGAAACAAACAAGTTTGAATATTGAAAGTGAAAATGCAGGCAACAAAGAAAGCAGTTGAGACCATTAAGGAAACCGCCGCCAACATTGGTGCTTCTGCCAAGTCTGGCTTAGAGAAGACCAAAGCCACAGTCCAGGAAAAGGTTTTTTTAAACTATTTTTGATGTTATTTATATTTATTGCTATATTCTCTAATATTCTAAATGAAATGTTTGGAATGTTTTTGTTGTAGGGTGAGATTATGAGTGCAAGTGATCCCGTGCAGAAGGAAATGGCAACAGAGAAAAAAGAGGAGAGGATCAACCAAGCGGAAATGCAGAAACGGGAAGCACGTGAGTATAATGCTGCGGTCAAAATGTGTCACGTGACTGAGGGCTATACTGGACCCACCATTGAGACTGCTGCTGGATACTCCATCATTGGTGACTATGGATCTGGACAACCAATGGCTACTGATAACGTGTCGACAATTCCTGGTATTGGGCTTGGGCTTGGAGCAGATGTGATGGGCTCACACCCGATTGAGACCAACACAGGAATGGATACTACTACTGCTGAGGCCCGTGTTGTCCACGTGGATGGAAGTGTTCCAGGGAGTGGGCCTACTCATTATTAGTTATGTGTTTGTGTGTACTATGTTGTTTTATTTCTGTTTAGTCAATGTTTAGTTTTGTATCCTAGTGATGCTACTGGTTTCATAGGGTTGTTGGTTTCTCTGTTTTAGATATGGGACCAAGTGTTGTACAACATGGTACATCTTGTACCGCAAAGTTGTTATGTTTGTTTGTTTCATTAAATAAATCAAAGTGTGAACGTAATGTTTTGAGTTGTTGGTTTTTTACTGCAGTTTGGAGTATATATATCCGTTAAAACTATTACAAGTGGAAAATGAAAATCTTCAATAAATTTAGCACAACAATCGTAGTTACTTTGTAGGATGTTTTAATCCACCATTTTAGGCTGGATAGAAAACCTTTGTAAATCAAAAAACAAATGATTATATTTGAAGTTGAGTAGGGTTCAGAATTGATGACAGTTTTATTTTTTTTAATGGAGAATGGTAGTAACAGTTGGTATCATCTTAATACTGCAAGTTAGTTAGTTCCCTTTCTGATTCCTTAGAAGAAGAAACTGAAATCAATTTTAACATTTTTAACATAAAATGGTAACAATCACAGTAAAAAAGACATGGAGAAAGAATTTTAAAAATTATTTTCAAATATTATATAGGTCTTTGCTAAAAATTAGCAAAGCTAAAGTAACAACACTGCCGTTAGTCACCATCGCGTTAGTCACCATCACGGTGCTTTCAAAAATAAACCATGGTTATATGATATTATGCGATCCTCAACCCCCAGTAACAAATCCATCCAAGCAATAAAATTTGTACAAGAAATACAACTTAAGATGTGAAAATTAAAGATATCACACCATAAGTCTCATGGTGTATGTGCCTCAAGGTCATCCTGCAAAACAACCAAGTATATAAAAGCACATGGTAAGAAATTTTTTATACGGATGGAAACAGGAAATTAATAACAGTGTTAATATGTTGACAATATATGTTTTCATACAGGATATCAGTAGGGAAAAGAGACTTTGCTAGAAATATGATAGATTCTTATCTCTGAAAATTTTGTTATAGAAAGAAGGTTTGAAAAAACATTGGTTTAAAGAGACCAAAGAACACTACAATAAAATCGTTAGGAAGTACTTTTAATTAAAATGGTCTCTGATTTTAAGAAAAGAATGTTTGGTAGTATTAAAACTGATAATGACCAAAGCTAATAATTGGAAAGAATGGCATATAGAAAAAGGAATGGTAAGAAATAACAGAATACTAAATTGCAACCCCAACAAGTCGCTTCAAAAATAAACTTAAGCCACAAAACTAGGCCATCAGAAGTCATGTCAGTACCATTAAGTAGCATTACACAATAACAACAACATCAATAATGTAGTAATAAATACCCTGGCTAATGAAAGAAGAAAATAAACACCAGATCAAGGTTAAATTTAGATTCCTAGCTTTCGCAATTCAGCAGCTCCGTGAGCAAAGTGACATCTTTCGCCGAATGTGCAAGATCCTTTAGCAAAATTCTCACAAAGCTTGGTCTTGATGTTTCTTCCAGGTGGGGCTGGGGCGCCTGGACCACCACCTGAGGCAGATTTCGGTGGGGCAGAGACTGATAGAGTCAAAAGTAAATCTTTTACCATGTTACTTGCCTGTGCAATTTGATCAAATGTTCCCTCAAGTTCAATGTTTCTAAGATTTGGGTCAGATTCATGGTCACGAATTGAAAATTTGACTCCTGTTTGGCGACAGATCAGCTTCGAGTTCACGCCACCCTTTCCAATGATGGCTCCAGCCAAGGAAGCTTCTACACTGATCTTGGCAGTGGAATTGGCACCAAAGCTAGCAGCGCCCAGACCAGAAGGAGCCTCAGTTCGACCAGCCATGCGATTAACTGTTGTATGTGCCATGGGACGGTGATCATCAATTGATGGAACAAAAGGTTTGCCAAGTTCCCATTCACCATGGGCAAAATGGCACTTGTCACCAAATTTGCAGCCCTCCACAGAATTAAACTTGTTACATATGCGGGTTTTAACAGCATTCGGTGCAGAGCCATTGTTGGAGACTGGTGGTGGGGCGGCAACATTTCTAGGAGGTGCAGCAGGTTTCAGACTCATCATCTGGGAAACAGCATTATAGCCACCAGGAACAAAATGCAAGAAGTGACAGCCTTCACCAAATGGGCATCCAGCAATGCTGCAAAGAAAAAACAGAATGGCACAACAAAATGA
Source organism: Vicia villosa (assembly GCF_029867415.1). Classification (NCBI taxonomy): domain Eukaryota; kingdom Viridiplantae; phylum Streptophyta; class Magnoliopsida; order Fabales; family Fabaceae; genus Vicia; species Vicia villosa. The sequence continues at coordinate 192,461,168 of NC_081180.1, forward strand.
GATCATCATACCATAGTAATATTGTTACAAAAAATGCAATCTTCCCCTTTTACTTTCCCTGTTTTCTACAGTAAAAATAAATATTGTAACTTAATAATCTCCCCCTTAAAAAAAGTATACATGTACAAATATAGAGAGAGGACACATATTATTTGGCAAGGCATAATGCAACAAACTTAAAACTGGGATAAATAATCTTTAATGAATTATGCTCAAATAATAAAAATGGGAAAGTCCCAAAAACAAGATGTCGAAGAGAATGGTTAATAGTAGGTATTCTTGACTTAACACACGAAAGAGACAAAAGTGACATGAAGCAGAGATTCAGCAATGCCCACCAAACATTAGAAAATGTTAAATCACTACACTGGCAGTAATCAACTGATCAGTATTCAGTAATCAAACCAGATCAGTTAATGGTGTCTATTTCAAATAGTAGTAAGAATCCTAGTACAGGATGCAGAAGTCATCATTTAAAGCAACGATAACAGATCAGGTGATTAGGCTTGACTATGATGCTAGTGTTTGCTGAATTCAACACCATGCAGCATATTAGAGAGAGTTGGGGTAGCACCTATTGAAGAAAAGATGGTTGAATCTATACTTGGTTGGTTTGGGCCGGTGAGGAGACACGTGAAGAAATCTATAGACTCCGTAGTAAGGAGAGTATATTAGTGAGTAGCCCAATTACTAGAAGAAGAGAAAGACCAAGAAAACAATAGGAGAATCTATTAAGTAAGAGCTAGAAGGCAATGGTTTGGATGAAGATATGATATATGAATATGATAGAGCATTATGACTAATTACTAGAAGCAGAGAAAGACCAAGGAAACAATAGGAGAATCTATTAAGTAAGAGCTAGAAGGCAATGGTTGATGAAGATATTATATATGAATATGATAGAGCATTATGACATTGGGATACAAATTGAGAAATCCTATCAAAATAGCATTCTTAAAAAAAGTTTAATTACATAAAGCATCAAAGTTAAAAAGATTAAGCAGAGCAGGAGTTCAAAAACAGATTCGTAAAAAACCACAGAACAGCGAAGGGTAGAAGCAACGGCAAAAATAGCTACTGTTCAGAAGAACAACAAAAACACTGATGAGGTACAGCACAACCACAAACAACCAGTTGTATGTGGTGGACAAAACACACAGCACCCACTCACATTCTGTTTGAAGTTAGTACAGATAAGTTTTTTTTATGAAATCCAAATATTGAATTTTTAACCAAGAACTCAGTCAATTCACTATTGCTAAACACACAGTACCCACTCACTGTTTCGTTGCTCTTGAGCAAAGGGAACAAAAGACTTTGAACATAATAACTATCCGGTGAGAATGAATTAAAATATTGAACTGCACATCTTTATCAGATTTACCTCTTATTTGTTTACCTAAAGCTTGATAGAATCCATATGTGAGATTGTATACAACTAGTTAGTTGCAGTTATAGGTAACTAACAACAAAGTTTTTCTTGAAAATGTTACAAATCTATGAAACTATTTCTAGATATACAGAAACGTATATTGGACATAATACCTGATCCAACACTTATCTATTGTATTATTTTATAAATAGGTTATAAATTGTATGGTGGGTTCATAAAGAATAGAATAAAGTAAAGCTGAAAAGTCATTAATCCTTAAAAAGAAAAGCAGCATTTAAACTGATTAATGAGCGTAGAGTATCGATGCAAATAATAATCAATTATCTTTGATATATTTGTTCCCATTGCCATGGGTTTTCCTGCAAATTATTATCTTTATCGAACTCCGTTAATAAACCATTATTCTCTTACATTACAACTTGATTAGATCAGTGAACAGTATGTACCTGTATAAAATCTTAGAATATACGAGTTAATTTGCATAATTACACAATTTAGTTTTACGAATTATGACATTAAAACTTTTAATTCTTAAGAGTAGCTTATAAAACTATTAACAAAGGAAAATATGCAGTTCAGAGTGTTTGTTTAGATAGGAATAGATTAGAACCTGAAAAACTTGGTACAAGGCTTCGTTTTGCTTCCTACACCACTTGATAATGAGTCCATTTCTGTTGCAAAACATTAATTACTTTTTCTCAGTTAATGTTCTCTAAATTATTAAATCTAGTATACATTATTCCAAAAACAAATCTTAAAATAATTATTCTTTCTTAGAGTAATAATATTTTGGAATTAAGTAAATTGAAAGTAACATTAGGCGAACCAACTCAAGCTCGTGTGAAATTTTCCCCATGTGCTTCCAATTGAAGTAATCATTCTAAACTTTGAAGTTGAACATTCTCTCGGTGACAAAATTCTTTTCTATATAGGGTTTAGAACTTAGGGATTAGGGTTTTGTTTAGCTGAAGGGAATTAATTATGTTTAGTTCAGGATTTTAGGATTTGGGTTTCAAAAGGAGGTTTTTTTGAGAAAGTTCTTGTCTTTTCAGTTTACAATCTATGGATTCCGAATGTAAAAGTAAGAGACACACAAAACAGTTTCAGACGGTATTAATTACAGTTTTACGAGTTTGAGAAAGCTAATTGATTCAACATAAGAACCATGTGATGAATTTCACATAAATAACCATAGCATGAGCCAAGCAATATATAAGTTAACAATGAAGTTTTTTTTTTTGTTTTTTCTTACAATATCATATTTTTATTATTTTTCTGTTTTTTATTATTTTAGAGAACATTATTTTTGTTACAATGAAGTATTGCATACAAGTTACATGAACCACAAGCACAAAAAGCTTTCAAGCAGAATCAAATAGTAAAGAACACAATAATAAACAAATAAATACAAATAGAATTTGTAATGAAGAAAAATTTGGGAGCTGAGATGAAGAAAATACCTTGTTTGGTTTTCTTAGCGGAGCCGTTAACGCCGGCATCGAACCTCCCTCGCTTGCGGCTATCCATAACAGTAACAGAAAGAAGTAGATCGAGATCCAAATAGGGGAATTAACTCGAAGGAAACGAAAAGTGAAAGGAAACCCTAGAGAGAGAAAATAGATATTGGGGGTAGAGAGAGAGGAAAAACCCTAACCCTAGAGAGTTGAATGGAACGGAAGAGGGGTTTTGGAAAGAGGAGGGGAGAAACGAAGGAGAGATGAGAAGGAGAAGAAGAAAAAACAGAAGCAGCAAAGACACTGCAGAAGTGCAGATAATATTATTTATAATTGCTTCCAGAATATTTTGGCAATCCAAATTAAATCTTGTTAGTAAAATTAAAAACAAATCTTAATTAATTAGGGAATTTTATATTAAATTTGTTGAAATTTATTTTATATTTGAAATTTATTTATATTTTAAATATGACTATAAGAAAGTAAATTAAATTATTTATTTTTGGTAACAATTAGAAAAACATTAAAAAGTAATAATACATTTTATATAGAGTATAACTTATTGGTGTTGAACTCTGGTGTTTTCTTGGATTTATTTTATCAACTCTTCTAAATATTTTAGAAAAAATAAAATAATTTTTTTTTTGAAGAAATCTATTATTATTATTATTATTTGTGACTAAAATATTCTCTCTTAGATATTTTGAATAATGTCAAAATTATAAATTGTGTAGTATTTGTACATTGAATATTATCTCTTTATGTCTTAGTTGTTTTTTCATCTTAGAACACTTAAGGAACAAATCAAAAATATTTGACAAGTTAAAAATGACAAAAATGTGCATTTTTATCAAAAACCATGCTTGGAGTCAACTCCCTCTAAAGCAAAATTGAAAACAAATGTTTATGTCAAAAGGAGTCGACTCCCTGGTCTTTGGAGTCAATACACAACAAAAAGGAGTTGATTCTCTAGTCTTTGGAGTCAATACACAGCACGAAGGAGTCGACTCTCAAGTGATGTGTATCGACTCCTACTAAAGCATTTTTTCAAAATTCTTTTCAGTCCACTTGGAGTCGACTCTCAGGCAGTATAGGTCGACTCCTTTGCCCTTGGGATTCGACTTCCACTTTGAATGAATCGACTCTCATAGTTCAAAATGTCTAATTTTGTAATTTTGCATCCCTATATTTTTCTGTTTCATTCTTTCACACACTCACACACACACACACACACACACACACATATATATAATCATTCATGCATCTCTTTTTATTATTGAAACCAAAATATATACAAGGATTTTTATTATCTTCATCCTCTCTCGTTGCATACATACAACAACTACACATAATCATTTTTGTTGTGTGATCAAGAGATAGTTAGATAAGGTCCAATAGAATTTGGTGTAATCAATTGGGTTGAAAGATGTTTGGGGGTTTCAAGATATATCCATTAGGGTTTCCTTCCAAGATCAAAGATTGATTTGGAGGTTTTTCACAAGATTGCGCAATTTAGATTCAGCTGAGTAAAAACTTTGAAGAACGGGGTTTCTCTCAAATGAGTAACGCTAACCAGAGGATCACTTTGGTAATCTTGTGTCACAATACTCTCACAATTTGGATTCAACCGAGTGAAAACTTCGAAGAAAAGGATTATGTCGAAGGAGTAACAGTAACCAGATGATCAAATTAGAAGTATCATGTTACTTGATTGAGCTCAAGATCAAGGGAAGAGATGAAGATAGAATCAACATCAACCATAAGGTTTTGAGGGTTGAATTGCTACTTTTTCTCTTGTAAACAATTTTTGCAAAGGTTAATTTTTTATTATCTCAATTCCTTTTGAATTGGGGGCAGACGTACCCATAGTGAGGCCGATTGGAGAACTGCCTAAATAAATCATTGTGTCTCTCACTCTTTCTCTATTCTCTCTTTTACGTTTACGCGTAAATTGTTAAACCATTGATTGTGTAATTGATACATAGAGATTTTTTATTTGTTTAATACTTCAAACAATTTTGTTGAGTTGATTACAATCTATGTGATTGTAATTGGTTTCTCATATCAACAAAATTCAAAGAAAAATTTGGTTTAAATCGATTGCATACAAAGTGTTCGACAAATTGCTTGTTATTTCATTGGAAATTGGTTACTACTGTGTGATTTATATTCAAACGCAATTGATGTAATATATTGGTTGTCTTTCTCATCTTACGTACTTGTTCTATGTTCAAGATAGACGATTGTCAAATCGGAATTGTTTCCGCACACTATAGTTAAAACATTTTTAAAACATAATTTATATTAAGAAAATTTTATTTACAATTTATTTTTAAAACATTATTCAATGCATAAAAAATACTATAAATTGTATGACGATTTTAACAATTTAGATTTGAAAAACCTAGCTATTTATATTAGATCTAAGAGTTAATGTTGAGAATAAATAATATAAATTTTCAAAAATAAAAGAGTAAAACGAGAAGTGTTTGGTAGAGTTGTATGATAATATTTGACGTCAAAAAGACAAACACTTTTTTTTTTCTAAAAAAGATGATGATAAAAAGAAAATCAAAATCCATAATAATGATATTACAACATAATCAAATGATGGAAACTCCAAGAACATAAGTAAAAATGTAAATTTTTAATGAGTTAGATGAACTACAAATAATTAAAGTAAAACCTCTATCACACCTCATGTTACCCAAAACATTTCAAAGTGTTCATTCCTCTAAAATTTTGTTTGAAAATTTAAAAAAAAAAATGAAAGTTTTGAGAAAATAAATTTAAAAAAAATATAGAATTTTTTTTAATATTTTTGAAAAACTACTTTATATAAAATAATAAAAGAGTATCTATTATAAATTTTAATTTTTGAAATACTATAACAATAAAGATTATATTTGAATAATTTGTTTAAGTCCTCGACAACATTCCATAGTCCAAACAAATATAATTATCAATCACATCAACGTATCTAAGAGATTACAACTGTCAAGACAATACCGGCTGGTCCAAGCATCATCGCGAGGACATCAACATCGTTTCTAACCTATTTCCAGGAACGAGTTACTCCATTTGCGTTAGACAAAGTATCTTGCCTATGAATTCTTCTTATCTTTTCACCATCAAGAATGTGCTAGACTAACCAGTGGATCAGGTGCCTCTGGAAATGCTCAAAGGTTTGCATGTTCTAGAGTTTGATCTTCATCGTAGGCTTTTGTTATACCCCAAAATTTGCCCGCATCTTTTTTCAAAAAAAGAAGGCAATAGACTTCTGTCTAAAAATTGGGAGCTTTATATAATCTTGGATTTTATTTCATAAATATCTTGATTTTATGAATACTCAGTTTTTAGAATGTTTTTTGTACGGTATTTTGGTTCGCTGTTGAATTTATTCTTACACAAACGCCAAATACTGTTTATCACTTCATACAGTGTTTATTTGAGATTTATTTTCAGATAAATGATACTGACACAGTTGGTACAGAATTAAATTTTGCAGGCACAGAGTCTGGGGTTTCAGATCATACTAGTAACAATTAAGTTATTATTGGTTTTTGTTTCCCATTAATTTTTTTATACTATATTCTTTTTCCAAATCTCTTTCTTTCTTTTCAAAATCTCTTTCTTTCTTTTCAAATCTCTTTCTTTCAAATCAAATCCTAACTTTATTCTACTATCATTCAAACTTTCCTTTTACGGTACCACTTCATTCCCCAACGTCTCCATCCCTCTTTTTACTCTATAGATACCCCTCATTTTTTCCATAAATTCTCACATCAAATTTCACTCATCTCCCAAACTCCTATCATATTATCTCCTAATCATTTCCTCTTCTTCCCCGGCAAAAATGGCAAAGTGGGTGGATACGTTTTTTCTTGTGGTCATCATTGTTTTTGTGGTGATCATGTCCTTTTTCTGTCTACATAGTCCTGAAAAATGCGGACCTGGGATGTTTACACTCCCGTATATCTATATTCTGTTGTTTATAGCATGGGTTTTTAATCGTCATACTTAAAGTTTCTCGTATCTGTCGCTTTCAAATAATGTACGGTTCATTATATTTGTCGTACTGTTCGTAGGTTCAAACAGCACATTAATCCGACACTCGGAACTCAGGATATGAATTTTCCAACGTCATCCAAAATACAACATCGACATCATGCAGCGACATTCTATACGATATCTCCAAAACTCTTAAAATGATATATTCAATGCTTAAAATTGCTTCTCAACAAACCTTTTAATTATTCCTTCATTCCGTTCAACTCTGACACTGACATCCCATGCAGCACCAACAAACAAGTCTAGTTTTGAGAACAAGCGTAACTGCAACTTCACCTCTTTCTAACATCATACTGTCACAATTAAATATGTTACAGCTGCTGCAACCATTTTCATAACAAATTTCATCTCGTTAGCTTTCCGACGCTTCAAACGGAACTCAAATCGGATGTCTAGAACTCCAGTTATGAATTTTCGAAGCTTCATAACGATTCAACAACTGTCCTGCGTTTTTCTTACGGAAATTCCGCTCTAAAACTCATCATCTTCAAATCAATCACATTCTAAACAGCTCCTTATCATATCTCTTCACTTCCAAACATTCTTATAACTTGAGCAACACATCCCATCGCCGAATTTCGTCTTCTGCAACGTCACGAAACCAAATTCATGTACGCCATCATCAACCTTCTTATCCTTGAGATCATACTCGTCTCTTCGCATTACTCGCGCGTCAAAACGTTCTCAACAACATCGATAACCTCTACCATCATCTCAATTACTTACTAGTAATCCTACGACAAGGTTTACGACAATACTTTCTTTAATCACCGCTTCAACAGCGACCTTTCACATAGGGCTACTCACACGACAACATCACAGTCCATCAGTAGCACTTGAAGCATCACAACTTCAAAATCCCATTTTCTAGAAATAACCATCATTTACTCTGAGGCACTCCAACTGACAACTTCGCAGCACACAAGCAGAGCTGACACATCGCAACTTTCTAATTTTCCTCTGCTACAATTAATCATCAAATACCTCTAATCATCTTCCTTCAAGATGTTCCAGCTCAATTACCAGTCAAGTCTTAATTTCAAGTCACCTTCGATTCGGAAAACAACAACTCCAACAATGCTTGCCCTGTTGCCAACAACAGCCTACTGAATCAATCATCTTACAACTGAAACATAACCGAGAAGCGAAGCTTCTCCCCCACTTGTTTCAATCCAACACCTGCAACAAACAAACAAGTACCGACCGTGATTCACTCACATGTCGTGTACCAAGGGATAAAACGCCGACAGTATACAACTGTCGCGTAACTCAACTGACTCGACAATTGGCCGGACGGACCGACCTGCTCTGATACCACTGTTGTAACACCCTTCTAAACCCCGCGGAAATTAATAAAATAATTCAGAGTAAAACATGAAAATAAGGGTGCCACAATTCATATTTAAAACAAACCTATCATAAATCCATTGTCATGCTTTCACTAAGGAACAATTCATCATAATACATAAACATCTCATGTTAACACAGCGGAAAATTCATCATACGGATAAGCATAACATCATCTATGCAATATCCCACATCATTTAATACAAGAACAGCACGATAGAGTATCGTCATAAACTCTAAGCTAACGTTCCCCCAGTGTTACAATATCAGAGCATGACACCTGACGCTACACTAATACACTGACTTATGAGCTAATCCTCACCAAGTCGAAAGCAGCTATCCTCAATCTGAAAATGTCAACAGTAAGGGTGAGTCTCATCGCAGTTAACAAATGTTATTGCATCTTAAATAACAACACATCATAGTTATATCATTCACCCAATTTCATCATATTCAGATTATCAGGAACATCCATCATTTACACAAATGCCAACAGAACACATCTTTCAAACAGACAAACATACTCAACATTGATCCAACAAAACATGCAACCAACACATCATCAATATTTATAACACTGGAATACTTCCAATCATGTTATAAAAGTATGCATATGTATGAACTGACACTATGCATGTGGTACCAACCTCATCAAATGGGAATAACCCATGACCGATCCAACATCATCAAGATACGGCCCTGCCAGCACAGATTCCACACAATGGGAATCATGCCCTTCACTGATCCAACACACCCTTATGGATACAGTATCATCAATGCACATGAATGAATGCAACATATACAACATACTTATACCATCGTCAAGTCTAATGAGTAACATCGTCAAATACTCATTTCATCATCATCATCAACATCATCATCATCATCATCATCAAAGTATGTTTATATACATTAGCATCATTCAAATACAGTCAATAATCATCATCATCATCATCATTAAAGAACATACATGTGTCCACATCAATCATCATCATCGATAAGAAGAACACACATGTATCCACATCATTCCAACACAAATCAATCAACATCATATAATTCTCAGCAAATCATCACATCATAATGTTTTCAAAACAACATCTTATATTGTCACATTTCATCATATATGTCAACAATACACCATCCAATTAAACAAATCGTCGCATGATTAATATTTCAACATAGCATGTATTTAACATATCTCATCACATATATGTACAATACATCATTCACCAAGAAATAAAATCATATTTAAAAATAATTGGATTCACACCTCATTCCATCATTTAAACACGTAGGCTATCTCATAAGATTCATCGTGCTCGAAACGGCACTAAAAACAGACCTACGGTTCGAAAGTTACACATCATTTAACTTTTCCAAGAAAATAACTAACGCTACAGCACGCGGCGCAACCAAGGTTCGCGGCGCGCCCTGAACCACACAAACGCGTTCGCGGCGCAACATATGCACGCGGAGAGAAACGAGAAAACAAGTACGCCTTCGCGGCGCCAACACTGGGACGCGGCGCGAACTGGCGATTTCAGAGACTTTCGGGTCTGCGTCAGATCCTGCGATCTCACCCAATTTGAGTCCAAAACTAACTCCAAACATCATATACAGGCAGTTAATTATCAATTGCATCATTATTCATCATCACACATCAAAACAACACATAATCAATCAATAATTCATGCAATTTTCATCAATTCATAACCTCCCTAAACCTAACATATAATCGATTGACTCAACAACATCCCTAATCAATATTATTATCTAAGAACACGATAATAGATGATAACCGGAGAGTCCCCCCTTACCTTAGCCAAGAGTTCTTGATTGGTCTCTCCCTCCATTGCTCCTCATTCACGTTCTTCGTGTTCCAAACTCTTTTTACGTTCCTTTCTCTTATTCCCAATTCTATATTTTATTTTATAAAATAACCTTTAATTAGAATAGGGCCTTTACTAACACTACACCCCTCATTCTTTACCTCACACATGGCCCAACATCATAAACCATCCTTTTCCAATTAAATCCCACAAACCACCAATAGTTCTAATTATTAATTAAATTTCCATTTAAATTAAAAATTAAAATATGCGGGTGTTACAATATGGAGTAGGTTTGACGTATCACATGTGAGCCTAATGCCCTGAACCATTGTGTACCATGGTTGAAGCTCAAAGCTTCAACCTTTTCGTTTTCACACTTAACTTGGCCAAATGAAAAAACTAACCCCATATTCATGTTCAGGAGATAAAATTAAGTGGATCTGGGCTGTTTTGTTTTTTGTTTGATTCCATTTTTGCAGGTTTTGAACGTGGGAGAAATATGGGGGTTCTGCGAAGGAAAATACGACGGTTAAAACCGCCACAATTTGCATGAAGAAAAAGCTGAAGGAGACGGAGGTTGAAGACGACCACGCGTCCAAGCGTGGTTCGCCGGTAAAAATTGACCCCTCTCTCCGCTCGCGTGGCATCGTTTGGCTGGCTGGTCAATATTTCAACTCTTCCTCTTTCCATTTCCATTGGTCCACGCAAGATGTAGTGGGCCCAGTCTGACTTTGGTCACCACACAAATCCAATGCTTTATCTTTTCCCCAGACTACCATGCGCTTTAAATCATGGCCCTTGGATCGTCACTGTGTCATTATCACACGCTCTTAAACGCAAGCGCACCATGTTCCTTATAGATTAACCACACAGGATCACATATTTAAATATATTTTCTATTTTATTTAATTTTCTTTGTAAAATTATTTTAAAATAGTTTTAAAAATCAAAAAAAAAATTATGCAAAATTTTTTTTAGGTTGATAAAATATTATATTAATTTTTGACACAAAATATTTTTTTTCTTAATAATTAAAATATTTTGTTTAATTAATCAATATATATTCATATATTTTCCTTTTAATTATTTCTAACCTATCAAAAAATCAGAAAAAAATATTTTCTTTTTATTAAATTAAGTTTATATATTCTAAACTAATTTTGTACATAATTAGAATATTTTTCCCTTTAAGTTTAATTTATATGTATAATTATTTGCATAATTATGTGTAATTAACTTAATGATTTCAAAAAAACAATTTCAAAAAATCATAAAAAAAATTAATTTTATTTTAAAATTAATTAACAAACAATTTGGACATTTTTTAGGCTTAATTTTTTAGGTTTAAATTTTATTTCTAATTCTTGACCTTTTAATTAAATTAATTATGCCTTAATTTTAATTAAATCAACCAATCCAAAAAATCCAAAAATATTTTCCCTTTATCTTGTTGCCATTTAAATTCATAGATACGTGTATAGGTTGTCAAATTCATGTAAATAGCGTAGTTTACATTTCTCGCACAATCAATGTAATAGCGTAGATTTACTTTCCGCATTTTACATTCCCGCACTTTAATTCCTGTACATATAAAACTGTGTGTATGTCAAGAATAATAATTGAAGCGCTAGATCACTAATCTCAAAGATAACATATCTGAAAACAAAACACAATCACACTTGCACCTCTTAGGGTAATCCCTCTGTTACTCTTTTCAAAATCAATCCTACTATTTCAAATACAAATTCAAACTTCTGTCTGTATCCAGTCAAGGAAAATTTTCTAAAGAAATGAGAAAGAACCTTACAAACTTAGGGTATACCTCCTAATTGCTTGCTCAAATAAAAGAAAAAATCAAAAACAACAAAAGTTCTCACACATCACTGTTTTTCCAAAACAAACTTTCAAAAGACTACACTTTGTATATATCCAAACAAGGATCATTACGAAGGTAAAAATCTTTTTTTCAAACCATCAAAACATCTTTCGAAAGATAAATACTTTGTATACACTACAACGGCCAAGGGCTACTACAGCGCTTTTTTTGGGCTACTAAAGCGCTTAAAAGCGCTGCCAAAGCCAGCGCTGCCGTAGGTAACGACAGCGCTTTTGAAAGCGCTCTCATAGCCCCTCCTATAGCAGCGCTTTTATCCAGAAAAGCGCTCTCGTATCCCCCCCTATAGCAGCGCTTTTTTCAGAAAGCGCTCTTGTACCCCCCCTATAGCAGCGCTTTTTCAAGAAGCGCTTTCGTAGGTTGCGCATTTTTTTTATGCTTTTTTTTATCTTAGGCAGCGCATTTTTTTTATTTTTTATTTTATTTTTTATTTTTTATGCTTTTTTTTATTTTTTATGCTTTTTTTTTATCTTAGGCATTTTTTTTACTTTTTATGCTTTTTTTTTACCATTATATACCAAAATAAAATATATATATATATATACCATGGATAAAATACCATTATATACCAAAATAAAAGATATACACCATTAATATAAGCCCGAAATTCGTGTCCTCTGCATAATCACATGTTTACTAACAGATACATATATAATTAAATCATCAACAGAATATAAGCCCGAAATTCTCAAAATCCACCGAGCGCACGGTCCTGGACCTGCAAAGTATGAACAGAACAATACGGTCAATTAAAACAATCCCCACAAAGTTTCAAAACAGTCTTAGAATATATACCCCTAATAATGCACCAAACACAAACTATGTAATCACGACCATGCTCAGCAAAAACAATCTAAACTTGAGTACATGGTTGAAGACCATTTAGAATGAAATTATAAAACAAACAATTTTGACTAGTGAAGTTTAGTACTCAAGAAGCTGAACACCATTCATACCACATAAAAAACTTTTAGTCTCTTTGTCCACTTTAAGTACTAACATGCAGTGAATAGAATTTAACTCCCTTATCCAAGTAAAAAGTATCCCACACCATCGTTATATCAAATCAAATCAAATATTAGAAACACGTATATGTCTTCACTCTTCATCATCTAAAGAAAAGACTATTGAACTGTGTAGAACATGTCTTCACTTTTCATCATCTAAAAAAAAGACTATTTCAGTTTAATATATTAGATTAGACTCTCCGTTTCTTATTTAATAGAAACACAAAAGTCAAATTTTAATTCTTAGTCTTCATAGAAAACAATACACCACTAAAATTAAATGAATTATCCACAAAATACTGGAACTAAGAAAATATAATTTAACATTTTATAATTCCTTTAAAATATACAAAAACTAACCGGATCATTTGAACATCACTTTATAAAATTGAAGGATTGAACATGTCGCAACTTTTCGAAGCCATAGTAACCAGACTTTTTCTATAAGCACTTAAGGTAAAAATAAAAGTCTAGAAATATAAACTATCGTTTTGATTGAATGAGTCAATTGAGAGAGTGATTGTTACCTACAGGAAGTTAACTCGGAATTTTGTGATTCTCCCTTAAGGCTTCCATACTACATAGCCATCACAGGTGCAACATATCTCATATTTTCATTCTCCCAACATTATCTTCAATGAGAAATTGATTAGGAGCTTCTGTAGTTGTAAAAACAAAATAGATGAAGTATCATCCATGCATAAAAACAAAGTGTTCTGATACACTTAATAAACATAAGCATAATCTTTTTCACTAAATGTGTATAATTTTTCAAATAGGAAAATAATAGATGAAGAACTTACATATTTATAACTATGTAGAGAGTGATAAAACAATTGAGAAATTGCTAATCAACTTAACACATTAAATTAAAAAAGAAATAGATTTAATTTGCTTCCAATCTAAATGAATGCTAAGAATAGGTATGTTTGGGAGGAAAATTGTACAGGAATTTCTATGATTTATACAGCAAAAACATGACTTATGCTCAACGGTTCTCCTACTTCAGCTTAACTGAGCTTCTAGAAATCAATCTATTAGACAACTCCAAAGCAATATATGCAGACCTACCTACCACCGACCAGCAAGAACAAAGAAAACTCAGCAAATCCTTGATCTGTTCAATCATCATCTGAATCTGCAAAACAAGAAAAGAAAAAGACTCCCTTAAGCTAAAATAAAGTACAAATTTACCCAAGACACAGTAGATGCTGGAAACTGAATGCAATAACTAGACAAAGTTTTGATTGCAATAATTAAAACAAAGTAGGTATACAGGACTAAGAACCAAGATTTAACTAATACAAAATGATTGAGAGTAGAATAACCGTAAGCATATCACAAACTTGGGGTAATAGAAGGCTCAAAGTAGGCATCTTTAACAAAGTCCAATGAAATCAACAAAAACAAATAGACAAACCTTGTTGTTCTAATAATCCAAAGAGGAAAGAAAATTAGCCCCAATTCTATCAGGTTCACTCAGATCTCTTTCAATGACATGCACTCTTCGTCCATCCTATATGGCACAGTAATTTACACAGTAACAAAAACAATATCAACAATTAAAATCACAATACCTTCCTGAGAGTATGAGCCAAAGCCGCGTCGGTGATACCGGCTCCAACAATAATAACATTGGCGCCACGGTTAAGCTTCTCCGATTTAATTTCTCTGGCATCAGTCGTCACGCTTTCCCCAGTCGGCTTCACCGGCTTAGCGAAATTTCTCTCCCCGGAGAAAACCAAACAGTACAACGCAAATAAACTCAAAACGGAACTTAAAATCCAACCGAGCAAATACAGATTCATTATAGAAGATGAAGAAAAACAAGTTATGACGGTAACAGCGGCGGAGATGAAAACATGTTTCTTCGTCGGTGAGAGTGTGATGGGGTTTCAGCGGCGGAGAAGAAGAAGAACTGAGGAAATATAGAAGATGAAGAACAGTGACTTTTAGGGTTTCAGCGGCGGAGAAGAAGAAGAACTGAGGAAATATGGAAGATGAAGAACATTGACTTTTAGGGTTTCAGCGTCGGAGAAGAAGAGGAACTAAGGAAATATGGGAGAAGAAGAGGAACTGAGGAAATATTGAGGAAATATGGCAAAATGCGTGTTTGTTTTAATTTGTTTTAAAAATTTTAATTTTAAATGAGCTACGAGAGCGCTTTTCAAAAGCGCCTTTGTAACTAGACCTATACCAGCGCTTTTTAGAATAAAAGCGCTTTCGTATCCTACCCCTATACCAGCGCTTTTAAAAGCGCTTTCATAACCCCACCTATAAGAGCGCTTTATAAAAGCGCTTTCATAACACCCCCTATAAGAGCGCTTTTAAAAAGCGCTTTCATAACCCCCCCCTATAAGAGCGTTTTTTTCCGTGTTTTTTAATTTTGTTTTTAGCGAAACCTACGAAAGCGCTTTTGCCTAAAAACGCTTTCGTAGATGTGCTGCTAAAAGACTAATTTGGCGTAGTGATACATCCGCACAAGGATCATTACAAAGTTAATTCTTTACAAAAATATTTAAAACCACATACAAGCATTTCAAGCAAAACAAACGATTCAAACAAGTGAGCTAAGCAATTAAGAGCCCATGGATAACCATGGATACAAAGGGTGCTAACACCTTCCCTTTGTATAACCTACACCCGAACCCAAAATCTCTTTAAGGTCTTTTTCTGTTTCTCTTATAAACCTTTCCTTAATTGGATAAAATAAAAGTCGGTGGCGACTCTCTGATTTTCACAACGCAAAAAAATTAAAAAAAAGAAGAGTCAGTTCGCATCCCACAAAAACTGAGGCGACAGCTTTATTGGCGAAAATATAACATGAGCATCTCTTTTCATCGTTGGAAATGTCGGAAACATTCTTGCAGAAAGATTTAAGACTTAAATGAAGAGATGAGTGGTAGGTGTTGTGAGTACTAACTGAGGAAGCAGTGTTATTTATAAGAAGAACATTGAAATTATTTAATACTCGGCAAAGATATAAAAATAATCAAAAGTTCCGCCAATTGCAATGCCAAATCTGTAATTAAATAATAAAATAATAAAAAACTCTGCGAATTGTAGTGGCGGATTTGAAATTAAATAATAAAATAATAAAAAAGCTCTCCCCTAATGTAGTAGCGGATCTGAAATTAAATAATAAAATAATCAAAAACTCCGCCTAATGAAGTGGCGGATTTGAAATTAAATAATAAAATAATCAAAAGCTCCGCCTAAGTGACGAATCTGAAATTAAATAATCAAATAATCAAAAGTTCTGTCAATTACAGTGACGGACTTGTATTTAAATAATGAAATATTAAATAATATATTATTTAAACACATATAATTAAATTTAAATAATTTATTATTAACTATAAATTTTTTTAATTTAAATAGTATTCATAATATTTATTTTAATATATATTGATATTTTAATATTAATTGTTTTATTTATTTTAATACACATTAATAAATATTTCTCGGTTCCAAAATAAAAGAGAAAAAAGTACATTTTAAAAAAATCACAAAAAAATATTCATCCAAATTATTATAATTTTACTTTCTTTAATAAATATAATTTTATTTTTTTCACTTATATTTATGGATGGTGGGAGTATAAAATTTAAAAAAATTATAATACATTACTATGCCTATTCAAAAGGCAGAGGAAGGCTCTCTGTTTTCAAAGGATCTGCCTAATGAAAGGACGGAGGGACTGCAACATTTTTTTTCTAACTATGATATAATGAAAAATTTGGATAGAAAGAGTGATATAATAGAATTTACTTCCTTAAAAACATTACACTCTAAGTAAAAAATTTGGAATATAATATTTGCTTTTTTATGTTTTCTTCTCTTTGTGCAATCTATCATATAAGAAAATTTAATGTTCTAGAAAATACCAAATTGTCCTTATTACTTCTAAGCTTGACAAGTGAATGTCTTCTCCATCTATATTTCAATTGTTTTGTTCTCTACTCCATGTCTTATTGTTTTGCTTCTCACTACTAAAAATTTGACATTTGGTTTAATGATTTCATAAAGTGACTTTTTGGTTTTGGTCTTGGTAACCACACCCCTTTTTCCAACTTCACACTCTTCCTTTCAAATCACCACTTTCATGTAGTTTTGACTTACTATTATAATTTAATTCAAATTAATTACTTTTGATTTAGGTTAGGTTGATAATTGCACTTCTATGGATTTTATCTTAACTTATCTTATTTTTATGTAGTTTAGTCTGTTTTATTCAATTGTCCTTATTTAGTTTGTATTATTTTATTAATTCTCTAATTAATCGTTATTAATTTAATAAATACCAAAAATATATTTTATATTAGTAGACCATTTAATTTAGTTTAATTATTATAAAAAATAAAAAAAAATAGTAATTTCACTCTATTTGATTATTAGGATACTTCCCACCTTGTGGAAGCTGTAACAGGTCCCCAATGTAACTACTGATGGCATCCCTAGCAAAAGAAACAACTCTCCCACGCACATATGTCTTGAAAGTGTACCTAGAGCCTTCCACAGGTACGACATTGGCGTAAAACTCCCGCACAATGTCGTAGTTAATTTGAATGAGTGGTGACAACAACGTACCTAGTCTCGATTTTCCATCATCTCCATAAATTCTCTATGAACACCGTGTGGAGGCAAGTTAAAGATTTTCTCACACCAAATTTTCCGATCGCACAACTTTGCAAACCTTTCTTGTTGTTTAGGCCCCATGAATCTATGTCCATCAAATGGGGGTAGAGGAGGAACATGAGCAGTCCCAGAGCTAGAGCCTAGTTATTGGCGGGCTCTCTTTCCTCGTTCAGCTCGTGAAGACATCTACACAAATGAAACAAAAAGGCATCAAACAACATCAATATCTCATGTGTCATACCCCAAAATTTGCCCATCTCATTTCCCTATTCAAGCTCATACTAAAGATCAAGACTCAAAGGCATACTCTCCTAAACAATAAGCTCCTGAACTAGGGTTTTGCTTTCTCTGAAGAAAGTCAATGAATCAAAGGCTCAAATACATCTCATATGGCTTATGATGTTTCAAATTATCTCCATGGCAAGTTTCAAGCTCTGATTCACAAGATTACTCAGTCTACAGTTCAAAAGATCAATAATCGACTGATTAACCTAAAAGTCAAACTATGGTCAAACCACAGTCAAAGCTTCTGATTTTTGGTAAACATCCTCATTATGAAGTATCATTCATCATGTGACCAAGGATTGATCATGATGCGTCAAAGAAAACTCCAAAATCATCAAAAGCCTAAGTTTCTAAATTAGGGTTTTTAAGGAGAAAGTCAACCCAACTTTGACCAGCCATAACTTTCACATCGAACATCAAAAATTTCCCATCCAAAGCTCATTTTGAAGGAAATTGAATTCTCTACAAATTTGTCTCTCACATGCCAAGTCTAAAAATGTATCATTTAAGAGATATGAGCCAATACATTACAGGTCCTTCTAAAGGATCGCAAAAAGTCATTTTTTCTCAAAGCTCATAACATGAACATGGAAGACTCAATTGAGATAAAACCAAAAGGATCCTTTAGGGGACTCTTCGATCTTTCTAAAAAGTATGGGAACACCTTCATATGATTAAAAATGAGGGAGATACGCGTTGCACAAGTTGGCTAAAAATCAAGAAGCACATGAAACCCTAATTGCATGTTCTTGGGTTTTTAAACTTTTGGGCCCAAGTTTTGGACTTAAAACATGCCCATGACCTAAAAGAGGACCTCTAAAGCAATTCCCATATTCATTATTTTATTTGACATTTGTTTGAATTTTATTTCAAATAAAAGAAAGATAAATTAATTAAAAATACAAAAATAACCAAATCAATTCACATGGCTTTGGCTTCAATCATTGGGAAGCCCAAATAACATCTCATACAAGTCCAAACACGTGATAAGTTTGTTCATGAAGGAAAAATCCCAAGATAGAAAGGTTTATATTATAGTTTCTTCAAAATTTCAAGGAACCTAATAAGCAAAGGTCCAAGCCCAAAGTTTGACCTAAAAACTGCTCATATATATACCTAATAGGTTTAGACAAAAAAAGGAACCAAGGAGACTAGGGTTTGCACTAAAAAATTGCATACAAGCTTGCACTTTCGGATCCTTATTTGCAGCAGCTCTCAAGCAATTCCAAACGACCATTCTTGTTCGTGAGATCTCCAAGGGTAGGTCTAAGTCTATAGCCATGGCCAAGCTCACGAGAATCATGCATGTTGTAAGCCATATTCATAACATATTTGTGATTTTCGTATTTTGATTTTACTACGTTATCATTCAAAGTTAATACCTCTAACGTGTTCCTGAGATCCCTTAGAACAGATTTGATACATCGGGGAGGAGTTTTCATGGCTGAAACCTAATATGCCATTGTTAGGGCAACCTTACGGTCAAGCTTCGAACCCGGTGCTAGAGGACTTTTCAGGCTGAACCGAGGCTACCATTGGATTCGCAGCCATGGAATTAGGGGGGTAGGGTGGTTTTAACTTATCTATTCTGAGCTTTTTGCAGGTTGTCAAAACCACCCCGTCGGAGAAGGTGGTGGAAACCACCACAGGCGGTGGTCTGAAGAAAAACATGAGTGAGTCAATGCTTGCGTGGCGCAATAGGGCTTTCTTATTCGCCAGTCAGAATATCCAAAATATCTCTCTGCATATGATTGGTCCATCCAAGGATACTGGGGCCCACGTTTGAATAATTCTGAAAAATTCAAACTTTAGCATTTTTTATATTTATTTATTTATGATCATGCTATTTACAAGAACGTGATGCAGCACAGATGGCTGAGGAGGGTATGGATAATGCGCAAATACCTGGGTTCGAATCTCCCCCAGGACATTTATTATTCAACAATTGAAAGTTCCAGATCCAGTGCCTCTCCTCTGTGCGCGACCATGATAAACTCTCAACAATCAGCCATCCGATTGTTCTTTCTCCAGATCTAACATGCAAAAATGTGTGGACCACCATACACCTTCACAGATCAACCACACTGGAACAGAGCTAAGTGTTTCTAACCTTTTACTTATTTTAATTACTTGAATGTATTTTTATTTTCTTTTTCTCTTCTTCTATTATAATTTCCTTTTAATTTTTATTTATTTGACAAATTAGTTTTATAAGGTAATTTTATACTCATTTATTATTTAATCGAAAACCTGATTTTTCTTATTACATTAAAAATAATATTTTTTTTGTTAATAATTATTGTAGGGTAATAATTTAAGTTTTGGCTAATTAAATTTATTTCATGCCTTGAACTCTATTTCTATCATGATCACTAATCACTGTTAGGTAGAGGTCATCCATCAACTTAGTGTCTTTTCTCTTAAAACCTCATCCCCTAAAAAATCAGGGTTCGCCCTGGATCTTTTCAAAAACCCTCTTGTTTTATTTCATTTGGTTTGTTTTCACCAATTAGGGTTTGATCTTTTAATGCACTAACATTTCTCTTCTTCATGCCTAATTTTCAGGGTTAATCCCAATCTTCCGACTACGCGCCACGCCAGATCAAAAAAGCTAAGTTTCTCGTTTATTTCTTTATTTATTTTAATGTCATCTTATTTTTATTTTAAAATAGGGTTAGCCTCGAGTAATCAAGGAATTATGCCTACACTCACTCTATTATTTTTCTCTTAATTTTCAGAGTCAAGCGAGGGTTCGAGAAGATCAAAGCGCTCAAAGAGAATTATTGATCCCTCTTATTTTCTTTTGCTTTTTAATTTCCCCCATCTCGCAGGTGTTTATTGTAATAGCGTAGGACATTTATCTTTCGCCTTTAATTTCCGTATGATTTTAACTGCGTGGTTAGTAAATTAGGGAGTGCAAGATTATCAATCAAACGTTAGATCACTAACAATACAAGATTAAATAATCGAAAACAACCACATGATTGCTGCACACACTCACCTTTAGGGTACCTCTCTTGTTGCCTGTTGCTTTCGATTTCGATCAAATAGTCAAGTCCCTTCGAATATAGGGGTACCTTAGCCTGCTGTCTTCGATTCAAAATCACCACGTCCCTCCGATAAAATCATAGTCCCTTCGAGTTGCCTACGATAAATATGATCTTGTCCCTCGATTAAATGGTGATAGTCCCTTCGATTGCTAAGGTATCCTTACTGTTGCCTAAATGACTATTATATCCTTCCCTTAGACTACCTGCCCTCTTCATGGTAGGGACAATCTTGTGGTGAACGATTATTCTCGATGACCCGCACATCCAATTGAAAGACTTCCTGCCCTCTCATGGTATGGATAGACCCTTTCGCCCGAAAGACTTAAAGAACAAAAAAGACGAACTTAGGGTAGGTAGTTCTTAATTGTTTGCTCAATTCAAACCAATTCAAATGCTTTTCACACCTCCTTTTTCAAACAATTTCAAAACAAGGCTACGCTTATTTACAAGCTAAAGTCCTTAACGAAATCTTTTTACTATTCACACACGACACTTCAAACTTTTCAAACAAACAAGTGAGCCAAGCAATTAAGAGCCCATGGGTAACCATGGATGCAAAGGGTGCCTTACACCTTCCCTTTGTATAACCTACCCCCCGAACTCAATCTCTTTTCAAAGGTCTTTCCTGTTCTTTTTGCCTTTCCAATTGGATAAAATAAAAGTCGGTGGCGACTCATGCTTAACCGCGACATTTCAATAAAGTCAGTTCACCGTATTACAGAACTGGAGACTCTGCTGGGGACGCTTTCGAATAAAAGAGGGGTTACCTTAAAGTTTAGGATCACTTAATGTTTGCTTTGCTTGCTTTATTTTTCAAGGTTGTTTGGGTATTGAATGGAAGATGAATCCTATACCCGGATTCGAGTGCACCTTAAGATAGGAGTGGCATAGTCATGGCGACCTCCCTTGTGTATGCTTGGGATTGGTCAATATGAGAGTTCACGCTTAAGTTAGGCCTCTATGGGTGTTCGCATGCCTCTTTTGCATGAAAGAGGTTCGTGTGGATATCTGTAGGTGAGTCGGAGCTTAAGGACCTTTAGTCACCTTTAACCCATCTTGGCCTTTAGGAACGTAGTGGGGGGACTACTCTTGATGTATGTTAAGGGCATAGTCGCTACCCGATACTACAACTCAGATAGGTTCTTTCTCAAAGTATCATTGCGTGGTATGCATGTACCATGTTCGAGGGTGCTTTAGAGGGGCTGACAATTCTGAGTAACTTGGTAGAACCCGTTGCTGATATCATCCTTATCCTTAGAAGTACCTTTGGGGAAGGGTAGTTACCTGGTCATACTTCATGCAAGCCTTTAAACTTAAGGACTCTTGTGTGACTTGTGTGTTATCTAACCTTTCTATTTCCTTGCAGGATTTGCTTGAAGGGCATTTTGTCCTTATTACCATATGCTTTACCCTTCTATTTCCTTGCAGGATTTGCTTGTAGGACATTTCGTCCTTATTACCTTATGCCTTACTTAATGCATTGCATCTGCATGACATCATGGCATCATAACATCGTAGGTTAACTAACCCTTTCAAGGATCTTGGAAATTCAGGACGCACAATTGCATGTGCTCTTATCAAGGACGAAATTCCTATCTAGGGGCAAGAGGATTTACTTTCCTCTAGCCATTTGTCTGCCAAATCAAAGACACCGTACCCATCAAGGGGCAAGAGGATTTATTTTCCTCTGGCCGTATGCCTTCCAGTTTAAAGATATCATACCTATCAAGGGGCAAGAGGATTTATTTTCCTCTATCCATGTACCTTCAAATTCAAAGATATCCCGAATCAGAGGCAATGACCCACTCGATATGGTGAGCTTGATTCTCAAAGAAGGACGTTCAACGACAAAAGTCAGAATTCTTCAGACAAAGACGCGACCAAACTATTTTCTAATGTTGCTAACTAAATTCCTAAAGATCCTTGAAAAGATTGCATTTGCATTCATAACATCACATAAAACTAACTTTTCCTTTCAGGTCGACCAACTGGTCAGAAAAATACCATTTACAAATCAATCCTAATCAGATGAACATTCTGGAAGCTTGACCCCCAGACTTCTGAAACATTCCAATCAGAAATATACATTCCGGAAGCTCGAACCCCGGACATTCTGAAAGTTCCAATCAGATGAACATTCTGGAAGCTTGACCCCCAGACTTCTGAAACATTCCAATCAGATATACATTCCGGAAGCTCGAACCCCGAACATTCTGAAAGTTCCAATCAAATGAACATTCTGGAAGCTTGACCCCCAGACTTCTGAAACATTCCAATCAGATATACATTCCGGAAGCTCGAACCCCGGACATTCTGAAAGTTCCAATCAGATGAACATTCTGGAAGCTTGACCCCAGACTTCTGAAACATTCCAATCAGATATACATTCCGGAAGCTCGAACCCCGGACATTCTGAAACATTCTTATCATATACACATTTCGGAAGCTCGAACCCCGGATACTCCGAATCTCTACACCAGTTCCACAACAACGACGCAAGCCAGATGCACCTAAGCGTCAATTCACCAAAATTAATATGTCGTCGGCTCAAGCATTACAACATCTGTTGAAGATCAGATTGATTACTCTGAGGGACCCTCTTAAGAATTTTAACACCTCCACTCCTGGCTATGAACTCAACGCGAGGTGTGTGTACCATTCCAACATTCCTGGATATCACACAAACAATTGCTAGACGTTGGAGAATAAGATTCAAGATATGATTTATGACGGGGAAATCAAATTCAACCCTCATGAAAACTCCTATGGTGATCACCGCTCCTATGCCTAGTCATGACAAGACTAATTGACGTCTAGACGAACGAATTTTTGGATCATTAGATCTACTCTCATTTGCAAGTTTCTCTTCTATTTGTTTAAACATTCAGCTCATGATAGACATTATATGTTTTAATAATCATCATTAGTGCATTGCATATGTTTGTCTTGAATTAATCATTTCGCTATCACTCATATTTAAACTTTGTTTTTACTTTGCATATGTTTTTGTGATACTCGACTCCTGCTAAAGCTGTATGCCTTTTGAAGGAGGATGACGAAGACGATACCACAACCTCATACAATATGCTTTTGAGCGGACTATGCTGACGATGTACATGCATTGTTTCAATTCCTAAACAGTGGAGATATAAGGATGATAATCCCTCGTCAACCCCTTTGAGCCTAAGAAGTAGAAGTTTCTTTCTTGTACTAATTAAAACCCTTGATCATAACCTGGGGCAGGGTAGTTCTCAGTTAATTTGGTTGCGCATTCTATTTTAAGAGAATCATTCAGTACATCTTTCAACAAAGGTTTCAATCACAAGCGTTCATCCGCACACATCAAAGAAGTGTGGAAAATGTCAATCAAAAGCCAATGATGGTTCATCAATCATTAAGCAAGGCAGTCAATATCTTTCAAAAAAAATGAATGAAAAAACATATATACAAAGAAAAGCCTGCTAAGTCAAAAATCAAAAAGATGACTTAGGCAAAAATCAAGGCATCCCGCTGACTGTAAGCTCAAAATAAATAGTTCAGGCAAAAGTTAGGGATATCAAAAAGATGAAAGAAGAGAATTCAATAAATTCCTGAACAACACAATGTTGTGACTACCAAAAGGAAGAAGTGACTGCCATCTTAAAAGTTCTCTTTGCTTGGGAACCATCATCATTATCAAATGTGCAAATCCAAAAGTCTCTTAGAACCTGAATGCATAAGATGAATTAACTGAACTTAGGACTGAAGATCATCACGAAGAGGGGTGGGTACAAATAAACTTTGAGCCTTTATCCTTTGTTTCTTAAAACCGTGAACCAAGCCACGTTACAACCCTTGAAAGTCTTAATTGAAGCATGGTTAGTTCGAAAACATACTGTCACCAAAAGGGTATCCCGACTCCTTAAGGTTTACTACAAATGTTAAGTTGATATCCTGTTTTTACAAACATCACATTGTTACAAATATCATGTTTTTATAAATATCACGCTTTTACATCGCCTATTTTAATGTTCTTCAAAAAACTCAAGACAGACGTATGCATTGCATCTCATGAATTCATTATTAAACATATTCCGCTACATAATTTCAAATGTTAGCATCAGAAAGAACTTGCAACAGGGTACAATTAATGACTGAAAGTTATCCCGACAGACAAGATTACTCCGAGAAGCAATGTCTCCTACGTATACAAGGGGCATGGCACGCTCTGCCCAGTCAATCTGGGGCAATCAAGTCAAGATTCCAAGAATCTCTCAAATGCCAAACAATCAAAGGCATACATCCCAAGTGGGTTTCAAACTATTTCCCAGTCAATCTGGGGCAATCAAGTCAAGATTCCAAGAATACCCCAGGGATGCCAATCAGGGGCATACATCCAAGAAGACCTGAAGCTACTTCTCAAACAACATAGGACATTGTCTTGGGCCTATGATTACTAGGGGCATGTCGCCCATAATGCACATTTCATAAAGTCCTCGCGAGGCGAATCTTTCCAAAAGTTCCTACTAGCATGGGAAAATTTATGCAAGACCAGTTTGACATCTTGATCAATACTCAGTGGTGTGTCCTAATCAAATCCAGGAATGGTGGTTACTATAATACTGGGGGCAGCTTTCACCCTTGCCTCCCCACAGAGCCGGTTTCACAAGATCATATCCCCACAGAGTAATCATTAAGAAGATATCCTCAAATGCTCTCGTCCCGACAAAGACATGGCTCCCCAACAAAGTTTACATCTTCAACACCACTGGTTCTCCAACACTTTGCTCTTCTCCAACATGGGTTACTAATACTTTTGTCCCCAATCTGGGTCCATCAAGTTATTGATCATCCCCAAGCAAGAATCATAAATTCCCAGCTGAGCATCTTCAAAATAAGATCAGACATCAAAATCACAAAGACAAATAGATTTATTTTCTCAATCGAGATACTTCAAAATAGCATAAATCATGTCCATACGTCATATATCATTACATATGCATAACACTCTCATTCATTTCAAAAAATTGTATCACGACATTGCATAAAACTAATGTTTCTTTTGCATTCTACTTATACATCTTCTAGATATAGTGCAGATATAATCAAGTCAACGATTTAATTCTGACACTCATTCAAGACAGAGATTTCGTTCTGACACTTAATTTTGGATATCTTCCAAAGATAGTTCAGATATAATCAAGACAGAGATTTAATTCTGATACTTAATTTTGGATTTCTTCCAAATATAACTCAGAGATAATCAAGACAGAGATTTAATTCTGATACTTAATTTTGGATTTCTTCCAAAGATAGCTCAGAAATAATCAAGACAGAGATTTAATTCTGATACTTAATTTTGGGTTTCTTCCAAAGATAGCTCAGAAATAATCAAGACGAAGGTTTAATTCTGATACTTAGTTCCGGGTATTCTCCAGAGATAGTTTAGAGATAATCAAAATGAAGATTTAATTCTGATACTTAGTTCCGGGTATTCTCCAGAGATAGTTCAAAGATAATCAAGACGAAGATTTAATTCTGATACTTAGTTCCGGGTATTCTCCAGAGATAGTTCAGAAAAAATCATCCTTCCAAGATCTAATTCAGTTACTACAAACAGGCGCTGACACGATCAACACTCAACAAATACTTCTCAACACAAAGGATTTAGTCTAACGCACGACTCATCCTTCAACCTAACGCACGGTTTTCCAGACATCTACCGATGCAAAATGGATTCAGTCTAACGCACGACTCATCCTTCAGCCTAACGCACGACTTTCCAGACATCTACCGATGCAAATGTGATCCGGTCTAACGCATGACCCATCCTCCAGTCTAACGTACGACTCATCCTAAGTACATCCTTCAGATACGATCTAACGTATGACGTGTTCTAACTCTCAAGTCTATCAAACTGGATGGCATCTTTAAGCCCATATCCATCATACATCTTTTCCAAACACCTGGATGGCATCTCCACACCCATCTCCGAAAAGGTCCCTATCATCAAGGGCAAATTTCTTGGTATTCTAGTGTTCAATCCTCTTCCACCTTCAGATTCAAACAGGCACACAGGCCAGCCTACATCTTCAGGTTTAAGAAGATTGAACAGGGGCAGCTGTCATACCCCAAAATTTGCCCATCTCATTTCCCTATTCAAGCTCATACTAAAGATCAAGACTCAAAGGCATACTCTCCTAAACAATAAGCTCCTGAACTAGGATTTTGCTTTCTCTGAAGAAAGTCAATGAATGAAAGGCTAAAATACATCTCATATGGCTTATGATGTTTCAAATTATCTCCATGGCAAGTTTCAAGCTCTGATTCACAAGATTACTCAGTCTACAGTTCAAAAGATCAATAATCGACTGATTAACCTAAAAGTCAAACTATGGTCAAACCACAATCAAAGCTTCTGATTTTTGGTAAACATCCTCATTATGAAGTATCATTCATCATGTGACCAAGGATTGATCATGATGCGTCAAAGAAAACTCCAAAATCATCAAAAGCCTAAGTTTCTAAATTAGGGTTTTTAAGGAGAAAGTCAACCCAACTTTGACCAGCCATAACTTTCACATGGAACATCAAAAATTTCCCATCCAAAGCTCATTTTGAAGGAAATTGAATTCTCTACAAATTTGTCTCTCCATGCCAAATCTAAAAATGTATCATTTAAGAGATATGAGCCAATACATTACAGGTCCTTCTAAAGGATCGCAAAAAGTCATTTTTTCTCAAAGCTCATAACATGAACATGGAAGACTCAATTGAGATAAAACCAAAAGGATCCTCTAGGGGACTTTTTGATCTTTCTAAAAAGTATGGGAACACCTTCATATGATTAAAAATGAGGGAGATACGCGTTGCACAAGTTGGCTAAAAATCAAGAAGCACATGAAACCCTAATTGCATGTTCTTGGGTTTTTAAAGTTTTGGGCCCAAGTTTTGGACTTCAAACATGCCCATGACCTAAAAGAGGACCTCTAAAGCAATTCCCATATTTATTATTTTATTTGACATTTGTTTGAATTTTATTTCAAATAAAAGAAAGATAAATTAATTAAAAATACAAAAATAACCAAATCAATTCACATGGCTTTGGTTTCAATCATTGGGAAGCCCAAATAACATCTCATACAAGTCCAAACACGTGATAAGTTTGTTCATGAAGGAAAAATCCCAAGATAGAAAGGTTTATATTATAGTTTCTTCAAAATTTCAAGGAACCTAATAAGCAAAGGTCCAAGCCCAAAGTTTGACCTAAAAACTGCTCATATATATACCTAATAGGTTCAGACGAAAAAAAGGAACCAAGGAGACTAGGGTTTGCACTAAAAAATTGAATACAAGCTTGCACTTTCGGATCCTTATTTGCAGCAGCTCTCAAGCAATTCCAAACGGCCATTCTTGTTCGTGAGATCTCCAAGGGTAGGTCTAAGTCTATAGCCATGGCCAAGCTCACGAGAATCATGCATGTTGTAAGCCATATTCATAACATATTTGTGATTTTCGTATTTTGATTTTACTACGTTATCATTCAAAGTTAATACCTCTAACGTGTTCCTGAGATCCCTTAGAACAGATTTGATACATCGGGGAGGAGTTTTCATGGCTGAAACCTAATATGCCATTGTTAGGGCAACCTTACGGTCAAGCTTCGAACCCGATGCTAGAGGACTTTTCAGACTGAACCGAGGCTACCATTGGATTCGCAGCCATGGAATTAGGGGGGTAGGGTGGTTTTAACTTATCTATTCTGAGCTTTTTGCAGGTTGTCAAAACCACCCCGTCGGAGAAGGTGGTGGAAACCACCACGGGCGGTGGTCTGAAGAAAAACATGAGTGAGTCAATGCTTGCGTGGCGCAATAGGGCTTTCTTATTCGCCAATCAGAATATTCAAAATATCTCTCTACATATGATTGGTCCATCCAAGGATACTGGGGCCCACGTTTGAATAATTCTGAAAAATTCAAACTTTAGCATTTTTTATATTTATTTATTTATGATCATGCTATTTACAAGAACGTGATGCAGCACAGATGGCTGAGGAGGGTATGGATAATGCGCAAATACCTGGGTTCGAATCTCCCCCAGGACATTTTTTTTCAACAATTGAAAGTTCCAGATCCAGTGCCTCTCCTTTGCGCGCGACCATGATAAACTCTCAACAATCAGCCATCCGATTGTTCTTTCTCCAGATCTAACATGCAAAAATGCGTGGACCACCATACACCTTCACAGATCAACCACACTGGAACAGAGCTAAGTGTTTCTAACCTTTTACTTATTCTAATTACTTGAATGTGTTTTTATTTTCTTTTTCTCTTCTTCTATTATAATTTCCTTTTAATTTTTATTTATTTGACAAATTAGTTTTATAAGGTAATTTTATACTTATTTATTATTTAATCGAAAACCTGATTTTTCTTATTACATTAAAAATAATATTTTTTTTGTTAATAATTATTGTAGGGTAATAATTTAAGTTTTGGCTAATTAAATTTATTTCATGCCTTGAACTCTATTTCTATCATGATCACTAATCGTAGAGGTCATCCATCAACTTAGTGTCTTTTCTCTTAAAACCTCATCCCCTAAAAAATTAGGGTTCGCCCTGGATCTTTTCAAAAACCCTCTTGTTTTTATTTCATTTGGTTTGTTTTCACCAATTAGGGTTTGATCTTTTAATGCACTAACATTTCTCTTCTTCATGCCTAATTTTCAGGGTTAATCCCAATCTTTCGACTACGCGCCACGCCAGATCAAAAAAGCTAAGTTTCTCGTTTATTTCTTTATTTATTTTAATGTCATCTTATTTTTATTTTAAAATAGGGTTAGCCTCGAGTAATCAAGGAATTATGCCTACACTCACTCTATTATTTTTCTCTTAATTTTCAGAGTCAAGCGAGGGTTCGAGAAGATCAAAGCGCTCAAAGAGAATTATTGATCCCTCTTATTTTCTTTTGCTTTTTAATTTCCCCCATCCCGCAGGTGTTTATTGTAATAGCGTAGGACATTTATCTTTCGCCTTTAATTTCCGTATGATATTAACTGCGTGGTTAGTAAATTAGGGAGTGCAAGATTATCAATCAAACGTTAGATCACTAACAATACAAGATTAAATAATCGAAAACAACCACATGATTGCTGCACACACTCACCTTTAGGGTACCTCTCTTGTTGCCTGTTGCTTTCGATTTCGATCAAATAGTCAAGTCCCTTCGAATATAGGGGTACCTTAGCCTGCTGCCTTCGATTCAAAATCACCACGTCCCTCCGATAAAGATCATAGTCCCTTCAAGTTGCCTACGATAAATATGATCTTGTCCCTCGATTAAATGGTGATAGTCCCTTCGATTGCTAAGGTATCCTTACTGTTGCCTAAATGACTATTATATCCTTCCCTTAGACTACCTGCCCTCTTCATGGTAGGGACAGTCTTGTGGTGAACGATTATTCTCGATGACCCGCACATCCAATTGAAAGACTTCCTACCCTCTCATGGTATGGATAGACCCTTTCGCCCGAAAGACTTAAAGAACAAAAAAGACGAACTTAGGGTAGGTAGTTCTTAATTGTTTGCTCAATTCAAACCAATTCAAATGCTTTTCACACCTCCTTTTTCAAACAATTTCAAAACAAGGCTACGCTTATTTACAAGCTAAAGTCCTTAACGAAATCTTTTTACTATTCACACACGACACTTCAAACTTTTCAAACAAACAAGTGAGCCAAGCAATTAAGAGCCCATGGGTAACCATGGATGCAAAGGGTGCCTTACACCTTCCCTTTGTATAACCTACCCCCCGAACTCAATCTCTTTTCAAAGGTCTTTCCTATTCTTTTTGCCTTTCCAATTGGATAAAATAAAAGTCGGCGGCGACTCATGCTTAACCGCGACATTTCAATAAAGTCAGTTCACCGTATTACATCATGCAATTATTCATTAAGAACCTCTAATATCATGCTTAAGACAAAGCACAAGCCTGCATTTCAAATTCAAAACAGAAATTTTTTTCAGCACACAGCAGGTCCCGCTTAACAGACCTGTGAAAATTTTCAAAAATTTTGCAGAGCTCACTCAGTTCTGTCCAGCTCAAATTTTAGGATTTCTAAACCCTCACTAACACACAACACCGCATAAATTAGGAGAATGATTATGATGATTACTTCAAATTCAGGAAAAAATCTTGGTAACATTAACCCTAACAAGAACTCTATGCTATTCGTATGGATTTTCTATAAACTTCAAACATTTTCTTACTAACACAAAACCCATAAACAAAACCTAGTTCCTATTCACATAATAATCACAATATATACATCATTCCACATAAAACCTAACTTCTAACAATCAAAACTTAAAATAAATAATAAAAGTGCAAACCAACCTTGAAAGTGACAGAGAAATGAACAAGGAAATTGAAAATTGAAAGCCCAAACTTCACAACACTGAAAATGGAGGTTAGGGTTTGCTGGAGGTGGAAGTAAGAGGAAAACTTTTGGAAAACTAGTGAAAAGAGGTGGACTAGGGTTAAAACCCGCTTAGCCACTCGTACAAAAGGCTTTGGGCCTTTGGACCGTGTCTGGTCCATTGGGCCCACTTTTTTTTTGGTTTTTCGCAGGTCCGCTTAGCAAGGTGAGGCTCGCTTAGAGAAGACAAAAAACCTGGTTTTCCATATTCTGTAGCAGACCTCCTTTCCCCGATTTTCTTCGACAAATCCCTAACATCTTTAACAAGTGAAAACAATAAATACTTACAATGTTGGGGTGCCTCCCAACTAGCGCTTTGTTTAACGTCGGTCATCTCGACGGTCCATGGCGGTATTACGGATCAAAGAACGAAACGACTTCCGCACTTTGGTCGAATTTGTAACACCCCTTTTATAACCCAAAATATTTAACATAAAATCAGAAAATAAGCATGCATATAATTCAAAAGGGCGTCACATCAATGTTTTCAAAAACTAAAAGCTTTTAAAAACCGACAACATTTATCCACAATACACAACACACCTGGTCATTTCAGATAACACCTACTCCCCCCGTTCCTTTTTAAGTGTCATTTTAGCAAAAAGCTCTTCAATCAAGATAGTGGATTGTTAGAGTTATTTTTCCTATCATACCCTTATTTATTTTTCTCTTTCCAAATAAATTCATTCATAAATTCTCTTTTTCCAATAACTAATTGAAAAATGTGAGGTGGATTTATTGAAAAAATAAGGGTATAATTGACAAATTATAACATTAAATTATAAAACGACACTTAAATAGGAACAAAACAATTCTTCTAAAACGACACTTAAAAAGGAACGGAGGGAGTAACATTTAATCATAATTCATCCAGAATATGCATTCACAGCGGAAAATACTAAAATACTCATGTATTCCATTAAATGATTCATGTCCCATACCATGATCATAACTCAATAACACTCTCAATATAAAATAAACCATAATCATAATATTTGGCTTTTAAAGCCTCTCAAACAACAAGTAGCCAAATAAACAGGTTCACAAGTTGTAACATAATACATAACCAAATAGAAACATGAGTTCAACACGCCTAGTCTACCCAGTGTTACATGACCAGCGCATTGACTCGCTACTTAATCATCAAACAAACTCGGAAGCTCTCCAACTAAATCTCGTACGAACTACTAATCGCCAGAACCTGCATGTCGCCAAACGAGGGCAACATTAAAACAGAAGGGTGAGAATACGAATCATTATGAAGAAAGTATAATAAGATACAATGATTCAATCAACAGTTATAGGAATTCATCACACTTATATAACCATGTTAATAATACTAACCAACATTTATTTCACATGTTACAAGCATACATCGAAACTCAAGGAGTATAATATTAAATTTCAATACTATATTCACAAATAATACACATAACTATAATTATCACATAATCATATATTTTATCAAGTCATGTGTCCAAATATCACCAAATCCAATGATCACATCTCATGTACACATAACAATCACATAAATGCATATATTCAAACATCACATAACCTCAATGTGACTCAATGCAAAACATGTGACTCAATGCATGTGGTACCCAATGTGGACCCAAAGTTCCACCGCTTCCGATTCATATAGAATCTAGCCACGCTTCAGATCCAGACAAGATCGAAGCCACCAAATGTAAACATGTAGTTTACCGTTTTCCGAATTCACTCTAGAATCCAAGCCGCTTCCGATCCGGACAAGATCAAAGCCACTACGCATGTTTCCAATTAAGGATCAACGTAATCTACGTCTATTTCCATTCAAGGATCACCGTCTAATACCATGTGAACCCATAGTTTCACCACTTCCACAATAAAGCCGACTATGCCATGAATGAATGTATAATTACCAACCAATTATGCAATTAAGATCATCTCTACCATCTTAAAATTCCGCATATCACAATAATTCAACTCGATGAATTATCCACCAATTGTACACAACATTCACTACACATACATATCATTCACATATAAAAGGCCAATTAATCAATTACGATTCACAAAATCCAATTAACACTAGTATCCATACTATCTCATGTCAATTCACATTTACCACATATATATATGAATATACACATTATCAAAACAACATCATTGGCATAGCAATATATTATTCTCAACATAAATATTCGAGCCAAAAACACAATTACGGACAAATTCTCAAAATACCGTAACTTACCGATAAACCGAAGAATTAATCCAAGTCCAAGTATATTTCAATCAAATAGACTTATTGAAATTAATTCAACTATTAATTATCAATTAATATCACCTACCGCCAACAAAACTATATTTATTAAAAATAATATCACACTTGCTTTCTAAAGGTTCAAATGGTACTCAAAACAGATTCACGGTTTGAAAGTTACGAATTTGTAAAGTTTCAACGATAACGAAAATACTAACATCATAAACTAACAACTCTAAACATGTCAGAGTTACGCAAAATAATTAAAAGTATGACTCTTAATAACTCAAAGCAACTCTAACAATCCTATCGAAATTAAAACTAACTTAAATTAACTCGTAATTTAATTTTGTTTATCTCTAATTCCAAGACTCCTAAAATTATAACAAATAATACTATTTAATTATTATTATTAATTATACTATTGAAATAGTATATATATCAGTAAACTTGAACACTTGAACTGGTTTTCTCAATTTGACACAATGCAGCTACAGTGTTAGTGTTACCGAAACAAAATCATTATCATCAATCATTAAAAAAAACAAAAGATCTATACTAATAAGAGATGATTCTAAAAGAAACAAGAGATTTATACCAAAAAAAATAAATATAAATGGCTGTATTTATATTTTACTAGATTGCGGACCCGTGCTTTGCACAGTTATATTAGAGATAAAACTACAATTTTTTAAATTATATAGTTAATATTTAATTTTATTTGCATATAAAATTATTTTTTGACCATTTAGATTATGCTTTAAAAAAATTAGAATTTTCAAATTAAAAATATTAAAGGATATCCAAAAAAATATATACAAATTAAATAAAATAATAACATTATAATGTATTGCATAGATGACTTAATACTTATGTGTTCAATTATAAAAAGAAAAAGATTAACACTATATATTTTTCGGAGAATTTTATAAATTTTAAGAAGTTACAGTATGAAAACAAATTATTTAAATACAATATAGTAAAGTAATTTGAATCTTTAGCCGATATCATAAATCAAATTCTATTTCAAACTTACATGATAAATAACAAAATGAAATAGGAATTACAATACAAAATCAAAAAGTATATACCATATAAGAGCTAATATAAAATAAAAAATATATATGTGTATCATATAAGAGGGGTTAGGAGTAAGGTCAAAAGAGAAGAAGACCTATAACAAAATTGTATATTACAACTATGTAAAACCCATGCACCGATTATGTATTTATATATGGGATCATAATTATTAATAGGACAATAATAACTCATATTAAAAATTATAACTCTTAATTTTAGTAATTAAAAACAGTTATTAAATTGTAACTCTTAATTTTAGTAATTAAAAACGGTTATTAACTAGTATTTGTATTGAGTGATAAAATAGTTAAGAAATAGAAAAAAATAGTAAATCGTATAATAAAGCATAATAAATTTTATAATTGTTATAAATTGTTTTTAAATAATGATAATAAAATATAATAGAGAGATTATATATATATATATATATATATATATATATATATATATATATATATATATATATATATATATATATATATTAACTTGATTAGTTGGACGTAAATATTTTAAGTTATATAAGTAATTGAAGAAAATATTGATGTATATTCATGAATTTAAAATATAGCTCATATAAAAAAATATATTTGGAGATAATGTTTTTGTAAAATGATAAGTCATGAATGTTTTTGTAAAATAATAAGTCATGGCTTTTATACTAATTGTATCATTACATTTTTAGGCACTACGTATCATGAATAACAGTTCTAATGATTTTTTTAAACATATGTTCAGTATTGGTACAAATCAACATGTATATATTTCAATTGATTTTTATAAAAGAATATAGATCCGAGTTAAAATTTAAATAAAATAAAATTATACCATATGTTTTAAAATAACTTTACTAACATCAACAAAGCATGATAGGTCAAATATATATTTTTCCTCATTTTTCTCATTGGAGACAAAAATAGAACCAATATCTCTTCATACAAATTTTAAATAGTTTAAACATACTTGATTTTTTATTTAATTTTATAATATTTTGACAATTAGTTGTCATAGTAAAAAATTGACATGGTTTTCTATAAGTAAAATCACTTGTTTTGAAATAGTGAATGATTGAAATGTATGAAGTTATTTGTAACATAAATGTACTATATTACACATGGAACGATTAATAAGTTGGACGAATCTCAAATACCAAAGTATATAAAATTACCTGCGACGTAGAAGTTTATGTTAAACTTGGAACAACATGTTCGAGATATGAGAAAACCAACAATTATGTATAACTAAGATCTCATTAGGTATGGAAATTTTATTTTTTATGACTCTATAATTCATAAATCTAAAAATAAATAAAAAATCAAAAACTTACAATTTGGGTGATAGGAGGATCTCCTAAACTCCATAATCTACTCTTTATTAGATGAAATAGTGTAATTAAAAGAATCTATTTGTTGAAAGAAGGTGGATATGACCATGAAAAACAATATCTTGATGATATTTTGTGTTATAAGTACGTTATTTATGTGTAAAGGAATATTTCAAAGAAAATTGGAATGGGCAAGTGAAAGAGTTTCTGTTATAAATTGTAAAATATTTAGTGTAATAATTAAGAATGAAATTATAACGTTTCATGAATAAATTTCGGTTACAAAAGTGAAATGTTAAAAGAATGAATTTATGAGTATGCTTAGTGAAAAAGATTCTGTTACAATAACAAGAAAAGTAATTTAAAATACTTATATTTTATTATATACAAATAGAATAAATAGAATTGTAATTTTTTATTCATATTAAAAAATTATTACTATTTTTTTCTCTAATATAAAATAATTATATAAATAATAGTATTTTATATGATCTATACGTATTTGTGACATTAAATAAGAAAAACATTTTTATAGGAACATTTTTTCTAGATAATATTTTATAAGGATATTTTGTATCTTATTAAATATAAATAAGAATTTTTTTATAGGAACACATTTTTTTTAGCTAAGATTTTTAAAGGAAATAGAATATGAAAAAGTGAGAATTAAAGTAAAGAATTATTTTTAAAAATTAAATTTTTGATAAGCCGCATATTAAATTATTAAGTCCTTATGCTTTAAAATCAAAAAATATTTTAACTATTCATTTCTAAATATTTTATACAAATATTTATTTTATATATTTAGATATTATATTATTATTAGTTAAATATTATATATTACATATTTATATAATTATTATTAATATTTGTGGCTGAATATTATATTATATTATTATTATGATTATTATATTTATTTATTTTTAATATAGGGTTAAATTAGTAAATGTCAAAATTAGGATTTTTGTTTAGATTTATTATCAAGGTGACATGTGGCTAAATTTTGTTTAGAGATACTACCAAGGTGACATGTGGCTAGGGTTGCCATCATGACAACCTTGGATTTATATATAAGATACTAAAATATCATTCTAAATATTTGATACATAAGAGATTTACATGCTGCACTTACGTTTCTGCCGGTGGGATGTTAACTAGCATATAAATGGCCTGGCAGTAAGAAAAAAAATTCATACATGTCGCAGTGGAGGAGAATTGTCAAGGATAATTTTTATTCACAATTCAAAACAAAATTCCAACATATCATAGTGCACTACAATACCAATTTCTATGAATTGAAGCGCTACAGTATCTATTTCTATGAATGAAGAGTACTAATTACTAACACCAAAATATATTTTTAACATCAATTTTATGGATTCTCAACAAAACCTAACATGTCAAAATCATAAAAATTGAAGAACAAAATCCCTAAATCATGTTAATCTACCCATTGACCCAATCATACTAACCCATGATAATAAGGATTTTCCCCCTTACCTCTTTAATTTCTTCAAACCTAGCTTTTCTCTTTATTCCTCTTTTGCTCCTCTTCTCCTCCTTTCCTCTCTTCTCTTCTCTTGAAATGAACAAATGTTATGGTGTCTCTAACCCTCTCTAAACCCTTACTATATTATGTCTTAATGAGCTTAAGGAAATAACACCTAATTACTTCTATTTCTAATAAATAGGCCCAATTAGATATAATCTCTAATAACTCAA
Organism: Vicia villosa; assembly: GCF_029867415.1. NCBI lineage: Eukaryota > Viridiplantae > Streptophyta > Magnoliopsida > Fabales > Fabaceae > Vicia > Vicia villosa. The sequence continues at coordinate 192,498,965 of NC_081180.1, forward strand.
TTAACCCATTAAACCAAATAAACACAATTATACACAAAATTAATTAATTAAATTAATTATTATATCACATAACAGTTAAATAAATAATTAACACACAAATGAGCCTAATAAAATATACCCCTTATTACTCAATATCTCATATTTCCGGTCTAATCTTAATTACTCGGAAAATTCCCAAAACGCTAAATATTAACTCATTAATATTTCTAATACTAAAAATATTAAAATTTTCGATTAAATATCGATCCTCTATCCCGAACTAATACCGACTAAATCGTCCCAAAACGCAAAAATTTCAATAAACATCACAAATGTCTAAATTACGCAAATAATCATTTTTCTGGGCGTTACAACTCTCCCCCACTTAGAATATTTTCGTCCTCGAAAATTACCTCAAACAAACAACTCCGGATACGATTCCCTCATCTTATCCTCGAGTTCCCAAGTGATATTGCCATCGGCAACTCCACCCCATATCACTTTGCAAACCTTCCCAAAATCTAGAAGTAAACCTTGGATCCCTATCCGAAACAATACTCGACGGAATACCATGCAAACACACAATCCTCTCGATGTACAACTTAGCAAGCCTCTATATTGAATAATCCATCCTCATCAGAATAAAATGAGCACATTTCGTCAACCTATCCACAATGACTTAAATCGCCTCACAATTACTCGATGTTCTCGGCAAACCCGAAACAAAATCCATAGAGATACTATCCCACTTCCACTCGGGAATAGATAACGGTTGCATCAAACCAGACGACTTCTGATGTTCGATATTTGACTTCTGACCAGTCAAACATGAATAAACAAATTCCTCCATATCCTTCTTCATACCTTGCCACCAAAATATCCTTCTCAAATCTTGATACATCTTAGTAGCACCAGGATGAATACTCAAACCACTACGATGCCCTTCATCCAAAATCCTCTTTTCAAATCCGAACATTAGGAATACAAACTTGATCACGACATCTCATGACACTAATCTCGTCAATCCAAAAGTTATCACCCTTTCATTGATTAATCAATGTCATCTTGTCAACCAATTGCAAATCCAATTTATGACCCTCTCGAATCTCATCTAGAATGTCCCACGTAAGCTTCAACATACCAAGCTTAACACACGAAGACGTCGCTTCATAAACCAAACTCAAATCTCTAAATTGTTCCAACAATTCCAATTCTCGAATTCTCAACATAGACTTATGCAATGATTTCCTACTCAATGCATTGGCTACAACATTCGCTTTTCCAGGATGGTAATTCAAACCAAAATCACAGTCCTTTGAGAATTCTAACCATCTCGTTTGCCTCCTACTCAATTCCTTCAATCGAACAAATACTGCAACTCCTGTGCTCACTAAACACTTCGAATCTCGATCCAATAATTAATACCTCTTAAGTTCAAAAACAAACCCAACGGCGGATAACATCCATTCATACATCAAATAATTCTTCTCATGAACTTTAAGTTGCCTTGAAGCATAAACTACTACTTGTCGATATCTGTATCAACACACCTCAGCTCGAAATCTCCTACCCAAGAAAATTTACTTATTCCAACCAAAACTCACATTCAGAAAGCTTCACATAAAACCTCTTCTTTATCAGCACCGATAACACAATACTTAATGTTCAGTATGGTCATCGTCGCTCTTAAAATCAAAATATCCTCAAGAAACATTACTTCATAGAACCTTTTTCCCTCTTACTCGACAAAACAGACGCGACTTTACGACTATACACTCAGACAAATAAACCTCTTCTCAAATCGACTCTTCAACTTCTCCTTAATCGCTTTACACGCTACCAAGTTAGTAAGATAAGTCTATCTCGTTCAATACGATCTCGTCTCCTATCAACAATATATTAAGGGTGATCAAGTCCTCAATTTTTTAATAGTAGCCGACAACCATAATGGAACATAAACCTCTGTTACTAAACTACAATAGCGTTCCTACAGAACTTGTACTCAAAATCTCCTGAAGCACTAAGACCCTAAATCTCTCTTAAGGTTCCAATTACTTGCTCTAACTCCAAACAGTTCATACCAAGATTTTCATCAAATTGGTCTAACGGAAAACAAACTAAATCAATTCAAAAATCTCTACCAAAGACGCTCAACGGATAATTCAAACACGCAAAAGAAGTAGAAACAAAACCACATCACTTGTATCAATAACCATACTTCTACGCATAACAGGTAAAACAAGGTCCAATATCATAGCGCAGTCCAAAGAAATGAAAAAAATGCGTTGCACCATTATCAATAATAAAGCACATACCTCGGATTAGCCTATCCTTAGCAGTGGTCTCAACATCAGACAACGCAAACACTTTTCCTTTCACTTTCTCCTTATTTGGCTTATCACATTTGGTACTAATGTGACCTCGCTCACCACAATTGTAACAAGTCACACTTGAACCAACTCCACACTTGTTTGCTTTGTGACCAATCTTGTTACACTTGAAACACGTCACAGGATTCCTACCACCATCAACTGCATGATGACCTCCAACACCATATTTGAAGCATTTAAGTGGAGTAGAAGTTCCTCCCCCACTTAGATTCTTGCCAAAACCAGATCGTTTCCTCTTGTCATCGTACGGTTTCTCACTAGATTGTCCTCTTCCTTGTTTCAACTTTAGAAATATCACTTCTTTCTTTCCATGCACATCTTCTGGAAAATAGTTTTCCAAAAATGTATCACGGAAAAGAGTCCAAGTAACTTCAATACCTTCCTCTTTAAATCTCTGCACAGTATTACTCCACCAATCCTCAGCTCCTTTCGTCAGCATGTGAGTACTAAACCGTACCTTCTGTACATCAGTACAATTCATGACTTGAAAGATCTTCTCTATTTCTCTCATCCATGCTTGTGTTTTGTCCGGTCCATGCTCTCCTTCAAAGGTCGGCGGATTGTACCTTCAGAACTCTCTAAAAGCACGAAACTCATCATTTCCTCCATTACCAGCACTCTCGTGCGGCACTTGTCCATTCACACCAGCCCACCTCGTTACTGCCTCGACATTAATGTCACCATTCCTTCCTGCAACCATCGTCCTAAGACATCCAACAACCAAGACGGACAAAACAATATTGATCGTGTCAGATTCACAAATCTAATACAACGGGAATAAGGATATTAACGACTTTGACCAACTGGTCGACCATGCTCTGATACCACTAACGTAACACCCCTTTTATAACCCAAAATATTTAACATAAAATCAGAGAATAAGCATGCATATAATTCAAAAGGGCGTCACATCGATGTTTTCAAAAACTAAAAGCTTTTAAAAACCGACAGCATTTATCCACAATACACAACACACTTGGTCATTTCAGATAACACCTAGCATTTAATCATAATTCATCCAGAATATGCACTCACAGCGGAAAATACTAAAATACTCATGTATTCCATTAAATGATTCATGTCTCATACCATGATCATAACTCAATAACACTCTCAATATAAAATAAACCATAATCACAATATTTGGCTTAAAGCCTCTCAAACAACAAGTAGCCAAATAAACAGGTTCACAAGTTGTAACATAATACATAACCAAATAGAAACATGAGTTCAACACGCCTAGTCTACCCAGTGTTACATGACCAGAGCATTGACTCGCTACTTAATTATCAAACAAACTCGGAAGCTCTCCAACTAAATCTCGTACGAACTACTAATCGCCAGAACCTGCATGTCGCCAAACGAGGGTAACATTAAAATAGAAGGGTGATAATATGAATCATTATGAAGAAAGTATAATAAGATACAATGATTCATGTTAGACGATAGGAATGGTCTAGAGGGGGGTGAATAGACCACCTTTTTCCGAATTAAGAAAATTTTAGCTTTTGAAACGTGACTTCCCTGAATCACTTAATCGTCTCCGAGTGATCGCGTTATCGGGGACCAGATATGTGCATTAAACCGAACGGATAAAAAACGGCGAATAATGAATTACGTTTTAACGAATTTATCAATTACGTCAATTACACACTTGATGGTATATTACTCACAATGAACGTTTACACTAAAATTTGAACAAAAATTGATTGAGGAATTTTATCGAACACTTGGTGATCGATATTTACCAAACCTTAATTTTTGTTCAACAATGGAAATTTAACAAAACAAGTAGAAACAAGATAGAAGTAAGAATGATAAGGAACACGAGATTTGTTAAGGCAGTTCCTCTATCGTCCTCGCAGGAGTACGTCTGCCCCTAATTTCAAATGAAATTAGGAAAGTTTTATTTGATTGCAAAATGTTTAACAAGGATAGAATTTACCAATCACCAACTACACACATGCAGTAAAATTGAGTACAATTCGATCCTCCCCTTGATTCAAGTTGAATCAAGTCAATGTCAATGATCTTCACCGATCAAGACCCCAATCGTTCCTTTTTCAATCCTCCGGTTGTAGCAAATTTGTTGAGCGGATCTTCAATCCCTCAATCCCTTATGCACGGCTGAATTGATTACCAAAGCGAATCGATCGTCAAAAACCTTCGTACCAAATCTTTGATGAAGAAGGAAAAACCCTAAGGTTTTATACAAGAAACACCCTCAACAATCTTCACTCGAACAAGATAAATGTCTACCGTCGAATCTCGAACAAGACAAATGTCTACCGTCTGTCATACCCCAAAATTTGCCCATCTCATTTCTCTTATTCAAACTCATATCAAAGTACAATGCTCAAGGACACTCCTCCTAAACAATGGTTCAAATAACTAGGGTTATTGATTTCTCTGAAGAAAATGAATGAATCAAGGGCTCCAATACATTTCATATGGCTTATGATGTTTCAAACTACCTCCATGAAAAAATTCAGGTTTCAATTCCAAGAATTGACCAGTCAATTGTTCAGAAAGTCAATAGTCGACCAGTTTGACCTAAAAGTCAACTGTGGTCAAAGTACAGTCAAAATTCCTGATTTTTTATCAACAACCTTGTTTTGAAGTATCATTCACCATTTGATCAAGGATTGATCATGGTTCATCAAGAAAAGATCAGAAATCAACAAATTCAAAAGTTTCTAAATTAGGGTTTTTATAGGAGAAAGTCAACTGAACTTTGACCAGCCATAACTTCCACATTGTAGATGTTTTTGATTAGCTGTATTTTTTGGTAAAACAATTAGTGTTTTATCATGTCAAACCTGGGGTCATGACATGCATTGTTTTGAAGGTTTTTTTTAAGTTGTTTTTGTGCAGGCTTTTACCTGATGTCAAGACCGATGTCATGACATCCGAAGCTGCTGTGTTTTACTATGTTCGCGTTATGGTTATTTGATCTGTTAGTATTTGCGCGCCTCTTTTGGAAACTTTGGATACTGCCTTGTTTCAGAACAACGTTATGCGATGGATCTCTGTCTTTTGAAAATGGTTTTAATTAGGTTTAAAATTATTATTGGATCCAAGGCCCAGCTGCTGCAAGGTTATATATATCAAATGAAGAAGCTGCTGCATGAATGGTTTTTTTAGGGTTTGCCGTCCAGAAGTTTGTGGTGTTGTTCGTCTGTGTATTAGATTTCTTGTAAGCCAAACAATCATCATGATGATTGTCTTGGTCTAGGCGTTTCTGTTTTGAGTTGTAAAAGGTACTCGAAGCTTTTAAGCAAGAGTACTATTGTACTTGATCAAAGCTTTTAAGCAAGATCAAGTTGTGTTTTTGAAGAGTGTCTTCTGCTGTTTTTTCGTCTGTTAGTTTTTCATCACTGCTGTGATTGAGGGGGAGTGAGTAGGAACTCTGGTCTAGTTGTTTAGATTGAAGTTGCATTGGGTAGATATTAAGTGAGAGGCGTAATATTGAGTTGTATTACCTTGAATTAATATTACTTATAGTGGACTTCCTCCCTGGCTTGGTAGCCCCCAGATGTAGGTGTGTTTGCACCGAACTGGGTTAACAATTTTCCTGTGTTGTTTATTGTTTACTCTTTGTTCATTTGTTTGAAAACATTCAGATAATGATGTCGTGACATCCTGTAAGACATCAGGTGTCTGAGTCCAGAATTTCAATTGGCATCAGAGCAGGCACCCTGCCTGTTTTCACTGGGTGAGATCTAGGGAAGGTACTTTCTGGTTCGATGGACAAAGAAGGTGGTGGATTTATAATGAGACCACCCATTCTGGTTGGTTCTAATTATGATTATTGGAAACCTCTCATGGTGGCTTTTCTGAAATCTGTGAATAGCAAAGCATGGAGAGCTGTAAACAAAGGATGGGAACATCCTGTTATTACTGATAAAGATGGCAACAAAACTCTTAAACCAGAGGAAGAGTGGGACAAAAATGAAGAGGCATTGGCGCTTGGCAACTCTAAAGCTCTAAATGCTTTATTCAATGGAATTGACAAAAATATATTCAGACTGGTGCACCAGTGTAAACTAGCCAAAGATGTCTGGGATATCCTAAAGACTACTCATGAGGGCACCTCCAAAGTGAAGATGTCAAGACTTCAACTGCTAACTACAAAATTTGAAAATCTAAGGATGAGGGATGATGAAAGTATTAAGGATTTTCATATGAATTTACTCGATATTGCTAATACCTCAGGAGCTTTGGGAGAAAAAATGTCTGATGAAAAGTTGGTAAGGAAAATCCTTAGATCCCTACCTAAGAGATTTGATATGAAAGTTACAGCTATAGAAGAGGCACAGGACATCAGCAAAATGAAGGTAGAAGAGTTAATTGGATCTCTTCAAACCTTTGAGATGGGAATCAGTGAAAATTCTGAAAAGAAGAACAAGAGCATAGCCTTTGTGTCCAACTCTCAAGAGGAAGTTGAGGAAAGTAGAGAAGAGAATCTATCTGAATCTATAGCTATGCTTGGCAAACAATTCAACAAAATTATAAGAAGAATGGATCAGAAGCCAAGACCTAATGTCAAGAACATCTCATCTGACATCAGTAGATCTTATGACTCTGGCAGAGGAGTTAAACCAGAAGAAAAGTACAACCACAACAAAGGGATTCAATGTCATGGATGTGAAGGGTATGGACATATTAGAGCTGAATGCCCTACCTATCTCAAGAAACAAAAGAAAGGATTGTCAGTCTCCTGGTCTGATGAAGATTCAGAGAGTGATTTTGAAGAAGAATCAGCCAAACATGTCACAGCCCTTACTGGAATTTGCAATTCTAATGAAGATTCTAGGAAAGACGAGCTAACCTTTGAAGAACTGGCAGGTTCCTACAGAAAGCTGTGTATCAAATGTGCAGAAGCGTGTCAACAAGGTGAAAAGCAGAAGAAATACATAGCGCAGTTGGAGGCTGATAACAAAGAGCTTAATGAAACTATATCTGAACTGAATGGTGAAACTATCCTGCTACAATCCAAACTTGATCAGATGTCAAAATCAGTAAAAATGTTGAACAGTAGCACGGATATGTTGGAGGAGATCTTGCAGGTTGGAAAAAGTTCAAGAGATATGTCTGGTATAGGTTTTGGTGGTGCAAAGAAATATGTCCAAGATAGTAGCAGAACTAAACCTGAAGCTGAGATGTTGAAGCCGATGTCTAGACATGTGACTCAACATCACGAGAAAGGTGAAATGAAGAGAAAGTTTCAAAGATGGAGATGTCATTTCTGTGGAAGATTTGGACACATTAAGCCTTTTTGCTTCAGACTACATGGATATCCAGATCAAGCTCCTTCTTACAAGCCTAAGCAGATCATGCCCACCCCGAAGCAACAATGGAAACCTAAAAATATGGCCTTAATAGCCCATACATCTCTTAGAGTTTCAGCCAAAGAAGACTGGTATTTTGATAGTGGATGTTCCAGACACATGACTGGTCTCAAGAATCTGCTTATTGATATCAAAAGTCATTCTACTAGTTATGTAACCTTTGGTGATGGAGCTAAAGGAGAAATCAAAGGAGTTGGAAAATTAGACTGTTCAGGAGTGCCAAGTTTAGAAGGTGTTCTGTTGGTCAAGGGCCTGACAGCTAACCTCATAAGCATCAGTCAACTATGTGACCAAGGATACCACGTCAACTTCACTAAAGCTGAGTGTGTGGTTACTAATAAAGAAAAGGAAGTAGTTATGAGGGGTGTCAGATCCAAAGATAACTGCTACTTGTGGGTGTCTCATGAATCCAGCTACTCTTCTGTTTGTTCTAAAGAAGAAGAAGCAAAGCTGTGGCACCAAAAACTTGGTCACCTTCATCTAAGAGGTATGAAAAGAATTATTTCTCTGGAAGCTGTAAGAGGAATTCCTAAGCTACAAATTGATGAAGGAAAAATATGTGGTGAATGTCAGGTAGGAAAACAAACCAGGATGTCACATCCAAAGGTTAAACATTTGACTACTTCCAGAGTTCTTGAACTTCTACATATGGACTTGATGGGACCAATGCAAATAGAAAGTCTTGGAGGAAAGAAATATGCTTATGTGGTTGTGGATGACTACTCCAGGTACACTTGGGTAAACTTTATTAGAGAAAAGTCAGATGTGTTTGATGTTTTCAAGGACCTATGTCAAAGAATTCAAAGAGAAAAAGAAAATGGTGTTGTGAGAATTAGAAGTGATCATGGAAAGGAATTTGAGAATCAAAAGTTTGCTGAATTCTGCTCCTCTGAAGGAATACATCATGAATTCTCTTCCCCTATTACTCCACAGCAAAATGGGGTTGTTGAAAGAAAGAATAGAACTATTCAAGAATCAGCAAGAGCTATGATTCATGCTAAGAATCTTCCTATCTACTTCTGGGCTGAAGCCATGAATACTGCTTGTTATGTACATAATAGAGTCACCTTAAGAAAAGGAACCTCTACCACCCTATATGAGATCTGGAAGGGAAGAAAACCCACTGTCAAATACTTCCATGTGTTTGGTAGTAAGTGTTACATTCTTACTGATAGAGATCACAGGAGGAAGATGGATCCCAAGAGTGATGAAGGAATCTTTCTGGGCTACTCTACAAACAGCAGAGCCTATAGAGTATTCAACTCAAGAACCAAAACAATAATGGAATCCATAAATGTTGTGGTTGATGATGTTCACAATCAAGCAGATGTCACAGAAGATGTCGGAACATTCTGGGATCTTACAGCAGAAGGATCTACAAGAGAAGATGATTGCAGTCCCACTATCACAGAGGCTGAGACTGAACCTCCTAACAAGAGTCCCTCTATAAGAATTCAGAAAGATCATCCTAAAGATCTTATTATAGGAGATCTCAACAGTGGAGTTGTTACAAGGTCAAGAGAAGTTGTCTCAAACTCTTGTTTTGTGTCAAAAATTGAACCTAAAAATGTCAAGGAAGCATTAACAGATGAGTTCTGGATTAATGCCATGCAGGAAGAATTAGGTCAGTTTGAAAGAAATGAAGTATGGGAGCTGGTACCAAGACCTAAAGGTACTAATGTCATTGGAACTAAATGGGTTTACAAGAACAAGTCAGATGAACAGGGAACTGTTATCAGAAACAAAGCAAGGCTAGTTGCTCAAGGATACACCCAAGTTGAAGGAATTGACTTTGATGAAACCTTTGCCTCTGTTGCCAGACTTGAGTCAATTAGGCTATTGTTAGGAATTGCTTGTATTCTGAAATTCAAACTATACCAGATGGATGTGAAGAGTGCTTTCTTGAATGGATATTTGAATGAGGAAGTCTATGTAGAACAACCTAAAGGTTTTGCAGATCCAAACCACCCTGATCATGTATACAAATTAAGAAAAGCTCTTTACGGTCTGAAACAAGCTCCTAGAGCTTGGTATGAGAGACTAACTGAGTTTCTTACTAGCAATGGATACAGGAAAGGAGGGATAGATAAAACTCTTTTTGTTAAGGATGAAGGAGGGAAGATTCTGATAGCTCAAATCTATGTGGATGATATTGTATTTGGTGGGATGTCAGACAAGATGACTAGACATTTTGTTGATCAGATGCAATCTGAATTTGAAATGAGTCTAGTTGGAGAATTAACCTATTTTCTTGGGCTACAAGTCAAACAGATGGAAGACTCAATCTTTCTCTCTCAGAGCAAGTATGCTAGAAATATTGTCAAAAAGTTTGGAATGGAAAATGCTTCTCACAAAAGGACACCAGCACCTACCCATTTGAAGCTGACCAAAGATGAAAAGGGAACCAGTGTTGATCAAAGTCTATACAGAAGCATGATAGGAAGTCTGCTGTATCTTACAGCCAGTAGACCTGATATTGCCTTTGCTGTTGGGGTATGTGCCAGGTATCAAGCAGAACCCAAAACCAGCCATATCAATCAAGTCAAGAGGATCCTGAAATATGTGAATGGTACTTGTGATCCTTGTTTCTATTGGCTGCTGCGTGTACTCTGATCTCTGATGGTATCATCTATTATTGTTTTAGCCAAAAATTCGCCAAAGGGGGAGTTTGTAGATGTTTTTGATTGGCTGTATTTTTTGGTAAAACAATTAGTGTTTTATCATGTCAAACCTGGGGTCATGACATGCATTGTTTTGAAGGTTTTTTTTAAGTTGTTTTTGTGCAGGCTTTTACCTGATGTCAAGACCGATGTCATGACATCCGAAGCTGCTGTGTTTTACTATGTTCGCGTTATGGTTATTTGATCTGTTAGTATTTGCGCGCCTCTTTTGGAAACTTTGGATACTGCCTTGTTTCAGAACAACGTTATGCGATGGATCTCTGTCTTTTGAAAATGGTTTTAATTAGGTTTAAAATTATTATTGGATCCAAGGCCCAGCTGCTGCAAGGTTATATATATCAAATGAAGAAGCTGCTGCATGAATGGTTTTTTTAGGGTTTGCCGTCCAGAAGTTTGTGGTGTTGTTCGTCTATGTATTAGATTTCTTGTAAGCCAAACAATCATCATGATGATTGTCTTGGTCTAGGCGTTTCTGTTTTGAGTTGTAAAAGGTACTCGAAGCTTTTAAGCAAGAGTACTATTGTACTTGATCAAAGCTTTTAAGCAAGATCAAGTTGTGTTTTTGAAGAGTGTCTTCTGCTGTTTTTTCGTCTGTTAGTTTTTCATCACTGCTGTGATTGAGGGGGAGTGAGTAGGAACTCTGGTCTAGTTGTTTAGATTGAAGTTGCATTGGGTAGATATTAAGTGAGAGGCGTAATATTGAGTTGTATTACCTTGAATTAATATTACTTATAGTGGACTTCCTCCCTGGCTTGGTAGCCCCCAGATGTAGGTGTGTTTGCACCGAACTGGGTTAACAATTTTCCTGTGTTGTTTATTGTTTACTCTTTGTTCATTTGTTTGAAAACATTCAGATAATGATGTCGTGACATCCTGTAAGACATCAGGTGTCTGAGTCCAGAATTTCACACATGGAACACCAAAAATTTCCCATCCAAAGCTCATTTTGAAGGAAATTGAATTATCTAAAACTTTGTCTCTCACATGCCAAGTCTAAAAATGCTTCACTTGAGAAATATGGATCAAAAGATTATAGGTCCTTTTTTGAAAGTCAACCAAAAGCAGTTTTTGTCAAAGCCCATATCATCAAGATAAATTCTTCAAATGGAAAAAATCTTCCAAAGTGGCTTGTAGAGGACATCTTGAGGTTTCCAAAAAGTCCTAGAACTCCTTGAAGGATAGAAAAACACTTAGAAAGGGGGGGGGGGGGTTTGAATAAGTGTAGTCTTAAAAACTTGAACGATAAAAACAAATTGCACAGTTATTTTTATCCTGGTTCATTGTTAACTAAACTACTCCAGTCCACCCCCACGGAGTGATTTACCTCACTTGAGGATTTAATCCACTAATTGCAACAGATTACAATGGTTTTCCACTTAGCCCACGACTAAGTCTTCTAGAGTATCCTGATCACAACCTGATCACTCTAGGAACAAATGCTTAGACACAAGCTAAGACTTTCTTAGAGTATTCTGACCACCACGTGATCACTCTAATTACAACTGCTTAGACACAAGCTAAGACTTCCTAGAGTATCCTGATCAACACTTGATCACTCTAGTTACTTACAAATTAATGTAATCAATTCTAAGAGTATTACAAATGCTTCTGAAAAGCTATAATCACAACAGTGATATTTCTCTTAACGTTTAAGCTTAATCTCACTAATATATTACAACAGTAATGTAGTGAGCTTTGATGAAGATGAAGTTTCTGAGCTTTGATTTGAACAGCATTTCAGCAAGTTAATATTCACAGAAATCGTCAAGAAATTGGTAACCTTGCTTCTCATCAGAACTTTATTTATATAGGCGTTTGAGAAGATGACCGTTGGGAGCATTTAATGCTTTGCGTATTCCGTACAGCATTGCATTTAATGTTTCACGCTTTTGTCAACTACCTCGAGCCTTGTTCACGCTGTGTCTACTGACGTTGCCTTTAATAGCTTCCAACGTTCCTTTTGTCAGTCAGCGTAGCTTGCCACCTGTACTTTCTTCTGATCTGATGTTTGTGTATACAGCGTTTGAATATCATCAGAGTCAAACAGCTTGGTGCATAGCATCTTCTTGTCTTCTGACCTTGAAGTGCTTCTGAGCGTGATACCATGAGAACTTCAGTGCTTCTGCTTCTGATCTCAAGTTCTTCTGATGCTTCCATAGACCCATGTTCTGATTCTGCCTTGATCATCTTCTGATGTCTTGCCAGACCATGTTCTGATGTGTCATGCTGAACCTTCTGAGACAAAGCTTCTGAGCGCTGATTTGTGCATACTCTTTATATATTTCCTGAAAGGGAAATTGCAATGTATTAGAGTACCACATTATCTCACACAAAATTCATATCCTTGTTATCATCAAAACTAAGAATATTGATCAGAACAAATCTTGTTCTAACACTCCTCCATATCTTAAAAATTAAGGGAGATATGCCTTGTCAAAGTTGGTCAATTTTAAGGAAAAAAGTGAAATAAAAGGCCTCCAAATGGATTTCTTTGCAAAGAGGCCCAATATTTTTTGGTCCAATCTTGCTATACAAGTCATCTAAAAGCTCTAATCAAGAGGCCACGAATTTTTTATTAAACTTTGATTTTATTTGAATTTTATTTCAATAAAATCATGGATTTAATCAATATTTGGAAGAATAATTGAAAAGATTTGATTTTTCCTTGATTTCAATCATAATCAATCATCATTTAAGGCATATTACCAATATTATTTCGTTCTCTACAAGACTTGGTTGAAAAATATGGGAACTGAGCAAATTTAGAAAGGATTGAAAACATATTTTCAATCAAATTTTTTCAAATGAGCAATCAAAGATTCACTAAGATTTTCCCTAGTTTTAAAACCCTAATTCATTCCATTATATATACTGATTGATTCCAGACCCTGAGCACGAATTTTCTGCAGGCCAAGAGCCCTAACTAAGTGCAAAAAGTTCAAGAAATTTTCATAATCGATTTTGTGATTGCAACTTGATTCTGGACATTCTGAAGACTCAAACATGTTCCAGGGACATCACTAAGGAGATTCAGATACTTACAAGGATTCCAAGCACTTAGATGTTGAAACAAATTCTGAGTTTTGAGGACAACATACTATTATTCTAACTCCTCTAACAAGTGTCCTTGCAGGTCCTCATGATGTTAGATATTATATATTTTGTTTTAGCGTTAACATGATCTTATCAATACATTGGCAAAAGCACTCAGTACAAATGATAGCAGATTCCATCATATCAAAATAAACCAACGTACATATATTCAAATGATAATGATCATCTACTCAAAGGACTAGTCTCTGATCTCCTCAAAGTACACTGCCAGCTAAGACAGATTATTCATCTACTCAAAGGACTAGTCTCTGGTCTCCTCAAAGTACACATCCAGCAAAGAATGATATTTTATTGTCTTGCAAGTACAAACGGCCATATTCTTCTAAAGCTCTATATAACTAGTACCTCTTGCAAAGAACGAAATAACTTTGACATTGAAGCTTAATCTCATATTGAATCAAAGTCCAAAATCTCATACACTAGAAGAGAAAGTAAACTCATCACTTCCAAATAGTGAATCATCTTTAAATCATCCATTCAATACTCTTGTATATCCTCAAGAGATATAAAATCTTGTTTGTAACAAGTGTGAAAGAAAGGTCTAGAGTAATACCTTAAGTGTGTGTAAGAGCCTTTTGAGGTTGTGTAAAGTGTAACATTTTTATCCCTCGTTTAAAGGATAAAAGTGTAAGATATAAGAAAATCTCACTGTGTGTGAGGACTGGACTAACCCTTTTGGTGAACCAGTATAAACTTCTGTGTGTTCTTTATTACCAGTCATTTATTTCTTTATATCCTCTTTAACACACTTAAACTAAAATTTTAAAGAGGTCACTATTCAAACCCCCCCTTTCTAGTGACATTTATTTGCAACAATTGGTATCAGAGCTCGGGCTCTGAAAAAATTACACTTAACCGTGTTAGAGTAAAACGATCACAACATTCTAAAGAATGGCTGAACAAACAAAATTCATTTGGTGAAGGAGGTTCATCCCACCGACCTCCACTATTCAACGGAAATGACTACTACTATTGGAAAGGTAAAATGAGACTCTTTCTCTTATCTCAAGATATAAATATGTGGTCCATCATTGAAACAGGAAACTTCACTCCAATGACTGTCGCCACTGACGCTGCTCCTGCTGCTCCAAAACCTCAAGCGTTGTGGACTCCTGAAGAAAAAAATCAGGTACTCTTAAACTCAAAAGCTCAATTTATTTTATCATGTGCTCTTAGCAGAGAAGAATACGATAGAATTGAAGAATGTAACACTGCCAAAGAAATCTGGGACAACCTTGAAATTCATCATGAAGGAACAAGCCATGTCAAAGAAGAAAGAATAGATATGGGAGTAAAAAAATTTGAAACTTTTGAAATGAAAGAAGATGAAACCATAGATGAAATGTTCTCCAGATTTACTATTATTATTAATGAATTAAGATCTCTTGGAAAAACTTACTCTCCTCACGAGAGGATAAGAAAATTACTTAGATGTCTTCCTAAGGTATGGAGACCAATGGTCACTGCCATTACTCAAGCTAAGGATCTAACAAGTCTACCAGTTGAGGAACTTGTTGAAGGATAGAAAAACACTTAGAAAGGGGGGGTTTGAATAAGTGTAGCTTTAAAAACTTGACAGATAAAAATAAATTGCACAGTTATTTTTATCCTGGTTCGTTGTTAACTAAACTACTCCAGTCCACCCCCGCAGAGATGATTTACCTCAACTGAGGATTTAATCCACTAATCGCACGGATTACAATGGTTCTCCACTTAGTCAGCAACTAAGTCTTCCAGAGTCTTCTGATCACACACTGATCACTCCAGGAACAACTGCTTAGATACCCTCTAAGACTTTTCTAGAGTATACTGATCCACACGATCACTCTAGTTACAACCTGCTTAGATAACCTCTAAGACTTCCTAGAGTATTCTGATCCACACGATCACTCTAGTTCCTTACAACTTAATGTAATTCTAAGAGTATTACAAATGCTTCTTAAAAGCGATAATCACAAACTGTGATATTTCTCTTAATTGTTTAAGCTTAATCTCACTAATATATTACAACAGCAATGTAGTGAGCTTTGATGAAGATGAAGATTCTGAGCTTTGAATTTGAACAGCGTTTCAGCAAGTTAATTTGAGTTGTTTTGGTGCAGAATCGTTAACCTTGCTTCTCATCAGAACTTCATATTTATAGGCGTTGGAGAAGATGACCGTTGAGTGCATTTAATGCTTTGCGTGTTCCGTACAGCATCGCATTTAATGTTATACGCTTTTGTCAACTACCTCGAGCCTTGTTCACGCTGTGTCTACTGACGTAGCCTTTAGTAGCTTTTAACGTTCCTTTTGTCAGTCAGCGTAGCTTGCCACTTGTACTTTCTTCTGATCTGATGTTTGTGAATACAACGTTTGAATATCATCAGAGTCAAACAGCTTGGTGCATAGCATCTTCTGATCTTCTGACCTTGAAGTGCTTCTGAGCGTGATACCATCAGAACTTCAGTGCTTCTGTTCTCTTGTTCTTCTGATGCTTCCATAGACCCATGTTCTGATTCTGCTTCGACCATCTTCTGATGTCTTGCCAGACCATGTTCTGATGTTGCATGCTGAACCCTTTGAGACAAAGCTTCTGAGCGCTGAATTATGCGTACTCTTTATATATTTCCTGAAAAGGAAATTGCATTGGATTAGAGTACCATATTATCTTAAGCAAAATTCATATTATTGTTATCATCAAAACTAAGATAATTGATCAGAACAAATCTTGTTCTAACAATCTCCCCCTTTTTGATGATGACAAAAACATATATAAATGATATGAATTTGCGATCAGAAAGAACAGACGGCAAAAGACAAATTACACAGCTATAGCATAAGCATATGAATATGTCTCCCCCTGAGATTAACAATCTCCCCCTGAGATAAATAATCTCCCCCTGAAATAAATACTCGAAAGAACTTTATTAAAAGACTTCCCTGATTATTTCGGTAGAGACGATCATATAAGCTTCTGTCTTTAGAGAATTCATAGCTTCTGACTTCTGCTTCCATTGGACAGCTTCAGAACTAGAATTTCTTTAGATCCCTAGAACACTCACAGCTTCTGATTCCTGCTTCCATCTAGGACAGCTTCAGAACTTGAATTTCTTTGATCTTCTGAACATTCACAGCTTCTGACTTCTGCTTCCATCTAGGACAGCTTCAGAACTTGAATTTCTTTGATCTTCTGAACATTCACAGCTTCTGATTTCTGCTTCCATTTAGGACAGCTTCAGAACTTGAGTTTTCTGGATCTTTAGAACATTCGCAGCTTCTGATTTCTGCTTCCCTCGGATAGCTTCAGAGCTTTGAATTTCTACCAACATCACTTCATGCTAGATTTGTATCAGAACATTGTTGAATGTACCAGAGCATCATCAGAGCATCTCTACATCCTGAAATGTTACAGAACAAAAACTAAACGACAAAAGTCAGCATGAACGAGTTAGAACATAAAATGTATATTCGAACACATGATATGTATCAGAGCCATATAGGCTAAAATAATGTATCAGAGCAAATAGAATTTTGTCAAATCAAATAGACAAATATGGATCAAATTCTATTATCAGTGCTTCTGATTCATTCTTCTTTCTTGCTTCTGATCTCTGAAGCTTGACAGCACTCGGCTTGCTTCAGTTTCCATGGTTTTGCTTCTTGTGTTTGCTTTGAAGATTCTCTTCACTTCTTTATACCTGCAAAACACTTAAACCATATAGAACTTGCAGTTCTTGTCAGTGAATGTGTGGGAGCTTTACCCAGCAACTGATAGATTAATCAAATCATTTATCATTTATCTTCTCCCCCTTTTTGTCATAACATCAAAAAGAATATTTCAAAAGATTCAGATGAATAAAACGACAAATAAAATTACTGGAATGTAAAAGCAAAGAAATTTTTCATTGATAATCAAAAGATATTACATGAAGATGTTTTAACAAGCAGATGCAACAAGGAAAAGAAAACTACTAAGACCAAAGCCTAAGACCCTAGCTAAGACAAAAACTGTGCCAGCATGCCATGAAGGAGTGAAGCGCATCATTGACTGCTTCTTGGGCTTCCAGGCGAGGGGTCAGGGAGACTTGGTTCTGATGCAGATCTTCCACAATCTTTATCAGAGACAACATTCTCAGCAGGTGAAGATGAAGAGATTTCTTCGGAATGGGTTGAGGGAGAGGAAAGGTTAGATGAAGAGGAAGTTGAGTCTAGAAGGAAACAAGATGAGGAAGAAGATGGAGATGATGGAGGGCTTTCACCAGGAGGTTGAAACACACGTCTAGAATAGTTTCCAGATAACATTGCTTCAAATGGATTCACCTTGAGAGGATCATAGGTGATTTTTATCTTTTTGGGTTTGGAAGGAGATGTTTCAACAGCTTTTCTTTTGTTGTTTTGATCTTTTCCATGGTTTCCTGGGCTTGATGAGGAGTTCATGATGGATTTGCAGATAATGAACGGGTAGGGTTTGATATGAATGCAAAAAGATAGAGTGAATAGAGAAAATATGAGAGGGAAGGAAAAATGATTGAAGAATATAAAGAAAAACTGAAAGAGAGTTAATGATGAAAATCATTTAATGTTACGTGACGTGAGGAGAGATAATAAAGACAAATGAGGTGACTAGCACAGTTACCTATGGTCGGCGTCCCTTCAACTGCACGCGCGCTTATCTATGAATAGTAACGACAGGTTTACCATCCCGAGATAAAACGTTACAGCTGTTTTGCTTTAAAAGAGGTTCTGAATCAACTTAGACAATGAAACGTCAGTAATAACCGAATCATAATTTCTAAAAGATTTCAATCAGAACTTCTGATTTAAAAAGAAATCCACATTCATTTCAGAAGATACTCATACATGAGAACTTCTCATCTTCTCATTCTGGGCATAAATCCATACTGATGTTCTTCAGAATGAACTTAAACCTATCTTCAGCCAGGGGTTTTGTAAAGATATCAGCCCATTGATGGTCTGTATCAACAAAGTTTAAAGATATAACACCCTTCTGAACATAGTCCCTTATGAAATGATGTTTAATCTCAATATGTTTAGCCTTTGAATGAAGAATGGGATTCTTAGATAAACATATAGCAGAAGTATTATCACAGAATATAGGAATGTTACTCTCAAATATCTGATAATCTTCTAACTGACTCTTCATCCAGAGCATCTGTGTACTACAACCAGCAGCAGCGACATATTCTGCTTCTGTTGTTGATAGAGCAATAGTTGCTTGCTTCTTGCTATACCAAGAGATCAAATGACTTCCAAGAAATTGGCAACTTCCTGAAGTACTTTTTCTTTCAATTCTGTCTCCAGCATAGTCAGCATCGCAGAATCCTACTAAGTTGTATTCTTTAGATTTTCTGTAAACTAAGCCAACATTAGTAGTACCTTTCAGATACCTTAGAATTCTCTTAACAGCAGTTAAATGAGATTCTCTAGGGTCTGATTGGAATCTAGCACACAAACAAACACTACCTAGGATGCATGTTGGATGCATAGGAGTTTTGGCTTCTTTGCAGTCTAGAAGATTAAACTTCTTCAGAAGTTCCTTCACATACTTGGTTTGGTGAACATACGTTCCTTCTGATGTTTGATTTATTTGTATTCCAAGGAAATACTTGAGTTCTCCCATCATGCTCATTTCAAACTCAGCCTGCATAGACTCAGCAAACTCCTTTCCAAGTGTAGCATTAGATGTTCCAAAAATAATATCATCTACATATATTTGACAAATTAAAATATCCCTCTTAAAGGTTTTACAAAAGAGAGTAGTGTCCACTTTTCCTCTAGTGAAACCATTATCCAGAAGGAAAGAACTTAAGCGTTCATACCAAGCTCTGGGAGCTTGTTTCAATCCATATAACGATTTCTTTAATTTAAAAACATGATTAGGAGACATAGAGTCTTCAAAACCAGGAGGTTGATGGACATAAACTTCTTCATCTATATAACCATTTAAGAAGGCACTCTTAACATCCATTTGATAGAGAGTGATGTTATGTTGAGTGGCAAATGAAATTAATAGACGAATAGATTCTAACCTGGCCACTGGTGCAAAGGTTTCTGTATAGTCAATCCCTTCTTGCTGACTATAACCCTGAGCCACCAGTCTGGCTTTGTTCCTTACCATTTCACCTTTCTCACTGAGCTTGTTTCTGAAGACCCATTTTGTACCTATTATATTGAATCCATCTGGTCTAGGAACAAGATCCCAAACATCATTCCTTGTAAACTGATTCAGTTCTTCTTGCATAGCAATTATCCAGTCTGGATCTTCTAGAGCATGATCAACAGAAGTTGGCTCGATCAAAGATACAAGACCTAATTGACAGTCTGCATTGTTCTTAAGGAATGCTCTTGTTCTGATTGGATCATCCTTCTTTCCAAGAATGACATCTTCTGAATGACCAGAGATGAGTCTGGATGATCTTCTGACAGATGGTTCTTCAGAAATGCTTAGATTCTCCAGAGAAGCTGATACTTGATCTTCCGATTCTTTGCTTCTGAGAAGCTCTGCTTCTGATGCGTTGCTTCTTGGCTCAACAACTTCTGATATATCAATATCACAATCTGCAAAATTATCAAACTGCTTTGGTTTTTCAGAACCAAGCTTATCATCAAACCTGATATTGATTGATTCTTCTACAATCAATGTTTCAGTATTGTATACTCTGTAGCCTTTTGAGCGTTCAGAATATCCAAGAAGGAAACATTTTTGTGCTTTGGAATCAAACTTACCAAGATGATCTTTAGTGTTCAGAATAAAGCATACACATCCAAAAGGATGGAAATATGAAATGTTGGGCTTTCTATTCTTCCACAATTCATAAGGAGTCTTATTTAGAATAGGTCTGATAGAGATTCTATTCTGAATATAACATGCAGTGTTTATTGCTTCTGCCCAGAAATGCTTAGCCATATTGGTTTCATTGATCATGGTTCTGGCCATTTCTTGCAGAGTTCTATTCTTTCGTTCTACAACCCCATTTTGCTGTGGAGTTCTAGGACAAGAGAAATCATGGGCAATACCATTTTCTTTGAAGAACTCTTCAAAGGATCTGTTCTCAAATTCACCACCATGATCACTTCTGACCTTTATGATTTTACACTCTTTTTCAGATTGAATCTGAATGCAGAAATCAAAGAACACTGAATGAGTCTCATCCTTGTGTTTCAAGAATTTTACCCACGTCCAGCGGCTATAATCATCTACGATGACTAATCCATATTTCTTCCCTCTGACAGATGCTGTTTTGACTGGGCCAAACAGATCAATGTGCAAGAGTTCTAATGGCCTTGAGGTAGAAACAACATTTTTGGACTTGAATGCAGGTTTGGAGAACTTGCCCTTCTGACATGCTTCACAAAGAGCATCTGATTTGAATTTCAGATTAGGGAGTCCTCTGACCAGATTCAGTTTGTTAATCTGAGAAATCTTTCTCAAACTAGCATGACCTAATCTTCTGTGCCAGACCCACTGCTCTTCAGAAACAGACATAAGACAAGTCACCTTCTGACTCATAAGATCTTGCAGATCTGTCTTATATATGTTGTTCTTCCTCTTGCCTGTAAATAGGATTGAGCCATCCTTCTGATTTACAGCCTTGCAAGACTCTTGATTAAAGATTATATCATAACCATTGTCACTCAATTGACTGATAGATAAGAGGTTATGTGTTAATCCTTCTACAAGAAGTACATTAGAAATGGAAGGAGAGTTACCAGACTTTATAGTTCCAGAGCCAATTATCTTGCCCTTCTGATCTCCTCCAAACTTGACTTCTCCTCCAGACTTAAGCACCAGGTCTTGGAACATAGACCTTCTTCCTGTCATGTGTCGTGAGCATCCAGAGTCCAGGTACCATGACATGTTGTGCTTTGTCCTTTTTGCAGTCAAGGATATCTGCAATAGGAATAATCTTATCCTTAGGTACCCACATTTTCTTGGGTCCTTTCTTGTTAGATTTTCTCAAGTTCTGATTGAACTTGGGTTTAACATTGTAAGCAATAGAAGGAACAGCATGATAATTTTTAATGTGAGTTTCATGATATTTCCTAGGTTGTGTCACATGCTTCTTAGTGTGTGTTATGTGAAAACTTTGAGCATGTGAAGTGTGCCTAATATCATGGGAGTGGCCATACTTGAACTGATCATACAATGGCTTGTATGTGATTTTCATTTCATCAACAGGTTCAAGTTTGTATGGGGTTTCACCCTCAAAACCAATGCCAACTCTTTTGTTTCCAGACACAGCATATATCATAGAAGCTAGCTGACTTCTGCCAATACTTCTAGATAAGAACTTCCTGAAACTTAAATCATATTCTTTCAGAATATGGTTTAGACTAGGAGTGGATTTTTCTGAATCAAAAGGAGATCCAACATTATTGGATAATTTTAAAAGTTTTTCTTTTAATTCAGAATTCTCCAACTCAAGCTTCTTTGTTTCAAATTCAAATAGCTTTTTCAGCTTTTTGTATTTGAGACTGATCTGAGACTTGAGTTCCAGAAGTTCAGTTAGACCGGAAACTAACTCATCTCTAGTAAGTTCAGAAAATACCTCTTCAGAATCTGATTCTGATGTAGATTCTGATTCGTCATCTTCTGTCGCCATCAGCGCACAGTTGGCCTGCTCATCTTCAGAGTCTGAATCATCTTCTGACTCATCCCAGGTTGCCATAAGACCTTTCTTCTTATGAAACTTCTTCTTGGGATTTTCCTTCTGAAGATTTGGACATTCATTCTTGAAGTGTCCAGGCTCATTGCATTCATAGCACATGACCTTCTTCTTGTCAAATCTTCTGTCATCAGAAGATTCTCCACGTTCAAATTTCTTTGAACTTCTGAAGCCTCTGAACTTCCTTTGCTTGGTCTTCCAGAGTTGATTTAGCCTTCTGGAGATCAAAGACAGTTCACCTTCTTCTTCAGATTCTGATTCTTCAGGATCTTCTTCTCTAGCCTGAAAAGCGTTAGTGCATTTCTTGATATTGGATTTTAATGCAATAGACTTACCTTTCTTTTGAGGCTCATTTGCGTCCAGCTCTATTTCATGACTTCTCAAGGCACTGATAAGCTCTTCCAGAGAAACTTCATTCAGGTTCTTTGCAATCTTGAATGCAGTCACCATAGGACCCCATCTTCTGGGTAAGCTTCTGATGATCTTCTTTACGTGATCAGCCTTAGTGTATCCCTTGTCAAGAACTCTCAATCCAGCAGTAAGAGTTTGAAATCTTGAAAACATCTTTTCAATGTCTTCATCATCCTCCATCTTGAAGGCTTCATACTTCTGGATTAAAGCTAGAGCTTTAGTCTCCTTGACTTGAGCATTTCCTTCATGAGTCATTTTCAAGGACTCATATATGTCATAGGCCGTTTCCCTGTTAGATATCTTCTCATACTCAGCATGAGAGATAGCATTCAGCAAAACAGTTCTGCATTTATGATGATTCCTGAAAAGCTTCTTCTGATCATCATTCATTTCTTGCCTTGTCAGCTTCACGCCTCTGGCATTTACTGGATGTTTGTAACCATCCATCAGAAGATCCCATAGATCACCATCTAGACCAAGAAAGTAACTTTCCAGTTTATCTTTCCAGTATTCAAAGTTTTCACCATCAAATACCGGCGGTCTAGTATAACCATTGTTACCGTTGTATTGCTCAGCAGAGCCAGATGTAGATGCAGGTGTAGACTTTTCACTTTCATCAACCATCTTTTACTGAAGCGTTTTTCTCTTCCTGAATCTTTTCTAAACACGGTTAAGTGCTTGCACCTTAGAACCGGCGCTCTGATGCCAATTGAAGGATAGAAAAACACTTAGAAAGGGGGGGTTTGAATAAGTGTAGCTTTAAAAACTTGACAGATAAAAATAAATTGCACAGTTATTTTTATCCTGGTTCGTTGTTAACTAAACTACTCCAGTCCACCCCCGCAGAGATAATTTACCTCAACTGAGGATTTAATCCACTAATCGCACGGATTACAATGGTTCTCCACTTAGTCAGCAACTAAGTCTTCCAGAGTCTTCTGATCACACACTGATCACTCCAGGAACAACTGCTTAGATACCCTCTAAGACTTTTCTAGAGTATACTGATCCACACGATCACTCTAGTTACAACCTGCTTAGATAACCTCTAAGACTTCCTAGAGTATTCTGATCCACACGATCACTCTAGTTCCTTACAACTTAATGTAATTCTAAGAGTATTACAAATGCTTCTTAAAAGCGATAATCACAAACTGTGATATTTCTCTTAATCGTTTAAGCTTAATCTCACTAATATATTACAACAGCAATGTAGTGAGCTTTGATGAAGATGAAGATTCTGAGCTTTGAATTTGAACAGCGTTTCAGCAAGTTAATTTGAGTTGTTTTGGTGCAGAATCGTTAACCTTGCTTCTCATCAGAACTTCATATTTATAGGCGTTGGAGAAGATGACCGTTGAGTGCATTTAATGCTTTGCGTGTTCCGTACAGCATCGCATTTAATGTTATACGCTTTTGTCAACTACCTCGAGCCTTGTTCACGCTGTGTCTACTGACGTAGCCTTTAGTAGCTTTTAACGTTCCTTTTGTCAGTCAGCGTAGCTTGCCACTTGTACTTTCTTCTGATCTGATGTTTGTGAATACAACGTTTGAATATCATCAGAGTCAAACAGCTTGGTGCATAGCATCTTCTGATCTTCTGACCTTGAAGTGCTTCTGAGCGTGATACCATCAGAACTTCAGTGCTTCTGTTCTCTTGTTCTTCTGATGCTTCCATAGACCCATGTTCTGATTCTGCTTCGACCATCTTCTGATGTCTTGCCAGACCATGTTCTGATGTTGCATGTTGAACCCTTTGAGACAAAGCTTCTGAGCGCTGAATTATGCGTACTCTTTATATATTTCCTGAAAAGGAAATTGCATTGGATTAGAGTACCATATTATCTTAAGCAAAATTCATATTATTGTTATCATCAAAACTAAGATAATTGATCAGAACAAATCTTGTTCTAACACTTGTTGGTTCTCTTCGTGCACATGAATGTCTCATTCTAGAAGATAAACCACTTAAGAAAGGAAAATCAATTGCTCTCAAGGCCGTTCAAAACTCAAAAGAAAATCAACAAAAATTTGAGGAGTCAAATGAATCACCTTCTGAAGATGAGAATGATTTAGCACTCATATCCAAACGCATTCAGCAAATGGTATTTCGAAGAGGACAACACAAACGACCATTTCGAAGAGATCCTCCTAAGGTTGAGATAGACAAAAGCAGAATCACATGTTATGGATGTAACAAAGTTGGACACTTCAAAACCGAATGTCCTCAAAGGTTCGTCAAAGGAACACCTTTCAAAAAGAAGTCAATGATGGCTTCATGGGATGGCTCTGAAAACTCAAACTCAGACACTGATGAAGAAGAAGCAAATCTATGCCTTATGACTACATCTGAAACCGAAGTAAGTTCTCTTATCTCCTGTGATACTTGTCATGAAATGAATATTATGTTTGACAATCTGCTTGAGGATTCAAACCTCTTAACTCAAAAATGTTTTTTCCAAAAAGAACAAATTTCAAACTTAATCAAAGAAAAGGAAGAGTTAAAGAAAACCATTGATAAACAATCTGTCACAATTACAAATTTATATAATGCTCACTCTTCTCTCTCCTCTAAACAAAAATTACTAATTGATAATTCAAATCTTCCAAAAATAAAGACTTTAGAAAATAAGATAGAAAATCTAACTCAGGATATCACAAAATTTGTTAAGTCTACTGAAACATTTCAAAACATAATGGGATCTCAATCAGGCATTTTTGACAAAGCAGGAATGGGATTCAAATCCTCAAAAAATAAAAAAATGTATGAAACGTTTTTTACACCTCATATTAAAAATACAAACTCAGGTAACATCACTTTAGTACAAAAAAAATGCTGCTACTGCAAAAAAACAAATCACGAGGAGTCAAAATGTTTTTTTAAAAAACCATTTAAACAAAACCATGTCAAAAATCAACACAATATATTTCCTACTTGGAAAGAGAAATCTCTCTCCAAATCCATAAAATTTGTACCAGCTTCCAAACTTATATTATCTAAAGATAAACCTAACCCTAAAGGACCCACTCAAATTTGGGTACCTAAGAAAATGCTAACATCTTCTACAGGAATGTCTTCTCTCAATAAAGAAAAAGGTTTGGTACCTGGACAGCGGTTGCTCTCGTCACATGACTGGAGATAAAGACTGCTTCATATCTCTAGAAGATAAGGATGGAGGATCAGTCACATTTGGCAACAATGAAAAAGCCAAAATAAAAGGTATAGGAACCACTGGTAAGAATGGTTCCGCTGTAATTAAAGATGTTCAATTTGTAGATGGATTAAAACATAATTTGTTAAGTATAAGTCAGCTATGTGATAATGGTTATGAAGTTGTATTCAAACAAAATACTTGCATCGTAAAACATCCTCTCACAAACGAAACTCTTTTTTGTGGAACTGTCATACCCTAAAATTTGCCCACACTTTTCAAAAATTCAAAATAATTTGAAAATTGGATTTTTATGAAATTTTAGGTTCATTTACATTGACATTTTGAATTTTATAAATATTCGATTTAAAAGTCTATTTTTAAAATATATTAGTTTACTCTTAAATTATTTATATTTTAATAAATAGAAAATGCTTGCCGATACTTCGTATGCTTTCAATTGGCTTTTTATTTCAAACAAATAATATAGCATAATTGGTAAAGAGGTAAGGTTTGCAAATACAAGGTCACGGGTTCGAATCCTACTTCTAACATTTTTTTTATCTTGTTTTTTAACTTTAGTTTTAATTTTATTTTCACTTATTACTAAAAATCACAAAAAAAAAATAATATTTTTTTAGCATTTAATTTTTTAATTTTCGTATTTCTTAATTAGACATTTTTTAAAAATTGACTTTTTCACTATTGCACTTTTTAACTCAAAAAATGACTAAAAATTATAAAATATTCAAAAAAAAAAAAAGAAGAAGGTTTTAATTTACATTTTAAATATGATTCACAACTTAGGGAACAAATAAATTATTTTTAGAAAGAATTATTTTCTAATTAATTATTTGGATCCCAATTAATTTTTTCCTTATTTTGTTAACCTAATTCTATAGTATAAATAGGTCTATTTTTTAACATTGGAGAGGACAACTAACAGTAGCCGCACCAATCCTAACCATTCACGTACAACACAACCCACCTACTAATACATTAGCCAAACTTCACTCTCACAAGGTGGAACTTGTTGTTTTGATAACAACACCACCACCAAGACCAATACAATTTCGACATCACCATCAAAATCACAACCTGCAACTTTCCAATTCATTCATAAATTTCATCCATCATACTACACAAAACAAAACCAAATTCTAACCATCACATAAACCTTAAACCATTTTCACTAACCAACAATGCAATTTTATTCTACATTAAAAGTTTTTTTCTATATAAATTACCAAAACTCTTTCATGTTCATACCAACACAAGTTCAAAATTGATGTTAACAATCTAACAATATTTTAACACAACTTGTACAAAATTTGTTTTCATTTGCAGAGAAAGATCAAAGAAGGAGGAACACTGGTCACCGTGAAACCGGATCCACCACAACGTCGTGAGTTACCTGCTCCGTTCCGGTCAGAGCCATACACCGTGATTCCTTCCGATCCGTACCATATCACCGACCGCGCTCAGCCGCGAGACAACCAGCCACATCATGGTCAACGCCCAGTTCCATCGGACCACCACGAATCTGTCACCGAAACACTCACTCTGATCCAAATCATTGTTGAGAAGTCCGTCGGCCACCACTGTGAGTAACACCGGCTTGTTGTCATTTTCGGTTGAAGTTTTAGTGTGTATTTGCGTTTTTTTTATTGGCAAAGAAAAATGGGTAAATTGAAAAGAACATATGAGGAAGAGAAATTGTGTTGTTTACTTTGATCTATTGCCATTATCCCTTGCCTTTTTGTTTTATTTATTTATTAATATTTACCTTTGCCATGTGTCATGTTCTTATTGGTTGTATTAATTTATTTGAATCTAAAATAAAAAACACCAAGTTATGTTATGATCAGGAAAGTGGGACGATTCTTTTGGTCCCTAAGGCTTAACTTTGGATGTTATAAAAAATAATAAATAGTTTAGTAAGTTTTATTCAATTATAAGTAGTTTTTTTTAAAGGATTAATTTCGTTCATAATTTTTTTTTTGTTGCTTTAATTCATTTAATTCAAAAATAAAAAAATATATGTTACTTCTTTTCTCTTTTATTTCACAATAAAAATACAAAAACATGTAATTAAATTTTCTTTTTCATATTAAAATACAAAGATAAGTTAATTTAGAATTTATTTTTTTTATTATTTTCTGTTAAAAATTGAAAAATACCAAAAATTATCATTTAATGTTCTTTTAGAATTTCACGTGTGTTAACACTATTTTTTATTTTTTTATTTTTTTATTTATTTTTTTTTTTGTTTAGTAAATTTTTTTTATCAATAATTTTTCTAATTTTTGTCATTTTCTCACATGTCATTACTAACCTTTGTTGTTGATTGCGAGGTACTACTCTTGAGGCTTTTGGATTACTTTCGTAGACATTTTGTCAGCAACTCAATTTTGTATATTCAATCGTTTTATTTTCATTTTAGTTTTCATTTGGGTTTGTAATAATGTTTATCCCCATCGGTAAATATGTAATCCCCATCCCCGAAGCCATGTAATAGTTAGGTTTTTTATTTTCGCTTTTATTTTCTGCATGTATATATTATCAAATGCTAGTAATTAGGCGTGTATGGTAAGACTAAAAACAAACCGTAGCTAACATAATTCAAGATAATAAAATATTCGAATCCAACACACATGCTTGGTGCACACACTCACCCTTAGGGTACGCCTCTCTCGGTTGCCTTCGAATATAAGGTCGTGTCCCTCGAAATGTAGAGGTACCCATTAGCAACGGTCCCCCAGTTCAAAATCGTCACTAAGTCCCTCGATGACCCGTAACTGTTGCCTACGAAAAAGTGACGATCGTCCCTCCGAATATTGCTAAAGGTATCTCTACATGTTGCCTTCAAACGACCTCGATGACCCTTCGATGACCCGCACGTCCAATAAAACAAGGACTACCTACTTTTATATAGTATGGATGATCCTGGGAATCGTAAAAATTACATAAAAAGACCAATCAATTAGGGTAGTACTCTTAAACTGCCTAGCTCAATAAAAACATCTTTTCAATACTATTTCAAAAGACTAAGGCTACGCATTTACGCTAAAGTCCTTATGCTCCTTTCAAAACAAACAAACAAACATGAGCTAAGCAAGTTAAGAGCCCGTAGATAACTACGGATGAAAAGGGTGCTTACACCTTCCCTTTTCATAACTTACCCCCCGAGCCCGTTTTCTTTCAAAAAAGGTCTTTTTCTGTACTTTTTACCTTTCCTAACATTGGACAAAATAAAAGTCGGTGGCGACTCATGCTCACCGCAACATTGTTGCTTATAAAAAATACAAGTCAGTTCACCGAGTTACAGAACTGGCGACTCTGCTGGGGAGTCTTTAAGAGGGGTTTACCTTAGGGCTTAGTTCATTATAAATGTTTTTAATTGTTTGTTTGTATGCTTTATTTTTAAGGGAATTGCTTGGGTTTGTTATTGTGTGAAAGGTCCTACACCCGGATCTAGTGTACCTTAAGTATGTGGCATGAGACCAGGGAAATTGTACGACATGTATCGTTATGGTTGAACCGGTGGCCACCGTTAGTGCGACGCTTTGGTTTGTCCTGATGGCCCTTGAATCTGATCGAGGAGACATTTGGCTACCGCGTGGCGTCATTAAGCACTAATTCGCCCTTAGAACCTTAGTGAACTTGACTTTGGCCTATAGGAAGTAGTGAGATGGCTGGCTTTGGATTCCTGACTGAAGCCGGTTGATACTCGATGCTACACTCATTGAGATTGGACTCAAGGGATGCTTTTGGCTGGCCGATTGAGTGCTATGTTGAGACAATGCCCACGAGAAAGATCAGGGATATGAGCACCCTAGAACCCGATCTTTATCTAGGACAGGTTGAACCAACTAAACTTCAGTGGGGAGGGTACTTACCTTTGAACTTCATGCAAGCCTTTAAACCTAAGGCTACTTGTGTGACTTGTTTGTATTCATTATCTAACCGTTTGGTTTCCTTGCAGGATTTGTTTATACACTAACCCTTTGGTTTCCTTGCAGGATATGTTTATCCCCTAACCGCTTGGTTTCCTCGCAGGATTTGTTTATATCCTAACCATTTGGTTTCCTCGCAGGGTTTGTTTATACCCTAACTGTTTGGTTTCCTTGCAGGATTTTTGTGTACGTTAACAACTTGAACTCTTTACCTAACTAACCTTTTTCAAGGATCTCAAGTATTTAGGGCGCGCAATTCCAGATGCCATCCTCAAGAGCCAGATTCCTAACAAGAGGCAAGAGGATTTATTTTCCTCTAGCCAGATACCTTCAAACTCAAAGGTATAGTTCATATCAAGGGGCAAGAGGATTTATTTTCCTCTAGCCAGATGCCTTCAAACTCAAAAGTACAATTCCTATCAGGGGGCTAGAGGATTTATTTTCCTTTAGCCATATGCCTTTAAGCTCAAAAGCAACGTACCCCGAATCAGAGGCTATGACCCACTGGATATGGTGAGCCTGATTCTTAAAGAAGGACGTTCAAAGATGGAAGTCGCAGTTCTTCAACAAAGCTGCAACTACATTTCAATGTTGCAAATTGGGTTCCAAAAAGATCCTTGAAAACATTGCATAAGCATTTACATACATATCATTGCATAACAGGTTTCCAGACAACGGGTTTCTCATCTTCTTCCTCAAATCCCTAAAGTTGGATACTCACAACTCATGTGTGGCTTCATCAGAATCCTCTCTCTAGAAGTAATCTTCAATTTCAGATACGAACGCTTGGTTTGGTTTCCTCTCTAGGGAACTTGGTCAGTCGATCAATAATTGCCAACCAGTCCGAGATAAGGTACAAGACCTGATTGATGCAAAGGCTATCATATTCACACCTGCAGGCCAGATTTGAAGTTCTCCTTCGACTCAATGGACCTTTTGTAGCAATAAGTCAATACGGAGAAAATCTCCTCAATGTTGGCAATTCGTAATTTCTCATGCATTTTCATGCGTAATCTTTCTTGTTCTTGTTCAATACTGTCTATATGCAATACTTGTTTGTTTTTGAACTATAATAACGATGCATTGGATATGTTTGTCTTGAAAAAATTCATTCGCTCTCGCTCTAATATGTTTTTATTTGCTTGTGGTACCAAACTCTCAGTGATAAAGCATGATGACTCTGAAGGGAGAATGACAAACACATAATACCAATAATCTCAAATGGTGTGCTTTCGAGTAAAACCCTGTTGATGATGTACAGGCATTGTTTCAAATTCCCAAATACTGGAGATATAAGGAAGTTAATCCCTTGCCAACCCCATTGAGCCTTGAAGTAGGAGTTTCTTTTCTATACGAAAAAACCTCACATTTAACCTAGGGGCAGGGTAGTGTTCAGTTAACCTGATCGAGCGTTCAACATTCATCAGGAGTACACGTCCAAGGATACAACAATGGTTATCTTTCAAAAGATTGAGGAAAAGTCAATACCACAATGGTCATCCCTCGTCAATCAAAAAATGAGGCAGTCAATATATTCCCAATCAATCGAAGACGTCTCAGGGTCACATGATTGGTTCAAAAAAAATGAAAAAAAAGAAAAGAAAGTTTGCTGAGTCAACAACTTGAAACAAGTGACTTAGGAAAAAGTTAGGGCATCCCGCTGGACTTCAAACCCGGAATTCAAAAGAATTTGTCCAGGCAAAAGTTAGGGAAACAAAAAAGATCCTCAACAAAAGGGAAAAGTCGCGTGTCTATAAATTCAAGATCGTGTGATCAGATATCAAGAACAAGATGTAAAGTGATTACCATGTCCAAACACCTCATTGATTCCTCAATCATCTCAAACTCCTCTTGAAGAATGAACGCTCACATCGAGTTAACTGAGTTTAGGTTGGAGAACATCACGAAGGGGGTGGGCACCAATAAATTTTGAGCCTAAAAATCCTTTTTTTTCTAAAACCATGAACCTGACCACGTTACAACCCTCAAAAGTCCTAATTGAAGCAGGGTTAATTCGAAAGCATACTGTAACGAGAATACAGTAAACTGACTCCTAGGAGTTTTGCTAAACGCTTGAGTTGGTATCACACCACCTTTCAGAAAAAATCGATGTTTTAACATCCTTTCAAAAATTTCCTTTTTAAACTTCAAGACAAACATGAACTTTGCATTAAAATTATGTTTCTCATAATAAACATTCTTTGCATATGAACAAGTACTTGACACCAGGAAAGCTTCCATCATGAACTGTAAATGAAAATTTTAATCCTTTCAAAGGACAAGTTGTCTTCAGAACTTCGTTGAGTTCGAGCGAGAATATCTCAAATTCTGATCACCCTCAGGGGCACAAAAGCAGTTGGATACTCCGTTGAGTAATAGTTTAGTCAATCTGGGGCAATCAGGTCAAGATTTGAAGAATCTCTCAAAAGTGTTGAACAATCAGGGGCACTCACCCAAGCATAGTTGAAAATTACCTCCGACCCGGATTAATCAGGGGCATTGTTCCTAAGTTCATGATACTGGGGCATGTTACTTATAACAGCACAAATCTCAAGAAGCCCTCCCGACAGGCATGCTTTAGAAGTACTCCGAGAAGCAAAAATATCTCCTACGATGGGCTCAGTTGGCTAAAACGCCAATATGTACAAGGGGCATGACATGTTATTGTCCAATTCATCTGGGGCAATCAAGTCAAGATTCAAAGAATCTCTCAAAGACGCTGAACTGTTAGGGATTTATTTTCCCCGTAAAACACTGCTGCAATCTGCTGTTGTCATTAACAACTTTTTGCATTCATGCATCATATATCTCATGGCATATGCATTACACTCTCATTCATTTCAAAAAAACATACAATACATTACATGCATCATGACATTGCACAAAAGCTAACTTTTCCTTTCAGGTCAACCAACTGGTCAGGAAAACAACATCAACAAATCAATCGCTATCAAATATGCAATCTGGAAGCTTGAACCCCAGATTCCTAAAGAAATTCACTCCGGAAGCTTGAACCCCGGATATTCCAAAAATCTATACGACAGAAACGTTCCGGAAGCTTGAACCCCGGATGATCTGAACTCTATGCCAGAAACGTTCCGGAAGCATGAACCCCGGATGTTTTGAATTCTATGACAGATATATTCCGGAAGCTTGAACCCCGGATGATCTGAACTCTATGCCGGAAACGTTCCGGAAGCATGAACCCCGGATGTTCTGAATTCTATGACAGATATATTCCGGAAGCTTGAACCCCAGATGATCTGAATTCTACGCCAGAAACGTTCCGGAAGCCTGAACCCCGGATGTTCTGAAATCTACGACAGATACGTTCCGGAAGCATGAACCCCGGATGTTCTGAAATCTACGGCAGATATGTTTCGGAAGCTTGAACCCCGAATTGATCTGAATTCTACAACAGATATGTTCCGGAAGCTTGAACCCCGGATAATCTGAAAACTACGACAGAAACGTTCCGGAAGCATGAACCCCGGATGTTCTGAAATCTACGGCAGATATGTTTCGGAAGCTTGAACCCCGAATGATCTGAATTCTACAACAGATATGTTCCGGAAGCTTGAACCCCGGATAATCTGAAATCTACGACAGAAACGTTCCGGAAGCATGAACCCCGGATGTTCTGAAATCTACGGCAGATATGTTTCGGAAGCTTGAACCCCAAATGATCTGAATTCTACAACAGATATGTTCCGGAAGCCTGAACCCCGGATAATTTGAAATCTACGACAGAAACGTTCCGGAAGCATGAACCCCAGATGTTCTGAAATCTACGGAAGATATGTTTCGGAAGCTTGAACCCCGAATGGTATGAATTCTACAACAGATATATTCCGGAAGCTTGAACCCCGGATAATCTGAAATCTACGACAGAAATGTTTCGGAAGCTCGAACCCCGAACATCTATAAATCTCTATCCCAGATATACGTTTGGAAGCTTGAACCCCAAACATTCTGAAGATCTATCATATACACACCCTGGGAAGCATGACCCCCCACTCCGGATGGCATCTTTAAGCCCATCTCCTACAAAAATCCCTACCTCAGCAAGGGGCAAATTTATGGGCATTCTAGTGTTCAATCCTCTTCCACCTTCAGATTCCGATAGGCACACAGGCCAATCTACATCTTCAGGTTTAAGAAAATTGAACAGGGGCAGCTGTCATACCCTAAAATTTGCCCACACTTTTCAAAAATTCAAAATAATTTGAAAATTGGATTTTTATGAAATTTTAGGTTCATTTACATTGACATTTTGAATTTTATAAATATTCGATTTAAAAGTCTATTTTTAAAATATATTAGTTTACTCTTAAATTATTTATATTTTAATAAATAGAAAATGCTTGCCGATACTTCGTATGCTTTCAATTGGCTTTTTATTTCAAACAAATAATATAGCATAATTGGTAAAGAGGTAAGGTTTGCAAATACAAGGTCACGGGTTCGAATCCTACTTCTAACATATTTTTTATCTTGTTTTTTAACTTTAGTTTTAATTTTATTTTCACTTATTACTAAAAATCACAAAAAAAAAAAATATTTTTTTAGCATTTAATTTTTTAATTTTCGTATTTCTTAATTAGACATTTTTTAAAAATTGACTTTTTCACTATTGCACTTTTTAACTCAAAAAATGACTAAAAATTATAAAATATTCAAAAAAAAAAGAAGAAGGTTTTAATTTACATTTTAAATATGATTCACAACTTAGGGAACAAATAAATTATTTTTAGAAAGAATCAATTTATTTGATTATTTTCTAATTAATTATTTGGATCCCAATTAATTTTTTCCTTATTTTGTTAACCTAATTCTATAGTATAAATAGGTCTATTTTTTAACATTGGAGAGGACAACTAACAGTAGCCGCACCAATCCTAACCATTCACGTACAACACAACCCACCTACTAATACATTAGCCAAACTTCACTCTCACAAGGTGGAACTTGTTGTTTTGATAACAACACCACCACCAAGACCAATACAATTTCGACATCACCATCAAAATCACAACCTGCAACTTTCCAATTCATTCATAAATTTCATCCATCATACTACACAAAACAAAACCAAATTCTAACCATCACATAAACCTTAAACCATTTTCACTAACCAACAATGCAATTTTATTCTACATTAAAAGTTTTTTTCTATATAAATTACCAAAACTCTTTCATGTTCATACCAACACAAGTTCAAAATTGATGTTAACAATCTAACAATATTTTAACACAACTTGTACAAAGTTTGTTTTCATTTGCAGAGAAAGATCAAAGAAGGAGGAACACTGTTGCATGGAAATCCTCTAAGGACCATCCTAAGGAGAACATTCTAGGAGACATATCAAAAGGGGTGACAACACGGTCAAGGATAAGTAACTTTTGTTTTTATTATTCTTTCGTCTCTCAAATTGAGCCTAAAAACTCCAAAGATTCATTAGTCGATGAGCATTGGTATTTAGCTATGAAAGAAGAGCTAAACCAATTTAAGAGAAATGAGGTTTGGGACCTTGTCCCTCCTCCGCGAGACCATCGAGTAATTGGCACTAAATGGGTGTTTAGGAACAAATTAGACGAAAACGGTATCATCACTCGCAACAAGGCCCGTCTTGTTGCTCAAGGGTATAGCCAGGAGGAAGAGATCGACTATGAGGAGACCTATGCTCCGGTCGCCCGACTTGAGGCAATACGCTTGTTAATTGCATTCGCATGTTCGCAAAAATTTAAGCTTTATCAAATGGATGTAAAAAGTACTTTTCTAAATGGGTTCATTAATGAAGAGGTCTATGTATCTCAACCTCCCGGATTTGAAAACGTTGATTATCCTGATTAGGTTTATAAACTTAAGCGTGCCTTGTATGGTCTAAAACAAGCTCCTAGAGCTTGGTACGAGCGGCTTAGTAATTTTTTGATTAATCAAGGTTTCTCAAGAGGGAAAGTTGATACTACCCTATTCATTAAGAGACATGAAAAGCATTCCATATTAGTTCAAGTGTATGTTGATGATATTATCTTTGGGTCTACTAACATGACTCTTGTAAAGGAGTATTCTAAGCTTATGCAGGGAGAATTTGAGATAAGCATGATGGGTGAGCTAAACTACTTCCTTGGACTCCAAATAAAGCAACTAAAAGAAGGCACGTTTGTGAGTCAAACTAAGTATTGTCAAGAGCTAATCAAACGTTTTGACATGGCAAAGTCCAAGGCCATTGACACTCCTATGCCTACGCGATAAAACTTGATCGGGATGAACATGGTAAGCCGGTTGATGTAAAAAGGTATAGAGGTATGATCGGCTCCCTACTTTACCTTACCGCTTCTCGTCCCGATATTATGTTTAGTGTTTGTATGTGTGCAAGATACCAATCATGTCCTAAGGAGTCTCACTTAAAAGCCGTTAAGCGCATACTTAGGTATCTTGTCGGTACAACTAAGCATGGCTAATGGTTCTCCAAAGGTAGTGATTGCTCTTTGGTTGGATATTCTGATTCCGACTTTGCCGGATGCAAATTGGATAGGAAAAGCACTAATGGAACATGTCATTTCTTTTCAAATTCCTTGGTTAGTTGGCATAGCGAGAAATAAGAATTCGTTGCTTTGTCAACCTCCGAGGCGGAATATGTGACGGCCGGTAATTGTTGTGCTCAAATACTATGGCTCAAACAACAATTACTTGACTTCAATGTCAAGCTTGATCATATTCCTATCTTTCATGACAACACAAGTGCTATAAATTTAACCAAAAATCCGGTCTTGCACTATCGCACTAAACACATAGAAATTCGACACCATTTCCTTAGAGATCATGTTGAGAAGGGTGATGTAGTGTTTGAGCACGTTGATAGCAAAAATCAACTTGCCGACATCTTTACAAAACCATTAGCTATCGAGCCCTTCTTTCACATCCGTAGAGAACTTGGGGTCCTTGATATAATTTAATGTTATGCTTGGTTTTTGTGTTCTTATTTTATATGAGCAAGTGTTTTTGTGTTCTTATTTTAATGTTATGCTGAACAAATTTCTTCCGTACTATGTGTTTGTGTAAGAATATTAATTGAGCTATGTGCTCATTGTGTGCTTGGTTATTTATGTTATGTTGCCTTTTAATTTTGTCATTAAGCATTGTTTTATGTGAATGATTGCTTTGTGATTATGATTTCAAAAGGGCTTAGTAATGATCAAACATGAATGATGTTATCCCACCATGTATGTATAATATTGCTTGTCTCTTTTTGATGTTGTCAAAGGGGGAGAAAATGAGTGAATTAGCAAACTACAGCAAACACATGCACCAAGACAGGGGGAGCATGTAGAAAGGGGGAGCAAGCACTCTGTTTTAAGCAATGCCTCGACAAAAAAAAATCACAAGTTTTGCCATCATCAAAAAGGGGGAGTATGTGAGGGCAATGGTGTAGTTTTCATGATGTCAAAACATTGTGAATTAACTACAATTAGAGTGGAATCATAGAAATCAAATGGATACAACAAAGACAAGCACTTTTGGCTACAAGACATCAATAGGTCGACTCACAAATACTATAGGTCGACCTACTGCAAGCATTTTGTGAAGGATTTCATGTAAAGGCTGAATGCGTCAATGCCTTGCCTCCTCAGGTCGACGCATGGGATTTTGGAGGAATCTAGGGTATGCGCACGCCGACCCTTCAGGTCGACGCATCAAATCTTGGTGACTCAAGGATTCAGTGTACGAACAAAATGCGTCGACGCATTGATGGCTCAGGTCGACGCATGGCATTTTGAGGAATTCACGGGTATGCGCACGCCGACCCTTCAGGTCGACGCAAGTGTCACACTTAGTTCATTTTTAGGTGCAAAATTCTCAATAGGTCGACCTATGCAGGGGAGCAGGTCGACCTATCGCTTCCTATACTGGTTTTTGCTGTGTTCTAATTGGCCTATGCAATGGGTGTGGTATAAATATCCAATTGATCATTCTCAAGCATTTTCAACAAGAAACGTGAAAGATATACTCAAGTTTCTTCTCATCTTCAACCTTTCGCTTATTGATCTAAAATCACACATAATCATCTTTTTCGATCGGAGTAAGGAACGTGAGTTGATAAGGTTCGACGGTGTAATACGGTGAACTGACTTTATCGAAATGTCGCGGTAAGCAAGAGTCGCCACCGACTTTTATTTTATCCAAATTAAATAGAAAGGCTAAAAGAACAGGAAAAACCTTTTAAAAGAAAACTGAGTTCGGGGGGTAATTTATACAAAGGGAAGGTGTAAAGCACCCTTTGCATCCATGGTTTTCCATGGGTTCTTAATTGCTTTGCTCTTTTTGTTTTCAAAAGTTTAGAAATGTAGAAGAAGAAGAAGAAACAAGGACTTTAGCTCGTAAATGAGCGTAGCCTTGTGAGTTTTTAGAAAAGAGTAGAAAAAGAAGTTTTAAACCAGAGCATGCAATTAAGGGCAAATTACCTGGTTAGATGAAAAATGTTCTTTTAGCCTTTCAGGGCTATCCATACCATAGGAGGGTAGGGAAGTCCTTTTATTTGGAGGTTAAAGGGTCGTCGAATCATCGTTCGCCACAAGACTGTCCCTGCCATAGAGGGGCAGGTAGTCTAAGGGAAGGATCAGAATAGCCATTGTTAGGCAACCAGAGGATACCTCAGCACTTCGTAGGCAACTTCGAGGGACGAGATCATATTAGCTAATCGAAGGCAGCATCATTGGGACCTATGATCTTAAGAATGAACCGAGGGAAACATTGTGGAGGTATCCTCGTATTCGAGGGACTTGGCTATTCTGCACTGAAAAACACAAGGCAACAAGCAACAGGCAACAAGAGGGGTACCATAAAAGGTGTGTGGGTGCACAATCACGTGATTAATTCAAAATAACTTATCTTATAAAATTAATTATTCTAAATTCAGTTCATAAGTTACACTCCCTAAATTACTAACCACGCAGTAATATAAACAAGGTTAAGTGCCTTCAAGGCCAAGCAATACAAACCAAGAACAGTTACATAATAAGCCATGGGGATGGGGGAGAAAAAGCAATAAATATAAACCCCAATAAAGCAGATAGTTATGGCATAAGTAATAATTTAAAGAAGAAATTAAAATGAATTAAATTTTAGGGTTACCGACTAATCGAGGTTTGACCGGTTGGTTAACCCTGAAAATTGGGAAAGGAAAAATAAACAACAAAGGGTGAGTGTAGGAAGAGTTCTTAATTGGCATTTAAGAATAAACCCTAATTTAATAAAAAGAGGCAAAAAACAAATATTTAAATAAGTATAGAATCAGGACTTAGCTTTTGATCTGATATGGCGCGTAGGCGGACAAACCCTGATGGTGACCCTGAAAAACTGCACACAAAAAAAGAACATTTCAGTGTAGGAATGATCCTTGTAAACCCTGATTAGGGCACAATTTAATCATGATTAATAGAATAAATAAAAAGCCAAATTAATTATTGGTTTTCAACCTAATTAATTAAATCGAAAAAATAAAGTTTCGATTAAATATCCTAACCCTAGTGTATATTTTAATCAACAAAGGCATTTATAATTAATTAAATAATTAAACAAATTAAATTAATTTAACATTTAAATACAAAATTTAAAGTAAATAAATATTTTATTTTGATATATAAAAAATAAAAGGGATTTAGAACAAATTTTTGAAACAATTAAAATAAATGAGCAAAACAAAATAAAAAGAGAAAACTATATTATGTAATTAAAACAAGAAAAATTAAAAGAACTTAGCTGGGATTCTGTGTGGCTCATCCCTGATGGTCCATGATAGACTGGCGTTTGCCTATGCATTGGATTAGAAGAGAGAAGCATCAGACGGCTGATATGATGGGGGTGCATAGTCACCTTTGTAGGACGCTGGGCACCAGACCACGTAACTTGGCCTTTTATTAAAAAAACATAAGGGAGTGAGGGATCAAACCCCTCCTCTCTTGGTCTCCACACGCATCCCTTACCAATTTGCCCAAACGCGCTTGTTGTATATAAAAGGCTTCAAAATTACAATATAAGATAACTCATAATTAATTAGAAACGCGCGCGCAGTTTTTGAATAGTCCAATAACAAGATGACAGCGCATCATCTTCTTCATCGTGACCTGCAGATGAAGCTTTTACAACGCTTCTCACTGATTAGGCATAAAATGCTATATCTATTACACCTGTAAATTGTGAACACATTCATACACGCATGAAAATCGAAATTAAAACCATGGTTAGATTCGTCATGTCCATACGAATCTAATAACACCTGCATTAAGCCTTAATTCGTGCTAAATCAGAAACCCCTATTTTACAACTCACGAACCCTGACATGGTGATCAGAAAACATGTACAAAAATGCAATTAAATGTCCATAATCAACCACAACATCAATATAAACAGTAATATGCAGTCAAATTACACAATGGATGCATTAAAAGATGAAATCGAGTCACTGAGTATTTGATCAAACCGTGAGGATTTACTAACGATTCTGAGTGCTTGGAATCCTTGTAAGTATCTGAATCTCCTTAGTGATGTCCCTGGAACGTGTTTGAGTCTTCAGAATGTCCTGAATCAAGCTGCAATCATAAAATCGATTATGAAAATTTCTTGAACTTTTTGCACTTAGTTAGGGCTCTTGGCCTGCAGAAAATTTGTGCTCAGGGTCTGAAATCAATTAGTATATATAATGGAATGAATTAGGGTTATAAAACTAGGTAAAATCTTAGTGAATCTTTGATTGCTCATTTGAAAATATTTGATTGAAAATATGTTTTCAATCCTTTCTAAATTTGCTCAATTCCCATATTTTTCAACCAAGTCTTGTAGAGAACGAAATAATATTGGTAATATGCCTTAAATGATGATTGATTATGATTGAAATCAAGGAAAAATCAAATCTTTTCAATTTTTCTTCCAAATATTGATTAAATCCATGATTTTATTGAAATAAAATTCAAATAAAATCAAAGTTTAATAAAAAATTCGTGGCCTCCTGATTAGAGCTTCTAGATGACTTGTATAGCAATATTGGACCAAAAAATATTGGGCCTCTTTGCAAAGAAATCCATTTGGAGGACTTTTATTTCACATTTTTTTCCTTAAAATCGACCAACTTTGACAAGGCATATCTCCCTTAATTTTTAAGATATGGAGGAGTTCTAGGACTTTTTGGAAACCTCAAGATGTCCTCTACAATACACTTTGGAAGTTTTTTTCCATTTGAAGAATTTATCTTGATGATATGGGCTTTGACAAAAACTGCTTTTGGTTGACTTTCA
This sequence comes from Vicia villosa, assembly GCF_029867415.1. Lineage (NCBI taxonomy): Eukaryota > Viridiplantae > Streptophyta > Magnoliopsida > Fabales > Fabaceae > Vicia > Vicia villosa. Next base: position 192,539,963 of record NC_081180.1, read on the forward strand.
AAAAAGGACCTATAATCTTTTGATCCATATCTCTCAAGTGAAGCATTTTTAGACTTGGCATGTGAGAGACAAAGATGTAGATAATTCAATTTCCTTCAAAATGAGCTTTGGATGGGAAATTTTTGGTGTTCCATGTGGAAGTTATGGCTGGTCAAAGTTTAGTTGACTTTCTCCTATAAAAACCCTAATTTAGAAACTTTTGAATTTGTTGATTTCTGATCTTTTCTTGATGAACCATGATCAATCCTTGATCAAATGGTGAATGATACTTCAAAACAAGGTTGTTGATAAAAAATCAGGAGTTTTGACTGTACTTTGACCACAGTTGACTTTTAGGTCAAACTGGTCGACTGTTGACTTTCTAAACAATTGACTGGTCAATTCTTGGAATTGAAACCTGAATTTTGTCATGGAGGTAGTTTGAAACATCATAAGCCATATGAAATGTATTGGAGCCCTTGATTCATTCATTTTCTTCAGAGAAATCAACAACCCTAGTTATTTGAACCATTGTTTAGGAGGAGTGTCCTTGAGCATTGTACTTTGATATGAGTTTGAATAAGAGAAATGAGATGGGAAAATTTTGGGGTATGACAGCAGCCCCTGTTCAATCTTCTTAAATCTGAAGATGTAGAGTGGTTTGTATGCTAATCGGCATCTGAAGGTGGAAGAGGATTGAACAATAAAATACCCAGAAATTTGTACCATCGGGGACGGGCTTAGAGATGCCATCCGGATATTTGGGATTTGATTTTGATGGGCTTAAAGATGCCATCCAGCTTTGATAGACTTGGGTGTTTATAATACGTCGTACGTTAGAACGTATCTTAAGAATATACTTAGGATGAGTTGTACGTTAGACTGGAGGTGTTAGACGATAGGAATGGTCTAGAGGGGGGTGAATAGACCACCTTTTTCCGACTTAAGAAAATTTTAGCTTTTGAAACGTGACTTCCCTGAATCACTTAATCGTCTAAGAGCGATTATGTTATCGGGGACCGGATACGTGCACTAAACCGAACGGATGAAAATATCAAGTAATGAATTACGTTTTAACGAATATATCAATTGTCTCAATTGCACACTATATGGTATATTACTCACAATGAACGTTTTCACTAAAATTTGAATAAAAATTTGATTGAGTAATTTTATCGAACACTTGGTAATCGATATTTACCAAACCTTAGTTTTTGTTCAACAATGGAAATAAACGAAAACAAATGGAAACAAGATAAAGTAAAAACGATAAGGAACACAATATTTGTTAAGGCAGTTCCTCTATCGTCCTCGCAGGAGTACGTATGCCCCTAATTTCAAATGAAATTAGGAAAGTTTTATTTGATTGCAAAATGTTTAACAAGGATAGAAAGTACCAATCACCAACTACACACATGCAGTAAAATTGAATACAATTCGATCCTCCCCTTGATTCAAGTTGAATCAAGTCAATGTCAATGATCTTCACCGATCAAGACCCCGATCGTCCCTTTCTCAATCCTCCGGTTGTAGCAAGTTTGTTGAGCGGATCTTCAATCCCTCAATCCCTTATGCACGGCTGAATTGATTTCTAAAGTGAATCGATCGTCAAAAACCTTCGAACAAAATCTTTGATGAAGAAGGAAAAACCCTAAGGTTTTATACAAGAAACACCCTCAACAATCTTCACTCGAACAAGATAAATGTCTACCATCGATTCTCGAACAAGACAAATGTCTACCGTCGAACCTTATCAACACACGTTCCTTACTCCGATCGAAAAAGATGATTATGTGTGATTTTCGATCAATAAGCGAAAGGTTGAAGATGAGAAGAAGCTTGAGTATATCTTTCACGTTTCTTGTTGAATGCTTGAGAATGATCATTTGAGTATTTATACCACACACAATGCATAGACTAATTTGAACACAGCAGAAAACTAGTTTGAGAAGCGACAGGTCGACTTGCTCCCTGCATAGTGTCATACCCCAAAATTTGCCCTCCTCTTTTCATTTTCAATAATCCAAGGTTCAAGGGCTTTCTCAAGTCACTCTGCATTATCATAAATTAGGGTTTGTTCTTCAGAAAAATAATTTGGATCTCCAAGGCCTCAAATGGATCTCAATGTGTCACATATGTACCAAAGCACTTTCATATGTCAAAATTTGAGCAAGATACAAGTTATACAAGTTAGGCGATTTTAAGGAAATGCATAATATGCAAAGTGAGCAAGTTTGATTATTTTGACTAATGGGCCTAAATTTCGGATTTCTAACGTGATTCCAATCTCACATAAGACCCATATTTCCATTCTTGTGATTTCCATTATTTCTATTCTCTTATTTTGAAATTTATTTATTTAAATTCAATTTAAAATAAATAAATAATGGGAAAATATCTAAAGGAATGTTTGCATATATTTTTGAAGGGAATCTTGATCACAATATTATTGAGATTAATTTAGTTTTTTTTGATAGAAAAATATTGGATAAAAAATAGAGAAAAATCATGTGATTTAATCAATTTTCTTTCTCTCTTGACAACCTAGTATCCAAGCCCAAAAGAAAACCTAATTAGACTCTCATATATATGCTAAAAGCGAGCAGCTAGAGGGGGGGGGGGGCGAAATTTTGGCCAAAGGGGAGAGGGTTTCATAAGGTGAAAGTTTCTCTTAAGCTAGGGCATAATATAAAAAAAGTTTCAAAGGGTTTCAGCGAAGGAGGAGCATTCAGTCATCATCTTGAGGTTCCTAGGAGGCAATTCCTATCTCCATACATTCCCAAGGGGCCTATACAACGTGCCAATCGAGTTGCACCTTTTGGTAAGATTCATGAAACTCAAACTCTGGAACCTGACTATATAAACAATTTCGATGCATATATCCACGTTCACAATGATGTGTGCGACTGTTTAGAGTTATAGTTTGCGAGTTTTGGTGCCGGAAACAAGTTTCACCATTGTTAGGGTTTAGGTGAAGCTTGCTTTCGTTCTCTGTGAAACCGTTTGTTTCAGGCCAAACAAACCTAACCATTGGATTCGTGAGGTCGAAATTTGTCGATCTGGGCCTTTTGTTTTTTCGTTTCAGTTGATTTTATGCAGGCTTCGAAATCGCAATCGCCGGAGAAGACAACAGTTTCACTGTTCCGGCGGCGCTGAGGGTTTGATTCACGGCGGACTGCATGCGTAGCCTTTTCCAGAATTCTCATTGGACAGTCAGCATGGGCTCTCTCTCTCTCTCTCTCCCTTACGCGTGGCTTGCATGTACTGGGCAATCAAAAGTCTTCCCACTTACCCTCTTCTTGATTGGCTGTCTCAGGAGCCGCTGGGTCCCACCTCTGACTTATGTTGGCTTTCGTTGTTTTTTTTATTTATTAATTGTGGGCTGTTCATTAAACACCAAGTATGTGCAGCGTAGTTGGCAAGTATGTAATGGTTATCACTCTCAAAACCCGGGTTCGAATCCAGGTCATAACATTTGTTTTTTTAAGTGTCTTCGTTACAGATCCGGTGCACACGCACTCACATGGCTACTACGCTCCCTCACATCAGGACCCTCAGATCTCCTTCAGCCCAGATCCAACGCATCTGGAAAGGAGGTGCATATCATGGATCCACAGAGCTGCCACACAGGAGTAAAATCAGGTTCTATTATATATATATATATATATATATATATATATATATATATATATATTATTTAGATAATTAGATTAAGCTTAATATATATATTATATGTATATAATTTGATTTTTTTAGAATTAGGTTAATAACATAATTAGGGTTAATTTAATGATTAGGGTAGGATTATGTCTCCCGATTATTTCGATCACGTCGATTTAATTCATTTAATTAATTTATTTTTTAATTGTTAAAAATTACAAAAACCCTAGTAAGGTTACATACATTAGGGTTTGCCCGATCCCATGAGTTTTTTAGCCGAAATCTTAGGATTTAATTTGTTATTCGTTTCGACCGTATTAATCGGTCGCGATGGGTAATAATCGGTCATTTAATTAATATAATTCAAATAATATTTATTTTGCTAAATGGTTTTAACCAAAGCTATTGGTTACGATGATTAGCATTCCCCCTCTTCCAAACTCTAATCATGTTCAAATAATTAGCCTTTAACTCTATTTACTGTCTGTCATCTTTCTTTATGTTTTGCCATAACCCTTATCTTTGCAATGTTAACCTTTAGGAAAGGGTTGAGGGTGCCTAACACCTTCCCTCGACCTGAATATAGTATCTTACCCCGATCTCTATACTGCGTAGGGTTTCCTATTCGCCCTTCAGAATAGGTGGCGACTCTAAATTTAAATTTTTAGGGCAGGTTGCTACAGCTGGCGACTCTGCTGGGGATAACTTAAATGGTGAATACTATGCTCCTATAGGTTTTAGGTTTTGGCAGGGTTTAGGTTTGACAACTTTTTAGGGTTTGGCTAATTCGCCTTTTTTTAGGGTTTGTATTTATTTTTTTTATTTTTTTTTTTAAAAAAAATTTTGTTTATTTGTTTTTTATCTAAAAAATATTTAATTGTTTATAATATGTTTATATTTAATTGTTTATGTTAATATATTTATATTTAATTGCCTAATTGTCATATTTTTATATGCACCGCTGACATATTATGTAATGTTAAAACCCTAAGTATGGGAGTTAACTTTGAGATCAATAGGGGAGTATGAATCGCCTACGAGTCTCATTGATAACTCCACTCGGAGTGGGTTGAGTATTCGGAAATGTCCAAAACGAGGCTTGACTTTGTTGAGGGCAGGACTGGATACTTGGCTGATCTCTCCGGGAACCTACCCCAAAAATTCGAACCTCATGGATAAAATGAGTTGTTCTAAAATCCGAAGAGACAAAAAAGTCTCGGAGGCTACGAACGACCCCATGAGACCTTCTAGAACCCCCCTATAATAAGGTTGGCTCCCAAGAGCCGCTACGTCGGACCTATGAACCTATGTGATTATGTGCTATATGTATATATATGTGTTGATCATTTTTTTTATTATTTCTTTTTCCATTCATCATACATCGGGAGCATTCTTGCATCATATTTTATTCAAAAAAAAAAGAAAGAAAAAAGATATCATACATATCATGCATGGCATACACATCATTTTCATGACATTAAGAGAAGATTCCTCTTATATCTCCAGAACAAGGGACCATTGGGAAGGATAACCTAACATCCCGACCATATTATCCAACAAGATTTCAGCAGAAGAGATCAATGGATTAGCAAAAGCAACAGGGTGGCCAACGCATCTGGAGGTCCAAGCCAAAACGATCATTCACTCCGTTGTACATGCCATTGTCTTAAGCTTTGCAACGTCTGCTCATCCAGAACCTGGTAACTCTGCTACCTCCATACTCAGCTCCAGCTAACCCCGCTCCTGGGTACAAGCATCATGCTAGGTGCGCTTATCATTTAGATAGTCCTGGCCATGATACTCAGGATTGTGGGCCATTGAAGCACAAGATACAAGATTTAATTGAAGAAGGGCTCATTGAGTTCGAAGATCCTAGCAAGCCTAATGCCATAGGTGGCTAGAAGGAGGATTTCTTAGACCATTAGTTTTGTTTCGCAATTCCTTCCTGTTTGTTTAAACATTAGCCTTACGACATATGCTATGTACTTTACAACAATCATTAATGCGTTGATTACGTTTGTGTTGATTCATTCCTAGTGTTCTCACTATATTTAAAACTGTGTTTTTACTTGGTTTTCTTCTTTGTGATATTCAACTCTCGATTAAAGTCGTACACCTTTTGAGGCAGAATGACGAAAACGATACCACAATTTCATACACTACGCTTTCGAACAGACCGTGTTGACGATGTACAGGCATTGTTTCAATTCCTAAATAATGGAGATATAAGGATGTTAATCCCTTGTCAACCCCTTTGAGCCTAAAGAAGTAGGAGTTTTCCTTCATGTAAAATAAAACCCTTAATACATAACCTGGGGTAGGGTAGCTGCTCAGTTAACTTAATTACTCCAAAACTGTTCCTTTGAACATAATCACCGAGGGTTCCTCGTCATCATTAAGTCCGACAGTCAATAGCCGCCAAGAAAAAGAAAACAATGCAAAGGCCTGCTAAGTCAAAACCTATTAAGGAGACTTAGATAAAATTGGGGCATCCCGCTGACTGTAGTTTTAAAATGAACAGTTCAGGCAAAAGCTAGGGATAACAAAGTCGAAAAGAGGTCACCACATATCCTCAACAAAAGGAAGATATTACAAAAAAGGAGAATGACTGCCTTTGCAGATAAACCTTTGGTTTTTGAACCATTATATTACAATTCCCAAAGTCTTTTGGAACTTAAACACATAGTTAACTGAGCGTAGGACTGGAGAACATCATGAAGATGGGGATGGGTACAAATAAACTTTGAGCCTCTATCCTTTGTTTCTTTAAACCGTGAACCAGGCCACGTTACAACCCTTAAAAGTCCTAACTGAAGCATGGTTAGTTCGAAAGCATACTGTTACCAAAGGTATCCCGACTCCTTAAGGTCTACTATAACTCTTGAGTTGATATCACTTCTTACAACAACAAAAAAACTTCGTTTTTACTCAAAAATGTTTTTAAACTTTCAAGACAGACATATGCATTCGCATCTTATGAATTTCATTACTAAGTACACTTGTCTATGTGGATTCAGATGTTTAAACATCAGGGAGAACTTGCATGGGGCATGGCTAATGGCTAAAAATCCTACTGACTGACGAAGTAGCTTTGAAAGCTTGTCAAAACGAGAAACATCCCTTACGCATGACTGGGATGGCTAATGTGTACACATGGCATAACTCGTCATCATCCCATTTACATGGGGCAATCTAATCAAGATCCATAGAATCTCTCAAAGACGCTGAATAGCCCATGGGGCAAGCCCATTACCTGGGGGCACGTTGCAAAGGTCACTCAGTAGCAGATGGTGTCAATGCCACTCCCACATCCTTTCCAGGAACCTTTATAGGATATTTCTCAATCTGTCCATATAGTCTTCTCTAAGACATGTTCAAATACTTTTTATCCTTTCTAGGAGCCTTTTTCAGATAGTCTTTTTAAGACCCATCTCCTTATCCTTTCTATTTTCAAACCCTTTCAGATAGTCTTCCCCAAGACATATTCCTTTCTACGAACCTTTTCTAGGTAGTCTTCTGTAAGACATCTCTTAACTTTTTTCAGTTAGTCTTTTAAGACATATTCAAACTTCTCTTACGCTTTCAAGAACCTTGTCAAACTTTGTTTAAAGTACAGAGTCTTTTCTAAGACAGTTCACCATCCTTTCTAGGGTGATCTTCTTCAAGATGTTTTTCCTAAGTTTTTTTTAAAACCCCACGTTCCTTAAAACAGTCTTTATCCTCTATAGGGACATTTTTGACCATCTGCACAAACATATCCCTTCGAGCTTTGTTTAAAGCGCAGTCTTGTTTAAAACAATTTCCCATTCTGTCCAAGGACCTCTTCAGGTAGTCTTATAGAAGACATCATCTCATTCTGAGTACTCAGCAAATCACTGTCCGTCAGGATGCGACCGAAATGCATGACTCATTTTGAAAAGCATCTGCTTCACATTCAAATCAACACTTAGCATCAAGGAGACCTTGAAATTGGTCTGATCAAAGACAATCATTCCTGATAAAGACCCTTGAATGAGGAAACCACGTTCAGAGGATTTTCCTAAAAGCAGGGGCATACAATCAAGAATCCTATTGTCTAGGGGCATATCTTTCAAGAATTCAAACACTGGGGCAATGCATATCAGGCAAAACATGGTGAAATTCGAGTTCTCTCTAAAGGCCCCTCCTTCAGATAAAGGGGCATGTCTCACAATTTCTGATATTCGGGAAGTCACACTAGTATCACACAAGGAGCATTGTTGCGTAATCGATCTTCCCATGCCTGTACTATTTACGTCCTGCAGTGTGGGATCGGCATACATGCATAATTCTCATTTATTTTGAAAATCTCATTACATGACACATGCATCATAACATTGCATAAAACTAACACTGCCTTTTCAGGTCACTTCATAATCAAAAAGGAAGTTATCATCACATTACAAGCGCAAATACGATCATATCAACGATTCAATCTCAACATATACAATTCTAATACCTCATTCCAAGTATTTCTTCAAAGACAATCCAGAAGCAATCAAAGAATTTCTTACCTCTCCAGGTAGTCTTGTCCAAGACAATTATCCTAATCTTTCCAAGCAGTCTTGTTTAAGACATATCCTAACCCTTCTAGGTAGTTTTGTTTAAAACATCTCACGACCTTTATAGGAACCTTTCGAGGTAATTTTGTTTAAAACATATCGTGTCCTTTATAGGAACCTTTATAGGTAGTTTTGTTTAAAACATATCGTGTCCTTTATAGGAATCTTTCTAGATAGTTTTGTTTAAAACGTATCGTTCCCTTTATAGGAATCTTTCTAGATAGTTTTGTTTAAAACGTATCATTCCCTTTATAGGAATCTTTCTAGATAGTTTTGTTTAAAGCGTTTCGTTCCCTTTATAGGAATCTTTCTAGATAGTTTTGTTTAAAACGTATCGTTCCCTTTATAGGAATCTTTCTAGATAGTTTTGTTTAAAACGTATCGTTCCCTTTATAGGAATCTTTCTAGATAGTTTTGTTTAAAACGTATCGTTCCCTTTATAGGAATCTTTCTAGATAGTTTTGTTTAAAACGTATCGTTCCCTTTATAGGAACCTCTCTAGGTAAGTCTTGTTTAAGATATCCCGTATCCTATCTAAGAGCCTTTCCAGGTGAGTCCTGTTTAAGACGTACCATAACCTGTCTAGGTAGTCCTGTTCAAGACGTTCCATATCTTTTTAGGAGCCTTTCTAGGTGAGTTTTATTTAAGACATATCATGCCTTTCTAGGTAGCCTTCTTAAAATGCTTATCCATTCTTTTCTAAGACACGCTTAGTTCTTTTAAAGAACTCCTCAGTTAGTCTTCTCCAAGACATTCTTCCTAAGCATTGTTCAAAGCCTAAGCTTCTTCGCATCAACTTTCGATATACCCTATTCAGGAACCTCTTCAGGTAGTCTTATGTAAGACATTACTCCCTCTCTCCTCAGATACAATCAAAAGATCCAGGTCTGAAAAGCATACGCTTTAGACAAGTACCCTTCCAGGCAAATAGATGGCATCTATAAGCCCATCTCCCACAGAACTCTTTCCCTACGCAAGCAAATTTCAGGGCATTTCAGTGTCCAATCATCTTCTACCTTTTCAGGTTCAAGAAGATTGAACAGGGGCAGCTGTCATACCCCAAAATTTGCCCTCCTCTTTTCATTTTCAATAATCCAAGGTTCAAGGGCTTTCTCAAGTCACTCTGCATTATCATAAATTAGGGTTTGTTCTTCAGAAAAATAATTTGGATCTCCAAGGCCTCAAATGGATCTCAATGTGTCACATATGTACCAAAGCACTTTCATATGTCAAAATTTGAGCAAGATACAAGTTATACAAGTTAGGCGATTTTAAGAAAATGCATAATATGCAAAGTGAGCAAGTTTGATTATTTTGACTAATGGGCCTAAATTTCGGATTTCTAACGTGATTCCAATCTCACATAAGACCCATATTTCCATTCTTGTGATTTCCATTATTTCTATTCTCTTATTTTGAAATTTATTTATTTAAATTCAATTTAAAATAAATAAATAATGGGAAAATATCTAAAGGAATGTTTGCATATATTTTTGAAGGGAATCTTGATCACAATATTATTGAGATTAATTTGGTTTTTTTTGATAGAAAAATATTGGATAAAAAATAGAGAAAAATCATGTGATTTAATCAATTTTCTTTCTCTCTTGACAACCTAGTATCCAAGCCCAAAAGAAAACCTAATTAGACTCTCATATATATGCTAAAAGAGAGCAGCTAGAGGGGGGGGGGGGGGGGGCGAAATTTTGGCCAAAGGGGAGAGGGTTTCATAAGGTGAAAGTTTCTCTTAAGCTAGGGCATAATATAAAAAAGTTTCAAAGGGTTTCAGCGAAGGAGGAGCATTCAGTCATCATCTTGAGGTTCCTAGGAGGCAATTCCTATCTCCATACATTCCCAAGGGGCCTATACAACGTGCCAATCGAGTTGCACCTTTTGGTAAGATTCATGAAACTCAAACTCTGGAACCTGACTATATAAACAATTTCGATGCATATATCCACGTTCACAATGATGTGTGCGACTGTTTAGAGTTATAGTTTGCGAGTTTTGGTGCCGGAAACAAGTTTCACCATTGTTAGGGTTTAGGTGAAGCTTGCTTTCGTTCTCTGTGAAACCGTTTGTTTCAGGCCAAACAAACCTAACCATTGGATTCGTGAGGTCGAAATTTGCCGATCTGGGCCTTTTGTTTTTTCGTTTCAGTTGATTTTATGCAGGCTTCGAAATCGCAATCGCCGGAGAAGACAACAGTTTCACTGTTCCGGCGGCGCTGAGGGTTTGATTCACGGCGGACTGCATGCGTAGCCTTTTCCAGAATTCTCATTGGACAGTCAGCATGGGCTCTCTCTCTCTCCCTTACGCGTGGCTTGCATGTACTGGGCAATCAAAAGTCTTCCCACTTACCCTCTTCTTGATTGGCTGTCTCAGGAGCCGCTGGGTCCCACCTCTGACTTATGTTGGCTTTCGTTGTTTTTTTTATTTATTAATTGTGGGCTGTTCATTAAACACCAAGTATGTGCAGCGTAGTTGGCAAGTATGTAATGGTTATCACTCTCAAAACCCGGGTTCGAATCCAGGTCATAACATTTGTTTTTTTAAGTGTCTTCGTTACAGATCCGGTGCACACGCACTCACATGGCTACTACGCTCCCTCACATCAGGACCCTCAGATCTCCTTCAGCCCAGATCCAACGCATCTGGAAAGGAGGTGCATATCATGGATCCACAGAGCTGCCACACAGGAGTAAAATCAGGTTCTATTATATATATATATATATATATATATATTATATATTATTTAGATAATTAGATTAAGCTTAATATATATATTATATGTATATAATTTGATTTTTTTAGAATTAGGTTAATAACATAATTAGGGTTAATTTAATGATTAGGGTAGGATTATGTCTCCCGATTATTTCGATCACGTCGATTTAATTCATTTAATTAATTTATTTTTTAATTGTTAAAAATTACAAAAACCCTAGTAAGGTTACATACATTAGGGTTTGCCCGATCCCATGAGTTTTTTAGCCGAAATCTTAGGATTTAGTTTGTTATTCGTTTCGACCGTATTAATCGGTCGCGATGGGTAATAATCGGTCATTTAATTAATATAATTCAAATAATATTTATTTTGCTAAATGGTTTTAACCAAAGCTATTGGTTACGATGATTAGCATTCCCCCTCTTCCAAACTCTAATCATGTTCAAATAATTAGCCTTTAACTCTATTTACTGTCTGTCATCTTTCTTTATGTTTTGCCATAACCCTTATCTTTGTAATGTTAACCTTTAGGAAAGGGTTGAGGGTGCCTTACACCTTCCCTCGACCTGAATATAGTATCTTACCCCGATCTCTATACTGCGTAGGGTTTCCTATTCGCCCTTCAGAATAGGTGGCGACTCTAAATTTAAATTTTTAGGGCAGGTTGCTACACATAGGTCGACCTATGGAAGGTATTTTACTTGAAAATGAGCAAAGTATGACACTTGCGTCGACCTGAAGGGTCGGCGTGCGCATTCCCGTGAATTCCTCAAAATGTCATGCATCGACCTATTCCTTCAATGCGTCGACGCATTTTGCTCTTGCACTTGAGTTACCCAAAAGTTGATGCGTCAACCTGAAGAGTCAGCGTGCGTATACCCGAGATAACATCAAAGTTCCATGCGGCGACCTATGCATGTAGTGCATCGACGCATTCACCCCTTACATAGAATTTTTCAGAAACAGCTTGCAGTAGGTCGACCTATAGTGTCTATGAGTCGACCTATTAGTGTCTTGTAGCCAAAAATACTTGTCTTGGTTGCCTTTTCTTGGTTTCTATGATTCCACTTAAGTTGTAGTTGATTCACAATGTTTTGACTTCATGAAAACTACACCATTGCCCTCACATACTCCCCCTTTTTGATGATGGCAAAAATTGTGAATCTTTGTCGAGGCGTTGCTTAACCGAAGTGCTTGCTCCCCCTTTCTGTACGCTCCCCCTATCTTGGTGCATGTGTTTTCCATAGCTTGCTGATTCACTCAGCTTTCTCCCCCTTTGACAACATCAAAAAGAGACAAGCGATATTATACATACATGGTGGAATAACATTATTCAATTTTGATCATTACTAAGCCCTTTTGCAATCATAATCATAAAGCAATCATTCACATAAAACAACTCTTAATGATAAAATGAATAAGACGATAACATAACATAAATAGCTAAACGCGTAATGAGTACTTAGCTCAATTCAAATCCATACACGAACACAAAGCACGGTAGAATTTTGTTCAGCACAACATAAAATAAAAATAAAAAAAAGAACACTAGGCTTCAACATCATCATCTCCTTCTTGAGCCGGTGGTTGTGGTTAAGCTGTATGATTAGGGGGAATGGATAGTGTTGCATGAAGGCGTTTGTGAAGGAAGAGAGTTGGTTACTCTGAGCATCCATCATACCATAGAGCGTGTTGTACTGTTGCTCTTGAAGTGTGGAGTACGCCGTAAATTGAGCACCTTGCTCAGTGACACGATTGGTCAATGTATTGAGGCGCTCATTCATCAAATTTTGATTCTCAATTTGTTGAAGACGCATAGCCTCCATCAAGTTTGCAATAATAGAGCTGGCATTCTCAGCACCCACATCTTCATCTTCATTCTCACCTTCATTGTCTTCCCCTTCATGGATATTCATTTCATCCTCATCTTCTCGGTTGAGGTCAGGATTGTTGCCGCGAAGGATAGCTCTATAGGTACTTGTGGCTTGATTGTAGGAGAATCCCATCATATTCAATGTTTTCTTTATGAATTCTTGGTCGATTGAGATGGACCTCTTTGGTAGCCGTTGAGAAGGGATGTTCACCTTATTTAACACCCATTGGATGAATGATGCGTATCCAATAGCGGCCCCTCTTCCAGATTCCTTCATTTCAAACATCCGCTTTACTATAAAATGCGGCCAATTCACCGGAATTCGGTTTTTGATTAGCCACACCAAGTACACCTCCTGTTGGTCAACACAAGAGTATCCCCCTTGTTTAGGTCGGATGATTCTCGCCACAATCCACTGCAATATCCTATCAAGTATGTTGAGTAAACCTGTAGTAGCTGTCCGAGGGAACAAACTGCTTTGAACGACATGGTCAGCATGAGGGCGCCTCAACATATTGTTCGGTGCAACATTGAAGTCAAATTGAGTCAATATGTTGGTGTCAGTTACCGTGACAACATTCTCGGTTAACGGAAACAAGCCAACATGTCTCCAAGTGCTGTCAGTAATGGCGTACGTGGCTGTACCCATTTGAAAGTAGAAAGAACTGCCTTGGAATGGACCTTCCATCCCGTTGTAGAAAATTCTAACCAGGTCCTCATTGTAATCATGACTCAGTTCAAGAAAAGCACCGAGTTTTTGAACTTCAAGCAGATCAATTACCTGTTGAAGATGAAGTCATCTTAGGGTGCCGGTGAATAGCATGAATTGCTTGATGACCTTTCGTTTGCTGAAGTTCTCAGAGTAGGATTCTACAAGAGCATCAAGAATAAGAGATAGAGCATCTTCGATGTCAGGTTGTGGTTGAGAAGAGGAGTCCCCTCTGTTTGCTCTCTTTCTTGAAGATTTATGAGTAGCCATTGATGATTTAGAGGGAGGAGATGAGTGGTGTTTTTAGGGTTTGTGTGAGCAGGTCGGCGCAAGGAAGAGAAAGAAGATAGTGAATTTGCCTTGTGCCCCTTTTTAAATGTAACCTAATTTTGAAATTTTGCGAACGATGCGTCGACCTATGCAGGTGATGCGTCGACGCATTAGCTTCAGATTTTTAAAAAATTCTTTTGAGTAGGTCGACTCACAAAAAGAGTAGGCCGACCTAAGCTTTGCACATTTCAAAATTTGGTTAGATGCAATGAATGTATGTATATCACAATCAAATTTTGCATAAAACAACAATATTTAATGAACAAATTTCAGCTTTACCATAGTGAAGTATTTGCATGAAGTGAATCTAAGGTTGAAACGATATTACCTTTACTTGTGGAAGAAGGAGAAACGTGCCCTCACATATCTTTGAGTAGTCACTTAAGAAATTGTGAGAACATAGATAATAACAATAAATAAAGCATATGCAACTACTCATAGTTGCAACCTATCCGATATATCAAGGACGCCAAGTTCCCTACGGATGTGAAAGAAGGGCTCGGTAGCTAGTGGTTTTGTAAAGACGTCGGCAAGTTGATTTTTGCTATCAACATGCTCAAACACTACATCACCCTTCTCAACATGATCCCTAAGGAAATGGTGTCAAATTTCTATGTGTTTAGTGCGAGAGTGTAACACACGATTTTTGGTTAGATTTATAGCACTTATGTTATCACAAAAGATAGGAATATGATTAAGCTTGACATTCAAGTCAAGTAATTGTTGCTTGAGCCATAGTATTTGAGCACAACAATTACCAGCTGCCACATATTCCGCCTCGGCGGTTGACAAAGCAACGGACACTTGTTTCTTGCTATGCCAACTAACCAAGGAATTTGAAAAGAAGTGACATGTTCCACTAGTGCTTTTCCTATCCAATTTGCACCCGGCAAAGTCGGAATCGGAATATCCAACCAAAGAGAAATCACTACCTTTGGAGAACCATAACCCATGCTTAGTTGTACCTACAAGATACCTAAGTATGCCCTTAACGGCTTTTAAGTGAGACTCCTTGAGACATGATTGATATCTTGCACACATGCACACACTAAACATAATATCGGGACGGGAAGCGGTAAGATAAAGTAGGGAACCGATCATACCTCTATACCTTTTTACATCAACCGGCTTACCATGTTCATCCCGATCAAGATTTACCGCGTAGGCATAGGAGTGTCAATGGCCTTGGACTTTGCCATATCAAACCGTTTGATGAGCTCTTGACAATACTTAGTTTGACTCACAAACGTTCCTTCTTTTAGTTGCTTTATTTGGAGTCCAAGGAAGTAGTTTAGTTATCCCATCATGCTCATTTCAAATTCTCCATGCGTAAGCTTAGAAAACTCCTTTACAAGAGTCATATTAGTAGAACCAAAGATAATATCATCAACACACACTTGAACTAATATGGAATGCTTTTCATGTCTCTTAATGAATAGGGTGGTATCCACTTTCCCTCTTGAGAAACCTTGATTAATCAAAAAGTTACTAAGCCGCTCGTACCAAGCTCTAGGAGCTTGTTTTAAACCATACAAGGCACGCTTAAATTTATAAACATAATCAAGATAATCAACGTTTTCAAATCCGGGAGGTTGAGATACATAGACCTCTTCATTAATGAACCCATTTAGAAACGCACTCTTAACATCCATTTGATAAAGCTTAAAGTTTAGTGAACATGCGAATGCAATTAACAAGCGTATTGCCTCAAGTCGGGCGACGGGAGCATAGGTCTCCTCATAGTCGATCCCTTCCTCTTGGCTATACCCTTGAGCAACAAGACGGGCCTTGTTGCGAGTGATGATACCGTTTTCGTCTAGTTTGTACCTAAACACCTACTTAGTGCCAATTACTCGATGGTCTCGCGGAGGAGGGACAAGGTCCCAAACCTCATTTCTCTTAAATTGGTTTAGCTCTTCTTGCATAGCTAAATACCAATGCTCATCGACTAATGCATCTTTGGAGTTTTTAGGCTCAATTTGAGAGACGAAAGAATAATAAAAACAAAAGTTACTTATCCTTGACCATGTTGTCACCCCTTTTCATATGTCTCCTAGAATGGTCTCCATAGGATGGTCCTTAGAAGATTTCCATGCAAGAGGAAGATCACTCTTCTCACTTGGTTGCTCTTCTAATTTCTCTTTAGGTGTTTGATCCACTTCCTCTTTATTATAATTCTTGGGTAAGAGGGATTCTTTATCTTTCTCAAGCTTGGCATCCGGATCTTTTAGTAAACTCTCAGTTGAGACACCTGCACCATTAAGAACACTACCTTTTCCGACAACTTTCGGACAAGACTCATCAAAAGATACATGTACGGACTCTTCAACAATATGTAACCTTTTGTTGTATACTCTATAAGCTTTACTAGATTGAGCGTATCCTAGAAAGATACCCTCATCCGCTTTTGCATCAAACTTGCCAAGATTTTCCTTTCCATTATTTAGAACAAAGCACTTACATCCAAATACATGAAGGTGAGAAATGTTTGGTTTTCTTCCTTTCAAGAGTTCATACGGTGTTTTGTTTAAAATAGGTCGTATCAAGATCCTATTTAAGACATAACAAGCCGTATTTATGGCATCGGCCCAAAAATATTTTGGAAGCCCATGTTCATTAATCATAGTTCTCCCAAGTTCTTCCAACACACGATTTTTACGTTCCACTACTCCATTTTGTTGGGGAGTTCGTGGTGCGGAGAAATTATGATTAATGCCATGATTGCCACAAAACTCTTCAAAGATATGGTTTTCAAACTCACCCCCCATGATCACTTCGGATGGATACTATGTTAGTGTTCAATTTATTTCGGAATAACTTGGCAAATTTCTCAAACGCGGAGAAGGTGTCACTTTTGCTTGCTAAGAAAATTGTCCAACAATACCTAGAGAAATCATCAACTATTACAAACCCATAATATTTTCCACCTAGACTTTTTATTCTAGATGGTCCAAAGAGGTCCATATGAAGAAGTTCAAGAGGTCTTGTAGTTGAAACAATGTTTTTAGATTTAAAAGAGATCCTCGTTTGCTTCCCCATTTGGCACGCATCACATAAGTGATCTTTGGAAAACTTTATTTTAGGTAGGCCAGATACTAAATCTTTTGAGACGATTTTATTTAGCAAATCAAAGTTGACGTGAGCTAAACGTCTATGCCAAAGCCATGAGTCTTCACTCATAGTTGCTAGACATTTGGCCTCAATAAAGGATACTTCATTTAGGTCAAGCATGTATACATTATTTACCCTAAGGCCTTTGAACACATCATCTTTCTTGTCATCATTTCTAATTATGCAACTTTCTTTAGAAAATGATACCGAGTATCCTTTGTCGCATAATTGACTGATGCTAATAAGATTGTGTTTAAGGCCCTCAACTAGAAGGACGTCAGAGATAGTAGTAGAAGAGGGATTACCTACACTACCTTTACCGAGTATTGCTCCCTTGTTGTTATCACCATAGGTCACAAATCCTTTCTTCTTAGCCACAAAGTCATAGAATAAAGATAAGTCACCCGTCATATGTCTTGAGCATCCGCTATCTAGAAACCATCTTCTCTCGGATGGCTCAAGACATTCCACCTACAAATTTAAACAAGGGAAATAGGTACCTAATTTTCATTGGGTCCTTGTGTGTCAGTGAGATAAAGGTTGCTCTTGGGAGTCCATTTGAAAATGCCTTTGGGAACCAAGAATCTCCTAATGCGACATTTTTTAATGGTATGCCCCCTTTTGCAACAGTATAGACATCTTGAGTTTGAATGGTCATCACATTTTCCAAATTGATCTTTTATCACATAAGTGTATCGTTGATATGGATTTATCATACTATTTTTAAAATGTGTTCGATCAATAGCATATGTGATTTTGGGTTGTGAAGCCTTGTCTAATTTGGCTTTGATAGTTTTAACTTCTTTTTGCCAAATGTGACAAGTTTCACATCCTCCCCATCTAAACCAAGGACTCTTGTCATAAACGCTCGTGTCTTTGATACTTTTGATCATAGATTCCTTGAGAGTTTCTAATTCCTTTTCGGAATCAGAAACTTTCTTCTCAAGGTATTTGAAAATTCTTTTATTCGAAGCTAAGCGTTGAAATGCTTCCTTAGCTTCATGATGCAAAGTATCAAAGGCATGCTTTAATTCAAAATAAGACATAGCATCAACATTATTGTATTTATCATGACTTACAATCTTTTTCTTCTTTTGATGTGCCATGAGACATAGGTTGACGGTTTCCTCTTCATCGCTTGAGCTTTCTTTGCTAGATGAGTCACTATCACTTTCCCAAGCGATATAGGCTCTTCTTCCTTTTGTTTGCTTCTTTTGAGGTTTACTCTTTGTCTTATCTTTCTTTAGCGAAGGACAATCCGGTTTGTAGTGACCCGGTTTACCATAATTGTAACAAGATCCTCTAGGTTTAGTCTTCTTATACTCATCTTGCTTGTTAGGCTTTGATTGACGTCTATAATCAACTAAATTGTTGTCCGAGTGCTTAATTTAATTCTTTCGAAGATATTTATTGTATCTTCTCACGAACAATCCCATATCTTCATCCGGACTATCATCTTCGTCACTAGATTCACTATCACACGTATCTTTGGTGGATGACTTAGAACTTGAAGCCTTTAGAGCGATATACTTCTTTTCGGTATCCTTTGACTTTTCTTTCTTTTCTTTCTTTTCATGTTTGTTTAGGTTCATGAGATCTTGCTCATGTTCTTCTAGCTTTCCAAAGAGAGCCGCGAGATTCAATGTAGAGAGATCGTTGGCTTCTTTGATTGTCGTGACCTTAGGTTGCCATTCCCTACTAAGACATCTCAAAACTTTGTTAGTAGCTACGACATTGGGAGTAATATGTCCCAAAGTTTGTAAACGATTGATAATGTGAGAAAATCTCTTTTGCATATCCGCAATGGTTTCACCTTGCTTCATATGAAAGAGATCAAACTCTTGCGTTAATGTATTGATTCTAGCTAGCTTAACATCATTAGTTCCTTCATGGGCGACTGGTAATGCATCCCACATTGCCTTAGCCGTTTGGCAATGCGACACACGAAAATACTCATCAACCCCTAAGGAAGCTATAATCATGTTTCTAGCTTTCCAATCATACCCGTAATTCTTTTCATCTTTTTCATCCCATTGTGCTTGAGGTTTAGGTCTGGTGATGCCTGCATCGTTGGTTATGGTGCTAGCCATAGGACCATTGACGATGACATCCCATATTTTTCTATCAACGGAGTTGATATGAATGCACATACAGTCTTTCCAATAACTATAGTTTTCTCCAGTGAAAACAGACGCTTTATTATACGCCCCTTTTTTACCGCTCTCCATTTTTTAAAAAGTTATATCAAGCACTAGAATGAACCGGAGCTCGTGATACCACTTGTTAGACGATAGGAATGGTCTAGAGGGGGGTGAATAGACCACCTTTTTCCGACTTAAGAAAATTTTAGCTTTTGAAACGTGACTTCCCTGAATCACTTAATCGTCTAAGAGAGATTACGTTATCGGGGACCGGATACATGCACTAAATCGAACGGATGAAAATGTCAAGTAATGAATTACGTTTTAACGAATATATCAATTGTCTCAATTGCACACTACATGGTATATTACTCATAATGAACGTTTTCACTAAAATTTGAACAAAAATTTGATTGAGTAATTTTATCGAACACTTGGTAATCGATATTTACCAAACCTTAGTTTTTGTTCAACAATGGAAATAAACGAAAACAAATGGAAACAAGATAAAGTAAAAACGATAAGGAACACAATATTTGTTTAGGCAGTTCCTCTATTGTCCTCGCAGGAGTATGTCTGCCCCTAATTTCAAATGAAATTAGCATGAATTGCTTGATGACTTTTCTTTTGCTGAAGTGGGTTGAGTATGATTCAACAAGAGAATCGGGAATAAGAGATAAATCATCCTCTATTTCAGGTTGTGGTTGAGAAGAGGAGTCCCCTCTGCTTGCTCTCTTTCTTGAGGGTTTGTGGGAAGCCATTGATGAATGATTAAGAGGAGTTTGATGGAGTATTAGATGGAGATGTTGGGGTTCTCTGGCGTGGAGGTCGACGACATAAGAAGGAAGAGGAGAGAATGATTTACCTTGAGCCCCCTTTTTAAATGTAACCTAATTTTGAAATTCTGCGAACGATGCGTCGACCTATGCAGGTGATGCGTCGACGCATTAGCCTCAGATTTTTAAAAAATGTCTTTGAGTAGGTCGACTCACTGAAAGAGTAGGTCGACCTATGTTTTGGAAATTTCAAAATTTGGTTAGATGCAATGAATGTATGTATGTCACAACCAAATTATGCACAAAACAAACACACTTATATACAAATTTCAACTTTACCATATTGATATATTAGCATGAAGTGGATCTAAGGTTGAAACAATATTACCTTTACGCATGGGAGATGGAGAAACATGCCCTCACATATCTTTGAATAAACACTTCAATACATTTGTGAGAACATAGATAATAATAATAAATAAAGCACATGCAACTACTCATAGTTGCAACCTATCCGATATATCAAGGACCCCAAGTTCCGTACGGATGTGAAAGAAGGGCTCGGTAGCTAGTTGTTTTGTAAAGATGTCGGCAATTTGATTTTTGCTATCAACGTGCTCAAACACTACATCACCCTTCTCAACATGATCTCTAAGGAAATGGTGTCAAATTTCTATGTGTTTAGTGCGAGAGTGCAAGACCGGATTTTTGGTTAAATTTATAGCACTTGTGTTGTCACAAAAGATAGGAATATGATCAAGCTTGACATTGAAGTCAAGTAATTGTTGTTTGAGCCATAGTATTTGAGCACAACAATTACCAGCCGTCACATATTCCGCCTCGGCGGTTGACAAAGCAACGAATTCTTGTTTCTCGCTATGCCAACTAACCAAGGAATTTGAAAAGAAATGACATGTTCCACTAGTGCCTTTCCTATCCAATTTGCATCCGGCAAAGTCGGAATCAGAATATCCAACCACAGAGCAATCACTACCTTTAGAGAACCATTAGCCATGCCTAGTTGTACCGACAAGATACCTAAGTATGCGCTTAACGGCTTTTAAGTGAGACTCCTTAGGACATGATTGGTATCTTGCACACATACAAACACTAAACATAATATCGGGACGAGAAACGGTAAGGTAAAGTAGGGAGCCGATCATACCTCTATACCTTTTTACATCAACCGACTTACCATGTTCATCCCAATCAAGATTTATCGCGTAGCATAGGAGTGTCAATGGCCTTGGACTTTGCCATGTCAAAACGTTTGATGAGCTCTTGACAATACTTAGTTTGACTCACAAACGTGCCTTCTTTTAGTTGCTTTATTTGGAGTCCAAGGAAGTAGTTTAGCTCACCCATCATGCTCATCTCAAATTCTCCCTGCATAAGCTTAGAAAACTCCTTTACAAGAGTCATGTTAGTAGACCCAAAGATAATATCATCAACATACACTTGAACTAATATGGAATTCTTTTCATGTCTCTTAATGAATAGGGTAGTATCAACTTTCCCTCTTGTCAAACCTTGATTAATCAAAAAATTACTAAGCCGCTCGTACCAAGCTCTAGGAGCTTGTTTTAGACCATACAAGGCACGCTTAAGTTTATAAACATAATCAGGATAATCAACGTTTTCAAATCCGGGAGGTTGAGATACATAGACCTCTTCATTAATGAACCCATTTAGGAAAGCACTCTTTACATCCATTTGATAAAGCTTAAAGTTTTGCGAACATGCGAATGCAATTAACAAGCGTATTGCCTCAAGTCGAGCGACCGGAGCATAGGTCTCCTCATAGTCGATCTCTTCCTCCTGGCTATACCCTTGAGCAACAAGACGGGCCTTGTTGCGAGTGAGAGATAGCATTCAGCAAAACAGTTCTACATTTATGATGATTCCTGAAAAGCTTCTTTTGGTCATCATTCATTTCTTGCCTTGACAGCTTCACGCCTCTGGCATTTACTGGATGTTTGTAACCATCCATCAGAAGATCCCATAGATCACCATCTAGACCCAGAAAGTAACTCTCCAGTTTATCTTTCCAGTATTCAAAGTTTTCACCATCAAATACCGGCGGTCTAGTATAACCATTGTTACCGTTGTATTGCTCAGGAGAGCCAGATGTAGATGCAGGTGTAGGTATAGTCCTTTCACTTTCATCAACCATCTTTTAAATGAAGCGTTTTTCTCTTCCTGAATCTTTTCTAAACACGGTTAAGTGCTTGCACCTTAGAACCGGCGCTCTGATGCCAATTGAAGGATAGAAAAACACTTAGAAAGGGGGGGATTGAATAAGTGTGACTTAAAATCTTGAGCGATAAAAATAAAATGCACAATTATTTTTATCCTGGTTCGCTGTTAACGAAGCTACTCCAGTCCACCCCCGCAGAGATGATTTACCTCAACTGAGGATTTAATCCACTAATCGCACGGATTACAATGGTTTTCCACTTAGCCGCAACTAAGTCTTCCAGAGTCTTCTGATCACAACCTGATCACTCCAGGAACAACTGCTTAGTTCACTCCTAAGACTTTTCTAGAGTCTACTGATCAACACGATCACTCTAGGCTTAGTTCACTCCTAAGACTTTCTGCTCAGCCAACTGCCAAGACTTCCTGCTCAGCCAACTGCCAAGACTTCCTGCTCAGCTAACTGCTAAGACTTCCTAGAGTATACTGATCAACTGATCACTCTAGTTCCTTACAACTTAATGTAATCTATTCAAGAGTTTACAAATGCTTCTTAAAAGCGATAATCACAACTGTGATATTTCTCTTACAATTTAAGCTTAATCTCACTAAGATATTACAACAGCAATGTAGTGAGCTTTGATGAAGATGAAGATTCTGAGTTTTGATTTGAACAGCGTTTCAGCAAGTTAATTTGAATTGTATTGGTGCGAAATCGTTAACCTTGCTTCTCATCAGAACTTCATATTTATAGGCGTTGAGAAGATGACCGTTGAATGCATTTAATGCTTTGCGTGTTCCGTACAGCTTTGCATTTAATGTTATACGCTTTTGTCAACTACCTCGAGCCTTGTTCACGCTGTGTCTACTGACGTAGCCTTTAGTAGCTTTAACGTTCCTTTTGTCAGTCAGCGTAGTCTGCCACGTGTACTTCCTTCTGATCTGATGTTTGTGAATACGACGTTTGAATATCATCAGAGTCAAACAGCTTGGTGCACAGCATCTTCTGACCTTGAAGTGCTTCTGAGCGTGATACCATCTTCTGATCTTCAGTGCTTCTGATCTCATGTTCTTCTGATGCTTCCATAGACCCATGTTCTGATTCTGCTTCGACCATCTTCTGATGTCTTGCCAGACCATGTTCTGATGTTGCATGCTGAACCATTTGAGACACATCTTCTGAGCGCTGAATTATGCGTACTCTTTATATATATTTCCTGAAAGGGAAATTGCATTGGATTAGAGTACCATATTATCTTAAGCAAAATTCATATTATTGTTATCATCAAAACTAAGATAATTGATAAGAACAAATCTTGTTCTAACAATCTCCCCCTTTTTGATGATGACAAAAACATATATAAATGATATGAATTTGCGATCAGAAAGAGTAGACGGCAAAAGACAAATTACACAGCTATAGCATAAGCATATGAATATGTCTCCCCCTGAGATTAACAATCTCCCCCTGAGATAAATAATCTCCCCCTGAAATAAATACTCGAAGAACTTTAATAAGAGACGATCATATGAGCTTCTGCCTTCAGAGAATCCATAGCTTCTGACTTCTGCTTCCATTGGACAGCTTCAGAACTTGAATTTCTTTGATCTTCAGAACATTCACAGCTTCTGACTTCTGCTTCCATTCAGGACAGCTTCAGAACTTGAATTTCTGGATCTTTTAGAACATTCACATCTTCTGATTTCTGCTTCCCTCGGATAGCTTCAGAACTTTGAATGTCTACTAACATCACTTCATGCTAGATTTGTATCAGAACATTGTTGAATGTACCAGAGCATCATTTGAGCATCTCTACATCCTGAAATGTTACAGAACAAAAACTAAACGACAAAAGTCAGCATGAACGAGTTAGAACATAAAATGTATATTCAAATACATGATATGTATCAGAGCCAAATGTATCAGAGCATTTTAGGCTAAAAACATGTATCAAAGCAAATAATGTATCAGAGCCATAACATTATGTGTATCAGGGCAAATAGAATTTTGTCAGAACAGGATAGACAATGATATTCAAATTCTATTATCAGTGCTTCTGATTCATTCTTCTTTCTTGCTTCTGATCTCTGAAGCTTGACGGCACTCAGCTTGCTTCAGTTTCAATGGTTTTGCTTCTAGTGTTTGCTTTGAAGATTCACTTCACTTCTTTGTACCTGCAAAACACTTAAACCATATAGAACTTGCAGTTCTTGTTAGTGAATGTGTGGGAGCCTTTACCCAGCAACTGATAGATTTAATCAAATCATTTATCATTTATCTTTCTCCCCCTTTTTGTCATAACATCAAAAAGTATATATAAAAAGATTCAGATGTATAAAACGACAAAAGAAAACATTTACTGGAATGTAAAACACAAAGAAACTTTTTCATTGATAATCAAAAGATGTTACAAAAGGTTCCTATGTTTAACAAGATGAAAAACATTCCTAGCAAATACAAAACAAGCAGAAGCAGCAAGGAAAAGAAAACTACAAAGTAGAATTTCCAAAGAGGAAATGACTACAAAAATTAAAAAAAACACAAATCGGTCAAGAAACTCAACATAGAAGTTGAGTATATCTTCCCACAACTCAAGAAAGTCTTCTGTCTTTGGATGAAAGTTGATAACAACATCAAAGAAGGATCTGACTTGAGCGGTATTAGAAGAGCCATCCCGAGATGCACAGAGATCTGTCGCCTTTGAGTCATGGAGCTTCAACAGGCTTGAGGTGAATGCTAGGTTTTGAGAGAAGAAAAGAAAAACGAGAGAGAGAGAGAGAAAAAAAAAAAAAAAATTTTAAGAGGAAAACAAAGAGATAGGAAACCGAAAACCATTTTGAAGAGTATTTAAAGGAAAATAAAATGAAACGAATGATGAAAAGCATTTAATGTTACGTGACGTGAGGAGAGATAATAAAGACAAATGAAGTGACTGGCACAGTTACCTATGGTCGGCGTCCCTTCAACTGCACGCGCGCTTATCCATGAATAGTAACGACAGGTTTACCATCCCGAGATAAAGCGTAACAGCTGTTTTGCTTTACAAGATGTTCTGAATCAACTTAGACAATGAAACGTTAGTAATAACCGAATCATAATTTCTAAACGAATTCAATCAGAACTTCTGATTAAAAAATATTCCACATTCATTTCAGAAGATACTCATACATGAGAAATTCTCATCTTCTCATTCTGGGCATAAATCCATACTGATGTTCTTCAGAATGAACTTAAACCTATCTTCAGCCAGGGGTTTTGTAAAGATATCAGCCCATTGATGGTCTGTATCAACAAACTTTAAAGATATAACACCCTTCTGAACATAGTCCCTTATGAAATGATGTTTTATCTCAATATGTTTAGCTTTTGAATGAAGAATAGGATTCTTAGATAAACATATAGCAGAAGTATTATCACAGAATATAGGAATGTTACTCTCAAATATCTGATAATCTTCTAACTGACTTTTCATCCAGAGCATCTGTGTACTACAACCAGCAGCTGCGACATATTCTGCTTCTGTGGTTGATAGAGCAATGGTTGCTTGCTTCTTGCTGTACCAGGAGATTAAGTGACTTCCAAGAAATTGGCAACTTCCTGAAGTACTTTTTCTTTCAATTCTGTCTCCAGCATAATCAGCATCGCAGAATCCTACTAAGTTGTATTCTTTAGATTTTCTGTAAACTAAACCAACATTAGTAGTACCTTTCAGATACCTTAGAATCCTCTTAACAGCAGTTAAATGAGATTCTCTAGGATCCGATTGGAATCTAGCACACAAACAAACACTGAACAGAATGTCAGGTCTAGAAGCAGTCAGATATAGAAGAGATCCAATCATACCTCTGTATAGCTTCTGATCTACCTTCTTACTTACCTCATCCTTACCTAGGATGCATGTTGGATGCATAGGAGTTTTGGCTTCTTTGCAGTCTAGAAGATTGAACTTCTTCAGAAGTTCCTTCACATACTTGGTTTGGTGAACATACGTTCCTTCTGATGTTTGATTTATTTGTATTCCAAGGAAATACTTGAGTTCTCCCATCATGCTCATTTCAAACTCAGCCTGCATAGACTTAGCAAACTCCTTTCCAAGTGTAGCATTAGATGTTCCAAAAATAATATCATCTACATATATTTGACAAATTAAAATATCCTTTTCAAAGGTTTTACAAAAGAGAGTAGTGTCCACTTTTCCTCTAGTGAAACCATTATCTAGAAGGAAAGAACTTAAGCGTTCATACCAAGCTCTGGGAGCCTGTTTCAATCCATACAATGATTTCTTAAGTTTAAAAACATGATTAGGAGACATAGAGTCTTCAAAACCAGGAGGTTGATGGACATAAACTTCTTCATCTATATAACCATTTAAGAAGGCACTCTTAACATCCATCTGATAGAGAGTGATGTTATGTTGAGTGGCAAAAGAAATTAATAGACGAATAGACTCTAACCTGGCCACTGGTGCAAAGGTTTCTGTGTAGTCAATCCCTTCTTGCTGACTATAACCCTGAGCCACCAGTCTGGCTTTGTTCCTTACCACTTCACCTTTCTCACTAAGCTTGTTTCTGAAGACCCATTTTGTACCAATTATGTTGAATCCATCTGGTCTAGGAACAAGATCCCAAACATCATTCCTTGTAAACTGATTTAGTTCTTCTTGCATAGCAATTATCCAGTCTGGATCTTCTAGAGCATGATCAACAGAAGTTGGCTCGATCAAAGATACAAGACCTAATTGACAGTCTGCATTGTTCCTAAGGAATGCTCTTGTTCTGATTGGATCATCCTTCTTTCCAAGAATGACATCTTCTGAATGACCAGAGATGAGTCTGGATGATCTTCTGACAGATGGTTCTTCAGAAATACTTAGATCCTCCAGAGAAGCTGTTACTTGATCTTCAGATTCTTTGCTTCTGAGGAGCTCTGCTTCTGATGCGTTGCTTCTTGGCTCAACAACTTCTGAGATGTCAATATCATAACCTGCAAAATTATCAACCTGCTTTGGTTTTTCAGAACCAAGCTTATCATCAAACCTGATATTGATTGATTCTTCTACAACCAATGTTTCAGTATTGTATACCCTGTAGCCTTTTGAGCGTTCAGAATATCCAAGAAGGAAACACTTTTGAGCTTTGGAATCAAACTTACCAAGATGATCTTTAGTGTTCAGAATAAAGCATACACATCCAAAAGAGTGGAAATATGAAATGTTGGGCTTTCTATTCTTCCACAATTCATAGGGAGTCTTATTTACAATAGGTCTGATAGAGATTCTATTCTGAATATAACATGCAGTGTTTATTGCTTCTGCCCAGAAATGCTTAGCCATATTGGTTTCATTGATCATGGTTCTGGCCATTTCTTGAAGAGTCCTATTCTTTCGTTCTACAACCCCATTTTGCTGTGGAGTTCTAGGACAAGAGAAATCATGGGCAATACCATTTTCTTTGAAGAATTCTTCAAAGGATTTGTTCTCAAATTCACCACCATGATCACTTCTGACCTTTATGATTTTACACTCTTTTTCAGATTGAATCTGAATGCAGAAATCAAAGAACACTGAATGAGTCTCATCCTTGTGTTTTAAGAATTTTACCCATGTCCAGCGGCTATAATCATCTACGATGACTAATCCATATTTCTTTCCTCTGACAGATGCTGTTTTGACTGGTCCAAACAGATCAATGTGCAAGAGTTCTAATGGCCTTGAGGTAGAAACAACATTCTTAGACTTGAATGCAGGTTTGGAGAACTTGCCCTTCTGACATGCTTCACAAAGAGCATCTGATTGGAATTTCAGATTAGGGAGTCCTCTGACAAGATTCAGTTTGTTAATTTGAGAGATCTTTCTCAAACTAGCATGACCTAATCTCCTGTGCCAGACCCACTGCTCTTCAGAAACAGACATAAGACAAGTCACCTTCTGACTCATAAGATCTTGCAGATCTGTCTTATAAATGTTGTTCTTCCTCTTGCCTGTAAATAGGATTGAGCCATCCTTCTGATTTACAGCCTTGCAAGACTCTTGATTAAAGATTATATCATAACCATTGTCACTTAATTGACTGATAGATAAAAGGTTATGTGTTAATCCTTCTACAAGAAGTACATTAGAGATGGAAGGAGAGTTACCAGATTTTATAGTTCCAGAGCCAATTATCTTGCCCTTCTGATCTCCTCCGAACTTGACTTCTCCTCCAGACTTAAGCACCAGGTCTTGGAACATAGACCTTCTTCCTGTCATGTGTCGCGAGCATCCAGAGTCCAGGTACCATGACATGTTGTGCTTTGTCCTTCTTGCAGCCAAGGATATCTGCAATAGGAATAATCTTATCCTTAGGTACCCACATCTTTTTGGGTCCTTTCTTGTTAGATTTTCTCAAGTTCTGATTGAACTTGGGTTTAACATTGTAAGCAATAGGAGGAACAGCATGATAATTCTTAATGTGAGTTTCATGATATTTCCTAGGTTGTGTCACATGCTTCTTAGTGTGTGTACTGTGAAAACTTTGTGCATGTGAAGTGTGCCTAATATCATGTGAGTGGCCATACTTGAACTGATCATACAATGGCTTGTATGTAATTTTCATTTCATCAACAGGTTCAAGATTGTATGGGGTTTCACCCTCATAACCAATGCCAACTCTTTTGTTTCCAGACACAGCATATATCATAGAAGCTAGCTGACTTCTGCCAATACTTCTAGATAGGAACTTCCTGAAACTTAAATCATATTCTTTCAGAATATGGTTCAGACTGGGAGTGGATTTTTCTGAATCAGAAGGAGATCCAACATT
Source organism: Vicia villosa (assembly GCF_029867415.1). Taxonomy (NCBI): domain Eukaryota; kingdom Viridiplantae; phylum Streptophyta; class Magnoliopsida; order Fabales; family Fabaceae; genus Vicia; species Vicia villosa. The sequence continues at coordinate 192,568,847 of NC_081180.1, forward strand.
ATTGGATAATTTTAAAAGTTTTTCCTTTAATTCAGAATTCTCCAACTCAAGCTTCTTTGTTTCAAATTCAAATTGCTTTTTCAGCTTTTTGTATTTGAGACTTATCTGAGACTTGAGTTCCAGAAGTTCAGTTAGACCGGAAACTAACTCATCTCTAGTAAGTTCAAAAAATACCTCTTCAGAATCTGATTCTGATGTAGATTCTGATCCGTCATCTTCTGTCGCCATCAGCGCACAGTTGGCCTGCTCATCTTCTGAATCATCTTCTGACTCATCCCAGGTTGCCATAAGACATTTCTTCTTATGAAACTTTTTCTTGGGACTTTCCTTCTGAAGATTTGGACATTCATTCTTGTAGTGTCCAGGCTCATTGCATTCATAGCACATGACCTTCTTCTTGTCAAATCTTCTTTCATCAGAAGATTCTCCACGTTCAGATTTCCTTGAACTTCTGAAGCCTCTGAACTTCCTTTGCTTGGTCTTCCAGAGTTGATTTAGCCTTCTGGAAATCATGGACAGTTCATCTTCTTCTTCAGATTCTGATTCTTCAGGATCTTCTTCTCTAGCCTGAAAAGCGTTAGTGCATTTCTTGATATTAGATTTTAATGCAATAGACTTACCTTTCTTTTGAGGCTCATTTGCGTCCAGCTCAATCTCATGGCTTCTCAAGGCACTGATAAGCTCTTCCAGAGAAACTTCATTCAGATTCTTCGCAATCTTGAATGCAGTCACCATCGGACCCCATCTTCTGGGTAAGCTTCTGATGATCTTCTTTACATGATCAGCCTTGGTGTATCCTTTGTCAAGAACTCTCAATCCAGCAGTCAGAGTTTGAAATCTCGAAAACATCTTTTCAATGTCTTCATCATCCTCCATCTTGAAGGCTTCATACTTCTGGATTAAGGCAAGAGCTTTTGTCTCCTTGACTTGAGCATTTCCTTCATGAGTCATTTTCAAGGACTCATATATGTCATAGGCCGTTTCCCTGTTAGATATCTTCTCATACTCAGCATGAGAGATAGCATTCAGCAAAACAGTTCTACATTTATGATGATTCCTGAAAAGCTTCTTTTGGTCATCATTCATTTCTTGCCTTGACAGCTTCACGCCTCTGGCATTTACTGGATGTTTGTAACCATCCATCAGAAGATCCCATAGATCACCATCTAGACCCAGAAAGTAACTCTCCAGTTTATCTTTCCAGTATTCAAAGTTTTCACCATCAAATACCGGCGGTCTAGTATAACCATTGTTACCGTTGTATTGCTCAGGAGAGCCAGATGTAGATGCAGGTGTAGGTATAGTCCTTTCACTTTCATCAACCATCTTTTAAATGAAGCGTTTTTCTCTTCCTGAATCTTTTCTAAACACGGTTAAGTGCTTGCACCTTAGAACCGGCGCTCTGATGCCAATTGAAGGATAGAAAAACACTTAGAAAGGGGGGGATTGAATAAGTGTGACTTAAAATCTTGAGCGATAAAAATAAAATGCACAATTATTTTTATCCTGGTTCGCTGTTAACGAAGCTACTCCAGTCCACCCCCGCAGAGATGATTTACCTCAACTGAGGATTTAATCCACTAATCGCACGGATTACAATGGTTTTCCACTTAGCCGCAACTAAGTCTTCCAGAGTCTTCTGATCACAACCTGATCACTCCAGGAACAACTGCTTAGTTCACTCCTAAGACTTTTCTAGAGTCTACTGATCAACACGATCACTCTAGGCTTAGTTCACTCCTAAGACTTTCTGCTCAGCCAACTGCCAAGACTTCCTGCTCAGCCAACTGCCAAGACTTCCTGCTCAGCTAACTGCTAAGACTTCCTAGAGTATACTGATCAACTGATCACTCTAGTTCCTTACAACTTAATGTAATCTATTCAAGAGTTTACAAATGCTTCTTAAAAGCGATAATCACAACTGTGATATTTCTCTTACAATTTAAGCTTAATCTCACTAAGATATTACAACAGCAATGTAGTGAGCTTTGATGAAGATGAAGATTCTGAGTTTTGATTTGAACAGCGTTTCAGCAAGTTAATTTGAATTGTATTGGTGCGAAATCGTTAACCTTGCTTCTCATCAGAACTTCATATTTATAGGCATTGAGAAGATGACCGTTGAATGCATTTAATGCTTTGCGTGTTCCGTACAGCTTTGCATTTAATGTTATACGCTTTTGTCAACTACCTCGAGCCTTGTTCACGCTGTGTCTACTGACGTAGCCTTTAGTAGCTTTAACGTTCCTTTTGTCAGTCAGCGTAGTCTGCCACGTGTACTTCCTTCTGATCTGATGTTTGTGAATACGACGTTTGAATATCATCAGAGTCAAACAGCTTGGTGCACAGCATCTTCTGACCTTGAAGTGCTTCTGAGCGTGATACCATCTTCTGATCTTCAGTGCTTCTGATCTCATGTTCTTCTGATGCTTCCATAGACCCATGTTCTGATTCTGCTTCGACCATCTTCTGATGTCTTGCCAGACCATGTTCTGATGTTGCATGCTGAACCATTTGAGACACATCTTCTGAGCGCTGAATTATGCGTACTCTTTATATATATTTCCTGAAAGGGAAATTGCATTGGATTAGAGTACCATATTATCTTAAGCAAAATTCATATTATTGTTATCATCAAAACTAAGATAATTGATAAGAACAAATCTTGTTCTAACAGTTTTTAGGCTCAATTTGAGAGACGAAAGAATAATAAAAACAAAAGCTACTTATCCTTGACCGTGTTGTCACCCCTTTTGATATGTCTCCTAGAATGTTCTCCTTAGGATGGTCCTTAGAGGATTTCCATGCAAGTGGAAGATCACTCTTCTCACTTGGGTGGTCTTCCACTTTCTCCTTAGGTGTTTGATCCATTTCCTCTTTATTATTCTCGGGTAAGAGGGATTCTTTATCTTTCTCAAGCTTGGCATCCGGATCCTTAAGTATACTCTCAGTTGAGATACCTGCACCATTAAGAACACTACCTTTTCCGACAACTTTCGGATAAGACTCATCAAAAGAGACATGTACGGACTCTTCAACAATATGTAACCTTTTGTTGTATACTCTATAAGCTTTACTAGATTGAGCGAATCCTAGAAAGATACCCTCATCCGCTCTTGCATCAAACTTCCCAAGATTCTCCTTTCCATTATTTAGAACAAAGCATTTACATCCAAATACATGAAGGTGGGAAATGTTTGGTTTTCTTCCTTTTAAGAGTTCATACGGTGTTTTGTTTAGAATAGGTCGTATCAAGATCCTATTTAAAACATAACAAGCCGTATTTATGGCATCGGCCCAAAACTATTTTGGAAGCCCATGTTCATTAATCATAGTCCTTCCAAGTTCTTCCAACACACGATTTTTACGTTCCACTACTCCACTTTGTTATGGAGTTCGTGGTGCGGAAAGTTATGATTAATGCCATGATTTCCACATAACTCTTCAAAAAGATGATTTTCAAACTCACCCCCATGATCACTTCGGATGGATACTATGTTAGTATTCAAATTATTTTGGAATAACTTGGCAAATTTCTCAAACGCGGAGAAGGTGTCACTTTTGCTTGCTAAGAAAATCGGCCAACAATACCTAGAGAAATCATCAACTATGACAAACCCATAATAGTTTCCACCTAGACTTTTTATTCTAGATGGTCCAAAGAGGTCCATATGAAGAAGTTCAAGAGGTCTCATAGTAGATACAATGTTTTTAGATTTAAAAGAGATCCTCGTTTGCTTCCCCATTTGGCACGCATCACATAAGTGATCTTTGTGAAACTTTATTTTAGGTAGGCCAAATACTAGATCTTTTAAGACGATTTTATTAAGCAAGTCAAAGTTGACGTGAGCCAAACGTCTATGCCAAAGCCATGAGTCTTCACTCATAGTTGCTAGACATTTGGCCTCTATCAAGGATACTTCATTTAGGTCAAGCATGTATACATTGTTTACCCTCAAGCCTTTGAACACATCATCTTTCTTGTCATCATTTCTAATTATGCAACTTTCTTTAGAAAATGATACCGAGTATCCTTTGTCGCATAATTGACTGATGCTAATAAGATTGTGTTTAAGGCCCTCAACTAGAAGGACGTCAGAGATAGTAGTAGAAGAGGGATTACCTACACTACCTTTACTAAGTATTGTTCCCTTGTTGTTATCACCGTAGGTCACAAATCCTTTCTTCTTAGCCACAAAGTCATAGAATAAAGATAAGTCACCCGTCATATGTCTTGAGCATCCACTATCTAGAAACCATCTTCTCTCGGATGGCTCAAGACATTCCACCTACAAGTTTAAACAAGGGAAATAGGTACCCAATTTTCATTGGGTCCTTGTGTGTGAGTGAAACAAAGGTTACTCTTAGGATTCCATTTGAAAATGCCTTTGGGAACCAAGAATCTCCTAAAGCGACATTTTTTAATGGTATGCCCCCTTTTGCAACAATATAGACATCTTGAGTTTGAATGGTCATCACATTTGCTAGATTGATCTTTTATCCCATAAGTGTATCGTTGATACGGATTTATCATAATATTTTTGAAATGTGATCGATCAATAGCATATGTGATTTTTGGTTGTGAAGCCTTGTCTAATTTGGATTTGATAGTTTTAACTTCTTTTTGCCAAATGTGACAAGCCTCACATCCTCCCCATCTAAACCAAGGACTCTTGTCAACAACGCTTGTGTCTTTGATACTTTTGATCATAGATTCCTTGAGAGTTTCTAATTCCTTTTCGGAATCGGAAACTTTCTTCTCAAGATATTTGAAAATTCTTTTATTTGAAGCTAAGCGTTGAAATGCTTCCTTAGCTTCATGATGCAAAGTTTCAAAGGCATGCTTTAATTCAAAATAAGACATAGCATCAACATTATTGTATTTCTCATGACTTACAATCTTTTTCTTCTTTTGATGTGCCATGAGACATAGGTTGACGGTTTCCTCTTCATCGCTTGAGCTTTCTTTGCTAGATGAGTCACTATCACTTTCCCAAGCGATATAGGCTCTTCTTCCTTTTGTTTGCTTCTTTTGAGGTTTGCTTTTTGCCTTATCTTTCTTAAGCGAAGGGCAATCCGGCTTGTAGTGACCCGGTTTACCACAATTGTAACAAGACCCTCTAGGTTTAGTCTCCTTATACTCATCTTGTTTGTTAGGCTTTGATTGACGTCTATAGTTAACTAGATTGTTGTCCGAGTGCTTAATTTCATTCTTTCAAAGATATTTATTGTATCTTCTCACGAACAATCCCATATCTTCATCCGAACTATCATCTTCGTCACTAGATTCACTATCACACGTATCTTTGGTGGATGACTTAGAACTTGAAGCCTTTAGAGCAATAGACTTCTTTTCGGTGTCCTTTGACTTCTCTTTCTTTTCTTTCTTTTCGTGCTGGTTTAGATTCATGAGATCTTGCTCATGTTCTTCAAGCTTTCCAAATAGAGCCGTGAGATCCAATATTGAGAGATCGTTGGCTTCTTTTATTGCCGTGACCTTAGGTTGCCATTCCCTACTAAGACATCTCAAAACTTTGTTAGTAGATACGACATTGGGAGTAATATGTCCCAAGGTGTGTAAACGATTGATAATGTGAGAAAATCTAATTTGCATTTCCGCAATGGTTTCACCTTGCTTCATATGAAAGAGATCAAACTCTTGCGTTAATGTATTGATTCTAGCTAGTTTAACATCATTAGTTCCTTCATGGGCGACTTGTAATTCATCCCACATTGCCTTAGCCGTTTGGCAATGCGATACACGAAGTACTCATCAACCCCTAAGGAAGCTATAATCATGTTTCTAGCTTTCCAATCATACCCGTAATCCTTTTCATCTTTTTCATCCCATTGTGCTTGAGGTTTAGGTCTGGTAACGCCTGCATCGTTGGTTATGGTGATAGCCATAGGACCATTGACGATGACATTCCAGATTTTTCTATCAACGGAGTTGATATGAATGCACATACAGTCTTTCCAATACTATAGTTTTCTCCAGTGAAAACAGGCGCTTTATTATACGCCCCTTTTTGACCGCTCTCCATTTTCTAAAAAGTTATATCAAGCACTAGAATGAACCGGAGCTCGTGATACCACTTGTTAGACGATAGGAATGGTCTAGAGGGGGGTGAATAGATCACCTTTTTCCGACTTAAGAAAATTTTAGCTTTTGAAACGTAACTTCCCTGAATCACTTAATCGTCTCCGAGCGATTGTGTTATCGGGGATCAGATATGTGCACTAAACCAAACGGATGAAAAACGACGAATAATGAATTACGTTTTAACGAATTTATCAATTACGTCAATTACACACTTGATAGTATATTTCTCACAATGAACGTTTACACTAAAATTTGAACAAAAATTGATTGAGGAATTTTATCGAACACTTGGTGATCGATATTTACCAAACCTTAGTTTTTGTTCAACAATGGAAATTTAACAAAACAAATAGAAACAAGATAGAAGTAAGAACGATAAGGAACACGAGATTTGTTAAGGCAGTTCCTATATCATCCTCGCAGGAGTACGTCTGCCCCTAATTTCAAATGAAATTAGGAAAGTTTTATTTGATTGTAATATGTTTAATAAGGATAGAATTTACCAATCACCAACTACACATATGCAGTAAAATTGAGTACAATTCGATCCTCCCCTTGATTCAAGTTGAATCAAGTCAATGTCAATGATCTTCACCGATCAAGACCCCGATCGTTCCTTTTTCAATCCTCCGGTTGTAGCAAATTTGTTGAGCGGATCTTCAATCCCTCAATCCCTTGTGCACGGCTGAATTGATTACCAAAGCGAATCGATCGTCAAAAACCTTCGTACCAAATCTTTGATGAAGAAGGAAAAACCCTAAGGTTTTATACAAGAAACACCCTCAACAATCTTCACTCGAACAAGATAAATGTCTACCGTCGAATCTCGAACAAGACAAATGTCTATCGTTGAACCTTATCAACACACGTTCCTTACTCCGATCGAAAAAGATGATTATGTGTGATTTTCGATCAATAAGCGAAAGGTTGAAGATGAGAAGAAGCTTGAGTATATCTTTCACGTTTCTTGTTGAAAATGCTTGAGAATGATCAATTGGATATTTATACCACACCCTTTGCATAGGCCAATTAGAACACAACAAAAACCAGTATAGGAAGCGATAGGTCGACCTGCTCCCCTGCATAGGTCGACCTATTGAGAATTTTGCACCTGAAAATGAACTAAGTGTGACACTTGCGTCGACCTGAAGGGTCGGCGTGCGCATAACCGTGAATTCCTCAAAATGCCATGCGTCGACTTGAGCCATCAATGCGTCGACGCATTTTGTTCGTACATTGAATCCTTGAGTCACCAAGATTTGATGCGTCGACCTGAAGGGTCGGCGTGCGCATACCCGAGATTCCTCCAAAATCCCATGCGTCGACCTGAGGAGGCAATGCGTCGACGCATTCAGCCTTTACATGAAATCCTTCATAAAATGCTTGCACTAGGTCGACCTATAGTATTTGTGAGTCGACCTATTGATGTCTTGTAGCCAAAAGTGCTTGTCTTTGTTGCATCCATTTGATTTCTATGATTCCACTCTAACTGTAGTTAATGTTTTGACATCATGAGAACTACACCATTGCCCTCACAATTCAATCAACAGTTATAGGAATTCATCACACTTATATAACCATGTTAATAATACTAACCAACATTTATTTCACATGTTACAAGCATACATCAAAACTCAAGGAGTATAATATTAAATTTCAATACTATATTCCCAAATAATACACATTACTATAATTATCACATAATCATATATTTTACCAAGTCATGTGTCCAAACATCACCAAATCCAATTATCACATCTCATGTACACATAACAATCACATAAATGCATATATTCAAACATCACATAACCTCAATGTGACTCAATGCAAAACATGTGACTCAATGCATGTGGTACCCAATGTGGACCCAAAGTTCCACCGCTTCCGATTCATATAGAATCTAGCCACGCTTCAGATTCGGACAAGATCGAAGCCACCAAATGTAAACATGTAGTTTACCGCTTTCTGAATTCACTCTAGAATCCAAGCCGCTTCCGATCCGGACAAGATCAAAGCTACTACGCATGTTTCCAATTAAGGATCAACGTCATCTATGTCTATTTCCATTCAAGGATCACCGTCTAATACCATGTGAACCCATAGTTTCACCGCTTCCACAATAAAACCGACTATGCCATGAATGAATGTACAATTACCAACCAATTATGCAATTAAGATCATCTCTACCATCTTAACATTCCGCATATCACAATAATTCAACTCGATGAATTATCCACCATTTGTACACAACATTCACAACACATACATGTCATTCACATATAAAAGGCCAATTAATCAATTACGATTCACAAAATCTAATTAACACTAGTATCCATACTGTCATACCCCAATTTTTGACCCTAAAGTCATACATCAATTGCATATTAATCACTAATCAAGAGCACCATTGTGAGGCTTTGTCTTTGATACTGTGATTGTCTCTGAGGGGAATCATGGAGCACTTTTAGCTTTTATTTGTTTAATACTAACCAAAATACAAAAAAAATATGTGTTTTGTCTCTTTTGTTTATGTTTTACAGGTAAAAGATCGGGCAAAAATCAAAACAGTGCAAGAAGAAATTTTTTTGAAAATTGAAGGTGGAAATCGATTTACCCCTGTGGGAAATCAATTTCCTGTGCACAAAATTCAAATTAATATAAGGAGGGAAGCTTGACATCATTTTGGCACCTTTTTTATTTGATCATTTTACCAATTTTCCACCTCATCAAAATTAATCCCTTCATTAAACCCACTTAAACCTCATTTTACCATTTTTTACCATTTAAATGCCATTTAATTACCAATTAAACACAAATTAATTACCAAACACAAAATGACCAAATTGCCACTACTCTTGCTCTCATCCTATAAATAGAGGTCTCTACTCTCTCATTTCTCAAGCTTGGAAAGCCAACAAACCCCTTGCATTTTCTCTTCTCATCCCTACCAAATTCACCAAAGCTCTCTTTTCTTTCATAAAGTGTGTGAGTCACATCTTGAACCTCACAAATTTTGAGCTAAATCACCATCCATTTCACTCTTTCTTCAATTGTTGAGAGATCAAGATTTGTGTTGGTGATTCTTGAAGTAGATCAAAACTTTGTTCAAGATTTGGTAATTTTCTTCATCTTTTTTTCATATATCATAATATGATTCTTTTGTGCTTGTGTTCAATGCATCTTTGATGCTATACTGGTCCAATTTGATGGTGATTTGGTGGAAAATTCATGCTACAATGGATATGTGATCATAAGGTGTTTGTATGTTTGCCTAAATCAAGTTTCAAAGTTCATAATGCTGGTTTTTTGAAAACTGTGCGCAGGAAATCGATTTCCTACAGAGGGAAATCGATTTCCACTCTGTTTTTTGCGCCAGATCTGAATTCTGCAGGCAGGAAATCGATTTCCTACAGAGGTAAATCGATTTCCAGTGAGGCAGAATGCCTGTTTTTGCTATTTTTGACTTGTTTTTGGTTCTAACTCTTCTTTTACTCCATTCTTTTGATATTTTCTTTGAATCACAAATTAGAGGCCTAATTTCTCTCTAATTTCAATGGACTTAGGGCATCGATAGGATGAGAATCCAAATCCGCAAAATTATGTGATTGAAATTATGGATGAAAGGAGCTTTTAATGTGGTTCCATCTTTTGTTTCTCTTTATTTTGATCGATGAAAGTCTTAATACCTTGAGAATTCTTATGGATTCTTGGTAAAGACTAGATCACTCACCATTTTTCTTTTCGTACGGTATTGCTTTCGGAGAGTGATCTACATATCGCTTCTCTCGCATGCATTAGCACATAAAGTTTTGACCGACCTCGTTGTAGGGTGATTTCTATATAAATCACTTGGCGATCTGCTTAACATAGCGCAATATTTCGTGTCCCGAATCAAAAAAGATCAAATATGGAAGAGAATTGTATGCGGTTGATTTAAGACTTATGAAGGTTTATCGTGTAGTCGCTATGATTTTATCAAGCTTCTGATAAATGTTCATTGAATTTAAATCCGAGAACATCCTTCACTCACCATCGATCTTAATTACTAACTTTGATAACATACTTGACAAGTTTCAAGATGGTTATCTTTAACATCTAACAATTGACTTTAATTTCCGCAATTTATTATATTGCTCTTTATATTTTGCTTTATTGCTTTACTTTATCATTTCATCATATTTACATTCCGCTATTTTCTCTTTGTCCGTTTGGACACTATGTTTATGTTTCCGCTATTTTCTTTTTGTCCACTTGGACCATACTTTACTTTTATGCTAAAACACTAATAAATAACGAAAATCTAAAAAACACCTAAGGCTCTCTTTTGGACTATTGGTTACTATCCCGAGCATTTTGGAGATTCGGACTTATGGACTTAGTACCTCTGGACCCTTATGATATTGTTACTCTGTTGTTATTCTGTCTGTCTGTCATTGGATTGTTGTCTGTTTGTATGTGCAGGTATTTCCTTGAAAGTCCTTGATGGTTAATTCCAAGGCATTGAGATAAGGATTTTACCCGAAAACAGCAGTTATTCTGCCCGATTTTCGTCAGAATTTTAATGTGCTTAATGCGAGATGGTGCTAAGATAATAAGTTTCTCTGGATCCCCAAGTGGTAATGTTTTGGTTTGGTATTGATAAATCCAAAGGATGGGAACTCTACCTTGACTCATAATGTCAAGTGTTGTCTTCTTCTTCGGTTAGACCGTTTCTTTCCTTAGCTTTTATTTTACGCAATAGGATAGCCTCTTCATCTCCTCCCATTCTTAAATTTTCAAAATCTTCTCCCTTTTTCAAAAACCTTCTTATGTTTGCAATCTTTTCAAAAACTTTTCTTTTAAAACATCTTTTGCCCTTAGTGGCTTTTCTTCAAAAGTTTAGACACCGTTAATTGTCGAAACGAGTGGTTATACCCCACGATTTTGAAATTGATTGATATAATGAGATCTTTTCCGCGTGAGAGAGCTAGTGGCATACTCGTTGATTTTATCCGAGTTGGAGCCCTTCTTTCATTTGCGATGCAAAGAACTCATTTGTTCTCATGCTCAAGATCAATGGCTGAGTATTTCTCTCCGACGACGATAAAGTGTTTATTCGTTTTTTTTTAAAAATGTTTTTCCTTTAAGCGGAACTACGTTAGCTCTGACTTCTTCATTGCACCGAGGAGGTATGTAGGCACAAGAGTTAATGTCTTGCCGAGCTTATTTTAAAAAATAAAACAAACTCTCTTTTTTAGCACACACGACAAAGATTTTCAAAAAGGTTCCTGTGGAGTACCACAGATATGAGGGGTGCTTAAAACCTTCCCCTTGTATAATCAACACCCGAACCTGAGTTCTCTTTCTTGTTTTAAAAACAAACTTTGGGTTTTTCGTTCTTTTCCCTTTTCCTTTGAAAAAATAAAGCGCGGTGGCGATTTCAAACGAAATATTGAGTCGACTCAACTCCATGGCTTCGATCTCAGATTTTCCCCGCTACACATACTATCTCATGTCAATTCACATTTACCACATATATATGAATATACACGTTATCAAAACAACATCATTGGCATAGCAATATATTATTCTCAACATAAATATTCGAGCTAAAAACACAATTACGTACGGATAAATTCTCAAAATACCGTAATTTACCGATAAACCGAATAATTAATCCAAGTCCAAGTATATTTCAATCAAATAGACTTATTGAAATTAATTCAACTATTAATTATCAATTAATATCACCTACCGCCAACAAAACTATTTTTATTAAAAATAATATCACACTTGCTTTCTAAAGGTTCAAACGGTACTCAAAACAGATTCACGGTTTGAAAGTTATGAATTTGTAAAGTTTCAACGAGAACGAAAAATACTAACATCATAAACTGACAACACTAAACATGTCAGAATTACGCAAAATAATTAAAAGTATGACTCTTAATAACTCAAAGCAACTCTAAGAATTCTATCGAAATTGAAACTAACTTAAATTAACTCGTAATTTAATTTTGTTTATCTCTAATTCCAAGACTCCTAAAATTATAACAAATAATACTATTTAATTATTATTATTAATTATACTATTGAAATAGTATATATCAGTAAACTTGAACTGGTTTTCTCAATTTGACACAATGCAGCTACAGTGTTACCGAAACAAAATCATTATCATCAATCATTAAAAAAAACAAAAGACCTATACTAATAAGAGATGATTCTAAAAGAAACAAGGGATTTATACAAAAAAAAAATATAAATGGCTGTATTTATATTTTATACTAAAATATCATTCTAAATATTTGATACATAAGAGATTTACATGCTGCATTTACGTTTTCTGCCGGTGGGTTGTTAACTAGCATATAAAATGGTCTGGCAGTTAGGAAAAAAACATAGACTAAAATTCATACATGTCGCAGTGGAGAAGAATTGTCAAGGATAATTTTTATTCACAATTCAAAATAAAATTCATACATATCACAATGCACTCCAGTACCAATTTCTATGAATTGAAGCGCTACAGTATCTATTTCTATGAATGAAGAGTACTAATTACTAACACCAAAATATATTTTTAACATCAATTTTGTGGATTCTCAACAAAACCTAACATGTCAAAATCATAAAAATTGAAGAACAAAATCCCTAAATCATGTTAATCTACCCATTGATCCAATCATACTAACCCATGATAATAAGGATTCTCCCCCTTACCTCTTCAATTTCTTCAAACCTAACTTTTCTCTTTATTCCTCTTTTGCTCCTCTTCTCCTCCTTTCCTCTCTTCTCTTCTCTTGAAATGAACAAATGTTATGGTGTCTCTAACCCTCTCTAAACCCTTACTATATTATGTCTTAACGAGCTTAAGGAAATAACACCCAATTACTTCTATTTCTAATAAATAGGCCCAATTAGATATAATCTCTAATAACTCAATTAACCCATTAAACCAAATAAACACAATTATACACAAAATTAATTAATTAAATTAATTATTATATCACATAACAATTAAAAATAAATAATTAAAACACAAATGAGCCTAATAAAATATACCCCTTATTACTCAATATCTCATATTTCCGGTCTAATCTTAATTACTCGGAAAATTCCCAAAACGCTAAATATTAACTCACTAATATTTCCAATACTAAAAATATTAATATTTTCGATTAAATATCGATCCGCTATCCCGAACTAATACTCGTTGATTTTATCCGAGTTGGAGCCTTTCTTTCATTTGCGATGCAAAGAACTCATTTGTTCTCATGCTCGAGATTAATGGCTGAGTATTTCTCTCCGACGACGATAAAGTGTTTATTCGTTTTTTTTAAAATGTTTTCCCTTTAAGCGGAACAACATTAGCTATGACTTCTCCATTGCACCGAGGAGGTATGTAGGCACAAGACTTAATGTCTTGTCGAGCTTATTTTAAAAAATAAAACAAACTCTCTTTTTTAGCACACACGACACAGATTTTCAAAAAGGTTCCTGTGGAGTACCACAGATATGAGGGGTGCTTAAAACCTTCCCCTTGTATAATCAACACCCGAACCTGAGTTCTCTTTCTTGTTTTAAAAACAAACTTTGGGTTTTTCGTTCTTTTCCCTTTTCCTTTGAAAAAATAAAGCGCGGTGGCGATTTCAAACGAAATATTGAGTCGAGTCAACTCCATGGCTTCAATCTCAGATTTTCCCCGCTACAGAAAAATGACGACTTCACTGGGGACCCAGTTTTAAGTGTGTTAAGCCTATTTTTGTTTATCTGTGTTTTTTATTTGTATATATTGCTGTGTGTTTTGTGTGTTTATTTTCTTTTTTTTTCTTTTTGGTGCTCGATGGTTCCTCTGTGATGAGATAAAGTCCTAACCCGGACTTTGGTGAGTAACTTGAGATAGGCGGTGGTAAGACCAATAGTCGCATGTCAGGAGCAATCCTTACCATGAGCGTCATATGGTGGAACCCCAATCAGTGGAGGCCTCGTGGAAGGTAGTAGAGGTTGTTACGAACCATCGTGATAACGCTATTACTTTCAATAGTGAGCGTCCGTAGAAGCTGAATGGCCTAGAACCTTTTTAACCCATCTAAGCCTTTTTAGGATGTAGTGAAGAAACAAGATCAAGTACCAATTTGAGCTTGTTGTCATGCGATACTACACTCAGACGAGTCTTTTTAGGCATATTATTGGCGCCCATGAGCAATTGTGCGTGTCGGTAGTATCTGATAGAAGATTGAAAACTCTGGGAACCTTTGTAGAACCCGATTGGCAGGTACAAAATTCCTTAGAACACACCTTGTGGGATGGGTAGACCCGTGGCTCCATGCTCGTGACGTCGAACTTTTGAACCTGGATTGTGTGATTTTGTGTGATTTGATGTGATCTTGTGTGCTCTTGATTGTGATTGATGCATAAAACATGCATTCATTCATTCATAAAAATGTCCTTTACAAATGGTTTTCAAGGAACTTAGAGACTTTGTTTGTAAACATCACAGGTACCATGGATCAAAAGAGAAGCATCAAGAAGTACACCTTCAAGAATTCAAGTGCAAAGGAATTGAAAGAGCTAGCAACTTTGGTTCCTAATCTTGACAACTTCAAAAACTGTTATGGGAAATTGATCTCTATCTTGAAGACCAAACTAGAAAAGGGGATTCTTGAGACTCTTGTGCAGTTTTATGATCCGGTTTATCATTGTTTTACCTTTCCTAATTATCAGCTTATGCCCACTTTGGAGGAGTATTCTTATTGGATTGGTTTGCCAGTTACGAATGATATACCGTTTAGTGGTCTGGAGAAAGAGCCTCAAGTTGATGAGATAGCATAACTTCTTCAGTTGAAAATATCAGATGTGAAAGTAAATATGACCAAAAAAGGAGGAATTTGGGGGTTGACTTCTAAGTTCTTGATTGGAAAGGCTTCTATGTTGGCTAGTAAAGGAAGTATGATTTCTTTTGAGACGTTTTTGGCCTTGCTTATCTATGGTTTGATACTCTTTCCCAACATTGACAACTTTGTCGATATTAATGCTATTCGGATCTTCATGATTGGGAATCCTGTGCCTACTTTGCTTGGGGATACTTATCATTCCATTCACCATAGGAATGATAAGAAAGGTGGACTTATCAACTGTTGCACTCCTTTGCTCTATAAGTGGTTTATTTCGCACTTACCTCAGGCTAAGAATTTCTTGAGCAATCCGGATGGTCTCTCATGGTCTCAGAAGATCATGCCTCTTACTAATGGGAATATCCATTGGTACAATCCTGCTTATGATATTGGCAAGATTATCGATAGTTGTGGAGAATTCCCTAATGTATCTCTTCTTGGTATACAAGGAGGAATTACCTACAACCCCGTTCTTGCAAGGCGTCAATTTTGCTACCCCATGAAGGAGCGACCCGCTAGTATTCTTGTGTCAGGAATCTTCTATCTTAATCAAGATGGAAATTCAGATATGAGAAATCGGTTTGTGCGTGCTTGGCACCATATTGATAGGAAGAGACATTTGGGAAAAAAGCAATGTGTTGCTCTCAAAGACTACACTGATTGGGTTCAAGCTAGAGCTCACACTTTTCAGATGCCTTATTTACTTGAGGAGCCTTCTCTACTCATTACTCCACCATTATCTTTCACTACTCCTGTTGAAAGTAGTGAAGAGCATCTAGAGCTCGTGGCTAAGATGAGAATGGAAAGAGATGATTGGGAAAAGAAGTTTCGTGCTTCGGAAATTGAGAATTAAGAGTTGAAGATACTTTTGAAAGAAAAGGATGAAATGCTTGATATCCAAGATGGTTGGTTGATGGAAAAGGATGATCAGATTCGTCATCAAGAAGAGCTACTTCAACAA
This sequence comes from Vicia villosa, assembly GCF_029867415.1. Classification (NCBI taxonomy): domain Eukaryota; kingdom Viridiplantae; phylum Streptophyta; class Magnoliopsida; order Fabales; family Fabaceae; genus Vicia; species Vicia villosa. Next base: position 192,584,787 of record NC_081180.1, read on the forward strand.
CATGGAGAAAAGCGGAAGAGACAACAAGAGGATTTATTTTCCTCTAGTAGTCATGAAGATTCAGTTGCATGGAAAGAATTTGCTAATAAGCCGATGGTCGAGAATGCTCATTTGAAGGCCTTTTATGAAGATGAGTTGGAGAAGCTCCGTAGGAAGCTGCAGAGAGGAGTTGGATCTTCGTCAGAAGTGTTCCCTTCTAGTTTTTAGCTTTTCCTTTGTTTTGTAATTTTGGATCTTTGAATCCTTTTGTAAGCTTTTCCATTACTAATGAAAGAATGATGTTATGTTTTATATTGTTTTTGCTAATGTTTACAATTGAAGTCTTAAAGTTCCTTGAAAACCAATAAAAATCATTTGCATTGCATTTCATGCATCATTCTGCATTTTGGTCTTGCTTCCGAGAGTATTCCCGAGGTCTTATTCAGTGTTCTTCATACAGAATCAAGCTGTCTCACCGGTATAACACTCGAGCTAACTGCAAGAAGAAGATGTAAGGTCTTGAACAAGAGAATCGTGAGCTACGTGAAGAGGTTGTTACTTTGAGATCTGGTGTGGATCGTCTCACTGCTCTAGTTGAGACATCAATGGCCGCTCAAAATCAAAATCAGAATCAGAATCAGATTCCTCCTCCCAATGCCCAAGCTCAGGGTCAAGCTACTGTGATTTTTGAAATTGCTGCTACAACAAAGACAGTTTATGTTGAACCACACCACCCTATTTATTTCCAAAATGGATCCAATTAAGTATATATTTGAGAAACCTGCGTTAACCGGAAGGATTGCTCGCTGGCAGATGTTGTTATCAGAATATGATATTGAATACCGAGCTCAGGAAGCTGTGAAAGGAAGTGTGTTGGCAGAGTACCTCGCTCATCAACCAATTGATGATCATCAATCTATCAGAATGGACTTCCCATATGAAGATATAATGTATTTAAGAGCTCAAGATTGGGATGAACCGTTGCCAGAAGAAGGACCAGAGCCTGGATCCAAATGGGGTTTAATTTTTTATGGAGCTTCTAATGTTCATGGCCATGGTATTGGTGCCATTATTATAACTCCGCAAGGATCGCATGTTCCTTTCACTGCAAGGATATGTTTTGATTGTACAAATAATATTGCTGAATATGAAGCTTGCATCATAGGGCTTGAAGAGGCCATTAATCTGAGAATTAAGATTCTTGATGTTTATGGAGATTCTGCGCTTGTGATTAATCAGATCAAAGGAGAATGGGAAACTCGTCATCCTAGTTTAATCCCTTACAAAGATTACGCCAGAAGGCTATTGACATTCTTCAACAAAGTTGAATTCCACCACATCCCTCGAGATGAGAATCAGATGGCTGATGCTTTAGCCACATTGTCTTCATGTACAAAGTGAATTTCCATAATGAGGAGCCTCAGATTACAATCAGGCGTCTTGATAGACCTACTCATGTATTCGCAGTTGAAGAATCAGCAGATGAGAAGCCTTGGTACTTCGATATCAAGCATTTCCTTCAGACTCAAGAGTACCCACTTGGGGCATCAAATAAGGATAAAAAAACTTTGAGGAGATTGGCTGGCAGTTTCTTCATTAATGCTGATGTTTTGTACAAAATAAATTATGACATGGTTTTGCTCAGATGCGTGGATAGACACGAAGCAGACATGTTGATGCATGAAATTCATAAAGGTTCTTTTGGTACTCATGCCAATGGACATTCGATGGCTAAAAAGATGCTTAGAGCAGGTTACTATTGGCTGACAATGGAATCTGATTGCTACAAGTTTGTAAAGAAGTGTCACAAGTGTCAAGTGTATGCTGACAATATTCATGTGCCTCCGACACTTCTCAATGTTATCTCGTCTCCATGGCCTTTCTCTATGTGGGGTATTGATATGATTGGCATGATTGAACCCAAGTCTTCGAACGGACATCGATTCATCCTGATAGCAATCGATTACTTTACCAAGTGGGTAGAAGCTGCTTCATATGCTAATGTGACAAAGCAAGTTGTGGTCAGATTTATCAAGAACAACATCATCTGCAGATATGGTGTACCGAGCAAGATCATCACTGATAATGGCTCGAATCTGAATAATAGCATGATGAGAGAACTGTGTGAAAGTTTCAAAATTGAACATCATAACTCTTCGCCTTATAGGCCAAAGATGAATGGAGCTGTTGAAGCAGCAAATAAGAATATTAAGAAGATTGTGCAAAAGATGGTTGTTACGTACAAGGACTGGCATGAGATGCTCCCATTTTCTTTGCATGGGTACCGTACATCTGTTCGTACTTCAACCGGGGCAACTCCCTTTTCTTTGGTTTATGGTATGGAAGCAGTGCTCCCTATTGAGGTTGAGATTCCATCATTGAGAGTTTTAATGGAAACCAAGTTATCTGAGGCTGAGTGGTGTCAGAGCAGGTTTGATCAATTAAATTTGATAGAAGAAAAGAGAATGACGGCTTTATGCCATGGTTAGTTGTACCAGAAGAGAATGAAGAAAGCTTTTGATAAGAAGGTTTGACCTCGTGTATTCAGAGAAGGCGACCTCGTGCTCAAAAGGATCTTGTCTTTCACCTCCGATTCAAGGGGCAAGTGGACTCCTAATTTTGAAGGACCATATGTTGTTAAGAAAGCCTTCTCTGGCGGTGCATTAATTCTTGCAACTATGGATGGAGAAGAGCTCCCACGTCCCGTGAATGCTGATGTAGTCAAGAAATATTTCGCCTAAAAATAATAAAAGAACAGCTCGCTAAGTTGAAAACCCGAAAGGGCGGCTTAGGCAAAAAAGAGCGTCTCGGTGGATTGAAAACCCGAAAGGGCGGTCCAGGCAAAAATTAGAGACATAAGCAGAATAAAATACCCGGTGGACTGAAAACCCGAAAGGGCGGTGTGGTGTCGTTTTCTTTACCTCCCCGTTTCACTTGGGAGGACGGCACGCTAGACCCTTCACGCGAAATTTGGAAGGAGAATGCGCCCGTGGTGGGATGAATTTTATTTCAGTTCTTCCTACGATATCACACGAACTTTCTTATTTGTCCTACGAGTAGGAAAGGGGAAAAAAGATCTCAACTAAACCCTAGGAGTTTGCTAAGTGTGGGGATTTCACCTAGACTAGAAATTCTGGAGTCCGGGGGGTCGGTTATACATAGGGAAGTGTTTAAACACCCTACATATCTGTAGTACTCTACAGGAACCTTCTCTGTGTCATTTGTGATTGTGTTTGCTGCTAATGATTGGGAAAGTTTCTCCTTTGTGTTAGGAGAAGGAATTGATTTGATTTGAAAAGACAGACAGACAGACAGACTGACTATTTTTGGTATTTTATTAGCTCGCTGAGATTCCTTGTGAACCTCATGCCTACATATCCCTAGTGGAAGTCAGAGCTTAATGTAGTTCGGGGAACTAACTAGGGAAATTAATTGTTTTTGGTGCCTTGCTTGAAGCTCAAGGTTGAAGCTTGGAATTAAATCTCTGTTTACAGTAAAGAGACATGGAATCATCTTTACAGAGAGGTATTTGTACTATTCTACCACAAACATTTAAAGGAGTGACAGAATAACTGGATTCATTTCATTCAAGAGGGGAGTCTACTTGGTTGATCAAGTATGACAGCCATCGTGCCTCTAAAATGAAAGAAAGATGCTCATCCAAATTAGGGAAAGTGTACAAGTCTGGGGATGTGCCAGAGCATGTCTTTCAGAGTCCTAAATGGGAGACTTTGATTGAAATTGAAATTGAAATGTTTGTTTGTTTGAATGTGGTAGAGTAGTAAAAATATCTCTCTATAGAGATAAGCTATGTCTATCTACTGTATAAAAGATTTGACTTTAGCTGGCTTGTATGAGGCCCAAGCTTGAGGCTTTTTGATTGATTAATTAATATTGACTTTGGGAGATGACTCCACTGGGGATTAATTACAGGGTATTTTAGTGTTCTGTACAAAGCCCAGAATTGAGGCTGACTCTACTTAGGGAGACTCTATTTGTGTGCCTTGTACAAAGCCCAAGGTTGTGGCTAACTGTTGAGGATAATTGAATTTTTAAGACTATGAATGACTCTATTTTGTGTGCCTTGTACAAAGCCCAAGGTTGTGGCTGACTCTAGCTAGGGAAAACATTATTTTCTGCCTTGTACAAAGCCCAAGGTTGTGGCAGACTCTTAAATAAACTGAGTATGGATGACTCTATGGGGAAAAAGATCCTAGGTGTTAGGAATCTTTGACACATGAAAGTATGGTTTATCTGCCTTGTACAAAGCCCAAGGTTGTGGCTACTGAGTGATGAAGAACTCACTGGGGAGACTCTATTATCTGCCTTGTACAATGCCCAAGGTTGAGGCTGACTCTTGACAGGGGAGTTTTATTGTTTGGGTGCCTTGTATGAAGCCCAAGGTTGAGGCTAACTGTTTTTGTTGGTTTTGACTCTACTGAGGAGATTTTATTTATTGAAAGACTGTTTTTCTTTGGAAGCTAACCCTTTCCAGGGATTTTGACTCAGCTGGAGAATTTGTCTGTTAAAAGACTGACTTTATCATGTTTTTTTGGAGGCTGACCCTTTCCAGGGGTTTTGACTCTTTTGGGGAAATTATCTCCTAAGAGAAATGAATCTTTGTTTTTTTGACATTTAATGATTGACTTTAGAGGCTAACCCTTTCCAGGGGTTTTGTATTAAAAATGAAAGAATGTGTGGAAGCTAACCCTTTCCAGGGATTTATTGAAATGGAGGTTGATTTTAATTGACTTTGGAGGCTAACCCTTTCCAGGGGTTTTGACATTTTAAACAGATTTTTATTAATTGACTTTGGAGGCTAACCCTTTCCAGGGGTGGTGTTGAAAATGAAAAATGGATGGCAGAAAGATTATCTAATGGAGACTTCTTGTTTAAAGCCCAAGATGAAGGCTGACTCAATGCTGAGGATGATCAAACATGGATCCTAGACTCTGCTAAGGAAGATTTATGAAGATAAGGGTGACAGAGACTGTCCATGTCTCTCATTCCAAAAGGTGTACTCAATGCAAAATTGAGACAAACTTAGCTTGTTTAAAGTCTGGTTTAAATTGGAAGAAACTCACCAGGGTAGGCTAAAAGGTGGCTAAAGACCTGTTCCTATGTTTATAAGAAACCTGATGGGTCCTTGTATACAAGCTCAAGAGGAAGCTGGAAATGCTTTTAAGAAGCCTGTGGGTCCTGTTGCACCCCAAAATTTGCCCATCCAATTTTATTTATAACTGGCTTCAGTTTCTCATAACATATGCATAACTCCATTAGGTCATCTAACACATAATGCATCATTAATCAATAATCTGGCATGGGATCAAGGATCTTGAAAATTAGGGCTTCTAATTCACTCAAGCTTAATTCATCTGGCTATTCTTTAAGTGTCGGATGGGAAATTATGGTTTTAGCTTATGATCAGTATGGGTTTCTTTCTCATCAGGCTATAAGAGCTTTTCTTCATCTGAAGTCGTCTAAGCCCAAAGAGATAAGGTTCATTTCCCTGTGGATGAGTATGGTTTTATCATCACCTCAAGAGCTTCGTCATTAATGAGCATTTCAAATAAGGAGAACAAGGTTACTTATCCATATTGTTGAGTTTTAATTCATCAGTCAAGATTCATTGAATTTCATGATTAAAGTATTATGGTGTGCTATAACATAAGTGATGAAGTTGAGAATTCATTTTAATCAAGACAATTCTTATTCTCACCATTAATACTTGTGGCGTCAATTGCAAGTCAGGCTGGGTGTTGAATTGAGTAAGAATTTCATTAAAGATACAGATTGAGTGAGATTGGAGAAGATTTGGGGTCAATGAAATAATTAAAGGGAATTATAGTCCCTAAACATTTTGATTTAAGCTGGAAAGTCCACGTCATTTATAATCTCAAGCTCAAAGACCATTTCTATCATTACAATTATATTCCATACACACAAAAAGTCCAATATCCATTACAAAGAACCAAGCTACAAGAAGGATTTCATAAAAATATTCCTAATCCTATCTATACTCTACTGTTTCTACAATTTTGGAACATAGAATAAGAAAAATGATACAGCACATGATTATTTCTAAACATATGGTCTATAAGTTCATGAACTCCATTGAACAAGTACAAATCTTCAACTTCCATGGGCTCTGTTTGGCTTTCAAGTGTTGAGAACTACCCGCATTAAAACACCATCCACATACAGCCAGGGTGCACTCCTAATCAGCAAACTGGACCAACCGACCATCGTCTTGTCTTGCCACTGATTCAACAATTTAACCTCGACAAACCTATGCAATACGTACCTGCACACCATAACCCATCAATGAAAAATCAGAAGCAAAGACCCTGCGGTATTCGAAACAAAATTTCAATGCATTCACAAAATCTACTAACAAGTCTTCTAATATCTTCTAATTCTTTTAACTGATTTCCCTAAGAGTTTAAACCTTAACCAAATACCGGTTCAGCAGCTAACCTCCTTATATTTCCTAACTGTCAGCTAACATACCAGTTTATAACAATCCATAACTACCTCCTAACCACATTTCAGACCAATGAACAACAAGTAACAGAATTCAGTTACATAACTACCCCGAAACAGAATCGCAACTACCTAACTGATTTCTCTAACCAATCCTAACCAATTCATAACAACTTCTAAAGCCTATAACCAATTCTCAACAGAATTCTAACCTATAGCAGAAACAGAAATAACAGAAAATCAAGGAGCTTAACTAACCTTCAATCACTCTCAGTTCCATTCCCTACACTCAAAGCTTCTCCATCAACCTCTTCAGAGCATTGATCAAGCTCTGAAAGAGGTGAAGCATAGCCTCACGCACCCTCTCTGCATCTCCATATTCAATCATCTTCATACTCTCCTTACATCTACTCCTCACAACAACAATACAACAGCAGAACGCAACAGAAAAATTCCAAAAGAAGTAGAAGAAGAGTGCGTATCGGAGAAGGCAAAGAAACGAGAGGAATACCGGATAATTGGAGTACTCTTCTGAATCAGTCTTGAGCGCATCATCGTCTTTGAGCCATAGCGACGCATCGGAGGTTCAAGTCGCCTTAACAGGTTCGTTCACTATGACCTTTGACCCTTACATGTGCATCTATGATCTGATTAGAACTCTGCTTGCTTCAATTTTGTGTGAATCATGCTCGAATCTGGAAATCCCAAAATCTAGGGTTCTTAGTTGAACGCCGATCTCGTCGATTCAGGAGTTTGTTGCTAAATCTAGTTGCTGACTCGCAATTGGAGTATAATTTTAGATAGGGTTTATGTTTTGATTGTGGTGATTAAGGCGGTCGGAGGCGGAGATGGCCGCCGGAGAGGTTAGGGACGAACGAGAACGAGAGTGAGAGAGCTTGAGAAGGATGAAACGACACATAGAACCCTAATCCCTTTTCTTTAATTTTTTTTATTTATTTATTTTAATTAAACCAATAATTAAAATCTGAAAGAAATAGAATGGATCAAAAACAATCAATCTTGGGCCGTTTTGCTGATCACACCCCATTTGGCCCGTCACCATCCTTTTGCATACAAAAATCTGTTCAACAAAAAATAGTCTACTGGGCCTTGATTTGACTGGGCCTTGCGCCTACTATTCACCACTATAGATTCATTTTACACCCCTGTTTCTATTTTCTCAATTACTAGAATTTAGATTTTAATTAGATTTTTATCATTTCTTTGAGTAATTGAAACACTAATCTTCACTATCATTTTTTAGACTTTAATACATGATTTTGACATAAAAATGTTCATAAAAAAATATTAGTTTAGGCTAATTATTTTATTTCTCTTTTGCTTAGTTTTGTATTCTTTTTCTCATGTAAAATTCTCATAATAAATAGTATCTTTTAATTCATTTTGTACCATATTGTGAATCATTTGTTTTCATGTTTGGTGCTATATTTTCAAGTCATGCTTTTGTACTGATTTTTGTACCGTTATTTACTTGTAATTTTTACTTGTAATTTCGATCTCCGCTTATGCTTATACTTTCATGCCGCTTTTTGCTCCTAACCATTTAGGTAGAATCATAACATTAGACTAGTTTTCATTTTAGGCTAGTTGTCCTTCTTTTCTTTTCAACTTTTAAAATACTTAATAAATATCGATGAAGATCATACCGTTACTATATTTCATAGTAAGAAAGAAATGATTGAGGCGTAGGCCTTGATGTATGTTCTTTCCTACTTAGCGGAGAAGAAATGATTGAGGTGTGAAGCCTCGATGTATTTCTTAACCGTTGTTTAGAGAAACGATCGTGGTGTAGGCCTCGATGTGCATTCTCTAAACATTCACAAAAAACTCTTTTTTGTATCTCCTTCACTTAGCGGAGAAGAAATGATTGAGGTGTGAAACCTCGATGTATTTCTTAACCGTTATTTAGAGAAACGATCGTGGCGTAGGCCTCGATGTGCTTTCTCTAAATATGCAAAACAAAACTCTTTTTGGTATGATCTAAGTCACAAATTAATTTCCCTTAAAAGACACCTAAACAAAAACACTTCAAAATATCTAATAAAGGCTCAGAGCTAATCAAAGTGAGGAAGTGATGCGATGCCTTGTAGTAGGTTTTCGTCCATCATGGAATCACACATAAAAGACACAAACCAATCTCTTTTCTCTCTTGCCTCCGAGGCATTCTTTCTCTTGCCTTCAGGGCATTCTTTCTCCTAATCGGACACGTTATTTCCGCTCCATTCCCAGCTTAAGACTCCAGAGGTCGAGCAGCGGAGTGCGAATGTAACTGTTCAACTAAAAAACACAAAAACAAACAAAAACTAAAGAGCCGAACTACGGCGCTCTGATTCCTGAAAAGGATACGTAGGCATTAGGTCGCGGGGCCTAAGCGAGCACAATTATTTATAAACCTTATTTTCCCCGTGTTTCTTTTCTTTCATTTGCATGCATTCCCTTAGTAATTAAGCTTTAGATTTATACACCCTTAGAATAGAACAAACATAGGTGGATACCATCGAGTACGATGGGCGTGAGGGGTGCTAGCACCTTCCCCTTGCGTAACCGACTCCCGTACCCTATCTCTGGTCGAAAGACCTTCTCTTATCCTTATTCTAGGTTTTCTGATATTCCTTTCCCTCTTTGGGATAAATATATTGGTGGCGACTCTGCTGTCTGATTTTCGCGAGCGTGCGACAGCTGGCGACTCTGCTGGGGACCTAGCTTAGTCGATCCTAGCTTGTGTTTGCTTTCTTTTCTATGGGTGTTCATTCATTGATTTATTGCTTTATTGCTTTACTGCTTTATTGCTTTACTTCTTTATGCCTTGCATATCATGACTATTTATTGCCTGCATATCATGTTTATTTTCTCGCATTCTGGACTATATTATGGGTCCCCGTGGGGGCCGCATATTTTCTCTGTTTGCAGGTTGGGTGGGATTTCTATGAGGTAATAGGCCCAATACCCAGGCCAGAGTGATACCTTAGGAACTAGGAATAGAGTGGCCATGACGGACAGAAGACGTATGTCTGATTGATCCGATCATGTATCCACGGACAGAGCTTGGTTGAACGAGGCAATATCGTATGATAGCGCCTACTTTCAATCCTCTGTTGGCTTCTTGACATACCATATACTAGATCCTACCTGTGAGAGGGGTTGGGAAATTTGGTTTTGCAGGAAAACAAGCCTCCATCCCACCCTATGCCCGTTCAGACTATCTATCATAATCAACGTCGAACCTCTGAATCTGGAGGGTTCGACCTTATGTGACTTATGCAAGGTTATCTATCAGAATCAACGTCGAACCTCTGAATCTGGAGGATTCGACCACCCTTGACTTATGCACAAGCTATTTATCCAGAAAGCAACGTCGAACCTCTGAATCTGGAGGATTCGACCATATCTTATTGTCCATGAGAAGCTGTTATCCAAGAGGCCTTGATCCTTGATCCTGATTTATGTTGCATTTGCATCATCATTAACATTTTGCATTCATGCCTGTGCATTCATGGTTACCAATACTCTTACCTATTTCTCTCCATCAGATCAGTCAAGACGATTCCTCCACACCGATATCTGACAAGAGCTCACAAAAGAAGAATCATGGGGAATTACAAAAAAATCAAGCTACTATCTAAGGACCCCACGCCTCCTCGTGAGGGTACCTTCCACCAAAGGAGCCTAAAAACTTTGTGTTTGTCAGAGAACATTGCACTTGCATCATAATAAGGCCAAGCTTGCCATTGTATAGATTTCTTTAGTATTTTCAATTGTATTACTTTTGTTGGTATCAAGTACTTCTCATTGTAAGAAACTCATTCTGTTTGAATAAATAAAAATAATGCAATATACATGTTTGTCTCAAATCATTTCATCTTTGTCATTATGTTCATTGATACTTCACTCATTTGTCTTAAGCAACTAAAAAAGGAGAATGATGAAAATCAAAAACACATGAACTACTAACTGTATGCTTTTGGAACAAAGATCCTGCTGATGATGTACAGGCATTGTTTCAATTCCTAAACACTGGAGTTATAAGGGAGTGAAACCCTCGTCAACCCCTTTGAACCTAAGGAGTAGTAGTTTCTTTTCAAAAAAATACAAAACCCTCAATTTTAACCAGGGGCAGGGTAGTCTTCAGTTAGTACGACCGAGCGCTCAACTTTCAGGTACTCCATCAGAGGATCAATCATATCTCAGATCTCACAACAAAAAAAGAAGAGCACAATCCACAATGGATGTCTCCCATTCACTAAGAAGAAGGCAGTCACAACCTTTTCATCAAGTCAATCACAAATGTCATACAACTTGTTCCCGAACGAGACGAAAAGAATGAAAAGAAAGTTATGAATCATGATAAAAAAGAAAGAAACAATAGCCCGCTAAGTCAAAAGAAGGAAAAGCTTTGGAGCAAATGACTTAGGCAAAAATTAGGGCATATCCCGCTGGACAACGAAAACCAAAATCAAAAGAAACTGTTGTCCAGGCAAAAGTTAGGGAAAGCAAAAAGAAAAAGAAAAATCCTCCAAGGGACAAGTTGTTGTGACCATCAACGAAAACACCAAAGGGTGGCTGCCACCTCCATCAAAGCCATAAAGGATCCTCATCCAGCACAATCCTTCCTGAAAGGTGAACACTCGTGTCAAACTAGCTGAACATAGGACTGGAGGACATCACGAAGAAGGGGTGGGTTAAGTAGAATTTGAGCCTTTATCCTTTGTTTCTCAAACCGTGAACCTGACCACGTTACAACCCTCAAAAGTCCTAATTGAAGCAGGGTTCGTTCCGAAAGCATACAAACTGTAAAATCATGTCAAACTGACTCCTAATGTTGCTTGTCACTTGTGTTAGTATCAGTACAACATTTTGGACAAATAAAAACTTTTCTTTGAGATTAACATGTGCATTGCATTCTCATTATCCTTTTCAAAACAGAATTGTCTCTAATCAGAAAGTAAGTACTTGATACCAAGGAAAGTTCAACATTGAAATTCCATCGAGTAATCTTACAAAGGCAAAGGTTGGTCACCCACAAGGAAAATACTTGAAACATCCATTTGGTGGAAGAGTTCCTTTCAATCTGGGGGCATTCATCCCATGATCAACACTGGGGCAGACCATTACAAATCTCCATGATTCAAGCACATCATAATTCCATCTCAAGTGATCCTAAAGGCTGGGGCAAGCTAGCAACAATTCATTTCTCCATCTTCAATCAAGTGTCAGATATCGAGACAAGTGTCGAGGAGTCAATCCAAACACCTCACCTTCACCAACACTTTCACAAGCAATGACCTTTCCGCAAGGGCATCCTCCATCCACTCCTGGTATCTTGGAAACAATCATTCCATCCATAATCATACATGCATCATGCATATCATTGCATTCTCATTGGCATATCTCCCTTAATAATCCATCATCAATAAAGCAGGGGCATCCACCCTACCTTGATTCTCAAGCAGAGTTTCAGAACTCCATCCAATCTATTCCCCATACAAAGCAGAAACCCTAATCAATCAGTACACTACATATAGAACCCATAGCATTGCATCTCCAGAAGTGCACAAATAAATCATACATTGCATGTGAAGCATAAGCCAAGTTACTCATCAGATGAGGTCCCTACAAGCAATCAGTTGATATTCCACTGGATCACTCAGAGTTACCATTGTGGTGTCATCTCTCATAGTCAATCATGTTCATCTTTCTTCAACCTAGAGTTGATGTTTTTGTGTTCAACCCAGAGTTGACTTTCATTTCATCTTTTAACCCCGAGTTAATTATACCTTCCCACTCAACCCAGAGTTGACGGTTATCCCTTCTTCAACCCAGAGTTGATGGTTATCCTTTTTTCAACCCAGAGTTGACGGTTATCTCTTGCCTTTCCCACTCAACCCAGAGTTGACGGTCTTCTATTATCCCTTTTTCAACCCAGAGTTGACGGTTATCCTTTTTTCAACCCAGAGTTGACGGTTATCATTTGTTCAATCCAGAATTGATTATCTCTCTTTCCCACTCAACCCAGAGTTGATGGTTATTTCCCACTCAACCCAGAGTTGATGGTTATTTCCCACTCAACCCAGAGTTGACGGTTACCTTTTTTCTTTCCCCACTCAACCCAGAGTTGACGGACATCCTTTATCCTTTTCCCACTCAACCCAGAGTTGACGGTTATCTTTTGTCCTTTTCCCTCTCAACCCAGAGTTGACGGATATTTCCTCATTGATTCTCTTTCCCTCTCACCCAGAGTTGACGGTCATCTTTTCTTCTTCCCCACTCAACCCAGAGTTGACGGTTATCCCTTGTTCAATCCAGAATTGATTATCTCTTTTTCCCACTCAACCCAGAGTTGACGGTTATTTTTTATTCAATCCAGAATTGATTCTCTTCCCCTTTATTCTCCAACCCAAAGTTGACGGTTATCTTTCCTCCTTTCCCTCTCAACCCAGAGTTGACGGTTATCTTTTACTCAACCCAGAGTTGACGGTTATCCTTTATTCAATCCAGAATTGATTTCTTCCTTTTTTCCACTCAACCCAGAGTTGACGGTTATCTTTTGTCTTTTCCCACTCAACCCAGAGTTGATGATTATTTTCTCATTCCCACTCAACCCAGAGTTGACGGTTATTCCTAATTGTTCATCTTTTCTCTTTCAACCCAGAGTTGAATTACCTTTTCTCAACCCAGAGTTGATGTCCATCTCTTGTTTTCAACCCAGAGTTGATGTTCTTACTTTCCGTTCTCAACCCAGAGTTAATATTTACCTCTTATTCAACCCCGAGTTGACCTCCCTTTATTCTTCGACCCAGAGTTGACCCACTTTTCTTTTTAAACCCAGAGTTGATGTTTATTTCATTTCCAACCTAGAGTTGATATCTTTTTTCAGTGGATCTCATCGTTCTTCAGGCAAATTTTCAGGTTCTTTCGGTATTTAATCTTCTTCTACCTTTAATGTTCGAAAGGCTTGCGCCAATCTCACTTTCAGGTTTAAGACGATTAAATAGGGGCAGCTGTTGCACCCCAAAATTTGCCCATCCAATTTTATTTATAACTGGCTTCAGTTTCTCATAACATATGCATAACTCCATTAGGTCATCTAACACATAATGCATCATTAATCAATAATCTGGCATGGGATCAAGGATCTTGAAAATTAGGGCTTCTAATTCACTCAAGCTTAATTCATCTGGCTATTCTTTAAGTGTCGGATGGGAAATTATGGTTTTAGCTTATGATCAGTATGGGTTTCTTTCTCATCAGGCTATAAGAGCTTTTCTTCATCTGAAGTCGTCTAAGCCCAAAGAGATAAGGTTCATTTCCCTGTGGATGAGTATGGTTTTATCATCACCTCAAGAGCTTCGTCATTAATGAGCATTTCAAATAAGGAGAACAAGGTTACTTATCCATATTGTTGAGTTTTAATTCATCAGTCAAGATTCATTGAATTTCATGATTAAAGTATTATGGTGTGCTATAACATAAGTGATGAAGTTGAGAATTCATTTTAATCAAGACAATTCTTATTCTCACCATTAATACTTGTGGCGTCAATTGCAAGTCAGGCTGGGTGTTGAATTGAGTAAGAATTTCATTAAAGATACAGATTGAGTGAGATTGGAGAAGATTTGGGGTCAATGAAATAATTAAAGGGAATTATAGTCCCTAAACATTTTGATTTAAGCTGGAAAGTCCACGTCATTTATAATCTCAAGCTCAAAGACCATTTCTATCATTACAATTATATTCCATACACACAAAAAGTCCAATATCCATTACAAAGAACCAAGCTACAAGAAGGATTTCATAAAAATATTCCTAATCCTATCTATACTCTACTGTTTCTACAATTTTGGAACATAGAATAAGAAAAATGATACAGCACATGATTATTTCTAAACATATGGTCTATAAGTTCATGAACTCCATTGAACAAGTACAAATCTTCAACTTCCATGGGCTCTGTTTGGCTTTCAAGTGTTGAGAACTACCCGCATTAAAACACCATCCACATACAGCCAGGGTGCACTCCTAATCAGCAAACTGGACCAACCGACCATCGTCTTGTCTTGCCACTGATTCAACAATTTAACCTCGACAAACCTATGCAATACGTACCTGCACACCATAACCCATCAATGAAAAATCAGAAGCAAAGACCCTGCGGTATTCGAAACAAAATTTCAATGCATTCACAAAATCTACTAACAAGTCTTCTAATATCTTCTAATTCTTTTAACTGATTTCCCTAAGAGTTTAAACCTTAACCAAATACCGGTTCAGCAGCTAACCTCCTTATATTTCCTAACTGTCAGCTAACATACCAGTTTATAACAATCCATAACTACCTCCTAACCACATTTCAGACCAATGAACAACAAGTAACAGAATTCAGTTACATAACTACCCCGAAACAGAATCGCAACTACCTAACTGATTTCTCTAACCAATCCTAACCAATTCATAACAACTTCTAAAGCCTATAACCAATTCTCAACAGAATTCTAACCTATAGCAGAAACAGAAATAACAGAAAATCAAGGAGCTTAACTAACCTTCAATCACTCTCAGTTCCATTCCCTACACTCAAAGCTTCTCCATCAACCTCTTCAGAGCATTGATCAAGCTCTGAAAGAGGTGAAGCATAGCCTCACGCACCCTCTCTGCATCTCCATATTCAATCATCTTCATACTCTCCTTACATCTACTCCTCACAACAACAATACAACAGCAGAACGCAACAGAAAAATTCCAAAAGAAGTAGAAGAAGAGTGCGTATCGGAGAAGGCAAAGAAACGAGAGGAATACCGGATAATTGGAGTACTCTTCTGAATCAGTCTTGAGCGCATCATCGTCTTTGAGCCATAGCGACGCATCGGAGGTTCAAGTCGCCTTAACAGGTTCGTTCACTATGACCTTTGACCCTTACATGTGCATCTATGATCTGATTAGAACTCTGCTTGCTTCAATTTTGTGTGAATCATGCTCGAATCTGGAAATCCCAAAATCTAGGGTTCTTAGTTGAACGCCGATCTCGTCGATTCAGGAGTTTGTTGCTAAATCTAGTTGCTGACTCGCAATTGGAGTATAATTTTAGATAGGGTTTATGTTTTGATTGTGGTGATTAAGGCGGTCGGAGGCGGAGATGGCCGCCGGAGAGGTTAGGGACGAACGAGAACGAGAGTGAGAGAGCTTGAGAAGGATGAAACGACACATAGAACCCTAATCCCTTTTCTTTAATTTTTTTTATTTATTTATTTTAATTAAACCAATAATTAAAATCTGAAAGAAATAGAATGGATCAAAAACAATCAATCTTGGGCCGTTTTGCTGATCACACCCCATTTGGCCCGTCACCATCCTTTTGCATACAAAAATCTGTTCAACAAAAAATAGTCTACTGGGCCTTGATTTGACTGGGCCTTGCGCCTACTATTCACCACTATAGATTCATTTTACACCCCTGTTTCTATTTTCTCAATTACTAGAATTTAGATTTTAATTAGATTTTTATCATTTCTTTGAGTAATTGAAACACTAATCTTCACTATCATTTTTTAGACTTTAATACATGATTTTGACATAAAAATGTTCATAAAAAAATATTAGTTTAGGCTAATTATTTTATTTCTCTTTTGCTTAGTTTTGTATTCTTTTTCTCATGTAAAATTCTCATAATAAATAGTATCTTTTAATTCATTTTGTACCATATTGTGAATCATTTGTTTTCATGTTTGGTGCTATATTTTCAAGTCATGCTTTTGTACTGATTTTTGTATCGTTATTTACTTGTAATTTTTACTTGTAATTTCGATCTCCGCTTATGCTTATACTTTCATGCCGCTTTTTGCTCCTAACCATTTAGGTAGAATCATAACATTAGACTAGTTTTCATTTTAGGCTAGTTGTCCTTCTTTTCTTTTCAACTTTTAAAATACTTAATAAATATCGATGAAGATCATACCGTTACTATATTTCATAGTAAGAAAGAAATGATTGAGGCGTAGGCCTTGATGTATGTTCTTTCCTACTTAGCGGAGAAGAAATGATTGAGGTGTGAAGCCTCGATGTATTTCTTAACCGTTGTTTAGAGAAACGATCGTGGTGTAGGCCTCGATGTGCATTCTCTAAACATTCACAAAAAACTCTTTTTTGTATCTCCTTCACTTAGCGGAGAAGAAATGATTGAGGTGTGAAACCTCGATGTATTTCTTAACCGTTATTTAGAGAAACGATCGTGGCGTAGGCCTCGATGTGCTTTCTCTAAATATGCAAAACAAAACTCTTTTTGGTATGATCTAAGTCACAAATTAATTTCCCTTAAAAGACACCTAAACAAAAACACTTCAAAATATCTAATAAAGGCTCAGAGCTAATCAAAGTGAGGAAGTGATGCGATGCCTTGTAGTAGGTTTTCGTCCATCATGGAATCACACATAAAAGACACAAACCAATCTCTTTTCTCTCTTGCCTCCGAGGCATTCTTTCTCTTGCCTTCAGGGCATTCTTTCTCCTAATCGGACACGTTATTTCCGCTCCATTCCCAGCTTAAGACTCCAGAGGTCGAGCAGCGGAGTGCGAATGTAACTGTTCAACTAAAAAACACAAAAACAAACAAAAACTAAAGAGCCGAACTACGGCGCTCTGATTCCTGAAAAGGATACGTAGGCATTAGGTCGCGGGGCCTAAGCGAGCACAATTATTTATAAACCTTATTTTCCCCGTGTTTCTTTTCTTTCATTTGCATGCATTCCCTTAGTAATTAAGCTTTAGATTTATACACCCTTAGAATAGAACAAACATAGGTGGATACCATCGAGTACGATGGGCGTGAGGGGTGCTAGCACCTTCCCCTTGCGTAACCGACTCCCGTACCCTATCTCTGGTCGAAAGACCTTCTCTTATCCTTATTCTAGGTTTTCTGATATTCCTTTCCCTCTTTGGGATAAATATATTGGTGGCGACTCTGTTGTTCATTTTCGCGAGCGTGCGACAGGTCCTTGTACAAAGCCCAAGAGGAGGCTAATCGAGGGTCCTTGTTATAGCACAAGAGAAAGCTATGTAGTTTTGAACTTATTTTGGCTCTAAGCAAATGGGTAAGAGGTTTCACCGGGAATAATTCCTCTTTGGGTGGATGTGTCCTATTATTTTGGGATTCTAAGGTTTTTGCCAAGATGTTTCACCGGGAATAATTCATCTTGGGGGTTTGAACTACAGATCTCTAATTAGGAAAGAGCCTTCACCGGGAAGACATTCTCAATCCTAGGCCATATTCCTATAATATATATATAGTTTAACTGTCCTAAGGTTTATACTCAAACGTAGTCCTAAACTAATATATGCACAGTTTATATTTGACAGTAAGTTAAATAAAGACTGTAAATTGAAAGCTTGTAAAGCCTAACCTGGATGGAGTGGAGGCCTTTGAAGAAGTATGTACAGAGCCTCAACAGTATTTTTGTTGTTTTGTTGATGACAGTTGAATATATGATAAACAGTTAAGGGTTTTTGAAAACAGAAGAAGTGAAGATGGACAAAGGTCACATAGGTATCTGAAGAGTTTCACCGGGAATAATGCCCTTCAAATACCAGAAGAATGTTTTGAAAACAGAAAGAAGATTTTGAAAATACAGTTTTGAAAACAAGCTAAGAAGAGAAGGTTTTTGGGACTTACACTCTATTAGAGGCCCAGTACTTTACAGTACTGGTGTAAAAGCAATTTGAAAATGATTTGGAATGATACAAGGTTTTGTTGTTTGAAAACCTTAATCATCCGTTTAATTAGAGATTGAAAACAGTTTTGAATATTGACAAAAATCAACTTAATCAAAGTAAAAATAAAGATTTTTACTTAATTAAGACCTAAACAATTAGGGTTTTATCATGAACTTTATTTACAAAATGATTAGGTTAAAACAAAGTGAATATATGTATTTTAAAGTATTTAAGAAAACACTTAAAACATACTATTTTAAACCTAAAAAAAATATATGAAATAAATAATATTTTTATGATTTTTTTATTTACTCACAAAATAGGTATATTAAATGATAAGTGTGTGAAAAATGAAGTGAAAATAGATTAATTTGATAGGTTAAATAAATATGTGAAGTTTGTGAGAAAATGAAAGAAATTGTGTGTTAAAAAAATAGTTTTGGCCCTTGGAGGGTTTGAACCCACGCCCTCTAGGTCACACACTCAAAACAAACACCACTGAGCCAACGCGCGTGTGGTGATAGTAACTTGCATTCATTTGGTCATGTTTCAAAACAACTAGTAAATCATTGAAAAATAAAAGAATCAAAAAGTCTGGGGCGAGGGGGATTCGAACCCCAGACTTGAGGCATGATGAGACTAAGGGCGTATGGGAGGCCACTAGGGCAAGTTGTTCAGTCGTTTAAGGAACGCATACCATTCAAAATAAAATAAACTTTGGCCCCAGATTCAAATTTTGCGCGCCATGGCCATAGTCATCTTCTTCCTCGAGCTCAAAGATTTTCAAAATCCTAACTCTCTGGTTTCTCAACTAAATGACATGATGTAAACATCAATCTTGTTCTAAATTTCCTCACGAATCCAGATATGTAACTAACATTTATTTATATAAACTATAGCTACCTAATTTCTCAGAAAACTCTAAGAACATATAAACCCTAAATTTGAAATTAAATGACAAACAAGACGAATAAATGCAAGATGATAGAGGGTTTTCAATCCTCTGATGATGCTAAACAAGATAGAATCGAGCTTTAACTCAGTGAGTGCTTAAATTAAAGAGGTGAAGTTCAGAAACTTACCTCTGAAAATGGAGGTCGTGAGGATGATTGAGAGCACCTGGGTTTGAATGAATGATCTCAATAGCTTCCTTGAGACTCAATGATGCTAACTGAATGCTTATTGGAGCTTGAATCCTTCTTAATTGCTCTATGGACCTCCCTCGATTTCAGCTTCAAGTGAACATGGAGGTTGTTGAATTTGGAGTTACAGATGAGCTGCAGCCATCTGGTTAGCTTCACTATGACCTGAGGAGTGTGCCTGAATGATTGGCTTGGCTTGAAACCTCCTGAATCACTCTATGGACCTCCAACTGCAAATGCTCCAAAGTGAGAGCAACAATGGTGTTCCTCTACTTACAGAAGTGATCCAGGTGCTTGGATCACCTCAAATGACCTCCCTTGAGATGTTAGAATGCTCACTTTCCAAAGATAAGCTCTGGTTTGAAGAAATCGATTCTTCTTGCCAAAGAACTTTGAAAAACAATGAACATTAGAAGAGAAAGAGAAAGCAAGGAATATGGTTGCTTTGGTGTGTTTCTGAATGAGAATGAGGCCTCTATTTATAGGCAAATGTCTCAGTACTGATTGGGAGAGTGAGCTTGCTTAGTGAAGCAAGTTTGGTTTCTTAGCCATGAAGAAATTCAAAGAATATTCCAAGTGCAATGATGAGCTCTTTGATACCACTCCCTAGCCCTCGGTTTTGCTTGATCTTAGGGGACCAAATGGCTGCAGAAATGAGCTCCAATTGGTTGGGAGAAGATTCCTTTGATGAATCACCAATTTGTCATAAATTCAAAAATGCAATCATTACATAATCACATGCCTTTGTTTTTGGGAATCTTCTCTAATCCTTATGCAATGATGGAAATTGATGTATGGTATGGTTTCAGATGCATTAGAGGTCGTGTAGCATCACTTAGTGAAGCAAAATGCACAAAATTGCAAAGTTTCAAATTGTACATGACCTATAATTTTACTTCATGAGGCCAACTTTGAACAAGCATAACTCCTAGCTCAAATTGAATTTGGAGAAGGTTGAACACAATTTGGAAAGCCCTAAACATCTACTTCAAATCATTAGTTTATGTCTTCTTCAGAATCATTTGGGAAATTTGTGAAAAATGAGCCCAAAGTTGGATGAAAACTAGGTTAAAACACTTAGAAAAATTTCTAAGTGTTTATGACCTAAACTTCAAAATTTCCAAAACTTCATAAATGGTTGATCTTTTGAAAAAAGTTCCCTTGTAAGATGTTGTTTTATTTTGCAAGATCTACAACTTTCATGTTGGAAGTTTTTTGAGTTGTGTAGGTGAAATTTTGAGTTCTCACCATGCCTTCAAAAACCCTAATTCCCGACTTTTTGTTCCTTAATGAATTTCTTTGAATTTCTTTGGTCAAATGACTTCATTATCCATATATTGATGATATTGATCCTTAAAAGTCATTTTTTGACCAAAAACCTTAAAAGTCAATGATGAATCTGTACAGTTGACTTTTCCTGACAAAGTGAATTTTTGGGCTTTTTGTGTAGAAACAAGATCTTCTCCTCAAATGAATGATGTAAATGGATTATATTGAGGTAGTAAAGACTCTTGAATCATGTCTTGAGTTTTGGATTCATGCCCTGATTAAAAAGTCAACTATCTTGGTGAATTAGGTCAAAACCCTAATTTGTCGACCATGTGAAAATAATGACTGTAGACTTTGAATTGAAGTGTGATGTCCAGTGGATCTTGTAATATGAGATATTTGAAGATGATTGATGTCTTTGAATGATCCCTTGAGGTTTTTTAGGGCTTCCCAAATGTGATCCCTGATTTTAGTCCTTGATAGGCTCCAATCCCTAGTCTGTTGATCTGAGTAATCCTGTACTTAGATGACTGGGTGTGTTAATCAATCATAGGTGTAATAATGAGGCTTTTGAGTTTTATGATTGTATTAGAGACTAATCCCTCTATTGATTGATCCTTTCCCTGAGTTTTCTTGTCTTTGAACACCCTCGATTGAATGTCAGGCTGCTCTGGGTACTTGCTTTGACTTGATGAAAATCCTGAAGATATGTCATCTCAGGGGGGTCAAAAATTAGGGTATGACAGATGCCCCTATTTAAGTTTCTTTTATCTGGAGGGAGAGAGATTGAGATCTCGATCTCTCCTGCGTAAAAGAGACTTAAATATCAAAGAATGCCCGAATTTTGGGCGCTCCTGAGATGATAAAACCTTTGCATGATTTGATCCCGTTGTCGCACTTGGCGGGGGATGAGGAGACAAACTCCTGTAGAAATACTTGATGTGGATTCTGGCGAATGGATGGCAATGTAGGATGCGCAATCCATCTTCTTTAACTAAGTGTTGATACTTAGAAAAAGGTAAACAACCTCCTCTCGTTCCGGATGTCCAAATCTCGAAACTGGTCTCAGTTGCGTTTGGACAATATCTCAGATAAAGAGAAAATTTCCAAAGGTTTGTTTCCTCGTCAAACTTCTTACCAGCGCTTGGAGGTAAGATGCCATTTGACGGCTGTAAAGAAACTTCAAAGGTTTGTTTCCTCGTCAAACTTCTTATCAGCGCTTGGAGATAAGATGCCATTTGACGGCTGTAAAGAAACTTCAAAGGTTTGTTTCCTCGTCAAACTTCTTATCAGCGCTTGGAGATAAGATGCCATTTGACGGCTGTAAAGAAACTTCAAAGGTTTGTTTCCTCGTCAAACTTCTTATCAGCGCTTGGAGATAAGATGCCATTTGACGGCTGTAAAGAAACTTCAAAGGTTTGTTTCCTCGTCAAACTTCTTACCAGCGCTTGGAGGTAAGATGCCATTTGACGGCTGTAAAGAAACTTCAAAGGTTTGTTTCCTCGTCAAACTTCTTATCAGCGCTTGGAGATAAGATGCCATTTGACGGCTGTAAAGAAACTTCAAAGGTTTGTTTTCCTCGTCAAACTTCTTACCAGCGCTTGGAGGTAAGATGCCATTTGACGGCTGTAAAGAAACTTCACCATCTTCCCTTTTGACTTGACGTCTTTGAAAGAATGTCATATGGCCTCATGATCTTTTGAGGGGCTAATGACTTTGTTTGAAGGCGGACGAACTGTTTTCGGGGTGAAAACTGCCATTCGTCAACTGATGCCTGGGGAATCAACGAACTGTTTTCCTAAGAGGAAAACTGCCATTCATCGACTCTGTGGGGAGTTAAACATCCCAGAAACAGACAAACTGTTTGAAGAAACTGCCATTTGTCGATCTCTTGAGTATTTAACAGACAAACTGTCTTTTCTTGGGAAAAGACTGCCATTCGTCGACTTTGTCATGAAAGAAAGTGAGCAAACTGTCTTCTGCTGAAAGAGACCGCCATTTGCTGACTTTGTCATGAAGGAAAGTGAGCAAACTGTCTTCTGCTGAAAGAGACTGCCATTTGCTGACTTTGTTGTGATAAAAAGCGAGCAAACTGTCTTCTGCTGAAAGAGACTGCCATTTGCTGACTTTGTTGTGATAGAAAGCGAGCAAACTGTCTTCTGCTGAAAGAGACTGCCATTTGCTGACTTTGTTGTGGAATCTGAACTATCTTCTGGACGAAGACTATCATTTGCTGATTCCGCTGGGGAATCATTTGTCGATCTGCTGGGAGATTCTGAATTATTCTTTGACAAGAAGTGGCACCTCTTGACCCTGCTGGGGAAATACCAAACCTCTAGGGAATTCCAAAATGTGAAGCAGACCATCTTATCTGAAGAAGACTGTCGAGTGTCGCTCTGCAGGAGATTCTCGGCTGAGGAATTCCAAAAGTGAACAAACTATCTCCTTGAGGGAGACTACCATTTGTTGACTTGCTTGGGGAGATCCTTGTGTATGAACTGTTGTCTCGAAGGAAAAAGTTTCTCCGGAACTTGCAGGGGAAACTTGAGTTCATGCCTTAATGACTTAGGCATTCACAGGATCAAAGCCTGATTCGGCTATGCAATTATGATGTAATGTATGCATGAATATTATGACAATGATAAAATGTAAAGTGAATGTGAATAGAATTGTCGCAGATGTAAAATCCTATGATGCGACTTGAATTCTTGTTGATCAGAAGATGTCCTCTTCTTGTAGTTCGAACTCTGTTGGGAATACCTGGTTATCAGTTGTCCGCTGTCCGAAATGAGTAATATGAATTGAAGTAAAGATCCGTCATCCGGAGATGTTCGCAAAGCGACCTCATGGGGAAAACTTGGTTCCCGGAGTCTCAACCGTTCTCGGAGCAACTGTTTGCATTCTTCCTATTGTTTGTAAACCTTAGAAAGAAATTTCACCTTTATTTTTGCAAGTAAATTCATTTTTATTTTATGAAAACATTTGTTTCAAGAAAATGACTGTTTAAACTTAAAATGCATTTCAAGAAACTGAATAAGACTAGATTGCAAAGGAAAAGCACAAGGCTCAAATTATTATATATGGAATGGTAATCAGCCAAATGCTTGATTCCATGGAGTATTTACAAAGTTGGAAATTGGTAATTTTCGGGAAAAGGGCTACGATGAAACGTGACGACCGTTATCTTTCCCTTCCACTCCAAGTTGCGCTGCATTCGTGCTTCGTAGAAGATGACCTACTGCTGATGAACACTCCGCTATGGATTTTGAATGATCAAGTTTGTCCTGAACACAGTTACTTGCCATATATCCCTAACTTTTGCGTAAACTACCCCTTTCGGGTTTTAAGTCTACCGGGATTGATTATTTATTTTTTATGTCTCTAACTTTTGCCTGAATCGCCCTTTCGGGTTTTCGATTCACCGAGACGCTCTTTTTTGCCTAAGTCGCTCTTTGCGAGTTTTCAACTTAGCGAGCTGTTGTTTTGTTTATTTAGGCGAAGTATTTCTTGACTGTGAGAAAAGATTGAATCTTTTTGGGAGTCCATTTCCCTCTCGAATCTGTGAGAAAATATTGAATCTTTTTGAGTACAAGGTCGCCTTCTTTGATTGTGCGAGGTCGAACCTTTTTGTCGAAAGCTTTCTTCATTCTTTGTTGATATAGCTGTCCGTGGCATAAAGCTGTCATGCGCTTTTCTTCGATTAAGTTCAATTCATCGAATCTGTTTTGACACCACTCGGCTTCTGTTAATTTTGCCTCCATCAAAACTCTCATTGATGGAATCTCAACCTCTATAGGTAGGACTGCCTCCATGCCATATACAAGGGAGAAAGGAGTTGCTCCAGTCGAAGTACGTACTGATGTACGGTAACCATGAAGAGCATACGGGAGCATTTCATGCCAATCTTTGTAAGTGATGACCATCTTCTGAATGATTTTCTTGATGTTTTTGTTAGCTGCTTCTACAGCTCCATTCATCTTTGGTCTGTAAGGAGATGAGTTGTGATGTTCGATCTTGAATTCTTCACAAAGCTCCTTCATCATTTTGTTATTCAAATTTGACCCATTGTCAGTGATTATCTTGCTAGGAATGCCGTAGCGACAGATGATGTAATTCTTGATAAACCTGACGACAACTTGTCTTGTAACGTTTGCATATGAAGCTGCTTCAACCCATTTGGTGAAATAGTCTATGGCTACTAAGATGAAGCGATGTCCGTTGGACGCTTTTGGCTCGATCATTCCAATCATGTCGATTCCCCACATGGAGAAAGGCCAAGGGGAAGAGAGTATGTTGAGAAGAGATGGTGGCACATGAATTTTATCGGCGTAGATCTGGCATTTGTGACACCTCTTTGCGTACTGGTAGCAATCTGACTCCATTGTCAGCAAATAATATCCTGCTCTCAGTATTTTCCTTGTCATGGTATGTCCATTAGTGTGAGTACCAAAGGAACCTTCATGTATTTCTCTCATGAGTATTTCTGCTTCTTTTCTGTCAACGCATCTGAGCAGAACCATGTCGAAGTTTCTCTTGTACAGAACATCTTCATTCAAGAAGAATCTACAAGCTAACTTTCTCAAAGTCTTTCTATCTTTCTTTGATGCCCCAAGAGGGTACTCTTGCTTTTGAAGAAAGTTCTTGATATCGTGATACCACGGTTTGTCGTCGATGATTGCTTCTACTGTGAACACATGAGCGGGCCTATCCAGGCGCATAACATCGATCCGAGGAATGTCATTCCAATGATTTATCCTAATCATGGAAGAGAGTGTGGCTAATGCATCAGCCAAGTTATTTTCTTCACGAGGAATGTGATGAAAATCTACCCTGTCGAAGAATGGTAACAATCTTCTTGCGTAGTCTTTGTAAGGAATTAGCCCTGGTTGGCGTGTTTCCCATTCTCCTTTGATTTGATTGATGACCAAAGCAGAATCTCCGTATACATCCAAGTGTTTGATTCTTAGATCCATGGCTTCTTCGAGACCCATGATGCAGGCTTCATATTCGGCCTCATTGTTTGTGCATTTGAAAGTTAATCTGGCAGTAAATGGAATATGGGTACCCTGAGGTGTAACAATGATTGCCCCAATTCCTCGTCCATAAGCATTGACAGCTCCGTCAAAGATTAAGCCCCACTGGGATCCTATTTCAGGTCCTTCGTCTGGTAGTGGCTCGTCGTAATCTTTCATCTTGAGGTACATGACGTCCTCGTCCGGAAAGTCAAAACTGGTTGATTCATGACCATTGAGTGGGTGGTGAGCCAGGTGCTCAGCTAGAATGCTTCCTTTCACGGCTTTCTGTGCGTGATACTCAATGTCATATTCTGATAACAACATCTGCCAACGGGCAATTCTCCCGGTTAAAGCAGGCTTCTCAAAGATGTACTTGATTGGATCCATATGAGAGATCAAACAAGTAGTATGTCGAATCATGTACTGGCGGAGACGCTTGGCAGTCCAGGCCAAAGCACAACACGTCTTCTCGAGCATGGAGTAGCGGGATTCACAGTCAGTGAATTTCTTGCTCAGGTAGTAGATGGCATGCTCTTTTCTCTTTGTCTCGTCTTGCTGTCCAAGGACACAACCCATGGAGTCTTCTAAGACGGTTAAGTACATTATCAAAGGTCTTCCTTCCACTGGAGGAGATAAGATGGGTGGTTCGAGCAGATATTCCTTAATGCTGTCGAACGCTTTCTGACAATCGTCTGTCCAGACGCAACTTTGATTTTTCCGTAGAAGTTTGAAAATAGGGGCACAAGTTGTAGTCATGAGATATATGAATCTCGAGATGTAATTCAGACGTCCAAGAAATCCTCTAACTTGTTTCTCGGTTCTGGGTGAAGGCATTTCTTGAATTGCCTTGACTTTGTCTGGATCTACTTCAATTCCTCGTTTGCTGACGATGAAACCAAGGAGTTTTCCTGAGTAGACACCAAAGGTACACTTGTTGGGGTTCAGGCGAAGCTGAAACTTCCGTAAGCGTTGAAATAACTTTGTCAGATTCTGTATGTGATCTTCTTCATTTTCTGATTTGGCAATCATGTCATCCACATAGACTTCCACTTCTTTATGCATCATGTCGTGGAAAAGCGTAGTCATGGCCCTTTGATAAGTTGCCCCTGCGTTCTTTAGTCCAAAAGGCATAACACGATAGCAGAACGTGCCCCAGGGGGTGATGAAAGCTGTTTTTTCCATGTCTTCAGGTGCCATTTTGATTTGGTTGTATCCTGAAAATCCGTCCATGAATGAGAAAACTTTGGATTTTGCTGTACTTTCTACCAACATGTCAATATGTGGTAAAGGAAAATCATCCTTAGGGCTAGCTTTGTTCAAATCTCTGTAGTCGACGCACATGCGGACTTTTCCGTCTTTCTTAGGAACGGGAACAATGTTAGCTAACCACTGAGGGTATTCTGAAGTGACGAGGAAACCTGCATTGATCTGCTTTTGAACTTCCTCTTTGATTTTCATGGCCATCTCCGGATGAGTTCTTCTTAATTTTTGCTTGACCGGAGGGCATTCTGCTTTTAATGGCAAGTGATGCTCCACTATACTGGTATCCAACCCTGGCATATCTTGATAAGACCAAGCGAAGACATCTGAGAATTCTTTGAGCAGCTGTATCAAACTCTCTCTGATCTCTGAACTGAGCGAAGCTCCAATCTTAACCTCCTTCCTGTTTCCATCGGAACCAAGGTTAATGATCTCTAGAGGCTCATTGTATGGCTGAATGGCCTCTTCCTTTTGTTGAAGTAACCGTGAAATTTCCTTTGATATTTCTTCGTCTTCTTCTTCCTCTGCCTCGAATACAGGAAACTCAAAGCTTGGAGAAGTCATACGGTCGCACGTTTCAACGGGGTATTTTATGATTAATCTGCATATGTGTGATAAGTTTTATTTAGACAACGAGGGAAGACTCGGTGTATGCAGTTAATGATTTTTTTTTTTTGATGTTTTTTAAGGGTGTTTTTTAGGATTACCAATTTCCGAAAAAGAGAAAAGGAAAAACTAAACGAAGGAACAGAATGACATTTTTATTTATGGACAGTCATTTCTTGAAACAAAGACCCTATAAAACAAAACTCTATTGCTTTGGGCGAAGCAAAGAGGGACATTTTCCTAAGAAATAGTAAAATGCAAAGCCCTATGAAACATCTCTTCACCCTGGGCTATGGTGAGAGGACAAAATAACGGTGAAAGTTCCTACTTAGGAGTGCGAACAACAGTTGAAACTTCAACAGCTGTCCAGTAGTGGCGAACCCCATTGTGCACTAAGTAATCTGGAACCTTAGGCTTAAGCTGGCCTGTGGTAGGTCTTGATTTACCAACCACTGTCTTTGCAACACTCAGACGATCTTCTTCTACTTCAGCAGACTGAGCGGTGTGAGCATACCCATTTCCAAGTGGAGTATGTCGGTTTTTCTTTTGAGGAAACTTCCAATCTTCTGAATGGAGAGACTCGTTGTCGGAGACACTTTCGAGATCATCCTCTTCTGTATTTTGGTCTTGCTCTTCTCCCAAGATGGCATTGACTAGATATGTGAACTCTAGATCCGTAGCCTCGGAAGGTGACTTGGGGATATAATCCTCAATGATGATTTCACCAGTCGATGATGAATAGCAAGGGTTATATATCTCTTTTGGCTGAGAGAGGTACTCATAATCAATGTTCCATCCAGTTGGAACAATATCTTCAAGAGAGATTCTTGAACTTTCAGGAGCGGAGTATTTCACCATGTAGTCGAATTTTCCGCTTGGTTCTCCTAATGTATCCCAAGTCTCTTCGGGGATAGGAGGAACTTCTTCTGATGAACCATGACTTCTGGTGGTGAAGCTGTCAGTAACTTCATCACTGCTTGGTTGAGTCTTACTTTCAGATCCTTTAGTCGGATAACAGCAAGGTGAATCAGACTCTGGTAGGGAGATGTATCCCGCTTTGTTAAGATAGGATAACCATTCCTCTTCATCGGTGTTTTCCGTACCGATGGTATTGACTGTTTGTTGAACAGGTTGAAGAAAACCTCCACTGCAGAAAGTTTCTTGAATGGGGAGAACTACCTCAATCTCTGGGATAGCTCTTGATGATGTTGGAAAGAATCCAATTCCCGTTCTGTTCTTGTTGTTGGTAGGAATATTAATGTGCCCCCAACCACTGGTAGTGCCATCCTTTACAACTTGGATTGCATCTTTGTATGAAGAAATAGACGCTGCTTTCTCCTTTCCTTTGTCCAAGGAAAGTGCTTGGAATTTAGTTCCAACAACTTCTTTTGGTTCTATGTCGGAGAATGATGACAGGTTGCTGACGATTAGAGCTCGTTCTCCACATACGGTTACCAATTTGTCATTTCTTATGAACTTCAGTTTCTGATGAAGTGTTGAAGTAATTGCCCCAGCCTCATGAATCCATGGGCGACCTAGCAAACAACTGTATTGTGCCGGAATGTCCATAATCTGGAAAGTGATTTTGAACGTCTGAGGTCCAATAGTTATGGGAAGATCCACTTCTCCGAAAACTGACTTTCTTGATCCATCAAATGCTTTGACGATGACATGACTTTTTCTTAGAGGGTAATCTTCGAAAGATAATCTTGATAATGTTGATTTAGGCATGACGTTGAGAGAGGATCCATTGTCTATTAGGACTCCTGTGAGTGTATCACCCATGCAGCCAACTGAGATGTGAAGTGGAAGATTGTGGTCCACTCCTTCTTCAGGAAGATCTTCGTCACAGAAACTTAGGCTAGTTCCCGCGGAAATGTTGGCAACGATGT